>NW_027556098.1:96214027-96814027 GCF_003287225.1 Phascolarctos cinereus
AGGCAGTACCCACTCAGTGATTAAAGTTAGATAAGAAATGGGGCAGAGAATGGCCTCTTTTACTTAGTAAAAAAAAAAATTCAATTTGGGAGGGAAAGACCTCCACGGTATCGGGCCAAAACAGAAACCATTGCTATTTACATTCACTCTGAGCTAATCAGGGCCCAAACAATGGCCAAGTGGAGGCTTGGCCTGGGATTTATTGGAGGTCAATCAATGAGAGCCAGAGTGATTTGGGTTTGAGGCATGGTCCTTAAGTAAGAAATCTAACCCATAAACCCCAAGTTTTCTTTTGAGGTTTCAGTGTTCAAAATTTACATTCCCTTGGGCAGAACACCCACAGGTAAGGGTATGTATGATACTCTATGTGGACAGAGGGAGAGGAAAGGGGAAGGGAGGGGAGGAAGGAAGGAAGGAAGGAAGGAAGGAAGGAAGGAAGGAAGGAAGGAAGGAAGGAAGGAAGGAAGGAAGGAAGGAAGGAAGGAAGGAAGGAAGGAAGGAAGGAAGGAAGGAAGGAAGGAAGGAAGGAAGGAAGAAGAGAAAAAAGAAAGAAAGAAAAGAAGAAACAAACCAAAACAATGAGGCAGGGAGAAGATCCTCCCCATCTTCCCCCTCACAAGGCCATCTAAAGACAGAAAACACTCATTGCCACACTAGAGGGTCAAAGAAAGAGAATGAAACCCAATGTCTGCTTCCCTGGTAGTTCGGCAGATTTATAGTCATAGATTTAGCATTGCAAGAGAGCTTAGAGGCCAACTCCCTCATTTGACAGATAAGGAAACTGAGGCTCAGAG
Organism: Phascolarctos cinereus; assembly: GCF_003287225.1. NCBI lineage: Eukaryota > Metazoa > Chordata > Mammalia > Diprotodontia > Phascolarctidae > Phascolarctos > Phascolarctos cinereus. The sequence continues at coordinate 96,214,822 of NW_027556098.1, forward strand.
GAGTTAAGTGACTTGCCCAAGGTCATAGAGGTAGTGGCAGAGCCATTATTCAAACCCAAGTCCTCTGACTCTAAATCCAGAGGCCTTTTCAATTGTATCACACAGCCTCTGAAAGCTGAGGTTTGTGTTCTTCACTCTCTTTAAAGAAGGGTTTTCTAGGAAAGTAAATAGTATAAATAAGATGCCTGTAGTAATGCTTAAGCTACTTAAAAGAATCAATTATTTTCAAGTATACTGAAATAATTTTTCATGCTCATCACTGCCACTTATTAAGTTGAATACCTGCTATATTCAAGGCACTGTGCTGGGGACTGGGAATTCAAAGAACCTTGGGCCCTCAGGGATTAATTGACTTGCCCAAGGTCACCTGGCTAGTTAGTGGAAAAGATTCAGTGGGCTAGAACCCACTGAATTCAATGAAATAATTTGGACATTTGGACCATCCCTTTGGAATCCAGCTCCATATTTCTGGGCTCCACCTAAAAATGGCTTTTATTTTAGGCATAGGCAAGAGGGTGATGATTTTTTCCAAGAACCTCCAACCCATAAAGAGGAGCTTAATGAAGCAGGAGATTTTTAAGTGCTTTTTATTTATCTTGTTTGAATTGAGAAATGTCTTCTGAAGCCATTTGCTGTGTTCTTTCTTATTCACTTGGGAGACTTAAGCATAGCCACCCCTCGAGTGCTTACTGATTTGAATCATCCTGTGCCCTCACCCTCACCTGACTTTCTCAGTCACCCGTCCTCACAGACAGAAAAGACAACAGAAAACTAGTCTAATGTCTTTAGCAATCTCAGCTAAATACACAAAGGAGAAATTTATTACTTTAATAAAATGGGATATTTCCAAACAATTTCCATTCAAGTAGGCTAAACTTGGTTGTATTTCAATACTTTGAACAGCCAGTCAACAAGCCTTTATTAAGCACCTACTGTGTTGGACATGCTTAAGCGCTGCGAATACAAAGAAAGGCAAAAGACAGTCCCTGCTCTCAAGGAGCTCAAAGACTAATGGGGGAGATAACATGCAAACAGCTAAGTAGAAACAAGCTACACACAGTTTAAATGGAAAATAATCATCAGAGGAAAGGCACTAGAATTAAGAGGGATCGGGAAAGTTGTTGAAAATGAGATTTTAGTTGGGACTTGAAGGAATCCAGGGAAGCCAGGAGACAGAGAAGAGGAGAGTGACAGGTAGTGAAAACATACAGAGTCACAAAGTACACTGACTTATGCAAGTCACATCAAGGAGGTCTGTGTCACTGGATAGAAGTTTGGGAGTAGTATTAGATATAAGAAGACTAGGGTATCTGGAAGGACGGATTATGAAAGGCTGTAAAAGTCAAACAAAGGATTTCATAGTTGATCCTGGAGGTGACAGGCAACAATTGGAGTTTATTAAGTTGTAATCCGTGGTCAGAGCTTCACTTCAGGAAGATCCCTTTCCTGAGTGGACTATGGGGGAGAGAGACTGGCGGCAAGGAGACCAACTAGCAGGCTATCACAACGGTTCAGGTGAAGGTGATGAGGGCCTGTACAAGGGTGGTGGCAGTGTTAGAGGACAGAAGGGTGTGTATGTTGGAGATGTTACAAAGATACAAGAGGTGGCAAGAGATTGGATATGGTGAATGGAGGGGTGGGGGGGAGGGTATGTGAAAGGGAGTAAGGAGATGAGGATAACACTTAGGTTTTACGCCTGGGTGACTGGGGGATGATGGTACCCTTGACAATAATGGGAAAGTTAGGGGATGGTTTGAATGTAAAGTTAATGAATTTAGTTTTGGATATATTGAATTTAGGATGTTTCTAGGCCACCTAGTTTAAGATGTTCAATAGGCAATTGGAGATATGAAAATGGGGGTCAGAAAAGAAGGTCGGGGGGATAAGTAGACTTAAAAATCGTTAATGGAGAGGCATGATCCATGATCTCATTAATGTAGGGATCCTTTCAAACAATTCAGATCAAACCTCCCTAAAACTTCTCATCTTCTGTGAGACTCTTGTCTTAGACCCATCTTCCAATTCTCTGTTCCTCTTGGGGAATTCTCAGTTTCAATTCTTCAGACTGCAGCATTTCATCAATTGCAATCATACAGTGTCACAAGAAAAATATTCATATTGAAATGATGAGTCTTTGTTTAAGGGGAAAACTTGAGGTTATCAAAAGAACTATGAAATTTCCCAAAGGTAATCCAGCCTCCTCTCCTCCTTGTGTTCAATTATGAGTCCAATTTATTGATCATCTTTAGTGTCTGTCTAAAGTGTGTATATGTGTATGTGTATTCATCTATATCTCTATGTGTATCTGTATACAGATATATATCTTAAGAGATGTGTATATATATATATATACACATATCTTAATAAGATAGATAGATAGATAGATAGATAGATATACATACCTTAATAAGAGATATATAAGATACATATCCTAATAAGATGTTGAGGATGTCAATCCAAGCATCCATGTCCATCCACCAGATGCTGTGGTCAATAAGCATTTTTCATACACTTGTTTTTTGTTTTTCTTTTTACTTTGTAAATAGTAACGCAGAGCTATTTTGAATGATTATGGATGTCATTTATGAGGCTTTGGAAGGTGCTGGGGTTTGATTTAATCAACATAATCTCATAATCAGAGGGTCTAGAGCAAATTTATTGCTCTTGTCATTCAAAGGCTGTTAATGGTATAAGGGAGGGGGATTCCCCCATTCTCTATTTGATAGTTCACAGAAAGCAAAGAGTAATTAACAGAGATATTAATGTGTTAATAAGGTGATCACACCTGGTAATCCTTTTGCAAAGTGTGAACATATTTCTTTTATTGAATTAAAGGGAATAATCTCGTTGGTTGAGCAAAAATTGAGTATGCTTTTACAGGTCTTTAAACAGCTAAGTCCTAGAAAAGTTTGGGCAATTCTTAGCTGGGAGATGGGGGTTCCCCTTCACTATTCCCAGCACTAGCAAAAAAGCTGTGGTCCATTCAGCAGCTGGAAAATCAGTTTGCAAAAGGGTTTAAGGCCCAGGTAAAGAAGCAAAAACATATCTATCAGACGCATAGAAATCCAAAGAGACAGTTACTGAGGGCTGGAAGCAGTTTCAAGGTGCATGATAGTAGTAATAGTAGTAGTTAACAGTATTGCTTCTCCAAGGAAAGTCTTTGAACAGTTCTACCCTTTTAGGGCAACTTCTTTTAATCTTCCAGTTTCATTTATGGTGAAAATGTCAAGATTCATATGACTTGGTTCCTCCAATATTATGTCCACTCACTGGTCACTGGACAAGGGGATCACATTTAGAGTATTAGCATCTAAATGAATGTTTATAGATGGTTTAAAAAATTTTGATTCTTAGTACTCTCTTTCTCCTTTTCCACTAACCTGCCATGGTCAGAACAAAAAAAGGTCACACAGGACTGATGACCACCTGTATTTTTCTTTTCTTCTTGCCTTGCCATAGACAAAGTGATACAGTAGATAGAATGTTGGACTTAGAGTGAGGAAGACCTAGATTTGGACCCTGCCTCAGACACTCACTTAACAGCTGTGTGACCCTGGATAAGTCACTTAACCCCTCTCAACTTCACTTTCCTCATCTGTAAAATGCAGATAATAAATGCAACTTTCTCACAGGGTTGTAATGAGGACCAAATAACATAATACATGTAAAGTGCTTTGCAAACTTTAAGGCTATATCAATGCTAGCTATTATGATGCTGATAATTATCTTCTCTATACATAATTAGGCTATCCTTAAAAAGCAGATACAGTCTATTTCCAGGGTTATACTCAAAGCCTTTCTAGATCTCTAGAGCCTGCAAAAGCTTCTGTTTCACTGTCACAGCCTTTGTGAGCTAAGGGCAGGGTCATGTTGGTAAATATTTAACAACCAGCTCTGGGAGGGGAGGATGTACATTGACACACTTTTAAGTTTAATCTGTATGATTAACATTCTCTCAATCACTTTCCTAAGTCTAGACAATCAACACAATGGTAAATCAAGCCCTCATTTATGTTACTTGCTAATTCCCTAGGTATAAATGCTCACTGAAAATTTAACAATTGACTCCTTCTCCGGCACACCCCTGACTGTCACCCCACACCACAATGAATCACTAAAGGAAGACTTCGGTGGAAAAAATGTGGTTGTAAAAATAATTTTCAAAGCATTTTTTATTCTGAACTTAAATATTATTTTTTTTAAATTTCCATACACACAACACAAAAAGGGGATTCCATATGAAACCATGAATCTCCATTTCTTACTGCTTGCTTCTTTAAAAGTAAATAATAAATTCTACAAGCTACTTTTCAAAACTTTCCTGTTTTTAAAAAAAATTAAATTAAAAAATTTTTAAATCCCTTCTATTTTTTTTTCTATACATTTATGTTAATGTTATGATTTCCTAGATACTGTGCTAAGGGCTGGCAGTACAAATACAAGCAGAAAGAAAGTCTCTGCAGTCTATGAGCTTACGTTCTAATTGGTGAAGATAACACATAAAAAGCTCTAGGAAAAGGAGTAGAGGAAGTGAGTGGAAGAAGTTATACCGCCTGGCATACAGAAAGTGCTGAATAAATGCTTGTTAACTGACTGACTAGATTTCAGAATCACAAATTGGGAGGTGGAAGGGAACTCACAGGCTTATCTCATCAACTCCCTCACTTTATAGGGCCTAAAGACTAAGGACTTTGGGCAGCTAGGTGGTGCAATGGATAGAGCACCAGGCCTGGAGTCGGGAAGACTCGTCTTCCTGAGTTTAAATCCGACCTCAGATACTTACTAGCAGGGTGACCCTGGGCAAGTCACTTAACCCTGTTTGCCTCAGTTTCCTTATCTGTAAAATGAGCTGGAGAAAGAAATGGTGAACTACTCCAGTATCTCTGCCAAGAAAATTCCAAGTAGGGTAATGAAGAGTCTGACACGACTGAAACTACTAAAAAACAAAGGCTTAAGGAGGTGACTTTTCTCAAGGTCCCACAGGAAGCCAGAAGAAAAGCTGGGATTTGAACCTGCTCCTTTACACTTCAGATCTACTACTTTTTCCACTGCTGCCTCCCCAGTGACCGCTGTTGTTCCTCTCAGCTCTAACTGATCATCCTGTGATCCTTTGATGACTTATGAGAAAAAGAGTGGTCTAAAGGATACAGTAATCTAAGAAACATATGATGGGGAAAAGGAAACAAGCATATACTGAAAGCAAAAAATAACGGAGATAAACCACTTTTATCGACCACGCATCTCTCTTTCACTCTCTGAGTCACCTACAAGTTTGAGCTGTCAGAGATCATTATTCACCATGATTCATAATCGTGTAGCATGACTGAGAGAGAACATTGGTATTGAAAAGATGAGTTTTTGTGTTAGGATGCAGCTGAGGATCCCCCAAAGTACTACACAATTTCTAAAATGCAATCCAGCTTCCTTTCACTCTCCTGTTCAATTCAGAGGTCAGTTCATTGTGCTCTCATTACAGATGTTCTGAGGGACCAACTCAATGGGATGTCTATCCAACTGCATGTCCAAATTTGAGCAATATGTATTCTTAACCCACTTTTTCCCCCCATGGGTGTTTTACATTGTAAATCCTTTACTCTTTATATGTTATTGTCATTACAACTTTATATGTTATTGTCCATCATTTCAGTTGTGTCAGACTCTTTATGACCCCATTTGGGGTTTTCTTGGCAAAGATATTGGAGTGGTTTGTCATTTCCTTCTCCAGCTCATTTTACAGATGAGGAAACTGAGGCAAATAGGGTTAAGTGACTTGCCCAGGGTCACGCAGCTTGTAACTGTCTGAGGCCAGAGCAGACCTCAGAAAGATGAGTCCTCCTGACTCAAGGCCCTGCACTCAATCTACTCTCCACCTAACTGCCCCCAAATTTCTACACAGAGTTCCAAATTTAAATATAAAATATTGCTCCAATGTTATCTGTCCCATGCCACTTGGCTGGTGGGATTGCACTATTTTAAAATTCAATGAAACATTAAATGAATGTTTATTAAATGCCTGCTGTATGTAATACATTATATTAGGCACCAAGGAAGAGACAAAGTTTTAAATAAAATACAGTCTCTGCATTTTTGGAATCTATAGTCCAAAAGAATATGCTAGAGTGAATACCACCAATGCACATTGCGGCTTACTCATCACTTAACGTTTAGTTAAGTTTAAATTAATTGAGTTGTATGAAATATACATTGCACTAGGAATCAGGAAACTGGGATTTTGTCCCAATTTTGCCACAAACCTTAATGAAAGTCTTACTCTAAATGTTTCCCTATGGGGTAGAGGTGATGAGGCCTTGCAACACTCCCAAGTGGCCTGAACCAGATAAATTTATAATTGGGAAATGTTTAACAAAATAAATAAAAATACAATTAAACATGGATAACATTACATTTAAAAACTAAGTCAACATTAGGCCACAAGACTCTCTATGTATAAATGAGTGGCCCCATCTCATTTTGACTTTGACGCCACTGTCCTTAAAAGCTATACCATCAGAGGACAAACTTTGATAGGTTCTATTAAACCGATAAGGCTTGAAATGTGGTTGATAAGAACAACCACATAGACTCATAAGGATCAGAACAGGTACATAAAGAAACTTTCATCACCAGTAGGCTGGCTACTCTTCAGCAATGGCAATCAATGAAACAAAGAAAAATTCTAAAGCACCCCAAGTCCTATATAGTCCCCTTCTGCTTCCTCAGGGGATGCATGAATGAATAAAGCATTTATTAAGCACTTACTATGTACGAAGCCTGTGCTAAACATTGAGTATACAAATAAAAAAGAGAGACAGTCCCTGAACTCACATTCTAATGGAGGAGACAACATATGTTGAAGATTTTAGATGCAAATCAGAAAAAGGTCTCACTGTCCTTTGGGTGCAGATGTTAATACCTCTTTTTTAGGTTATTCCCACTGATAAGATTATATCACTTTCTGATGTTGAAGCATCTGGTGCAAAGAACTTTCTTTTCTGGGTCTTCAGTAGCTGTAGTAATATCACCTGTAAGAGCAGTTGCTAGGATTCAATTCTACAGGAGTTGTGTTCCTGGCTGAAGGCTGTGAGATTTGTGCTAGAAGCAAGACCAGTATTCTGGGGGGTGATACTACTCCCAGGTCTCCTGTGTATCCATCTGCCTGTTGGTGGCAACTGGTCAATAGCTGTTGGTGATAATGATGGGGAAGGTGGGCCCTTTCTTCACAATGATTTCTCTTGTCAATGAAGACTGCAGGAGTAGGCAGGTCTGATTTAGGGTGCACTGATATTCCCAAGGTTCTTGGGCTCAGCATCCTGGGCTGTCTTCCTTAGGGTCTAATGGAAGATTATGATCAAAATGGCGGTCATTTGATTTGCCTAATATATGTTGCCTTCCTCTCTCTGCCTGGATGTTTCTGCTGGGTTAGTGATGGTGGCAAAGCTATGAAAAAGGGTACCAAGGTGTTAAGAATTAAATAATTTTTTAGTTTTAACTATTTTCAGTGGAATGGGGCAGGAACTATTAACATTTTTGTTTTTGTACCCCTAATAGCTAGCAGGATCTAGAGGCATTGCAGGTATTTAGTTAAGTGCTTGTTGAATTCAACAGTCCATCCATAAACATTAATTTAACTCTTGGTGCTATAAATTGGACATTGTTGTCCATCAACCAATGAAGTATCACAGAGAAAATGAATCACATCAATATGAGCATTCTTGTTATAAATGGAATGGGAAGACATAAGAAAATTACAGTTTAGCTTGAAGGATACTTCATGGGTTCTCTTTGGAAAGGCAAATGAAAAAGCTGGTGAAGTAAGTTTCATCATGTATCCCAAAGCAAAAAGGTACCCCAAGGGTCATTTCACGGGTAGTTGGTCATTTCACCCTGTAGTCCTTACAATAAGCAAAAACAAAACAGATCACCATGAAGACAATTGCAATCTATTACGGTGGATGAAGGATAGAACATTAACAAAGAATTTAACGAGAGACTTCAAACTAAGACAACATTTATGTATCTGATGACATAATTGTAAAAGTGGACACAGGGATCATGGGTGAAAAATAAGTTAGAAACTATATTTCAGAGTTAAACAATGAATGAGGCTGAAAGATGAAAAGACACCTTATAAATCTCTTGCCTTTCTACAGATCACAGACATTTTTTTTCAATAAATGAATGAAAAAGCAATTTTTGTATACATGGTCTATAAAAGACTGTCCTAAACATGTGGGATACAAATAGGAAAGCAAGACAATGTCTGTTCTGAAGGAGTGCTACTACCAATATTCACAAACTCTGAAATTCCTTCATCTGAACACAATATATTGCCATTCTACCTCCTCTTCGGCCTTGCAACTCCAAAACCTGCTGTTTGTACTTGCTGGGATCGCTAATCCCTCCACTCCTCAGGTCTTTCCCAGGCTAACACCACTGCACTGGCTCTACTCTCCTCCCTTTCCCACGTGGACTCCTTGGTAGACCAGTTCAACTGTACACAGTCCTCTTCTCTCTGGTTCCTTGCTCCCTTATCTTATCAATGATCTTGTCTTGCCAAACCTCAGCTCTGGATTACTCCCACCATCTGCTCCCTTCACTCCTATTCATATGCTGCTGAATGAAGCTGGAGAAAATCACGAAATTCTGCTGACTAGATCCACTGCCAATTTATGTTACATAATCTCTACTGGGCACTCAGTAGCAAGGCAATCCTTTTACACCTCCCTAATTGATTCACTGTCCCACTCACTACAGTGCTTTTCCCAAACCTTTTCGCGTCTTTTTAAACCTTTTATATCTCTCCCTCTCCTCCTACCCTCTCAGTTGAAAACCTGTCTCGTATTTCACTGAAAAAAATTAGGGCCATTTGCCGAGAGCTCCCTCTTCTCCCCTTTCCTCATCTCATATATCACTTGGATGACTTTGGCAATTCCTCCCTCACCCCTCTCCCACATGAAGGGGCCTACACACATGTCCATGCCCAGCCCCACCCCCATGCCTAGATCTCCACTAGCTCTCATCCCATATTTCTCCTCCCTTCTGTGGCCAAACCCCTTGAGAAGGCCATCTAAAATAGATGCCTCTACTTCCTTTCCTTTCATTTTTTGAAAAATTCATTTTCCTTTTAATGACACAATTTGGCTCCCAACCTCTTCCTTTAACTGAAACTGCTCTCTCTAAGTGAACAATGATTTCTTAATTGCCAAATGTAATGGATTTTTCTCAATTCTCATTCTTTCTTCTTGACCTCTCTGCAGGCTTTGGCACTGCTGATCACCATATTTCCTTGATACACTGTTTTCTCCAGATTTTCATGACACTACCCTATCCTGATTCTTCTACTGCCCATCTAATCATTCCTTAATCTCCTTTGCTGGATTTTTATCCTGGTCACTTTCACTAAAGGTGATCTTCTAATCTCTGACCTGGATCTCTCTTCTCCCTCTATATTATTTCACTTGGTGATCTCATTAGATTCCATGAATTCAACTATCATCTTTTTACAGATGATTTTCAACTACTTATCCAGCCCTCACCTCTCTCTGACCTTCTCTCTCATATATTCAACTTCCTATTAGACATCTTAAACTCAGCATGTCTAAAACTGAACTCACTGTTTTTATCCCGAAGCCTTCCGCTCTTCTGAACTTCCCTGTTACTTTTGAGGGTACCATTATCCTCCTAATCATTCAGCCTCCTATTCTAGATGTCACCCACAATTCTTTACTTTCTCTCATCCCCCATATACAATCTGTCACCAAGTCCTGTCAATTTTGCCTTTGTAACATCTCCAGCAGAACAGCCAGGTGGTGCAATGGATAGTGTGCTGGGCCTGGAGTGAGAAGGACCCATCCTCCTGAGTTCAAATATCGCTTCAAACACTTCTAACTGTGTGAGCCTGGGCAAATCCCTTAATTGTGTTGGCCTCAGTTTCTTCATCTGTAAAATTAGCTGGAGAAGGCCACAGCAAACCATTCCTGCATCTTTGCAAAGAAAATCCGAATGGGGTCATGAAGAGTCAAAAGTGACTAGGAACAACTGACAATAGAACATCTCTAGCAGGCACCCCCTTCTCTCCTTTGATAGTGCCTCAGCCCTGGTGCATAACCTCATCCCCTTGCACCTGGATTATTGCAATAGCATGCTGCTTGGTCCTCTCTATCTCAAGCCTCTCTCCACTCCAGTCCATATTTCATTCAGCTGTCAAAATGATCTTCCTACAGAACAGGACTGACCGTATCATCTCTCTATTCAATAAACTCCATTACTCCCTGTTAACTCCAGTGTCAAATATAAAATCCGGTGTTTGGCATTTAAAAGCCCTTCATAACCTGACCCCCTCCTACCTTTCCACTGTCCTGATACCTTACTGCTCCCACCCCCCATATAATCTATGACACACTGGCACAGTTCTCCTTGCTGTTCTTTGAACAAGATACTCTGTCTCTGACTGTAGTCACTTTTTCTGGCTATTCTCCATGCCTGGATTTGTCCCCCTTCTCCTCTTTGTTTCCTGGATTCCCTACTTTCCTTTAAGTCCCAGATAGAAATCCTATCTTCCCAAGGAAGCTTTTCCTAATCACCCTTAATGCTAGTACCTTTCCTCTGTTGATTATTTCTATTTTTAAAATTTTTTTAATTTAATTTTTTTATTTTTTTAGGCAATTGGGGTTAAGTGACTTGCCCAAGGTCACACAGCTAGTGAATGTCAAGTGCTTGGTCTGAGGTCAGAGTTGAACTCAGGTCCTTCTGACTTCAGGGCTGGTGCTCTATTGACTACACCATCTAGCTGCCCCCTATTGATTATTTCTAATTTGTCCTGTATATAGCTTGTTTGTACATAGTTGTTTGCATGCTGTCTCATTCATCACATTGTAGGCTCCTTTTGTCATTGTTGTTTGGTCGTGTCTGACATTTTGTGACCCCATTTGGGGTCTTCTTGGCAAAGAAGATACTGGAGTGGTTTGCCATTTCTTTCTCCAATTCATTTTACATATAAGGAAACTGAGGCAAACAGGGTTAAGTGACTTGTCCAGGGTCACATATAACTAACAAGTTCCTGAGGCTGTATTTGAACTCAGGTCCTTCTGATTCCAGAGCCAGCACTCTACCCACTGCACCACCGAGTTGCCCTAGTTCCTCAGGAGCTCACTATCTTTTGCCTTTCTTTGTATCCCCAGCACTTAGCACAGTGTCTGGCACATAGCAAGCGCTAAATAAATGCTCATTGACTGACTATGCTCACACTTTGATGGGAAGAGAATATATGTAGGGAATTTCAGATGCAAATGAAATGGAAAGGGTACATGGTCTTCAGGATTCAGCAGCAAACAAGATGGTAATGCCTATTCTTCAATGTCGTTTGTATTGAACAAATCATACTTCGGATATTCAAGCATTTGAGAGTGTCATGGTCCTTGGTGTGGAGAAGCAACTCTGCGAACACCTAGCAGATTCTGTTATCGTATAAAGCGCTAACCAGTACAGGCTAAGATAGTTTTGTTTTTGTATTTTTTCCTTAAAAGGCAGGAAAACTATTCTCAAGGCTTGCTTGGTTCAGGAGACTAAAGCTCAAGCTGCTAATATAGCTCCCTGGTCACCCGGACAGAAAAGGTAGCACACAATATTCAGGGCTTCTGACCTTTCTCTAGCATCTGATGGGCAGTACAGCACCGTGGCCAGCAAAGGAAAGGTATGGTCATCTGAATCAGTGCTGTATCCTCACTGAATATACATCCCCTTCCTTCCGTTAACTGCTAAATGTTCCGGAAGTACATAATTTTGTTCCAATATTGAACCTGAAGTACCAGCCAAACTGAGTCAGGGGCTGGTATTTTCAAGCTCCAATCTCCCCTCCTACCAGAAACTTCCTCTTCTTTGTTATATTTCACTGAGCCCTAGTCATATGACCTTGAAATAATGGAGTCACTCCCCAAAGGAGACAGAATAGGTTCAGCTATATGAAGTATTTTACTCTCAGCTTAGGAACAGTAGGCAACAAGTGAGAAATAGATACATAGATATAGATAGATATATGCACATACAAATTATACATACATTGTGTGTATATGCATATATACATACCTAAAATATTTATATATAAATATATGAAATATACAAATATATAGCATATAAAATATACATAAATATAAACAAAATATATATAGATATAAATTAACATGCATATATATAAAGATAAATATATAAGTGTAGATATAAAGTATATGCAAACATATACATATAAAATATAATCAAGCACAAATCAATAAACATTTGTAAAGTGCCTACTATGGGCTGCACTGTGCTAAACATTGGGGATAAAAAAAAAGAAGCAAAAGACAGTCCCTGTCCTCAAGGAGTTTATAATCTAATAGAAGAGCTTACAATCTACATAAATATATAATCTACATAAATAAATATATATGTAAATATATGCATATATACACATATATACACAAATGTTTTTATATATGGCCTTTGGCATATCAAAGCAGTTTTCAGACACTCAGCTGCTTTGAACCTCCACTTTCTGGATTTGTTACATACTCTGTGAACACACCTCCTAAAAGATATGAAAGGAATGTAGGCAATACAACATATTTGTCATTTGATATTTGAGTCATTTCATCAAGTAAGACCAGTCATCGGTTGAAGACTCAAGATCGTGTTATGGACTTCTGGCAAAGGTATATAGACTCAGGATCCAGTGCACGATAGAACTTTTACAGCCAATAATGTTTGGTCCATGTCCTGACACTGACAACAACCTCCAAGTGTTTTTCTCCATAATTAGCCCATCTCCTATATTTGCATCTTTAGTGGCTAACAGTTTGAAGCAGATTGTTCAGATGACTAACCTTCAGTACACACTCATGCCACTAGAGATTGACAAGCCTTTCTCATTCCCTCTACATGTGCTTGCTTACCCCAGACACGACTAAGCCATGTAAACCTTCTACCCTAATTTTTTTTTTGCTTTTTTTTTTGCTGAAACAATCAAGGTTAAGTGACTTGCCCAGGGTCATGCTGCTGGTAAGTGTCAAGTGTCTGAGGTTGGATTTGAACTCAGGTCCTTCTGACTCCAGGGCCAGTGCTCTATCCACTGTGCCACCTAGCTTCCCCTTCTACCCTAATTTTCACAAGGGCTCTATAGCAGGGGCATGGTGTGGCAATTTTCACTAGCATTGGGTTGAGCCAAATATCATTTGTTCAGCTGTAGTATTGATGAAGTGGATGTCGTCAATCTGTGGAGAGTCAGTAGTCTCTACGTAAGAAAACAAAGGCTGACTCTGTCTCATACCTGGGTAGTCTTTCTTTCTCTCTGTCTCTGTTTCTCTTAGAAGTTTTCACCTGCTCTATTTCTGACCCCTTTAGGCAACCTGGTAATACGCCCTTCCCCACCCTCTGTGGCTTATGTATTGGTGCCAGACTTAGTGAGGACACTGGACCAGCTTTAGCTCTCCAACAGCTCCAAACTCCCAAGCTCAAGTGATCACCAGCATCAGTCTCCCCCAGAAACAGAGAATAGAGTTTTGTGCCATCATGCCTCTTGTAGCTTCTTGAAGTATCTTGTCATAGCTCCACTGGGATCCTCAGAGAAACAGAAGTATGTTCGTTTGAGAGGTTGCTTCAATATACTAATGGCCATGTATAAAAATATTTGTGTGTGTATAAATATATAAACACATCTATGTATATATATATATATGTGTGCATATCTACATGTTGTTATTTCATGATATATACATATATAAATATGTTAGTATAAAAAGTCTTTTTTAAAATTTATTTTATTTTTAATTTATGGAATAAAACACACATTTCCATAACATAGTATCATAAAAAATGATTGCACGTGACACTGCACATCTATGATGTACAACTTGCCAATCCTTTCAAATATATAACAAAATTATCATGTAAATGTATTTTTTTCTTTTTTTCCTTTTTTTTCTTCTCCCTCTCCCCCCAAAAAAGTCTTCTTGTCTCATCTAATTTCTAAGAGATTCCCAATTTTTTGGTCTTGTTTTTGGCTTGTTTTGCAGTAAAACAATCCCTTTTATACCTAAACTGGAATCCTCTCAGTCTCAACCTAGAGGTTATAGGGCTCTTGTGTTGAGAGATCCTGAGTAAGTTGGCTTGATTCTAATTTGGTTCAGATTTCCCAAGTTTCCTATGAATTCCAACAGAATGATCTAACAGGTTCTAATACTTTCCCATCCTCCTTGGACTTCTGTAGACATATCTTGCCAGCAGATACAGAGGCAGCTAAAAGGCTCCTAGGACTGAAGGTGTGCTGTCTGTACTAAGGAAAATCAGAACACAGTTTTCCTGTTTAGGGGGACTAAGATACCAGCATGTTTACTATGTGCCCAGGACTTTTCGAAGGGTACTTAGACTAACTCAGAAGCCCCAACATATTTCTAAATATTTTGTATACCTATAACACAGAAGACTATTTTATGTGTTTTGGGAGAAAGAAAAATGAAGAACAATATTTAATTCACTTATTAAGCACCTACTAAGTGCTAGGTACTGTGCCACAGACTGAGGGAGGGACGGGGGTGGGGTGGGGGCTGGGGAGATACACCAAAAACAATACCTGGACCTCAAGTACCTTACATTCCACTAGGGGGAAACAATGCACAAGTCAATACAAGATAAATGCAAAGTAATAACTGCTGTTAGGGAGGACTCAGGAAGGGCCTTGTCTGTGAGGGAGTAGTACTTGTGCTGAGTCCTTAGGGACTCAAGGGATTTGAGGAGGGAGCATTACAGGAAAGAGGACTGTCTGTACAAAGATGCAGAAATGGGAGACCAAATATTATCTAGGTGGAACTGCAGGTAGGCCAGTTTGAGTAGAAGGTAAAGCACATAAAGGAGTGTAATATATAATTATCCCAGAAAAAAAAGGCTAGTTACAAGTTGTGATGGGTTTAAATGCCAAATAGGAAAGTTTATATTTTATTCCGAGGCAATAAGAAACCATTACAACTTCTCGAGCAGGGAAACAACACAGGCTTATGCTTTAGGAATGTGAATTTGCTGCCTGTGTGAAGGATAGATTAGAGAGCAGAGAAACTTGAGATAGTAAGACCCATTAGAAGGCTATGCTAGGTGGCTCAGTGGATAGAGTGCTGGGCCTGGACTCTGGAAGACCTGAGTTCAAATGTGACCTCAGATACTTAGTAGCTGTGTGACATTGGGCAAGTCACAGCCTCTGTTTGCCTTAATCCTCTGGAGAAGGAAATGGCAAAGCACTCCAGTTTCTCTACCAAAAAAACCCACAGACAGTATTAGCGTGTTATGTTCCACAAGGTCTCAAAGAGTCAGACACAACTGAATGACTGAACAATGACAACACTATAGTACAGTGGAGAGGAGAAGAGGACCTGGACTAGGTTTATGGACAGGTAAGTGGAGAGAAATGGACAAATACAAGAGATGTTATGGAGGTAGAATTAGCAAAAAAAAAAAAAAAGAACTTAGCAAAAGTTAAAAAAAATTAGTAAAAAGTTGGTAACTGATTAAAAATGGAATGGGAGAGGAAAAGAGAAGAATCAAATGCATAGAGTTCTGGACAGTGAGTCAGAAAGACAGATACCTAATAGCTTTGTGACCTTGGGGTGAGCCACTTACTTTCTCTATACCTCAGTTTCCTCATCTGTAGAAAAGGAGTTTGGAGTCAAAATGGCTTCTAATGTCCCTTTCAGCTCTGATACTATGACTCTAAGATTATAGACCTACAAGAATGGTGGGACCCTCAAAAGAAACAGGGAAGTCATGATAAAGGTGGACTTTGGGTAAAAAAATTGAGTTCAGTTTTTTACATGTTGATTATATTAATTTCCAACTAGACTTTTAGTTCAAAACACTATGACCTGATATATTGTTGAATTTCTTCCATAAGGATCCTTAGATCACAATGCTTTCCAATAGCAACTTGCTCCATCAATCAATCAACAAATATTTATTAAGCATCTACTGTGTGCCAGCCAAGCATTGTGCTAGGCAGTGCAGGCACAAGTACAAAGAATGAAAAACTCCTACTCACAAGGAGCTTGTATTCCACATTGAGTCCAACAATAACATATTCTAATGATGAGCTGGCGGGCTTCAGAAAAACCTGGAAAGACTTGTATGGACTGATGCTGAGTGAAGTGAGCAGAACCAAGAGAATGTTGTACACAGTAACAGCCATGTTTTGTGATGACTAATATGGATAGACTAAACCCTTCTCAGCAATATAAGGATCTAAGACATCTCCAAAAGTCTCATAATGGAAAATGCTAGCCACATCCAGAGAAAGAACTATGAAGTTTGAATGCAGATGGAAGCATACTATTTGCTCTTTCTTTTCTTCTGTTTTGTTTCGTTTCTTCTTTCTGGTGGCTCCTCCTATTGGTTCTAATTCTTCTTTACAATATGACTAATGTGAAAATATGTTTAATAGGAATGTATATATAGAGCCTATATCAGATATAGGTGGGGAGGGATGGGGAGAAAATTTAAAACTCAAAAGCTTATGGAAGTGATTGTTGAAAACTAAAAATAAATTAATTTAAAAAACCCAATAACATATTCTAACAAGAAGAGCCATAACTGGACCTGAACTATTAGGGCTTTGTTCCACAATGGGAAATTTAGAGGACATGAAAATTCAACACAAGCACTCCTTCAGTGAAGTAGAAGTAGAAAATGAGAGTACACTTTCAAGCCCCCGGCAAGAAGAAGCTCTGGTCCAGGGATCATCCTTTCTCATTTTGTTCTGGGGCAGGGCCTGACTCAAGCTGTCATTTGGGTGGCTCAGTAGATAGAGCTCTGGGCCTGGAGTCAGGAAGACCTGAATTCAAATCTGGCCTCAGACACTTACTGTCTGACCGTGGGAAAGACATTTAACTTCAGTTTCCTGAACTGTGAAATGGGAATAACAATAATATTAATACATATAATAATATCAATTATATTATTATTAATAATAATAATTATTATTATTATTATTATAGCACCTATCTCCTAAGGCTTTGTGAGAATCCTATGAGATAATATTTATGAAGGGTTTAGCACATGTTGTGTGGTCATTTTCAGTCGTGTCCAACTTTCTGTGACCTCATTTGGGGGTTTCTTAGCAAAGAAACTGGAATGGTTTGCCATTTCCTTCTCCAGTTCATTTTACAGATGAGGAAACTCAGGCAAACAAGGTTAAGTGACTTGACCAGGCTTACACAGCTAGTATGTGTCTGAGGCTAGATATGAACTCAGGAAGATGAGTTTTCCTGACTCCAGGACTGGCGCTCTATCTAAGCTGCCCTTAAATGTTTCTTTCCTTCCTTCAAGTCAGTTTCATGGTAATTTGAGCTTAATATTGGAACAAAATGAGACCCCCTGGGTCATTCAACAGTTAACAATGAGAGATTTACTTAGCCATTGCAGAAAGGTATATAATAAGGAAAGGCTTGGAGAACACCTCAGGATAATTCAGCTGAGCAAAGACTCCTAGCCTGAGTTATCAATTGTAATTCACCATTTAAGAATCAGAGATGGTGCCTGGCGCTCTTTGTGTCTGTTCTGTACTCAGGTGACCAAGAAATGATGTCAATAGCTTGAGCCTTTAGTCTCCCCAAGACAACCAAGCTTTCAATACCTTTTAAGGAAAAACTAGCCTAACTTGCATGAGGGGAGGAGTTGAGATATTGATTCCACCACACACCCTTCATCACATAAAGAAATCCCCAATCCGTTCTAATGAGTCCCTTCTTCAAGATTTCTTCTTTCCTACCTCCTTTCCAAGTAGACCAGTCTCTGTGCAGCCTTCCATCCAAAAGCAGTAAGAGTCAATAATAATATCAGTACTACTTTCCTATCCCATGCTGGTCAAGGCTCAGACAGAAAGCCTCACTGAGGTACTTCTCGAAGAAGAGAAAAAGCATGGAACCCAAATCACATGAATTGAATCAGATGGTTTCTAAGATATCTTCAAGTTTCTATCTCCTAAGCCATCATAGTTAAGTAACTTACTCTCCTAGTCAAATGAATTTGTCTTAATTATTTCTGGTATTATTTTCATATCCTGAATTACAATGCTGATTGGAGAGTGTATTTCATGCTGCTTGAACCAATTGGTTCTGCTTTTCCCAGGGAAGCTACTATTTTGGGGAAGGTCAATAGCTCTGAAAATGAATTGCATTTTTGTGATTCCTTCCAAGATTTCTAGACTTACAATTGGATCACTTTAGTGTTCTGACATTCAAATACAATTTACATCCTTATTAAGGCTCCTGATACCTTTTCACCCTCATTTTAGGTTGTTTGGAGGCAATAGGAAATTCCAAAAGAAATTATTTTAGTGATTCTGAAAGCTCACACTAAGATAAACTCCATTACTTTAGATTCCAATAACACAAATACTTTCAATAATTAAGATAGTTGATGTAAATATTGAGTAAAACATTTAAAATACTTTTTCCTCTATGAAATTTCAAGGTCTTAATTTGAATAAGAGGAATACAACCAAACTTAATAACTTTTTCAGACTCAAAAATTAATAGCCTTTTATGTGAGGGAAGGAGGTATTTTATAACACCCCACCTCCAATTCAGCCAATGTAGTCACAGAATATGATGATGTTTTAATGTAGCAATAAGGTGTAATACTCTCTGATCCCTTGATGGAGTAAGATCAACTCTCTGACTGAGAAGGGAATAATGTGCTTGGATAAGTAAACAAATGAGCAAAAAGCTCTGGGGGTTTTAAATAGCTTAAACCTTAGAGGAATTTTAATAGTTGAAGAGTAGGCAGATTTCTAGTCAGGGAACCGTCTGTAGAGGAAACCCTTGAAGAGAGAGATACGGACTTTTCTCTCCTTCCTACTGTCATCTGCCATGTAGCTTTAACAGAGAAATACTTGACCAGTAGTAGACACTGCATCCAATGGGGATCTGAGACATGCACTCCAGACAGAGATACAGGGAGATAGTTGAGGGAGGAATCAGATTCGAAGAATGTTACACTTCACAGCAGAGAAGAGAGTCACTAGGGAGAAGAGCAGATCCTGAGAATCCAGATGAGCAAATTTGCCAGTAGAGATGTTATTCCCACGGAGAGATGTGTGCGGACTATAGAAAGAGAGAAAGAATGTCCAGGTTCTGCAGTATCAGAGTTGTGAATTGCCTCTGACACATTTGTATCCTACATATGTACCTTAGTACCATTACAAACTCTAAGTCTGAGTTCACTCTTCTGATTGACAATGTGTGTATTTGTGGAAGAGTGTACCCTAGACTTATGGGGAGAATGTTTTGTAGCTATTGTTTTTACTATGCCATATTAACAAATGCCTTTGCTAAGATCTAATTGTATCTAGTAGCTGAATGATAATGAGTAATACATCCATAGGGGCTCATGAGTTAGCTATAGTGTTAGGAGTGTGTGGATATATACATAGGGTTATCCTTAGAACTCAACGTCATAACTACACTCTGGGGCAGTAGCCCAGGCGGGGTGCATTTATATTTAGGTTTCCAGGAATGAATTCTTGTATATTAAAGTATTTGGTAGCTTCTAAAAAAACTGTGGGTATACTCCAAGGGTCTGCCTCTTCTCTTTTATCTCTACACTATGATTTGCAGGCTACATCAAATCCTATGTGTTCAATTATCTTTTCTATGCAGACGATTACCATTGAGAGTTCTTTGAAGGCAGGAACTGTTTTTGCCTTTCTTTGTGTCCCCAGCACTTCGCATAGTTCCTGGAACATAGTAGGCACTTAGTAAATTTATTTATTGACTTGATTTGACTATATATTCAGCTCTAATCTCTCTCTCAAAATCCAAACATTGTCATAAACTATCTGTCCATTGGCCATTTTCAACTGTATATGCCAGAGGTATCTTAAATTCAACATATCTGAAACAGGATTCATCTTTGGACTTAGTCCAAATATTGGCTAAAAAATAAAAATTTTTAGTCACCCAAAGGGCAATGGAGAGATCATTATGGATGTAAATCTGTTGCATCATTTTACTAATGAAGAATTAAATGCAAGAAGTCACATAAACCATATCATCAAAGAGATTTATGGAAAAGTCTTTCTGGTCATTGTAGTGAGGAAGAATAAAGAATGTGAGATGGGCAACTGGTGCACTCTATAAAACTAGAAGGTGGCCCCTAGCACTTCAGATGGCGCTCCTATGGAGGATTTATAGAAGGCCATGGGCAAGAGTCAAAAAGATGGCAGGACAAAACACACATTTCTCCTCTTGAGAGAGAGGTAGAAGTTCAAATGCTCTAAACACATTCAGTTGTGGCACAATCATAAATTTACAGTGAATATGGAAGAGACATAAAAGTTCTCCTAGTCCAGCCCCCTTCATGTTCCAGATGAGGAAATTGAGACCTCGAAGAGATTAAATGACTTGTCCAAGACTACACAGAAAAAAACAGAGGCAGCATTTAAACCCAGCTCCTCTGACTCAAGATATAGATTGATTTGTCATACTCCATCCTAATAGCCAGTCATGCTTAACTGCTTTTCTTTGTTATAAGGAAGGGTCAAATTGGGGGCAGCTAGGTGGCAGAGTGGATAGAGTGTCAGGCCTGGAGTCAAGAAGACTCATCTTCCTCAGTCCAAATCTGGCCTCAGACACTTACTAGCTACGTGACCCTGGGCAAGTCACTTAACCCTGTTCACCTCAGTATCTTCATCTGTAAAATGAGCTGGAGAACGAAATGGCAAACCACCCCAGTATCTTTGCCAAGAAAATCCCAAACAGGGTCACAGAGAGTCAGACACAACTGAACAACAAGAAACATACATTAGGAAATGACTGCAGCTTTTTTTTAAGACATTAACAAATGGGATTATACTAGATGATTTCTAAGGTTTCTTACAGCTCTATAATTCTATGAATGAATGGTAATCTTTTCATCTATTTACATCTTATTTATATAAATTAACATATTTTAAAATATTAACTACACTTGAAATGTTAAAACTGCTTTTCAAAAAAAATTGTTTTTTAAAAACAAAGTCAGACTGGCAGTATTATCTAATTATTTCAGAGTACTGACGCTCCCTGAATTACGCACACATATCATGAATGTATCATTTATAGGATGGGCCTCAGTTGACACTACCACTCAAACATTCTAGGATCCTGTTCAGCTACAGGTATGATGAGATGACTTAGGCAGCTAGGTGGTGGAGTGAAAAGAATGCTGTACTTGGAAGTAAGGAAGAAGAGTTCAAGTCCTACCTCAGACACTTACTAGCTGTGTGATACTAGGCAAGTCACTTAACCCTTCTCAGTCTCAGTTTCCTCATCTGGAAAATGGACCTTATAGTAACACCTACCATACAGGATTGTCGTGAGAACCGCATGAGATAACATATGCAAAGTGCTTTGCAAACCTGAAAGCTCTGTATATAAATACGAACTATTTTGTTACTGTTATTGTTGTTGTTGTTATTATTACTGCCCCTGAGGGACCTTCCCACTCTGAGAATCAGTAATTGTATAAGACACACCTTGCTTTCCCCTACTCTAAATAACCATGTGTTTTCTCCATCCTCACTCTTCTGGATCTGTCTGCAGCCTTTGACATTATTCATCATGCCATCCTCTTTGATAATCTCTTCTCTCAAGGTTTTCCTGACACTTCTCCATTCTGACTCTCCTACCTGTCTGACCAGCCTTTTCTTAGTCTTCTTTACTGGATCTTCATCCAAGCTCTGGACTGCTAACTAAGAATGTCCTATAGGCCTTTGTTGTAGACTCTCTTCTCTTTTCTCCGTATACTATTTCACCTGGTGATCTCATCAGCCTCCATGGATTCCATTATCATCTCTATGAAGAGGTTCTTATCCATTTATCCAGCCCTAACCTCTTCTGCATCTCTGACTGCCCACTGGCCATCCTGAACTGGATGTCCTCCAGATATCTCGTTATTGTTGTTGTTCAGTCATTTCAGTCATGTCCAACCCATGTCATGTGAACCCATTCGGGGTTTTCTTGGCAAAGATACTAGAGTGGCTTGCCATTTTTGTCTCCAGCTCATTTTACAGGTGGGAAACTGAGGCAAACAGGATTGAGTGACTTGCCCAGGGTCACACAGTTAGTAAGTGTCTGAGGCCAGATTCAAATTCAGGAAGATGAGCCTTCCTGACTCTGGGCCCAGCCCTCTATCCATTGTGCCATTTTGCTGTCCCACAGACATCTTAATGAGCTCGTTATTTTTCCTCCCAAACCCTCCTCTCTTTCTAATATCCTTGTTACTGTTGGGGGCACTGTTATCTCTCTAGTCACTCGGGCTCATAACCTAAATGGCATCCTTGACTCCTCATTCTTTCACCCTCCATACATCCAATCAGTTGCCAAGTCCTGACAGTTCTACCTTCACAAAGTCTCTCTTATCCCTGCTTCCTTCTCTCCTCTGACACAGCTAACACTGCCCTGGTATAGGCCCTTATCACCTCACACCTGAACCACAGCCACAGCCTGATAGGTGAGCTCTCTGCCTCAAATCTCTTCCCATTCCAGAACATGCTCTACTCAGCTGTCAAGATGATCTTCCTAAAGCACAGATCTGGCCATATCATCTTCCTATTCAATAAACTCCCTTGGCTACCTATTACCTCCAGGATCAAATAGAAAATCCTCCATTTGACTTTTAAAGCCTTTTATAACATTAATTATTTTATTATTTGTTGTTATAATTATTTCATTTGTTATTTGTTATAATTATTTATTAATAATTTATTATTATAATTAATTAATTATTCATAACACGAACCCCTTTCTACCTTTCCACTCTTCTTATATCTTAACCCCCCCCCAACCCCACCACGTACTCTGTTATCTGGTTATGCTGCCCTCCGTGCTGTGACTTGCACATGACTAGTACAACTCTTGACTCTAGGCACTTCCACTGGCTGTACCCCCAAACCCTATGAATGAATTTCTCCCACTTTATCTCTGCCTTCTGGTTTCCCTGATCTCCAAATCTCAGCTAAAATCACACTTGCAAGAAGCCTTTCTAGATTCCCCTTAATGCCAGTGCCTTTTCTCTGTTGATTATCTCCAATTTATCCTGTATATATCTTGTTTGTATAGTTGTCTTCATGGTGTCTCCCCCATAGATTATAAGCCATTGCACATGAAGTGACTAGAGTGCTGAGCCTGGAGTCAGGAAGACCTGAGTTTAAATTCAGTCTCAGACATTTACTAGCTGTGTGACTCTGGGCAAGTCACTTCACCTCTTTCTGCCTCAGTTTCTTCAAGTATAAACTGGGGATAATGATAACATCTATTTCACAGGGTTGTTGTGAGGATGAAATGAGATAATATTTGTAAAACTTTTAGCACATTGCTTTGCACCCAGTAGGTGCTTAATAAATGCTTGTTTCCTTCTCTTCCTTGAGATCAGGGACTGTTTTTGGCCTTTCTCTGTATTCCCGCACTGAGCACAGTGCTTGGCACACAGTAGGTTTTTAATAAATGCTTGTTGACTTAATTTGACTTCCCGTCTAAGTTTGGCAACTGAGATTTCCCAGGCTAAAGGTGCTACCTAGTTACTAGTTTCAGGACAGCATGGAGCAGTAGAAGAGCCCTGGGTCTGGGGTGAATGGACCTGGATTCTAATTCCAGCGCTGCTATTTGATCCCTATTTGACCTAGGACAAGTCTTTTCATTTCTGTTGGCTTCATTTTTGTCCTCTGTAAAGGGAGAACGTAGGATTCAGCAGCCTAAACATCCTGTCTATGATCCTATCAACATCTCTTCCTCACACCTCTCCTCCTCCCTCAAGAAAATCACGTATACCTCATGATGCTCCCTTTTCCTTCTGTCATTCACCATTCTTTTGTTGTTTAGTCATGTCTGACTTCTCCTGACACCCTTTGGGGTTTTCTCAGCAGATGATACTGGAGTGGTCATTTTATAGATGAGGAAACTAAGACAAACAGGGTTAAATGACTTGTATAGAGTGCACCAGTTGCCCATCTCATATTCTTTACTCTTCCTCACTACAATGACCAGAAAGACTTTTCCGTAAATCTCTTTGATGATATGGTTTATGTGACTTCTTGCATTTAATTCTTCATTAGTAAAATGATGCAACAGATTTACATCCATAATGATCTCTCCATTGCCCTTTGGGTGACTAAAAACTTTTATTTTTTAGCCTATATTTCGACTAAGTCTGAGGCCAGATTTGAACTCATGAAGATGAATCTTCCTGACTCCAGGTCTGGCACTGTATCCACTGGCCGTTGCCACTCATAGTTAATTCTGTATCAGGCAATCTCTCTCACAGATCATCTTTTAACTTTCTTCATCCTCCCTCTCTCTCCAGCTCTGATCTAGTTCCCACAGGAAATCTTGCTTTCTCGTCATTATATTGAAAACAATAATAATAATACTACCTGAGCATAAAAGCAATGCTACTTATATGCATCTAAGAAGGAACAAGAAAGCCAATGTTTTGAAATGAAATTAGACATAATGGGGAAAAAATGCCAACAACCACTTTATTTCTTGAAGGTTCCCAGAAGGCCTCTTTAGAATCTCTTTAAAAGGCTATATCCTACTTCCTTGCGTTCCTCTAAATTCGAGGCTCTTGGTCATTTTGCAAGTCAAAGACCTCTCTGGCAGTATGGTGCCACTTATGGACCCCTTCTCAGAATAATGTTATTATATGTATAAAATCAAATGCATAGGATTACCAAGGGAAACCAATTATATTGAAATATAGTTCTCAAAATGTAAAGAAAGAAAAAGATTAAGAACCCTAAGAACCCTTGCTCTAGATAAACCTGCTTTCCCTCAAATACTTGCATTCAAGTTAAAAATCTATTTCTTACACAATTTTCTTGTTTTTCTGTTTTGTTTTATTATTGTGTTATGACATTATTGTTTTCTGTGATTATTTCATTGCAAACATCTAATATTTAACTACATTATGCATTAAATAGACTTTTTTGTTGCCTACCTCTCCTATCCCAGTCACTGTTTGAAAGGTCCAACAGTATAATGGGCTTTGAGCCCTGAGTTTTAATCTGTTCACTGAGAATTACCTTCTGTGAGGACCTAAGTAAGTCATTTAACTGCTCAGAGCCTCAGTTTCCTCATCAATAAAATGGAGACAATAATCCTACCCACTTCATAAGATTCTTTTGAGGTTCAAATGAGATAATGCATGTGAGTATACTTCATACTGTAGCACACTTTATAATGCAAGCTATTTATAACATTGTTTCTAGGAGAAAATGTATTCTGACTTCCAAGGAACTGATTTACCAAAGAACTTCTGAAACACAATCCATCTGTAAGTTGGGAATTGTTTACAGTGATGATGTCTCATTATATTGATTTGTTTTTTTTTTCTTTTATGAGTATATGGCATTTTTGAATAAGCATTTATAGTAGATTTTTCATGGATATAGTATAATAGAAAGAGTGATGGCCTAGGAGTCAAGAGGGTCTGGAAAACTGGCCCTGGCCATATACTAACTAGCTCTTTCATCTTGAGAAAGTCACTTGGAGATATCATAGTATAATGGAGAGGCCATAAACCTGGGAGACAGAAGACCTGAGTTTACACAGCTTTTACTAGTCCTCTTATGACCAGGTATAGATCCCTTAACCTCGTAAAGCCTCAGTTTCCACACTTATAAAATAGAGGTAATAATACTAGACTAACTATATTATATCTTATGTATATTTTGTTGTAAAGAAAGTGCTTTGTGTTTTCTAATATGCTACATAAACATGAGCTATTATTATTATTATTACTGTTTAGATCAGGGGTCAGTAAACTGTGGCCTGAGAGACAAATCCAGTCTGCCACTTGTTTCTGTAGGGCTCATGAGCTAAGAATAGTTTCTACATTTTCAAGCAAAGCCGGTGCTATAGTCTGTTGACCCTGCTCTAGGCTCCAGTTTCTTCATTCGGTGGTCTCATTTTCCTCCTTTTTAGGATGAAGGGGTTGATAATGATGACCTCTTAGGTTCAATCTAGCTCAAAGGTCCCATGTTTTAATCAACTATTTCAATCAGTAGGTTTTTACTTCAGCCTCGTGATAGAAAAGGATTACAAGAAAACTTTACTGTTCAGTTTTCTTGGTTGGTTGATACATTTTCATTGCACGGTCCTTTTCAGACCTCAATTCTTCTCTTAGCACACTGATTTTTCTGCAGTCGTTTCTCCATTATTGCTGTTTTCCAGTTGTGTCTGACTCTTCATGACCCCATTTGAGGTCCCTTGTCAGAGATACTTGGAGTGGTTTGCCATTTCCTTCTCCAGCTCACATAACAGATGAAGAAAATGAGGTAAACATGGTTAAGTGACTTGCCCAGGATCACACACAGCTAGTGTCTGTGACCAGATTTGAACTCTTGAAGATGAGTCTTTCTGATTCCAGGCCTGGCACTCTATTCACTGTGTCACCTAGCTGTCCCCAAGTAGTCTCTCCATAGAGCTTCATATTGCAGCTCTTTCACTCATTCATTGCTTTCTTGTGGAATTATTTTTATTCCTATGCCTACTGTACAGTGATTTATACATTATACATATTCAAGGTCTGCTATTTAATTTAAATAATAATGCTTAATCATTTAAGCAGTCTTTAATGTTTTATTTTGTTTTTTAGTTAGAAGTGTTTGCAGTTACTACAACAGTATAGGGGAGACCTCATGGCACAGTGGATAGTAAGCTGGCCTTGGAGATAGGAAAAACTGGGTTCAAGTCCTGCCTTTGACAAGAAACTAGCTGTGCGAGCATAAATAAGTTACTTAACCTCTTAATTACAAAAAGTCTATCAATGTCTCTCTCTTTTTTTTTCCTTTTCTTTTTGCTTAGGCAATTGGGGTTAAGTGACTTGCCCAGGGTCACACAGCTAAGTAAGTGTCGAGTATCTGAGGCTGGATTTGAACTCAGGTCCTACTGGGCCACCTAGCTGCCCCTAAAGGCTGTCAATCTCCAAGGATTTTGACATTGATAAAAATGTGTATAATTATGAGAACAAAAGAAAAGTGTATGTATAGATGTGTGTGTAGTTTGGGAATAACACACAAAAATGTGGTTATGACACTACTGACATGTCTGATTGTTGTTGGTGCTCATGGTTTTTATTCATAGTTACCGTTGGCTCTTGCTTTAATTGCTTTAATCTCACTATCCAGAGATGTAGCTACGTCTCTTACCTCACCATCACTATATACTTTCTGTTTTCTGATTCTTTCTCATTCCTAAACTCCTGCCCAGTGGTATTAATTTCAATTTCAATAAACAGCTTTCAATTCACACAGCTCAATTCTGATAATCTATGCTTAGAATTGAAATTTTAGATTTGGGAGTAACCTTAGGTCATCTAGTCATTTTTTTAGGATGTGGAAACAGAGGCTTAGGTAAGCTAAGTAATCTAGCCAAGGTTACACATATAGTTAGCGGATAAACTGGGACTAGAAGCCATGTTTTATGAAGTCTATTTCATTACATTTTTTTTCTCCACTATACATCACTGTCTTTTCCTAATCTTGATAATTCAGGATATTTGGCTTTATGACCATCTCATTGCAGCTTGATATACTGGTGGATTCTCAGTTTAGTTTGAAGGTATATGATTTAAAACTAAATGCTATTAAAATATAATTTCATTTCATACAATGTCTAGGTTTTAGTCTTCTATGATGGCTAACTCACTACTATTAGCCAACAAACTTAGAGATACCATAGTTGTTGGTCTTAGATGTGCCCTATTCCCTCTGGTTTCAGACCAATGACAGTCATGTTCACTCATTTTCTACACTAAGAAGCCACCTCTCACTACAGCCTAAGTTATTGGTGCCATGCTCAAAGTATACATTTAATAAATATTTGCTTAATTATTATCTGCTATGATGTCATATCTATTCTCTTTTTATTTAATGCAATTATTTAGTGTTTCTAGTAATGTACTAACATATCCTTTGGTTACCAGAGACCACTGGACAATCATAGTAGCCTTTGCCCATCTGCAATAGAGTTGTTGGATTTAGGTTGTTGAGGACCGATTGCACCAAAATCTAGTTAGAACACAAGTCGCTAAAGTGGGATGGCCTTTCAAGAAGCATAATTCTGAGAACTTTATGCAAAACAGTCTCACGTACAATAATATGGGTTGACCGGATGCATTGTCCTTATCTTATGATCACAATGACACAGGCTTCAGCACATCCAGGGAGGTGGTTGTCATTTTTCACAGGTGAGAGCATGAGCTGCAAGTTATCCATTATATTGTTTCTTTGATTCCACTGTAATAATGTCACCCTCAGAATAAAACATTCACCTCTGCCTGATGAAGTCCAAACTCAGCCTGGCATTCAAAGCACTCTACCATTTGGCTTCAAGGCACTTTTCCAATCTGTCTCTCGCTATCCCCCTTTACATGCTCTCTGATAACACTCTGTGTGAAAAATCTATCAATTTTTGTGGACAGCAAGCTTGATGAGACTCAATAGTGTGACATAACTAAAAGAAAATTTTTAAAGCAAACTTGATCTTAAGTGGGATTAAAAATGCCATATTGTCCACAAGTAGGGATGTAATAGTCCTACTGTTCTGGGTCCTGGTCATGGGTCTATTTGATTTAATATCTGTGACGCTATGCTTAGTTCCTCCTTCTAGGAAAGCCACAAGGAGAATAACTGGGATGGTTAGGGAGATTGTACTGAGATTGTTCAGTCTACAGGTCAATTTAAGGATCTACAGATGTTTAGCCTAGAGAAGAGAAGAGTGGGTGAGAGTAGACTCCATAGCTGTGTAGAAAGCATTGTAGTACAATGAAAAGAGTGCTGGATTTAGAGTCAAAGTGTCTAAGTTCACATCCCTACCTCTTCTACTCATTATCTAGATGCCCATGGACAAGTCGCTTAACTTCCCTAGGCCTCAGTTTCCCCCTCTGTAAAATGAGGGGATGGTGGCTGGACTTGATGCACTAACAGCTCTAAAACTATGGTTTGACGAGAAGTATTTAAAAGGCTGCAATAAAGAAGAGGGATCAAACTTGTTCTTTTTAGCCTTAAAGGACAAAGACAGAAGTGATAATCAGATGTTGTAGTAAGACAGGTTTTGGACTCAGCATAAGGAAAATCTCCTAAGAAGTAAATAAAGCTCCCATGGAATGGACTACAAGAAGATTCGCCTTTTGCTGGTGGTTTTCAAGCAGAGTTTGGATGACCACTTCGAGGGATATTGTTGAGGGATTTCCTCACTGGGTAACAATTCAACTAGATGATCTCTAGGGTACCTTCCAATTCTGATATTCTGTGATTTTGATTTTAGGCTTCCTCTTGCCAAATGAGACGATTCCTTATTCTTTGATCTCATCTCAGTGCCTTTGCTAACACTCTCCCCTGTGCCTGGAATGTGTCAGAAGTATGCTGGAACTATCCTCATGATTGTTAAATTTTCAGTGTGAAAATATCACCTTTTTTTCTGTTGAGTAAAATGTTTTTCTCTACCCAGCTATGTGTGGATTCTTTCCTCCTGTGAGGTTCAAGTATCATTGAGTACTCCCATCGTTTCCCTCTTATTTCTTTAAACCCATGTTTGAGCACCTCAATTAGATGAGACAATTTTCTCTAACTTTACCATCCCAGTATATTCCTCTTCTCCTCCCTTTCCATTCTTCAAGTTCAAACATAAGAAAGTGACTCCCAGGCCTTTGGTCAAATCAGAATCTCTCTATGACCTCTGACGATGATAGAGTTTAAAGGGTAAATATATGTCATCCCTCTACATTAGAATGCAAGCAAGTTATACTTGTTTAGTCTTTTATTATTTGTCAGTGTTTATCTTTTTTATGTTTCTCTGAATGCCTGGATTTCAAAGTGTCTGTGTATCTCTGATCTTTTCATTAGGAATGTATGGAATTGAGTATTGAGCAACAGAGCAGCCAATTTATACTCTTCTTACCCCGGTGCACAGCCTCTTTCTACAATGGAATGCTCTAAAAGGTGCACTCCTGGCCAGACCCTATCCTCAGCATCCACAAACCTCTTTGTCTCCTTATGTCACCTTGAGCTGGAAAAATGACTCACTGTGAATTTTTCTTGGATTTTTTTCATCAAGATTTAGAAGAATGTGTTTCTATGTCTGTTTGAAGGTAGTTTTCCTGCTGTTCTACCATCTTGGCTCCATCCCAATCACACAGATTGGACTGAAAAGTGTGTTGAGTGCACATCCCTTCTTATCCCTGCCTCCCCCTCCAGCTGGTTGTTAAACATTTACTAGCACATACCTGAATGGCCTCTTCCACTCTGTCTCTGTCAATTGAAACCTTCCCACTTTTCAAAGTCCAGTTCAAATGTCTTCTCTTTTGTGAAGCATTTCCTGCACCTTCCAGCTGAAAGCTATCTCTCCCTTCTCAAATCTCTCATAGCAAGCTGTAATATATTTTCTCTACACCTATATTATAATTTGTATTACATGACTGTTGTTTTCTTACCTTTCATTCTAGATTATAAACACCATAAAGAGGACTGTCTTTTTTTACTCGCTCACAGCACCTAGTACCATGCCTCCCACATAACAGGTGCTTAATAAATGTTGTTGAATTGAATTGTATATAATAATTACAAGACTTTTGGCTCCATAATTTGTTTCTTCTAATGACCATTAAGAGATATAACATAAATAGACTCAAAAACTGTTCATTAAGAAATATTTTTATCCATATGTTTTTTTTGAGGGGGCAGTGGTATTACTTCTGCAGCTAGGTGGCCCAATAATGGAATGTTGGGCCTGGGCTCAGAAAGACCTGAGTTCAAATCTAGCCTTAGACACCTGCTAGCTTTGTGACCCTGAGCAAATTACTTAACTTCTGTTTGCCTAAGTTTCCTCAAATATAAAAGGAGGATAATTCTAGCACCTACCTCATAGAATTGTTGTGAGGATCAAATGAGATAATATTTGTAAAGCACTTAATATGGAACTTGACATGTAGTAGAGGCTCTGTAAATGCTTAATTCCTTCCCTTCTCCTCCTTTCCTCCCCTAAGATGATTAGTATACAATTAATATACAATGAGATGAAGGAGAGGGGGGAAAAGGCTATAAAAGATGTAGGAGGTAAAAAATATTCTGAACCAAACAGAAGAGGTTACACATTGGGTGAAAACGTGGCAAAAGAGAAGCTATGTAATGCAGACTGATGGGTGAAGAGAGGTTGAGTTTAGTATATGAGGGCCTGGTAACATTTAGGATGAAAAAATGTTTCTATTTACTTCCCAATGTTTTCCCTCTGTTACAATAATTAGCTCATTTTAAGCCTAAAGGACAATATAATGGCTCGTAAGGTCCACTTTGTTCTTTTCTTCTTTAACTTACTGAAACAGAGTGTTATACTCTGGTTTCATAGTGTTTGGAAAAATCATTTATGTGCGTGTAGTTCTTTTCTTAATTATTATCTCTTCTATAACAGTCAAACATTTGATACACATTTTATCGCCATTTAAAACATTTTCTTTACTCACTAACTTAGAGGTAATTTTGAGAATTTTTAAATTGCTTCTCTAGAAAAATAAAACTGCCATTAAAAGAGAGCATATGTATTTTGATTTATTCCTATCAACATATTCTAATTTAAAAATATATTTTCTGATTTGACCTTTGTTCAGTGACCACAACTAGCCAAAGACAGAACTCATTTTTCAGGTGAAGATTGGACTACATGACCACTAAAATCCTTTTTCAATTAAAAGACTCTATGATTCTATGAACTACACTGTGTAAATTTCCCTGAATGAAATATGTGTGTATATAAGTATACACAAATATAAGTACACACACACATACACATACATATACATATACACACACATATATACATACATATATATTTACACACACATATACACATGAAATTGATCATCCAGTAACGTAATTACATTGCAGATCAGATGATCTGGCATCACTTATAAGTGTAGATTTTTAATTATAAAAATATAAATATATCAATAGTTATCTTGAATAAAGTAAGTTTTTTTGCGACACCAACTATAGCTGTGGTCCAACCATTTTGGGGAGCAATCTGGAATTATGCTCAAAGAGTTATTAAACTTCTATACCCTTTGACCCAGAAATACTACTACTAGGTCTGTTGCCAAAGATGATTAGGGAAAAAGGAAAAGAACCTATCTGTTCTAAAATGTTTATAGCAGCTCTTTGTGGTGGCAAAGAACTGGAAATTGTAGGGATGCCCATCAATTGGGGAATAGTTGAACAAGTTGTATTATGTGATTGTGATGGAATACTACTGTGACATGGAAAGACGGAGTGAAATGACCAGAACCAAGAGAACATTGTATATAGCAACAGTAATATTGTTTTAAGAACAACTTTGAGCGAATAAGTCATTTTGACTATTATAAATATCTGTATGCCTTTTTGTAGAAACAAAAATGATATGATTGTTTGAACTGTAGGGGAAAAAAGGCTTTAGAATTGGAAATGTGAAAGGTCCTGTACTTCAATTTATCCATTTTACAAATAAGGAAACCGAGGACCGAAGAGAGTAAGTCACTCGCTCAAGGTCACTTGGGTAGGTAGTGACAATAACAGGATTAAAACCTAGGTCTTCTGATTCCATAGCCAATATTCTTTCCACTATATCATATTACTTTTTCATCAACAAAAAAGAAACATTTAATTTTGTGTGTGTGTACACACACACACTTAAGTATACATATGTGTGTGTGTATGTCTTTATGTGTATATATGTGTATATAAGCACTCACACATATGAGAAACAAACCTTGAGATAACTATAATTCATCTCCTGGAAGGGCAATCATGGGTATAATAAATAATAAATCAATGTAAGTGCTACGAATCTACGCACTTTCTTCACAGAGCCTCACCTAACAAAAAGATGAACAATTTACACTGCTCCCTCCCTACTTTCCCTCACTCTTCAATCTAATGACACAAGCCTACTTGCTATTCCTTGAACAAGACACTCCATGCCCAGTCATTTTCCTTGGTTTGTCCCTCTCTCTGTCTCTGTCTCTGTCTCTGTCTCTGTCTCTGTCTCTCTCTCTCTCTCTCTCTCTCTCTCTCTCTCTCTCTCTCTGTGTGTCTCTGCCTCTTCACTTTTCTGGCTTCCTTCAAGTCCCACCCAAAATCCTACCTTCTACAGGAAGCTTTTCCCAATCCTCCTTAGTTATTTCCAAGTTATCCTATATATAGATTGTTTGTACATAGTTGTTTGCATGTTGTCTCCCCCAGTAGACTGTGAGCTCCTCAAATGCAGAGACTGTCTTTTGCCTTTCTTTGTACGTCCATGCTTAGCACAGTGCCTGGCACATAGTAGCACTATTCAATAAATGTTTGTTGATACAGTTGATTAGATCAATCACAGGTCTAGGAATAAGAAGACTGGACATTAGTCCTGTCTTGCTGTGCGACCTCTTTGTACCTCAATTTGTCCATAAGGGAGTACAATACTCTGCTTCACAGGCAAAGTATTTTGAGCTCTTAAAAATGTAATATAAACATAACCCATACTATTAGTATACCTATGAAAGTGCTTCAGGTCACATGTGGATCTATGATCTCATCAATACAGGTGCTCCCTCCATCAGTACATACAGCTACACATCTGTATCCTCTGGTCCTACATGATTCTTGTCCTCGTCCTCATGGAATTCCTCCATAGATGATCTACATGGGAGGACTTCTGGGGAGGTGTGCAATATTCAGTGAACACAAAGTCAGCCCTCAGACTGTCCATTGGCTATCCCTTACTCTTGCTACATGACTAGCTTAACTCCTCTTCTAACTATACATTTCCTGGATAATATCTTTTTTATGCCACTTCTTTCACACAAGTCATTGCTGGTAATCGGTCTCTACTTTGCATCTCCCCATTGACTGACTTTTTGATCACCAGAAATTTTGAGGTATGAGCAACTATAGCATTTTTTGTTTGCAGCTTTGGAGCAGGAACGTGCATACATGTTTCTGATTTCAGAATTCCTTCCACCAACACATATTATGACCCATTTATGACTTATTAAATATGTGATAGTGAGTTGTCCAAGGTGCATGGAGGTTAAATGACTTGCTTAGTATCACAGCTGTGGTCAGACATGGGATTTGATTCCAAAGCTTCTTCACATATAAGTCAAGACTCTTTACTATGCCATGTAAGCTGCTTCTGTGACTGGATGAATACTGATAAAAAATGATGGGGTTTTGTGTTAGGGAACAATTTAGGATTATTAAAAGAGTTATTCAAGGACCATAAAAGCTAAATACAAAAAGGTTTATTGTTAGTATATTGACTAGTAGGTTGTGAATTATTTGGTCATGGCAACTCCTTAAACAAACAAAAACAGATAAAGACCTGCAATCTAATGTGGTCCTCTTCTGCTTCCACATTCCTTCTTCTAAAAAGATGGTAACAGAATGGTGGGAAAAGGTGCCAAGAAATGTACAATTGGCATTCTAAATGTGAAATATTTTTCCGATGACCAAATATTCATTATATTACTAGTGGAAATGAACTATCAGAATGTGTTACTGTTACTATAGATGAAGTCAGAAGAAGACATGAGAATTTTAGCCAAAAAAACAAAAAGTTGGTTCATAGGTTCTCCTTAGAGAAGAGCTGATTTCATTGTGTGCCCAAAGGAAACAGCAAACATTCACAGATAGTGTATTTATTTTTTAAAAAATTAAAACTCACCATAAAAATAAAATATTAATATTATTTTTTTTTAAAAAGAGAATGTGGCATAGTGGATTAAGAAAACTTGCTGTGGAGTCAAGGAAACCAAGATTCAGGTCCCACATGTCTCTCTCACATTTGGCTGTATGACCTCAGTCAAGTAGCTCTCAAAGACTATAAATAAGCTCTCTAAGACTATAAATTGTAGAACAGGTTCCTCATTGGGAGTCCCCTATCCCACTAAAAACACAGATCCCATCCAAACAGATAAAAAGAAAAAATTAATTTTTAACTTAGAAAGTATGACCACATACTCTACTAATTTCAATCAATAAGCATCTATGTTTGAAATTTCATTAATTTTTTAATGAACAAAAAATGTATTTTCTTTTTGCCTTTCCCCTTAAAAAACACTTATAACAAACACATATTCTAGCAAAAAAAAGTAAAAATAAAAATTCCTTCATGGATCATATACATAAATATTTATTTTTCTCTTTCCGTACCTGTATTGAGAGTTGGGTAGCAGAC
Source organism: Phascolarctos cinereus (assembly GCF_003287225.1). NCBI lineage: Eukaryota > Metazoa > Chordata > Mammalia > Diprotodontia > Phascolarctidae > Phascolarctos > Phascolarctos cinereus. The sequence continues at coordinate 96,250,059 of NW_027556098.1, forward strand.
TTCGTCATCACTAAGTCCCCTGGAATCATGATTGGTCATTGCAATAATCAGAGTCCTTAGGTCTTCCAAACCTGTAAACATTGTTGTAACAAAGTAGTGAATATTGCTACTCTTACATAAATTTTCTCCTGGTTCTTCTCACTTCATTCTACACTAGTTAATACAAATCTCCTCAGTTTCTCTGAAACTTTTCTTTTGTCATTTCTAATAAAACAGTGGTATTCTATTATTTTATGTACTATAATTATGTACCATAATTTGTTTAGTCATTCTCCAACTCATGGGCACTCCTTTAGCTCCCACTTCTTTGCCACTATAAAAATAGCTGCTATAAATATTTTTGTGCATTTAGGTCCCTTTCCTCTTTCTTTGATCTCTTTGAAATATAGGCTATAGTGCTATCACTGTGTCAAAGGGGATGCACAGTTTCTTAACTTTTGGAACATGGCTCCACATTGCTACTCAGAATGAAAAGGTAGACTCCCAAGTATTTCATATAGTCTGTAGTTTTTTTAAATGGAATCTATCTTTCCATCCTTTCTTCCTGGTTTTTGTTGGTAATACACAGAAAAGTAAATGATAGTATAAAATGACATTTATTAAGTGTTTACTATTGCTAAGTATTATACTAAGTGCTAAGGATACAAAGAAAAATAGGAAAAAATCCCTGACCTCAAAGGAATATATACATATAAGGTAAGACACATACAAAAAAAGGTACACGGTATGAGCATCTGTGGGTTACTGGAAAGGACTCCTACAAAAGGTGGTACTTGAGCTAAATCTTAAAGGAAAAGGATTCTAAAAGACATCAACGAGGAGGAAAAGCATTACAGGAATTGGGGACGGACAGCACAAAGAGCAATGATCGTTGTGTGTGAGGAATAACAAACAGGACAGTATGGCCGGACCACAGCATTTATGGAGAAGAAGCATGTGCCAGAAGACAAGTAATGAAAGGGTTTAAATGCCAAATAGAAGAACTTATATTTGATCCTAACAGTAATAGGGAACCACTAGGCTTTATCGAATAGGGAAGGAAGGAAGGAAAGAAGGAATGGAGTATTTTTTTTATTAATTTATTTTGATTTATCAACAATCACTTCCATAAGCTTTTGGGTTTTAAATTTTCCTCCCCCCCTCCCCCCTTCCCTCAGCAAGGTGGCATGCAATCTGATATAGGCTCTACATAAACATTCCTATTAAGCATTTTTTTACAACAGTTATGTTACAAGAAAGAATTAGAACCAGTAGGAGGAATCACCAAAGAGAGGAAACAAAACAAAAGAAAAAAATAGCAAATAGTATGCTTCGATCTGCATTCAAACTTTACAATTCTTTCTTTGGATGTGGATAGCATTTTTCATGAGACTTTTGGAGATGTCTTAGATCCTTGCATTGCTGAGAAGAGCTAAGTCTATCAATGTTAGTCATCACACAATGTGGCTGTTACTGGGTACAATGTTCTCCTGAAGTGCTCACTTCACTCAGTATCAGTCCATACAAGTCTTTCCAGGTTTTTCTGAAGTCCACCTGCTCATCATTTCTCATAGTGCAACAGTATTCCATTACATTCACATACCACAACTTGTTCAGCCATTCCCCAATTGATGGGCATTCCCTCAATTTCCAACTCTTTGCCACCACAAAAAAAAGCTGCTATAAACATTTTTGTACATTTTCCCATTTGTATGATCTCTTTGGGATACAACCCTAGAAGTGCTATTGCTGGGTCAAAAGGTATGCACATTTTTATAGCCCTTTGGGCATATTTCCAAATTGCTCTCCAAAATGGCTGGATCATTTCACAACTCCACCAACAATGCATTGGTGTTCCAATTTTCCCACATCTTCTCCAACATTTATCATTTTCCTGTTTTGTCATGTTGGCCAATCTGACAGGTATGAGGTGGTATCTCAGAGTTGTTTTGATTTGCATTTCTCTAACTGATAGTGATTTAGAGTATTTTTTCATATGACTATAGATGGCTTTAATTTCTTCATCTGAGAACTGCCTGGAGCACAGTATCTATTAAGGTAGGCACTGTGCTAAGCAATTTACAAATAATATTTCTTTTTTTTTTTAGTTAAACATTGAAAATTTATAAAACTTTTTGATCAAAATAGTTGAACAAGTATATATAATCCCATTGTGTTAATACTGAAATGTTAGGAACAAGACAGGCCACTGCTTCTACGACCCAGCTCCACAACCTATGACTTGTGAATGGTGTCACAACCAGGATATAGGAGTAAGAAGTACTTCTTTTAGAGCCTCATTTCAGTAACAGCTTAAGGGGAATGAACGGGGGCTCTATGGACAGATCTAGCTATACAAAATGAGGTCAGTGAGACACACTTTTTCAGGATATCCTAAGACTAATTAGTTAAAGGTGCAAATAATATTTCATTTGATCCTCACAACAACTCAAGGAGGTAGGAGCTATTATCAGTCTTATTTTACAGATGAGGAAACTGAGGCAGACAGCAGTTCAGTGACTAGCCCAGGATCATACCAGCTAGCAAATGTATGAGGCCAGATTTAAATTCAGGTTTTTCTAAATCCGGTCTCAATGCTCTTTATGCATTATACCACCTAATTGTTTCTTGAGGATGATAGGGTCATACCTGTGCTTTAGGAAAATTGCTGTGGCAGCTGTGTGAAGGATAGATTGGAGCAGGAAGAGACTTGAGGCATGGAGACCAATTAGAATACTATTGCAATAATCCAGGTGAGAGGTGGTAACTGAATGAGTGAAAAAGACAGGTACTAGAGGTATGGAAATAGAAACAACAAGATTTGACAACTGATTTTCTATGTGGGGTGAATAAGCATGAGGAATTGAAAATGACACTGATGTTGTGATCTGAGGTGACTGGAAAGCTCATGATGACTTCAACATGAATAGGGAACTTTAGAAATAGATTTGGTTTGGAAAGAAAGATGAGTTCTATTTTGGATATATTGCATTTGAGATGCTTTCAATAGGCAGTTCATGTGGTGGAACTGGAGCTCAGGAGAGAGAGTAGTGCTGGATGTTCATTTAGGAGTCATCTGCATAGAGATGATAAACAGCCTGTGAAAGCTGATGAGATCATCAAGTGATAGACTCAAGAGAGAAAAGAGATGAGAGCTCAGGAAGCATTAGATGAAGAACCACCAAAGGAGACTGAGAAAGAGCACCCAGGAAAGGTAAGAGGAAAGCTAGAAGAGAGCACTGTTCCAAAAAACTTGAGAGGACTGAGTTATTTAGGAGAAGGTGGTCAATGGTGTCAAATGCTGCAAAGAGATCAAGAAGAATGAGGACTGAGATCATTAACTTTGGTCATTAAGAGATCATTGGTAACTTGGGAGAGAAAAATTTCAGGCAAATAAGACTGGAAATCAAACTGTCTGGAGTTTAGAACAATGAGAGGAGAGAAGCTGAGTATAGATAGCTTTTTCTTTTTGAATTAATTTTTTAATGTTCTTTTAAATTATTTCTTTAGTATTTTATTTTCCCCCAATTATACATAAAAAGAATTTTTAACATTCATTTTTAAAATTCTGAATTCCAAATTCTCTCCTTTCCTCCCATCCCCTTTATTGAGAAGGCAAGCAATTTGACAAGTTATACATATGTAGTCACATAAAACATATTTCCACTTAAGTCATGTCGTAAAAAATAAAATTGACCCAAAAAATCCCCCAAGAAAAATAAAGGAAGTTTAAAAAGTAAGCTTCAATTTGTATCCAGACTCTATCAGTTCTTTCTCTGGGGATGGATAGCATTTTTCATCTCAAGTCTTTCAGGGCTGCCTTGGATCATTGTATTGCAGAGAATAGCTAAGTCATTCACAGTTGATCATCTTACAATATTGCTTCTAATGTGTACAATGTTCTCAAGTTGATATTCATTTCACTTTGCATCAGTTCATGTAAGTCCTTCCAGGTTTCTCTGAGAGCATGCTGCTCTTCATTTCTTATAGCACAATAGTGGTCCATCACAATCATATACCATAACTTGTTCAGCCATTCCCTAATTGATAGGCATCCCCTCGACTTCCATAAATAGCTCTTTCAAGGAGTTTAGTTGAGAGATGGAGGATGATGGCTACTGGGAATGCTCATATATAGTGAGTAGTTTTGTGTGTGTGTGTGTGTTGTGTGTGTGTGTGTGTGTGTGTGTGTGTTTTAAAGAATGTGGGAGACATGTGCCCGTTTGAAGGCAGAAGGAAAGGTCCCAGTTGATAGAAAGAGATTGAAGATTAGAGAGTCAGTAGAGGATAGTGGGGCAATCTGCTGGAAAAAACAGAAGGGGATGAGAGCAAGAGTGAGCTGGCTTTGACAAGGAGAAGGGCCACTTCTTTATAAGAGACTGAAATAAAGTTCTATTTGGTTTTAGGAATCACAGAACAGTGTAAATATTCAATAAATATTAATTAATGATGAAACAAGCTAAGCACTGAGTATATGGCAAAAATGTGTGTGGTAAGATAACACTGCCTTCTTATTTCAGAAAGATAAGGGAATGTAAATAGCATGTAGAAGGTTACAATTCCATCTCTCAGTTCCAGTGAACATGAATAAATCACTTTAATCACAGTTTTCAACAAAGTCCCTGTCAAGAAATTATAGCCCTACACATTTGCATATGCTTTCATTTTCAGGTATAAGATTTCCTTGTAAATTTTCAAAAATCATACTATGCTATAACCTCCTTGCTCAAATTTAAATTCTTTTATGGACTGGGATGTTAATCAGATGGCATCTCAATTTGTTTCCAAACATTTAATGAATACAAGGCATGTAAAGATAATGTAAGGAGCTATAACATATTTACTGATAACACAATATCATAAGGGGCCCAGGCGGATGAAGTTATGAGGATTAAGCTCTTACCTTCAAACACTGTAGGAGGACAAGAGTGGATGAGTTGGAAAAACAACAGCAGTAACAACAAAACCCAGTCCTTGTCATCTGAGGGTTTTCCTCTCTGCTGTTCCGTCCTCGCTGTCAAGAAGTAGAGAAAGGCACCAAATCTCACTTGTTTAAAAGCAGTGCAAGCCTCCTCTCTGTACATAAAGCTTGCCCTGGTGTACTAACCCTGTTCAGCACAACTGCTGTGGTCAGATAGGAATTTTCTTCTTGTGAGTTTGAGTAATCCTAAAAGAGAAAGTTGGAAGGAAAAAAAAGAGTGGTAAAAGTATCTAGTTTAGGCTAAATATTAAATACCAAATAGGGCATGCACAGAGGAAAAGTGAAACCAAGGTGTTAGAAAGCACTTGGAGAAATTATCATAACACAGAGATCTGATTTTATATTGGTCCCTAAACTTTTGCATACATTCATTTTTTGGATCATGTTACTTTCTTGTGGTGAAAGAGTACTGTATCAGAAGGCAGGGATTGTTTCATTTTATGTTTGCATCCCTAGAGTCCAGCACAGTGAATTTATTATACATCATACATGATTAATAAATATTTGTTAAACAACTGAATGAATGATTTTAGAGTCCTAAGACCTAGGTTCTAAATCCCAAATGTCACTTACTCTTTTATAACATTGGGCAAATCACTTAACTTCTTTGGCCTCAGTTTACTTATCTATAAAATGAGTATCCTAACTTAAATAATCTCTGAACTGCCTTCTAGTAGCTAGGTGGGACAGTGGACAGAGTGCCAGAATTGGATTCAGGAAGACCTAGGCTATCACTTAATCTCAGTTCCTTATCTGCATAATAGGGGTGATAAAAGAATTTACCTGTTAGGGTTATTCTGAGGATAAAATGAGAATATTTGTGAAGTGCTTTGAAAACCTTAAAGCACCATATAAATGCTAACTATGAAATTCTACAATTCCTATAGTCAGTTCTAAGATTGCAAGATTTTTTTAAAATGTCTTTTTATTTTCCTGAAAGATAAGTGAAATAGATTTTCTTTTTCATCAAAAGGAAATTATCATGGCCTTCAAGCAATCATTTGCCCAAATCATTTCACTTAAAATAACAGAATTCTTCACATTGCCCTGTTTGGGAAAGTGCTTAGAAAATTAAGTGCTTACAAATTTACTTTCCAAACACGAGATGATGCATTTTCCTCTATTGCTAATTTGTCTCCTTGCTCCTATTGCTTAGGCACTTCTCCCATAACTTCATAACCAACTTGCCTTCTTTTTTTTTTATATATATACGTCTATTCTCCACCATCATTCCATTTTTTCCCATCAATTGGCAAGCATGTATTACATGCTTTCTATGGGCCTGGCATAGATAGGTTCAACCCAAAACTCAGGTTTTCCCTCCTTAATGGCTAACCGTACCAGGACATAAAGAAAGAAGGAAATCTGTATCTGTAGCTACTGTATCTGGCTGGTGTCAATCCGAATAGATCTTAGAGCTAGATGCTTGGTTTCACTTTTTTTTTCCTCTTGAGCTCAGGAGGTGTTTTTAAAAATAATTAATTAATTAATTAATTATTTTTTAAATTTATGTAACAAACAAGTATTTCCATAACAAAGTATAATAAAAAAGATGATTGCACATGAAACTGAAAATCTATTATGTAAAACCAGCTATTCCTTTTAAATATATAATAAAGTTATCATGTACATTTTTTCCCTTTTTTTCTTCCCTCCCCCCTCACCCCAGAGATGCCTACATTACACACAAATAGGAATATATGAGTATATATACATATATATGTAAAATTATTCCATACATACTTCTAATTATCAGTTCTTTCTCTGGAAGCAGATAGTGTCTTTTTTCATGTTTTTTATAGTTAATTTGGGTATTTATAAAAGTCAAGATGACTATTTGCTCAAAGTCATTCTTAAAACAATATTGCTGTTACTATGTACAATGTTCTCTTGGGTTTTACTATTTTTGAAGTGCTGTAGGGTAAGGGAGGACAATTGAGGGAAACTGATACTCAGAGGAACCTAGATTTGATGTTAAGATGTTAGAGTTTGAGTAAATAGCTCAACAGAAAAGTTGCTGGTATAAACCTGGCTCTCCAAGTTTCTTTTCTGAATCTGCTCTGTTCATGCTTTCAGCAAAATGTCAGGTTGTTGTTTCAATAACATGGTTAAATTAACATTTAGTAGCATAGCAAAAGAGAGTATTATTTAGGTCTATCAGAGAACTGGAATTTAAATGCATCAAAGTGACTTGGAAATGGGATGAAAAAATACACAGAATAATCCACCCTTTTGTAGTATAGTGAGAATATGTCTTATAAGTATTTTTTTTGGGGGGAGTGGGAAATCTCTATCAGTTTTTTAAAGTACAATTTTGTGGTGTTTTGAAAGCATTATGCATATTTACTGTGAGTAAGCTCTTCATTTGATCCAAGCAAACAGATTATAAAACATGCTCCTTTACTCTCATATTTACTACAAATAAACCTTTCATTTGATCCTTGGAAACGGATTATAAAATACATTGTTTGTCCTTCATTTTCAGAGAGGACCAGTGACATCACAGATGATGTCTTAACTTGCACATAAATTGGATTGAAGTGAGGCAGAGTAGCACAAAGTCATCAGCCTCACTCTCTCCTCCAGAGTCATCAAAGTCCAGTGGTAGGACAAAAGTCAAAAGGATTGCCAATGGCTTGGGATGCAGTGGATGACCTTGGCACCTTTGATGTCTGACCAAGCCTGCTTCAGCCATCTTCATGGCTTTGGAACAAATTGTTCTCATCTGCTCTTTCCACCAGGGGAAGTCTTCAATTGCTTAAAGTAACATCCCCCTAACTCAGGTTTGAGGCCTGTTGGTTATCCTCAACCTGGTTTAGACCATCTTCATACTTTTCTATTCTCAGCAGAGGAGTGGGGGGTTAGGAATACAGAATGTCTCGTAGATATCAAAGAATCAATTTCAATGCTATATGGCAAGAATATTGGGAAATGACCCAAAAAAGTTCTTATTAAGTTAAAAAAAACCTTTTAGGTTATATAGATAGCACAAATAAACTAATATCATAGAATGAGTTATTAGCTTCATAGACACATAGCTCAGGAAAGTTCAGGATTCCGAGCCCCTCAGAATTCTAGCTCTAAAGCTGGAAGGGACCTCATAGACCACCCTCTTCATTTTACAGATGAAACAGAGGCTTGGAGAAATTAAAAAACTTGGCTAAGGTCACACCTGTAAGGAAATATGAGAGGCAGGATTGGAAGTAAGTTTGACCCTAGAGGCAATGATCTGTGCACTGACCCATACATTTCCTTTAGCCTGTGTCCCAGGTTAAATTCCCCAGAAGCCAGCAGATTCACACAATTTCAAAGTCACTGATGCACTCAGGTCTTCAGTTTCCTAATCTGTAAAATGATCTTTAAGGTCCTAATCTAACTCTAATGTTCTTTGATTCTCTATATAACCTAGACTGTGAAAGTCTTCTCTCTTTTTTGAAAGAAAAGAAAAGGAAAATTCAAGCTTTCTCTTAGGTTTCCACATTGAACCTAAACTTTCTCTACATTGTGATGTTAACTATGTCTCCTGGTCCATGGTACTAAGTCTGGCTGCTCATACTCTATAGAAGTGAAGTTCCTCTCAAGTCTCCCCAGAATTTTCACAAAGCCACCAAGCCATCCTCAGTTTACATATACTTTGTTGTTGTTGTTCAGTCATTTCAGTAGTGTCAGACTCTTTGTGACCCCATTTGGGGTAGTCTTGGCAAAGATATTGCAGTGGTTTGCCATTTCCTTCTCCAGCTCATTTTATAGATGAAGAAACGGAGGCAAACAGGGTTAATTGACTTGCCACATAGCTAGTAAGCCTATATTTGAACTCAAGATGAGTCTTCTTGACTTCAGGCCTGGAGCTCTATCTACTGCACCTCCTAGCTTCCCCCTTACATATATTTAGGTGTCCACAAATAAAACTCAATAGCAACAAGGATTCTGTGGAAGACAAGGTACAGGTCCTAGAACAGGTAAACTAATTTCTCAAACATTGGGCCATAATCATGTTAGAACACTGTCTCATTTGAAGAGAACTATGAGGCATTAGGGGCAGCAAGGTGGCCAAATCTGGGTTCAGATACTTATAAGCTATGTGACCCTGGGAAGTCACTTAACCCTGTTTTCCTCAGTTTCCTCATCTGTCAAATGAGCTAGAAAAGGAAATGGCAAACCTCTACAGTATCTTTGCCAAGAAAACCCCAAATAAGGTAATGCAGAGTCTTACAAGGACTGAAAGGACTGAACAACAACAATAGAGTCATTAGGAGACATTACCTGCCATCTACCCAGGTATTTAAGAGACATAGAAGTATATTCTAAGTAGCAGTGCTGGGCCTGGAGTTAAGAAGACTTTAGTTTAAAGCTGGCTTCAGACACTTACTAGCTGTGTGACCCTGGGCAAGTCACTTAACCTCTGTTTACCTCACTTTCCTCATCTGTAAAAAGGGAGTAATAATAGCACCTACCTCCCAGGGTTGTTGTAAGAATCAAAAGAGATAATAATTGTAAAGCATTTAGCACAGTGCCTGGCACATAGTAAGAGCTATATAAATGTTAGCTATTATAATGATAGTGATCTCTGGCATTTGCAGAGCAGTAGCCGGTGATTTGCATCCTCATTCAGCTTCCCAGGGCTTTTTTCTTATGTTGAAACAACAGATGAGAAGGAAGAAGACCCAACTCCTGTTCACTAATGTTCCTGAATCCCTCGGTGTCTTTCAGAATCAGGCCAGCCACCAACTTCAATCATTTTAAACCACTGCTCTTTGGCCTGATACTGTGAATGTTTAGCCATCTAGTGACACCGGGGGAAAGAAAGAGAAGTATTCCTTCCCTCCAATAGTATATTCCATTTTGTGACTGCATATTTCTGTGTCCCATAACTATTTCTAGTTTACTAATGCACAAAATATCCATATAAACTCCTGCTAACAAGTAACAGTATAAGACTAAACTTTCATCATATGCAGAAAATAAGAATAAGAAGAGAAAATGAATCAGAAATAGAAAATTTAACAGTATCATGTGTTTGCCACTATATCAGACATACCCTAAATACAGAAATATTCCAGAATATAAACTTTTTTATTCAATGTAGTAGCCACCAGAAATCTAAAGCCTGTAGCAATCACTGTTATACTTTCTTATATCCTCAAATACTTTTTACTTTCCCCCCCGCCAATGAAACACTCTTCATTCATTCTCCTATAGAAGTTTCTGCAGCAAGCTAAACAATCTCTCTCCCCATTCCCATACTACTATGCACAAAAGTATATGTAGTAAAAAGAATATGACCCAGGGGAAAAAAATCACAAAGTATATAGATTCAAAATGACATTTTCACTTATTTTAAACATACACCATTAATCTCATAGGATCCTTTATCCCACAGTATGTATTTTTTTCATATGAGGAGATGGAAGAAAGTCCTCAATTCCCTACCCAGCACAATTCCCTGACTTCACTGCTGTATCTTTACCTCCCAATGTTGGTGTCCCCATTTCTTCTTCCATTTTCAGATATCATGAAGCTCTCCCATGCTAAGATCTAGGATCTTGGATCTGTTTCCCTCCATCCCTCGGATTTAAGGCCCCCACCTGTATATATTACCATATATATCATAATGTGAAAAAACGCTTTGGCTTGGATTAGGATTCAGGAGACGTGGGTCCTAGTTCCATCTGTTATTGATTCCTTGTATCACCTTAGGCAAGTCACTTAGATTTCCTAGGTCTCAGTTTCCTCATCTGTAAAATGAGGGGATCAGACTAAACAAATTTCAGAAATTTCTTCCAGATTGGATTTCTTGTCATCTAATGTGATAAAGCTCTGTGCCCCGAAACACTTACTCCTTATGACCCAACCCTCACTTCTTTTCATTTTTTGTTGTTGCAGAAATGCTGGAGGACGTTAGCCAGCACCAAGAAATCTTGGACTCCGTATTCCTTTTTCGTTCAGTACACTCCACTGTTATACCCTGAGACTCATAAATGATTGCTAAGGCCTTAGAGGAGATTTCCCTAATTTCTCACTCTGAGATACCTTCCAAATCAATAGTTTCTCTCTTCCTTGGTAGGCTAAAAGTGGATCTGAGCTGTGAGCCAGTCTTTGGGTACAGGTTTAAAGTCTTTTAAGGACTACATGCACCCTGAAATGGAAGAAAAAAGAGGTGTTCGGGAGAAGGGATGTCTCTGTTTTGGTATGTGGCCGTGGGGGGCAGAGGGGGGAAGGGGAGAGGAGGGAAGATGAATAAAGAAGGAAGCTTCTACTAATTGCTATTCCAAGCATATGCAATTACTCTGGTCAGGGGAAGGAAGGCAGTGAGTCATTGGGGGGAAGGTATAGCCATCACCTCAGACTTTGGGGAACAGAGACCTAGAAATAGAGTAACAAAGGAAGGGTTCAAACTTACCCAGATTGTTCTGTAACTGTTACCCCTACCGATTCTGTTTAATAGAGGGCAAGGAGTGGATCAAACTCCATATGCTAGGCACCCAGTGGAAGGAGAACCCAGTAGAGTTATGCTCTTGCCCCCCAAAGTTGCCCTTGTAAGATGAGGCAACAAATCCACTCTTGCTTCTCTCTTATCTCTGGTCTTCCCTTGCTAAAGTGACCATGACTACCCTCGATTCAGTCAAGGGTAGATACGTAACTTGTTGGGGGTGGGGTAATATTAATAATAATTAACATTTACATAGTACTTTATGATTTGCAAAGCACTCTATATCTATTATCTCATTTGATTCTCACTACAACCCTGTGACATAGGGGACACTGGATCGGAAGGAGGTTAATCGACTTGCCCAGGGTCACACAGCCAGTAAGGGTTTGGGGTAGGGTTAGAGCCAAAGTTTTCTGGAATGTGAGCCCGTTGCTTTATTCATTGGGCCCTACTGCCTCCCTAAAACCCTGCTGGAATGGCTTCTTTTGCATCAAACTCCTTTCGACAGACTGTAGGAGCACACATCTAGACTTAGACGGGACCCTGGAGATCATTTAGCCCAACACCCTTCAACTGCTGAGAGCCAGAGGGGTTTTGATCTGCCCAAGGTCTCACAGGTAGTAAGAATGCGGCAAGAATTAGAATGGGGTTCCTCTGATTCTAAATCCTGGGCCTTTTTTTTTTTTTACTACATCACACTATTTGGCTGTTCCTTGAAGATTACTATGCATGTCATGGGGCAGTAGATAGTGCACTGAGCCTGGAATCAGGAAGACCTGAGTTCAAATCTAGCCTCAGACACTAGGCACGTGACCCTGAGCAAGTCACTTAACCCTATTTGCCTCATTTTCCTCATCTGTAAAATGAGCTAGAAAAGGAAGTGGCAAATCACTCCAATATTTTTGCTAAGAAAACCCCAAACGGGGGATGACAGAGTCAGACATGATTGAAACAACTGAACAACAAACATGAACATCATAAATTAAAAACAAAGACATCTTAATAAGAAACTGTGATTGCTCTATCCTATGAGGTCAGCACTATTGCTCTGAAAAATCTTTGGATCATAAATCTAGAGTTGGAACATCATTCAGACGAATCTCTTAACTTTACCATTGAGGAAACTGAGGCAGAGTGGTTAAGTGACTTGCCCAATGTCACACATGTAGAAAATATCAATGGTTTTCTTTTTATACTCACTTAACTATTTTAATAGGGTCTTCCATTAAAAAGTGGACTCCAACTTATTCTCACAATGTTTTTCTTCCTTTTCTTCCCCAAATTCCTTAGCTTTTCTTCTTTCCTCAAAAAGCTGGCTTCTTTTCCTCCGCTATCTCCTCTCCCAATTACTGGGACTGGAAGTAGGTTTTTCTTCCTGACTGCCAGCTAAACATTTTGACAGTTTCTAAACCTCTTCTGTTTGGCACTTAGAGCCCTCCACAATCAATCAATCAATCAATCAGTCAATCAGAGTGTATTTATTAGCACCTACAATGTGCCAGGTTAATTGTTGGGGATATGAAAAAGGGGGAAAAACACATTAGCCCCTCCTCTTAAGATGTTTATATTCTATTGATGGAGACAATAGGTACACATATAAGTACATCTAATCTGGCTCCAAAAGATCTTTGTATCCTTATTTCATGTCACCCCCCCTTCACATACGTTATACTGTAATCAAACTGGACTGCTAACTTCTTCCAGAGCATAATTCAACATACATTCATGATCACGGTGTCCTATACCTGGAATATGCTCCCTCTCATTTCTGAACCCCAGAATCCTTATTAGCCTTCAAGGTTTAGTTCAGGGGCCAACTGCTATGTAGGGGCTTGCATTGCCCCTTCAAGATATTAGTGCTGGATTCATAATAACAGCTAGCATTTATATAGTTATCCTTTCCACATCATGGGGGCTAGGGGTGTGGTACCCCCCTCCCCAAGATCTAGAAAACCCGTGTGAAAACTTTTTGGCCCTCCCTTGGTACCAGAGAAGAAGTCTGATTTTTTTTTTAAGTTTTCTTTTATGTGGTGTTTACAGTACCTTACTGTAAAATTTGAGTTAAGTATTTGGTCATAGGCTATATTTTATATACTACACATATATTTTATATATATATATAATATATAATAGTAAATATATAAATTATATATAAATACATAAATATAAATATAAAAAGAAGTATATAACATATAAAAATATACATTCTTATACTATACATATATTTATATACTATGCATATATTTTATATATTTCTGAGTTTCTAAACTTTTTCTGTCATCTGTTGGCCTTCACACGTCGTCGGCAACTTCTGCAAAACTCCCCCAAAATTCCCATTTAATTTCTTGTGCCAACCCATAATATATTGAAACTGCAACAGGGAAAATTGTGATGTAGAAGGGACACCTGTACAGCACTTAAAGGTTTGCCAATATTATCTCATTTGATCCCCCCAAAGGTGCTGTTATTATACCCATTTTACAAATGAGGATACTGAGGCAGACTGGTGAAGTGACTTGCCCAGGGTCATACAGCTAATAAGTATCTGAGACCACATTTGAACTCAGGGCTTTCTGAATCCAGCTCCTATTCCTCTATGCACTGCGCCATCTAGCTGCCACATTCATCCTCAAATTTCTTGTATTTAGTCATCTATGTACATCCTCCCAGTAGGCTGTAAGAAGCTCTTTGAGAGCAGAAATTGTTTCCACTTTGATTGTGTATTCCCAGTGTCTAGCACATAGCTTTCCACAAAGTAAACGGCCTCAGGCAAAACTGTGAGGGCTGGAAAAATCAGTCCTTGGGAATCTGGTCACTCCTTTTCTGTGCCCTTTAACCTTCCTCCACCAAGTCCACACCCTCATATTGCCCTCCTTTCCCCTCCCCCTATCCTATTACTTAATTCAGTCTTCTTTAGGATAACACAATTTTTTAAAAAAAATATTAAATTACTATTAACAATGTGTTACTTTGCCCAGGTTTGAGAGAGAAAGGGCAATTTTTAGACTAAAGGAATATCTAATGGAGAACTTTTGAGCATTATAACATCTAAGTGAATTGAGATTTGGGGAACATAGGATACCCTTCCTATTACCCCTGAAACCATTACACTCCATTCAGTAAAGGTAGATCAACTTCTTAAGGGCCTACTTCAGTATCATGATTCTTGCTTGACACATGAAGGCATCACATTATGATGAAAAATACACTGAAATGGGAGCCAGGAAATCTCAGGTTTTCTCTCAATTCTGTAAACTTCCTTTGCCTCAGTTTCCTTTGCTATAAATGGGATGCAGAATCTAACGAGATAGCAGAGGTAACCTTGCTTTGAACAGTGCAAAGGTCTATGCAAGTGTAAGACAGCATATTCTGAATCTTGGCAAAAATACCCTATGTCACCTAACTGTCCCTGAGCATCTGCTTGATCCTGCCCCAGCTTTGGATTCAACCTAGTCTCCTTGGAGCTGAGAATTAATTCATTCATTGAGCAAATATTTCCCAAGAGAGGTAGTGATGCTTACTGGCTGGGTGACCCTGAGTAAGTCACTTAATCCTGTTTGCCTCAGTTTCCTCATCTGTAAAATGAGCTGGAGAAGGAAATGGCAAACTACTCCAGTATCTTTGCCAAGAAAACCTCCAAATGGAGACATGAAGAGTTGGATATAACTGAAAATGACTGAACAATGATAATTGAGAGTCTACTGTGTATATAACACACCCTGGGAGATTGTTTGTGTGTGTGTATATGTGTGTGTGTGACACTACCAAATGATGTTCATTCAACAACCTTTCTTTTTTTTGGCTAGGTGATGGGGTTAAGTGACTTGCCCAGGGTCACACAGCTAATAAGTGTAATGTGTCTGAGACCAGATTTGAACTCAAGTCCTCCTGAATTCAGGGTCACTGCTCTATCCACCTACTTGCCCCTCAACATTTTTAAAGTGTCTACTGTGATGTAGGTAGTGTACCAGGCAATGGAAATAAAAAAAATAAATACAATAAAACAGCCACTGCCCTCAGAGATATTAGGTTCTATTCTATATGTACAAAGAAAATAAAATGAAAAGCATATACAGAGCAGCTTCAAAGGAGAGGTGACTAGCAACTGGGTGAATCAGTACAGGAAGGAAAAAAGTTATTAAGCTCTCACTACATACTGAGTGATTTATGAATATTGTTTCATTTGAGCTTCCCCTGGGAAGTAGGTGCTATTATGATTCTCATTTTACAGTTGAGGAAACTGAGGCAGAGATTGAGTGACCTACCCAGGGTCACACAGCCAGGAAGTAAGTGAGGCTAGATTTGAACTGGGTCTTCTTGGCTTCAGGCTTTGCAGCTTGTCCAGACACCTAGATGCCTCAAGCTTCCTGTAGGAGGTGATACAAATAGAACTCAGAAGGAATCTAAGGATCCTAGGAGCTGGAGGTGAGGGAAGGAGGGAGGAGGACAGCCCAGGCGCGGGGACAATCTGTGCCAGGGCACAGAGACAAGAGAATGGAGGGCTGTGTGTACGGCACTGCAATAGGGCCAATTTGGTTGGAACATCCATTGTGCAAGAAGGTAATGTGAAAGAAACCTGGAAAGAGAAGCTGGAGCCAGATTTTCAAAAGGGCTTTGAAAGCAAAATGGGAGTTTGGGATTTTATCCTAGAGACAAGAGGGAGCCACTGGTCCTTCTTGAGGATGGGAGTGACAAGGTTAGACCTGAACTTCAGATAACAACAGGTTTCCCCCCAATTTTTTATTTTTATAAGATGATAGCTATGTAGCTGAAAAGAATAACAGAAGATGGGGCAACTAGGTGGTGTAGTAGATAGAGCACCGGCCCTGAAGTCAGGAGGACCTGAGTTCAAATCTACTCTCAGATTAAAACATTTGACGTTAACTGTGTGACCCTGGGCAAGTCACTTAACCCCAATTGCCTAACATAATAATAATTAAAAAAAAGAATAACAGAAGACATCTACTTCAATTATCTCATTTTACTGATGAGGAAACTGAGACCCAGGAAGGGCATGACTTGCCCAAGGTCACACAGGCAACAAGTTTGAATTCTATATAACAAAAAATGACTATTTTCCATGATCACTTCTACACATTGTTTTATTAAGAATTCTCCTCTAGCTACAGTAAAGATACTTTCTTTAATTCTCCTCTATATTTTATAATGATATGACCCTTTATATTTTTGCTTTCTTAGTCTGTTTCATTGATCAATACTTCTTTTTTTGACCAGCACTAAACAGATGATATCAGTTTGCTAGTGGTGAGGAGGACAAATTTGAGAAGGGCCTGCCTTAGGCCCAATATAAGAGATGTGGGCCTGGACTAGGGTTCTGACTTGTGTGAGTGGGGAAAAGCAGACAATATGAGATATTCAGTGTCCCAAAAGTCTTTATGCACTTTTAAGCGGCAAAAAGATTTGGGGATGCCCTGCCTTGCGGAGAAGAGGAAAGAGTCACAGAGTTCTAAGTTATAGGCCACTCTGATGTTGTAAATCTGGGTGACTAGAGAAATGGTGATGCCCTCAGCAGAAAGAAAGTTAGGAAAGAGTGAGTTTTGAAGGAAAGATAATGAGAGATGTTTTGGACATGTTGAACCGAATGCCCATGAGACATCCACTTAGTGACGTGTAGTAGGTGGTAATGATTCAGGGGAGAGAATGAATTTAATATATAGACCAGGGAGCAATTTGCATAAGGATAAGAACTGAACCCCATGGTAGATGATGGAATAACCAAGACAGAGAAAAGGGTCCAGAATACATATATTTTTTGTTGGGGGGAGAGGGTGGAGTGCCATTGTTGGAGCCTGTGATTTCATAGGTGAAGGGAATTCCCACTGTAGAAACTCTCTCACACAATGGAAATGAGCAACAACTCAAGAATCTTAATTTAAAGTTTCCTGGTGCACTTAAAGTTAAGTGACATCTATAAGTGATGCGTTTGATGCCGGGATTGTACCCAAACCCTCCTGACTCCAAAGCAGGCCCCTTTATCCCCTATTTCTGTTACTGTGTATAGGGGGCATGGGCAGGGGGAATGTGAAAATGAATAAAACACTTATGGATCCTAAAGCCTAGAAAGAAAGAGAAGTTACAAAAATCACTTCAACAAAAGAAAGGATATGAAAAGGGCTATGAGATATGAACAAATTGCCAGAGGAACTGAGAGGAAGACTAGCACCCCTAACTTCCATGAGGGAGGCCTTGGGTCACTCCGTCTACTGCCTCCTGGGGATGGGAGGGTATCTTCTTTGCTCTCCTAATTGTCATGGAATTGATCAGTCAACAGGCATTTTTAAAGCTTTTGTCAGGCAGGGTACTAAATCTGGGGATTCAAAGAAAGGTAAGAGACAGTCATTCCCTGTCCTCAGAGAGTTCACAATCTAATATTTATTTATCTGGAGTCTAATAGTGATTTGCTCTTTGCTATTCCTGACTCTTGGTCTTATTTTCATTCCTTCCTAGGTGCCAATATTTCCCAAAGCTCCCTTACAGAGGCAAGGTGGCATAGTGACTAGAAAGCTGACCTCTAGCCAGGAAGACCTGTGTTCAAGTCCTGCCTTTGCCACACACTGACCTCTCGGTACTACAGGAAATTCTCTGAATTGCAGAAAAGGCACATTGGTGAGAGAGTTTCCTTACACAGGCATTCCCTCCACCAATAAAATCACTAGTCAAGTCTTTTTTGTATCCTTAGAGAAAATGAGACCCTGTTAGGTGAGAAGCAAGTAGCCAATTGTTATAAATACAGCCTATAATACAGAAAACAAGATATGTTCAGAATGGGCTATTTCAAAGAGTGGACTAAACATCTTGTAATTTTTGGTGCTAAAGAATGACCACCCCCAGACTTAATCAGTCAGTAAATATTTATTAAGAAATAATATTTATCATTAATGTGTCAGTCATTGTGCTGATAGCTGAGGATACAAAAAGAGGCAAAAAACAATCCTTGCCCTCAAGAAACTGACAATCTAATGGGGGAGACAAGAAGCAAACAACCATGCACAAACATGCCATATACGGGGAAAACAGAAAATAATTAACAAAGGGAAGGCACTAGAAACAAGAGGGGCTGGGAAAGGCTCTTGGACTTGAAGGAAGCCGGGAAAGTCAGTAGAGAGGTGAGGATGGAGAGCATTGTAGGTAAGGGATAGAGGAAATGCCCTAGCTGACGGATGGACGGTCTTGTTCATGCGATGCAAGAAGGGCAGTGTCACTGGATCAAAGATTGGAAGAATAAGGTATAAGAAGACTGGAAAGGTAAGGAGAGCCAGGTTATGAAGGGCTTTGAATGCCAAACAGAGGATTTTATCTTGGAGGCAATAAAAGGGAATTGGGGGGCAGGGGGTGCCACCACATGGTGAGATCTGTGCTTTAGGAAAATGCTGAAGCTGAATGGAGGATGGATTGGAGCAGGGAGAGACTTGAGGAAGGCAGACTCACCAGCAGGTCACTGCAATGTGTGAGGTGAGGGTCTATCACAGTGTGGTGGCAGTATTAGAGAAGAGAAGGGACCTATCTTAGAAATGGTGCAAAGGTGAAATCAACAGGCCTTGGCAATAAGAGGGTGAAAGGTAATGAAAAGTTGATGATAGCATGCAGGCTGCACAAGTGTGAGGGACAAGGAGGTTGGCGTTGCTCTCTACAGTAACGGGGAAGCTAGAAGGAGGCAGAATTTAGGGGTAAAGATAATCAGTTCAGTTTTGGACACGTAGAGTTTAAACTGTCTACTAGATATCCAGTTCAAGATATCTGAAAAGCAGATTGGAGGCTGGTAGAAAAGTCAAAGCAGTGTAGGTAGATTTGAGAATCATCAGCTTACAGATGGTAATTAAATCTATGGGAGCTGATGAGATCACCAAGCGAAGTAGTATAGAAGGAGAAGAGAAGAGGGCCCAGGACAGAACCCTGAGGGACACCTATGGTTACAGGGCACATGTGATCTGGGTGAGGACCCAGTAAAGGAGACTGAGGAGTGATCTGACAGGTAGGAGGCGAACCAGGGGAGAATGGTTGTCCCTAAAACCTAGAGAGAAGAGAGTTATCAAGGAGAGGGTGATTAATAAATAGTGTCAAAAGCTGCAGAGAGGTCAAGAAAAATGAGGAATAAAAAAAAAGAAAGAAAAATGAGGAATGAGAAAAGGCCATTGGATTTGGCAATTAAGAGATGATTAGTGATTTTGAAGAGAACAGTTTCAATGGAATAAAGGATTTTAAAGGGTTAAGAAGAGAGTGAGAGAAAAAGCAGCAACAATTACTATAAATGGTCTCTTCAAGGAGTTTGTTCACAAAGGGTAGAAGAAATATAGGACAAAAGTTAGTGGGGATGAACAGATCAAGTGAGGGAGATTTTTAGGGATAGGGGAGAAATGGGCCTATTTGTAGGCAGTAGGGAAGGAGTCAGTGAAAAGGAAGAGGTTGAAGTTATACAATGAGGATGACAGAGGGGACAATTTGTTGAAGGAGACAAGATGGAATGGGATCTCTTGTACAGGTAAGAAGGGTTAGCCTTGGTAAGGAGTAAGGCTTCCTCTTCATGTAAGACAGGTATGAAGGATAAGATAATGGCAGAAGGCATCTAATTTATATGAAACAGGGAAGAGGGGAAAAGAGAGAGATTATGGTAAATCGCCTCAATTTTTTCTGAAATGTGAGGTAATGTTCTCTGAGACATCTATTAAGTTGCCACCCCTTCTATGTCCATTGATGCTGAAATCTGGTCCTGAGGTGGTTATGAGTAAACCATAAGCCCTTGGCAAGTAGAGTACAAAGCTCTCTCACTCCATCATCTGAACAGTCCAGAGGAGAAGTTACTCCTGATAAAATCTATCTGAAAACGACATATAAGCAAAAGGGTAGATACTGTACCTATCAATACCCTTCTTTCATGCCTGTTTAATATTAACTGGGTAAGTGAAATAAGTATTTCATAAATAGTTATTTCATAAATATGTATTATCTTAATGAATTGCATGGCACGCAAACTAAGAATACTTCAATCTATAGTGTTATCTTGAAATTGACATTCACTGTTTTTCCCCCCAAGGCTAGATCTCCTCATTTTCCCCAGGCAAGGTGGTACATTAACTACTCTTAGGCCTAACTGCGTAGGAAGTTTGACCTGCTCTGTCTTTTACCTGCTCCTCTTTAGTCAGTCTGATGGTCTCCACTCACCATACTGGTGCAAAACAGTATAGACATCTGATCTGCTTAGCCCACTGATGCTGAGAATTCTAAAGCTCTCAAAAGATAAGATATTCATCAGTCTTTTCCTCCCCAGTAACAGAAGTAAGCAACCATACCTGGTGACATTCACTCTTTAACAATTTTTTATTTCAGTGTAGTATCTGGTATCTGACTAGTACTCAATAAATGCTAAATAACGGCATCCTATCTATACAGTGATGACATTACTGGTCTGCAGTTTTTCTAGTAGTGGGGACTGGTTGTTTTGAGTCATGAATTCATTCTTCCCTCAACCTCCTTGTGATCAGTAACATGCTTGTGCAAAGGCATAGTGAGGAAAGGACTTTTTTCTACACATACACCTACTGTGTGGGGCAGCTAGGTGGTGCTGGGACTGGAGTCAAGAAGACTCACCTTCCTGAATTTTAATCTGGCCTCAGAAACTTACTAGCTATGTGATGTTCGACCCTGGGCAAGTCACTAAACTCTGAGGCAAATGAACTGAGATGAAAATGGCAAACCACTCCAGCATCCTTGCCAAGAAAACCCCAAATGCGGTCATGAAGAGTCAGACACAACTGAAAAAAATGACTAAACAACAAAAAAAGCTACAAAGCACACAACCCTGATTCTATTAGCACTATAATGACAATAAATGAACAAAAACTCTTACCAAGGCATAAAGGAATCAATCAATCAACAGTGAATGAATGAACCAACAAGCATTTTTTAAGCATTAATTATGCCAGGTACTGTGCAAGGTACTGAGAAGACAAAGACAAAAATTATATAGTCTACTATCAAGAAGTTTACAATCTATCAGGGGAAACAACAGGTACACCTGTGAACAGATTAAAAAGAACAAATACAGGATAATTCAGGAGGTTGGAGGCAGGCAGAAGAATCTAGGGGTGTCAGCAAAGGCCTGGTAGAGGAAACAGAGTTTGTGTGAGCTTTGAAGGAACCTGGGGTTCCTGTTACTTAGTATAAAAAAAAAGTATTTTTCTACAATAACTCACTTTATTCCATATTTCTGAGAAAATAAATATTAGTAATAATTCCCAACACTTCCCTTACCAATTGAATTTATTGATGTGTTAATTATTGTTCTCATACAAAGAAAAGAATGTCAAAGAAGTTCTTAATGATCCTCACCACCGTTGCCTTTCCCCATTGAGTTTGTCATTTAAAAGGAAGTATTACTGAGTTGCTAAAGCCATGATACTGCGTACTGGCTCCAGCTTGACCATTAGCATTCTGGGTCATCTTGGGCAGTTATTTAATTTTTCTGTGTCTCATTTCCTTTATGTGTGAAATGGAGATAACAGGGCTCAGCACTTACCTCATAAGAGTGTAACAGGGATTAATGAAAGAGTGTTGGGTCAAGCACATTATTCCTTTGATGAAATACACACAGAATATCATTAATATAATTTTTAATATTTTCTGGGGGACTGGACTTGTTACTTCATTGTTATAGGGAACTCCCAGGTAGAAAAGTCCCTCTACCAGTGCAAGTCAGCAATTGCCCTGTAACTTAAAGAGTAAGAGAGTTACCTGTGCCACTCACTGAGAAGTGAAGGGACTTGCCCAGGCTCAGTCAGTTTGTATGCAAGGTAGGACTGAACCTAGTTATTCCTGACTCCACAGTTAGCTTTCTCTCTGTTACAACATACCGTCTAATTTTTAATTTCATCAATTAAAATAGACACTGTGATTTTTTAAAACATTTTTATTTTACTTTTTAAAAATTGTAAGTAAAGCATCACATTTCCAAATACATTTTTTAAAGAATTGTTTTAAAATTTTAATGTAAAAACAAAACAATAAAACTTAAAAGAAAATGAAAAAATAACATACTTTTCTCTTTACATCTCCCACTTCAACCCTAATTTTACAGATGAAAAGAAAATCCAAGGAAATAGTCAACAATGGTCAATAAACATGTATTAAGCACCTACTAGGTGCCAGGCTAAGTTGAGAAATAAAATAATTTAAAAGTGATTTTATGTAATCATAATGAAAAGTTTTACTTAACTCTTAAGATTTGTCATTTGTTTTAGATATACATTTAGGCCATGAATTCATGCTACAACTTCAGTTTCTAAACTGTTTGGCATTAAAAAACAGTTCACTGAATCTCTAGATGTGGAAGAAACCAAAAATGATCATCTCTTCTAATCACCTCATTTTAAAGATGAGGGAAAGATATAACACTCATACAGGTTAAGTGACTTGACCAAGGTTATTAGTAGTAGGGACAAGACTAGGTAGACCCAAGTCTCCTGCCTCTCATTTCAGTCCTCTTTCTACTAAACTAGGTGACTATTTCATATGTACCTGTCAGTTTCAATTTGCCAAAGATAATTCTCCCCTCTTACCCAACTAACAAGTAGCCTAGAAAGAATTTATCTCTGGCATTTTTTTTTGGATAGATTGTGCCATCAAGGAGGCCAGCATTTATAAAGTCTAAAGAGCATTCAGGTGGTTAGCATCATTAATAAGTAAACTCAATTAAAAATCAATTTTAAAAATCATTAAAAGCAAATAATCATAAGAAAGGAAGAATCTCCAGAAAAAATAAAACAATTTCATCATCTACACAAATAACAAATCATAAATGAGATGTATGAAGGATATATAATGCATGCACTGGACTGACACTGACCTTTTAGGAAAGTTCAATAACCCAACTTCTAAATGACTTTCTCTACCTTGCACCTCTGTGTAGGCAAGCATACAGGGTTGTCTTAGCTGTCCAGACTGCTAGCTTTTATAGTGTATGACTATTCTAGTAAAAAGCATATCTTTATTGTTTCCTGTTTTTTAAATTGATTTTTAAGTGAAGGTACTTACTAATGAGGTACTAACAACCTGAATGCTCTGTGTTCTTTATAAACTTATTTTGCAACAATCTGGCCTCTTTGGTGGCACAAGTCATCCCCCCCAGCAAAAAAAAAAAAGGCTAAATGACAAATCCTTTCTTAGCTACTTGTTGGCTGGGTCATAGGGAGAAATCATAGCCTAATGCAGCCCCTCTTCAATGGGGCACTTCAGAGTAGTAATAAACCCCTCCACTTCCATATCCAGTGGAGTTGTATGTAGTTTATTACCATAGCCCTCCCAAGTCAAATGGACACCAGTTTCCAGCCTTGCAACTAGTGCAGCTGGGGTTTCCTCTGCTCCAACCCACTTGGCTGTGTCTTTCTACCTGTCCTTTCCCTGCTGTCTACAGGTCCTGAATGTTATAAAATAGAAAATGTGATGATCTTTGTGTAAGAGTGTGTGTCTGTGTAAAATGTGTGTATGTGTGCGTGTTTGGGTGTAACGGGCCCTCTGTATGGTTGGTTAGACTGTCCCTCAATGTCTTGGCCAATGGCAGGCTGCCTTATATAAAATTAGTGTTTTCAGTCTCTCCGGGTTGCATGTACTGTATGTGGAACAGTGTACAGTGAAAACGGAGGCAGAGCGGCTCTGAGAGCTCCTCTCTTCACTTTCCCATAGAGAAACACTGACTGGCCACTGAGAGAGACACACACACACATTTAACACACACAGGGAAAGAGGTAAGTGCCCACCATCCCCAGCCTCTCCTTTGCGAAACGAGCGAGAGAGGTCCCTTTCCCGACACTTTCTTTTTTTAATACTCACTTGAAAACAGCCGGGCTGCAGCCCCAAGGACTCTTCCAGCAGTAGCAGCAGCAGAAGCAGCAACAGAAGAAGGAGCAGCAGCAGCCGGTAGGGTAGGGTGGACTTGAGGAAGACCGAGGGGGAGAGAGGGAGAGAGAGAGAGAGAGAGGGAGAGAGAGAACGTTAACAAGTCCCGTGCTGCTGCTACCCCGGCCACAATTCCTAATCACTTTCCCCCCCCTACACGAAAACTTTGGATTGGGAGAGGTTCGGGGGAGATGTTCGCCTCTCTTCTGTTCCCCTTGGGGCAGGAGGGGGAGAGGTGAATGCAATGCAATGCATGGGGAGGGAGGGGGGGAATAGTAGGCCAGCCAGTGCCAGGCTGCGTTTGAAACCAGCACCTCTCACCACACAGGCAGCAGCAGTGGAGAGAGGGGCAAAGAGGGAGACCGAAGCAGACCCGGGAGGAGGAGGAGAGGGAGGAGGAAGAGGAGGAGGAGGACTAGGAGTAGGAGGACGAGGAGGAGGAGGACTAGGAGGAGGAGGAGGAAGAGGAGGAGGAAAAACAACAACAGAACCACCACACTGACTGGCAAATTGTGACGGCCGATGAAGCCCCCAAACTTCATTACGGGGGAAAGTGCGTTTATCTGAAGGTTGGTTCATGGCTTGGGAGGGGAGGGAACGGGAAGAGGAGGAAGGAGGGGGAGGGGGAGAGAGGGGTCAGAGGGAATTAGAAGAAGGTATTATTAACATGGGGGTGCCCCCCCCAGTTTATTTATTTATTTTTCTTGGTTTGGTGACCAGGAAAAAGCAGCTCAGTTGTTCGTTCATCTTGAGAGTTGGGGATTTGGGTTTTCCGGCTCCGCAGATCTAATGCCCTCTCACCCTCCACCCTTAAGCAAACGTGCAGTTAGTAGAGAAAGTGGTGTTTCAGTGCGAGAACAGCCGGGAGGAAGGAAAGAGGGAGAGAGAGAGAAGAGGGAGAGAGGAGGGGGGAAGAGGAGGAGAGAGGCTGTGTCAGGATTTTGCATGAATGTGGGATTATGTTGTGTCAATAAGTTTAAGGTGGAGAGAGCGAGGCTGGGGGTGGGGGTGGGGGGGAGGAGGAGGAAGGCCTTCGCTGTTTAAAGTCTTATTTCTGAAGGTAAGTTATGACATTGCATGGTCGCGATGACAGAAAACTTGGAGATCATTTACCCAGGGATGGGGCTGATGCCTTTAGCAAGGGTTTCTCAGCTCTCAGAGGCCACATTCGTGTTACACTGTTATTTGCTGTGATCCGGGTCGCTAGTAAATTACAGAAATCAGACTCGAGCTTTCTTTTCCTTATCCACCTCGTCTCCCTCGCTCGCTCTCAAAAAAAATGTTTTGGGGGGTTATTGTATGAAACTTACATGACTGAGAAAACCCAAGTCTTGTAATTTACAAAGATCATTAATTCGGGGATATGTGACACTTTTATGTGTGAAATATCTGTAATCGTTTTAGCTAAATGAGGAAGGTAAAAATGAAACGATGCAAAAAAAGCTAAGACACAACATGTACGACAGAGGAGGGGGGGTGGAGAGAGAGACGGAGAGAGAAGCTATTTTTTGCTTTCCTTTCTGTAGAAAAGGGAAAAAAATAAAGCGTGCATTCTCCTTCCCTCGCAGTGTGCAGGGTCTAGTCAATATTTTAAGTGTCTGAGGACAAATTAGTCCAGGCGGATCTAGTTTAAAAGTTTCGAGAGGTGGGGTGGAGGTTGGGTTGGGGGGGAGAGAAGTGAGGGAAGGTGGGTGGAGGGTGTGGGGGATGGGGACGAAACAAGCTTTGCTCCTGCTGATGGTCACTGGCCTGGGGCTTTGAAACCATTGCCTGTCCTACTAATGACACGTTCAGTTCACTTCTCCCAGATCCACACACGGGGTTACCTACCTTCCCCGATCTGAGCTAACGTAGACAAGGGTACTTCCCCCATCTGGATAATCGCACGGGGAGAGGCGTTTTCCCCTTCCCTTTAGATTAACCGAGTCTGGGAGTGGGGGGGAAGGAGGGAACTTGTCCTCCTCCTCCTCCCTCCACCAACAGCGCACCACTACCACCGCCTTCCCTGTCCCTACTTTTATGATAACCTCCCCAGGAGCATTCCTCCTGGTCTTTTAATTCTCACCAGTGAACAGCACCGCGCCCGCACACCCCACCCCCGCACTGTGGGGGCACTCCTCCCCCAGCCCCACATTATCACATGCGCTGTATAGGGATGGTCCAAGCAGGGAATGGTATCGCTCATGTGGTTCTAGCAGCAGCACCACCTCCCCGGTGGCAGTAGAGGCAGCAGCAGCAGCAGCAGCAGCAGCAGCGGGTGGCGGCGGGATCATCGCCGGGGCCCGCGGGGAGGAGGAGGAGGAGGAGGAGAAGGAGGAGGAAGAGGAGGAGGAGTAGTAGGAGGAGGTGTTTTCTGCCCAGATCACCGCCAGTTTGATTCCCGACATGTCGTTTGAGAAGGCGGAGAGAAGGGGGAGACCCCACTCGTTGCCTCTTCCTCATTGAAAGGTGTTTTGCAGACTTTTACGCCGGGAGTGAGATTTGCACTTCATTTTTTTCCTCTTCCCCAAAGCAAGATGGACTCTGTTCTGTTTCTCTTTCTGTCTCTGTCTTTGCCTCTGTCTTGTCAGCCTTTAAGATCGACATTTTGTACTAAGATGCAAACTTGATGGTGACCAGCAACAAAGCCTGGGTTAGATCTCTCTCCATTTTAATACTTCCCCTCAATCCCAACCTAGCAGACCCCGATGGCCCTGCACTTGCCACGATTTTGGCGAATGTGTTTTCCTTGCTCGATTCAGATCTCTAATCCGTGGATTGCGATGGGGGTGGGGGGGGAGAGTTGGCGTTTTGACGACTGTTGTAGCTGCTCAGGTCTGCTGGCAGTCGTTACCTGGAACAACTGTGAGGCACAACGTTGCAACCTACAGCTTCTGTGGACGGCGCAGTCTTGGGGCTAGCTATTGATTGCTATGATTTTGTTTCTAGTTTATTTATCCTCGGTGGTGGTGGTCACTTGGGCAAGTTGATGAATGATCGCGGGGAGGTTTTGCGTTGGCAAAATGGATCAACTTTCTGCTTTGTACATATGGGAAGTAGAGGAGTGGAGAGAAAGGGGGAGGGGAATAAGGGTGGTGGAAACCAGCTAGATACCAACAAACGATTGTTGGTCTTACACAGCCCCTGTGCCCTTTGGAGACGTTAGTGCATCTTTTCCCTTGCTGCCTATGATTTCTTTTTCCTGGAAAAGGAAGGTCGCTTGCTCTTTAATAAGAACTTCCTTTAAAAAGCAAGTCTTGAGTTTTGGGGGCTCCTTCATTGTTGATATTGTATCGATTTGGAAATATTGCAAAATGATGGTATACTGATGATCTGCCTTTATTTGATACTTTATAGGTCACTATCACATGACAAAGGCTTCGAGACAGCTTCTTCTTCCCCTGCCTGTAATTTCCATTTGCCTTCCTAGGTAAGTATGTAAACTGTTCATACAGGAAGAGAGAGTGATTATTAATAATAAAATGAGGGTTCTTATAGTTTCTTGTAGGAAGATGCTTTGTCAGATTTTAACATCCCCAAGAGGCATGTCTGTCCTACGTTCCCCCAGTGGATGTTAATTTATGATGCTTAAGGTTCAGCACTTTGGGGGTGGGATTTTTTAAAGATGGTGACTTTCAATGTTATGTTTTATTCTCCCCTCCCCGGAGCAAGTTTAAGAAAAAAATAAACACCTACTGAAACCTTGATTATATGCAAATAAGCAATTTAATTGAGATTGAACTTTTAGCACAGTAGGTGAATGAGTAGGCTATGGAAAGAACCCATCTTAAATTAAGTTCTTAAATTCAGAGAATACTTCTGAGAGACAGGAGTCTATCAGTTGAAACTGTTGGTAAAATTTATATTTGATGATTCTCCAGAACTCCCCCAAAACTCAAGTAATTTGTACAGGAACTCTGTTACTGTAGTGATTGACATTTGCACAGTGCATCATCCATCTCATCCCTCTTTCTAAGTAATCTATGTCATTTGTGAAAGTAACTATATTTATGAAGAATAGTTCATCTAGAGAGAACAGTGTATTGAAAAGCAAATGCAGATGACCATATTATTGGAACTTACCTCACATACTATGTGTTTGGAGAAGTTTCAAACTTTGGGCAATGTGTTAAAAAAACATTTCAACTTTGAGGTTATATGTATTTTTGAAGATCTGCCATCCCTGCTTTCTCACCAAAGAGAAGCAGTAGGTGGTTGGCTGCAAGTTTCTAGTGGCTGAATTACAGAAGTACAAGGTGAAAATTAAGGATTCATTGAATATTGTAAGTTAATATAGTCATCCCAGTTGCTAAAGAACTTGCTTATAAATCTATTCCTCCTCCAACTCATCCTAAATAATAGCACAGGAGACTATATTATCTTTAAGTTGTGGTTAAATGGAGATAAGTAGTTCCTCAAAACTGTAAGACAGAGGTTGGTAGTTTATAACCCCCTAGAGTGGAGAAAGAGGTGAGATTTTGTGAATCAAAAGGAGATTTTGAACTCAGTTCTTCAGGAAGGAAAAATCTGTGGCCTGTCTTTCTTCATTACTTAGCTTTCAGAACTTTGTATATGCCAGTGAAACTTTGTGTCTTAATGTTAAGAAAAATTGTTTTCAAAGATTGGGTTTTATCTAACAGCAAAATAATGGTGACATTATTGCCATTTTTTGTAGGTCATAAGGTCTGTGCAATGCAAACCCATGTTCACAATACAGTGAAATATTGTGGAATGACAAATGGTGAATTATTTAATATAATCAGTGGTGAAAGTTGGTTAAAAAATAAAACCCTAAAATGATGGTTTCTGCATCCTTGATTTTTAAAAGCCTATTTCAGAAGGCGGCAACTTTTGAACATAGGACAGAAGTATTGAGAGTGTATTCCTGGTTACTAAAAGACATCATATTTGTATATGTGAGACTTAGAATTTTTTTTTTCACTTTAGCTAACTTTTAATGTGAGCTCTTTTCTCAATAGAAGTATATTTGACCAACTCAGACGTGAATATGCAGATCATTAATTTGTAGAATAAAAACTATCTGGATGAAATATTCCATTTCTCTGGAATATCAAATAAGTAGCTCATCAGAAAAGATTTTAAAAGAACAATTATGGGCTTTGAATTCAGAAAAGCAGCACTTCTGATGAGATATAACAATGATCTAAAAAGGACTCAATGAATTATAGACTCAGAGAATCCAAGAACTGGAAGGAACCTATGAGGCCAACTAATCTAGTTTCATATATGAATAAGGATCCCCTCTATAGCATATACAAGTCATTCAGCTTTTTCTTGAAGACATGCAGTGAAAAGCAACCCAATAGCTCCTGAAGATACTTGTTCCACTTACTAGATAGCTCCAATTAGTAGGAAATTTTTCTTTACATTAAGGAAAAATCTGCCTCTATAATCTCTACCCATGTCACCTATTGGATATTGTTCCCTAAGTCTTCTCTTTTCCAGGTTTAAAATTGCTAGTTCCTTCAATTTCACTTCTTATGGCATGAACTTAAGGCCCTCTTCATTATGTTGATTGTATCTAAAATGCACTTATCCCAGTAATGATGAACCAATTTTAGTCTTTAGTAGAAGTTTAGTAAAGAAATTTTTGTTTAATTGCTTCTGCATAATGAAGAATTTTCCAAATTAATGACTGAACGATTGGTCAGAAAATATTCTGCATCTCTGTATTGATTACTAAAAGTATGATCTTTATATACATCTTAAGTTTAATTTTAATTTATGAAAAAAAAGATTTTGTATCTGATATCTCTTTGTGCAGTGTTTTTAAAGGTGTTCTGGCAATGTTAGAGAACCTTTCACCCAAGACTTCATTGCTATTTTTTTTAAATGATCAGATACTCTCCCTATATCATTAGTTTAGGGCCCTTTAAAAAAATTTTTTTAAAAATTTTTCTCTGTATAGTTGGCCCCTGTATAGCCTATAGGTAGTCTTCTTTCCTAAGATGACTTTCCATCTACTTGATATGTATTTTGTAAGTTCTAATTTATTTATGTGTTGTCTTCTAGATTCGTATATAAGCTCCTGGGATGGGGTGGGGGTGGGGGGAGGAATTGTTTTTGCCCTTTTTCTCTTCAGTATTTAGCACAGGGCCAGGTAAATCACCAGTACTTAGTAAATTTTTATTTGTTGATTGATTGCAGTTGGGGTGGGGGGAAAAACTCAAGTGAAAAGTATACGGATTCCAAAATATATCCTGGCTTTCACTCATGATTTAAAAAGTTACTTAGTACTTTTAATCTTGCTACCTTTCATCATTATTCAGAATTTTACCAAGATAGACGAGAGATTTCCTTAGATGTTGAAGTCAAAACTTGGGCTATATGAGAACTATCTTGTTAAAGTAATTTGGGGGGGGGGGAGTGTCATAAGTAACTATGTAATTGATTGTGTTTTCTAAAAAGAGTAACAAATAAAGGAAAACAACTTGAAATAGTGTTTCACAGTTTATAAAAACTTACCTGGCATCTAGAGTATTAATAAATGTTATTTATATAGAATTTGAAAATTAATTGCCAATGCCAATCACTAACCTAAGTCTTCTTAAAGTAGACTTTGTTCTTACACATGTTAGGGTGCTGATATCATGTTTTACAGTGGGTTAAATTATGAGCAGTAATTTCTGTCATGTTAGTCACTACAGTAGAATTTTAAAAGCTTCTAATCATTATCTCCATTAAAACATTCAGAAAATAAACTTCTCCCAAATATGAATATTCCTTAAAATATAAAAGAAGTCCCTTTCATGATGTTTGCTTCTAAAAGGAAGGAAAATGTAAGAGAATGTTGAAATTCTTAAATAACCGAAATCCATCAGCTTCATTTGGGCATTTACATTGCCATTCATGAGGAATAGCTACCTTTAAAGTTTTAAAATTACCTTCTTAACTTCAATAGATCCTGAACTTATGAAGTAGATTCTTTTTTTCTTGTATTGTAATGTTAATGACAAAACCATTCTTTGGCACTTCATTATTTAATATTTACTTTTAAAAGTCCTTGTTGAAGTTCACATGGCCTATAAGTACTTTCCAAATGTCTTAGCTAAAATCTTTCCTCTCATTTTCATTACCTTTCACTCCAAGCAAGGAGTTAGAGTCAGGTTCACTGTGTTTAAAAATAAACAAAAGGAAACCTGCTCCTAAAAAAATACCATTTTTTCCTCTGTTTTGTCAGTGAATGTTCATGTGTACTTCTTCATAAGTGTTGGACTTTTGAGGGTATCACTAAAAATTCCAGTGCAAAAATATATTCAGGAAAACTCCATGCATATACAGTAGTATATTTTCATTTGAATTTGAAGAAAAAAGCATCATAAGTACTGAAATAATAGCTATGAAGAAATATAAACAAATGCCTCTAGCAAAGAATTATATACATTCTTAACATGTTCATCAACAGAAGAAAAATTGGAGGGAAAGAATCAACATTGGCAATGAAACATATATATATACCTACATATGCAGATGATTCTTAGATATAAAATCACCATAAACAAATAAGCTATTAAAAAGTAAGAAAGATGAAATTTTTAAGTAGTTACATAGTATCAGCAAGTGAAAACTATATGGAAAGCCAAATGAAAATCTGAAAGTAAAAAGTGTAATCTTGTGAACATTTTATAAAACAAGAAACTTGGGAGCATATGTCAAATAATTTGTCAGGCAATCAAATGAGTAATTAAATACAGTAGTAACACATAGACCTAAAGTGAAGCTGTTAATAAGAGAATCAAAACAAAGAATTAAATGCATTTATTTTATCAGGCACATAGAAAAAACCACATTTTTCTTTTTTTGTATTGAGTATGAGATGCCTACAAATCATTTTGATATCTTGTAACTCTTGAATGTATTTTCATATAATTTTATATATTAAAGTTGTTGATTTTTGTCCCCTAAATAGACTGTAAAGCCCAATGATGGGAGATATTGTATCTTATTTTTTTATTCATTCATTCATTCGGCAATCATTAACTGTCTACCATGTATAATAAACTGTGCTAGGCGCTAGAACATAGAAACAAACACATGTGGCTTCCCTCAAGGAGCTTACATTTTACTGAGGAGAAAAAGTACATCCACAGATGGGTCAATACAAAAATACACAAAGTAAATACAAAATGATTTTAGGTGGTAAAATGAAATGATGGATCAGGAAGGCCTATGGTAGGAGACTATGCTTGAACTAAACATTGAAGAAAGCTAGACTTTCTAGGAGGCAAAGAAAGTGCATAAGAGGCATGGGTGAGGACTGTGCTCTACAGGAATGGAGGTAGGACATGGGATGCCAGGTACAGGGAGGAGTAAGTAAGCCAATTTGATTAACATGTAAACTTCATGAGGGGTAGTTGGAAAGATAGGTTGGAGTTAAGTGCATTCCATGTGCCATGTACACTGTGTTAAGTACTGGAGATTGAAAGAAAGGCAAACATGTGGTTTCCACCTTTCAAGAAGTCACATTCTAATGGAGGTGACCAGGTACATGTATACGTACAGTGTAAATGGAAGTTACTCTCAGTGGGAAATACGAGTGGAGGGGAGGTGGAAGAAAGTAGAACCAGGAAAGGTCTCTTGTAGAAACAGTAGGAACTTGAGTTAATTCTATAAGGAAGCCAGGGAAGCTAGGAGGGAGAGCATGCCAGGCATATGGGACAACCAGTGAAAAGCCATAGCACTGAGATGAAGTGTTGTGTGTGAGGAATGGCAGGTAGGCCCTCATCATGTGAAGAAAGCATGAGAATACTGGAAATTTAGGGAAGGACAAGGGTAGGGAGGGCTTTAAATGCCAAATAGAGGTGTTTCTATTTTATTCAGGAGACAGTAGTAGAGAACTGTCATGGTATGCCTTAGGTGTTAGTAATTTCAGGTTAGAAGTTGAATGGAGAAAGTTTGAAGGCGAGGAGATCAATTAGCAGACTATTTCAACATTAAAGGCAAGAGGTGATAAAAGTCTAGAATTAGGGTGGTAGCCTTGTGACTGGACAGAGGTGAATGGTTGTTAATATTCTAAAGGTATATTTGAAAAGACTTGGTAAGAGATGGAGTAATGCAGAGAGTTGAGGATGAGTGTAAGGTTGCAAACCTGAACAGGAAAGATGCTGGGACCCTTGACTAAAATAGGTTAGTTTGGAAGAAGGGTAGGTTTGGGGGGAAAGTTAAAAAATTTTGTTTTATATATTCAATGGTAGATATTCAGTAGGCAATTGGTAATGCAGAAGTACATTAGGGCAGCTAGGTGGTGCAGTGGATAGAGTGCTGGACCTGGAGTTAGGAAGACCTCAGTTCAAATGTGGCCTCGGAAACTTACTAGCTGTGTGACCCTGGGCAAGTCACTTATACCCGTTTGTCTCAGTTTCCTCATCTATAAAATGAGCTGGAGAAGGAAATGGCAAACCACTCCAGTATCTTAGCCAAGAAAAACCCAAATGGGGTGACAAAGAGTTGGACATGACTGAAATATCTCAACAACAACAAAAAACAACAACAAATGCAGAAATGAACTTCAGGAAAGGCAGAGACTAGGGCTGGGTGTATGGATTGGTATGGTGCGTAGAGATCAGAGGTGAACCCTTGGGAACTGATGAGATCACCAAGAAGGATGAGAGGGAGCCCAGAGTTAGGAGGTGGGACGTCAGTGATTATACAACAGCAATAGCAGCAGCAGCTGCAAGAGTAGCCAGTCAGCCAGCGGAAAAGAACCAAAAGAGAGGCGTGAATTCAGAGGATCTGTGACCTGTGTTCAAATCCTGGGTCTTACGGTCTTTCTGGGCTTCATTTTCCCTATATATAAAATGAGAGAGTTGGACTGAATGGCTTTCTGTCTTCACGTGCCCTTTTATATCCATGTGGAACCCAAAAAGGTGAGAATGTTTCCAGGAGGGCAAGAGGGGTCATGTTAAATGTTGCATAGCATGAAAGAAGTCTGATGGATTTGGCAATCTGAGTTTGTTGGTCATCTTGCAGAGAGCAGTTCAGTGAGTGATGAGTCCTGAAGCTAAGCTGGAATGGGTTCAGAAATAATACAAGAGGAAGGGAATAGAGGCAGTAAGTATATATGGCTTTTTTCCCCAAGGAGTTTGGCTGTAAGGCAGGGGGTGTTGATATAATAAATAATAATAATAAATATTTAGGTAGTACTTGAAGGTTTGCAAAGCATTTTAAAAACACCACATTTTATCCACATAACAACCCTGAGTGCTGTTATTATCCCTATTTTACAGATGAGGAAACTGAGGCAAACAGGTTAAATGACTTGCTCAAGGTCCTATATCCAGTAAGTGTCTGAGGCCAGATTTGACCTCAGGTCTTCTTAAATCCAACTCTTGTGCTCTATTCACAGTGCCACCTCTTTGTGTAGTATTTTGTGTCTTTCCTAGGATAGCAGGTGCTTAATAAGTGTTTGTTGGATAAAATGAATGAAGTAGAGAGGAAAGAAAGGAAGATGTGTGAGAGCTTAATCCTCAACAGGATATACAAGACTTGATTTAAAAAACAAACAAAAACAACAAACCCAAAACAGACAAACCTTAAGAATTGTAGATAATACCAGAGGACATGTAATTCATAAAGGAAATAAAAAGATCATATAGATGAAGTGAGGCAGTCAAGAGGGATAAGCTGGGTTTGAACACAATCCTATTTTTTC
Organism: Phascolarctos cinereus; assembly: GCF_003287225.1. NCBI lineage: Eukaryota > Metazoa > Chordata > Mammalia > Diprotodontia > Phascolarctidae > Phascolarctos > Phascolarctos cinereus. Next base: position 96,285,009 of record NW_027556098.1, read on the forward strand.
CCATTGTAGCAGTACATACTATCTTGTGTTACAGTTATTTGTTAATATTATATCATCCCTACTTATCCTACAAACTCCTTGAGGCCTGGGATTATAGCATATTCAGTCAACTCATCAAGCACTAATTAACTTCCTACCCTGCAAGGCATTGTGCTAGGCGCTAGAGATACCATGACAAAAATGGAAGCAATCCCTGCCCTCAAGTAATTTATATTTTACTACATCTCCCTTATTAATTAGCAAAAAGCCTTGATTAGAATGGGAACTCAATAAATTTTGGATATTATAATGACTAAAAAGGTAGATCCGGAGGTAAGATTCGGTTAAATTCAATTCAATTCTACATTTATTTACTATGTAGCTATTGAATTTAAGTAGAGTGGAATATGAAGAATGCTGAACAGATTATGAAGGATAGAAGAAGAAAAGCTAAAAGATGTCTTACGTGGAAAAGTAGAAAGCTTAAAAAGGCAAGGAATCCCAAAGTTAGGGTTCTTAATAGCACTGTCATAACTGTTCAAATAATGTTATCCAGTGCATCTGAATATTTCTCCTATTCCATCAGGAAATTAAGTATAAAAAATCACTCCAGCGGGCAGCTAGGTGGCTTGTGAATGGAGTACCGGCCCTGGAGTATGGAGGACCTGAGTTCAAATGCAGCCTCAGATACATAACACTTACTAGCTGTGTGACCGTGGGCAAGTCACTTAACCCCATTTGCCTCATCAAAAAACCAAAAAAAGTCACTCTATCTATAGGAACATCAGTATAGATTTAGTGTCTTTCTAGTTCATACTTTTTGGCTTTAATAATGTTTTCTCTGAAGGTTCTCATCACTTTTCTCTTTAAGAAAGTCATGTTGAATTGTCTGCTTAGAACTTCCCCTTTTGCCTTAATTCCTCAAAAGAAAATAGAAAAGAAGAATAAGTATGAATAAAAGAAAAAATAATTATATAGAAAATTTTAAAAAATTATAGATGATGTAAATTATGTTGCATATGGAATTTATTGAGATAGAATTATAGATGAGTATCTGGGCATTGTTATATTAAGAATTGATTCAAACTAGTTAATAGAGGGCAATTGTTAGATTATAGTTGAGCCGGTATGCAAAATTATTTCCTTTTCATTTCTGGTCAATGGGACTGTCTTTCAAAAACTTTAACACCTTTGATTGAGATTCTAATAGTACATTGAGTAGGTCATCAACTCTCATGTTAGCAGTATGGTTTCTTATGGCATTTTCAAAATGCTGAATCATTTCTAAATTTTCTTCCCATCTTCCAAAGCTATCTGCATGTGGATGAAATTCCTATTGACAACAAAGGGCACTTGGGAAATGAAACAAAATGAGAAAATAATTCTCCCTATCCAGTTGTCAAGCAAGCTTTGGTTGCTCTTGGAATTGTCTGCATAGTGAGCTAGTGATATACATCTAGGTTCACATGCATCCATATAAAATCTCTTGTTGTCTTGATGAATTTGCTCTTTTTATATGCCCTGTAAAAATTTGTGAGTGTTGCTATTTGTAGTTTACCTTTTCAATCTTAATTGATTTTTAGGAATAGATATATAGGTAACAACTAAAACATAAACTTAAATTCCAAAACATAACTTAGATGCTAAAATTGTTTTAATGTGAATTTGATTCTTGCAGAATTCATAGCAAGTGTGTTTTGCAGCTGGGATTTTAAGGCCAGAATGACTAAAGATGCCAGTAATCTTTATGAATTTTCCTGAATGGACTAAGATAAAAGCAGTATTTGTATAGTTTTGTTATTAGGATGATGGAAAGATTGAAAAATTTCTTAGGAGTTGTATCTAATGTGATTTGTTTAAAAATCTCCAAATAGAATTTCATGTTGAGAGTGTGTCTCTCCATACTTTTTAGGGAGGTCTGACAAAACACTCTTTTAGTGTTTTGGCTTTCTATACCAATAGATATTTCTCCAAATAATTCTCTCTCTTTTTTTTTTTTGGTAATAGAGATCCTTCTCATTTTGATATTGGGAATTTTACCAGAAAGAATTAATGGAGCTAGAAAGCTGGTAACATCCAGACCCTTTTCTAAGGAAAGTAATAGAGAAATTCTCCCATTAGTAAGACTTTCTTTTTTTGTTTGTTTGGTTTTTTTTAGTGAGGCAATGGGGGTTAAGTGACGTGCCCAAGGTCACATAGCTAGCATGGGTCAGGTGCTTGGTCTGAGGCCGGATTTGAACTCAGGTCCTCCTGACTTCAGGGCTGGTGCTCTATCCACTAGCTGCCCCTATTAGTAAGAATTTCTAAAGCCCCTTTTCTGTGGGTTATGAACTGAATTAGGTACCAAGTAGCAAGTGAGGTGCCCAACTCATCCTAGTTAGTACTATTAGATAGAAACGTCTCAATAATAATATATGGTCTTAACATTTATTGATTACACTGGCACACTATTATAAAAGAACCATTTTTTTTTGTGGAGTTATTTCCTAGCTAATGTTCTGTCATCTGTGTATGATAAAATTGATGAGCATGATTATCTGAGACTAGAATAATTGAACGATACGTGAATGTTGCTATAAAATAAATTTCTGCCGTACTTATTTGTAAAAGTAGTAAGTTATTGGAAATAAGAGAATATTAAGCTAATTTTTTTTTTTACTTCTCATTAGCTGTATATGTTCAAGCCAAAAGTTCATCAGTGCTGAAAATGGTTCGCAGGGATTTCTAAATCACTACATAGATGACATTCTCTACAACTATGTTTGGTAGATAATATTTTATGAAGTGTATTTTTGGACACAAGTACATAAATCATTTTAATAATACAAAGTAGCATGCCACTGTTTTGTACTGTTACTGAGGCCCCTAGTCAACCAAAATTAAATTTATTTTGTCTTTTCTGATTTGTCATCATGAGAATCAAGTGCAGATTTGGGAGACAAAAAAGTCCGTCTTCCTTGTGTATGATTTTTTTTTTCTTAATGCACTTTATTTCCCCCTTTCCTTCTTGCTGATTCATGGAAGAAGATACAGTTTTCCTTTACCTATTTTTGGAAAGTAGTTTTTATGAATGATGATTCTAAAATGAACATACTTTCAGAGCGATGCCATTGGACAAATAAAGATGTTTTGCAAAGATTAGTTCAGGATTGGGAGCTTAATTAGATTTGTGAGTATTTACCCCTCCCCCACTTTTACTTCATATTGTTCTCAGATAGTTTGAGACATTGAAACTCTTAACCTTTCTAATATATTCAAATTTCATCCTGCTCCATGGGTCACACGATGTGGAGAATATGCACTCTAATAAGTACTTCTGTAAATGTTGTTGAGGCGTAGAAATGCGTATAAGCTTTATTACATGGAATGTGGTCTGCTCTAGCTCTGGATTTACCCTGACTGCCACTGCACGGATCTCTAGGAAAGAGTTGGTCTGGACAATGGGATGATTTTGTTTTAAAAGTAGGCGTCTGTTCCTAACTTTATTTTTATTTAAACACTAGTGGCTGCCTGGTGGCTCTGTTTGACTTAGGGGATATATATGTGTGTGTGTGTGTGTGTATACATATATATATATGTGTGTGTGTGTGTGTGTGTATACATATATATGTATATATATATGTGTGTGTGTGTATACATATATGTGTGTATATATATGTGTGTGTGTATACATATATATGTGTATATATGTATGTATATGTATATATGTGTGTGTATACATATATATGTGTATATATATGTGTGTGTGTATACATATATATGTGTGTGTGTGTGTCTGTGTATATATATGTGTGTGTGTGTATACATATATATATGTATATATATATGTATATATGTGTGTGTATATATATGTGTGTGTGTATATATATATGTATATATATAGGTGTGTGTGTATACATATATATGTGTGTATATATATATATGTGTGTGTGTGTATACATATATATAGGTGTATGTGTATACATATATATGTATATGTGTGTGTGTATACATATATATGTATATATATGTGTGTGTGTGTATACGTGTATATGTGTATATATATGTGTGTGTGCATACATATATATGTATATATGTGTGTCTGTGTGTATACATATATATGTATATATATATGTGTGTGTATACATATATATGTATATATGTGTGTGTATACATATATATGTATATATATAATGTGTGTATACATATATATGTATATATATGTGTGTGTATACATATATATGTATATATATGCATATAAGTATTCTGTGCTATTTTCTGCTAGGATTTTAACAAAATTTTACAAGCATTTGTAAATGCTTTGCATAAAATTAGTTCTATCAACATGTGTGGCTTAATTTACATTTATTGTCACAAAAAGTCACACTTTACCTTGGTAATATGAATAAAGATGAAGAAAAAGTATTTTATTGCAGTTCTTTAAAGTGGATAACAAATCTGCTAAATAATGTTAAAAATGTATTTATATGACACCTCTGAACCAAATATTTGGGCCTACTTATCATGTGCCTATAAAATGACATATAATGTCTATTTATCCTATCACCTATAGGAAATGTAGTATAGTTAATTTATATAATAGAGGACTATAAGGAGGGGAGCAAAGGTTCTCCTCCAGTTACTTGAAGTTAATCAGTCGGTCAGTCATCAAGCACTTATTAAGTGCTTTCTGTGTCCTAGACAGTTGTTAGGCGCTGGGGATATAACCAGAAAGAATCCCTACTCAAAAGAATTTTACATTCTAAGGAGAGAGAGAGACAGAGAGGGACAGAGAGAGAGAAAGAAAGAGAGAGAGAGAGAGAGAGAGAGAGAGAGAGAGAGAGAGAGAGAGAGAAGTCTATATTTAAACATATGGCAGAAAGATAAAATTAACAAATACAAATACATAGAAGGCAGTTAAATGCAAGGTCACTAGCAAAAGGGTTATTAACATTTGGGGGGGTCAAGAAAGGCTTCATACAGATGATGATGCTTGAGCTATCGCTTCATGGAAGAGGATTGGGACTCTGAGGGGGAAGAGGTAAAGAGGGAGTACATTCCAGGCATGTGAGACATCCTGTACAAAGAAATAGAATTGACACATGGAGTGTCATGTGGGGAACGGAGACAAGGCCAGTTAGCATTGGGAGGAGTAACGGCCCTGGAACAAGGCTGAGTTAGGGCTAAGTTGTGAAGAGCTTTAAAAGCTAAATGGAGTTTGTAATTTTATCTTGGAGGTAATAGGAAGGCCAGCTATGGGTTTTTACTCTTATTGATGCATTCTATTTTTACATTACAAACATTTCCAGAAGACCCCTACCCCATGTATACTGTCTTTTAACAAATTAAAGCTATTAAGCAAAATTAAGAGTACAGTGACCTCATCTGAAAATGAATGAAACATTCACACCTGTAGCCCTCTCTACTTTTTTTTATTTTTTTAAATTATATTTCATTTTTTTGACAGCAAAAATCTGCCTTCCCTCCAAATTAATAGTACTGTCATGAGCCAGGTAGTTGTTAACGGTAGATAGAACACTGAACCTGGAAGCAGGAAGATGTGAGTTCATACGCAGCTTAGACATTTACTAACTCTGTGACCCTGTACAAGCCACTTGTATCAGCCTTAATTTCCTTATCTTTAAAACAGGAACAATTGTATCTATCTCCTAAGGTTGTTATGAGGACAGAATGTTATAATATTTATAAAAAACATTTGCAAATCATAAGGCACTGTATAAATGTTAGCTACTGTCATCATCATCGTCATCATTATCATTACTGAAGTTCTTTCCATGTGATCCTCTGTACTTTTACTTGTCTGGGTGTGGCTGAATTGATTTCCCTTTACTCTGAAGTGTAGCTACTATGAGGACTTCTTTAAAGTCATGGCTAATATTTTTATGTTTGGGTTATTGTATCTTGACATTTGTGCATTTTCCCCCGATTTTATTTGTAGCTCTTTTTTTGGCTGGTTATATCTGGATGCTAGCCCAGTTTGGATTCAAACTTTGTTTTAAAAATATTGTGTTCAGTGTCCCAGATACTGAGCCAGGGGGAGCTTTAATAACAAACAAATACATTCATGAATCCAATCATAAAGAAGTGCCCAATCTGGGAAAATATTTCTCCAAAAGCTAACATCATCTATACTGACCCTTTCATTTACATCAAAGGGGGAGGAGATGGAGAAATAAATTGTGAAACCCCTCTTTACTTTGTCCTTCATTTGGGTCATTTAGCATCAAGGGGCAAAAAAAAAATTCAAATCTAAACTTTTGATCAGCTCCATGAGCTTTATGAAATTTAAGTTCAATTCACATGTATTTATTTTGCACCTGCTATGTACAGGCCATGTGTTAGGTGCTGACAGGGATACAGAGTTTTAATAAGACATGGTCCATTTCCTAAAGGGACAGTCATGGGGAGGGGGTACTTGGGAGTGGAGGCAGTTTTTAGAAACTTTTCCTATGGATATTTGTCCTTGTAATTTCTTTAAACGGACTTTTACTATTCTCATAGAATAATATGGAGCAATAATTTTTGTTTTAAAAATGGTAACACTAGTTACTTTATCATCTGTATCAACTCAGAGATAATGGAAAAGGATGGAATGGTTCTCTTCACAGCTAAAAACTTTGTTAAGAGTGGGCACAGACAGGCTTTGGCCATTTGGTCAGTGAGGCATAGATATAAGCATGTGGATACATGGAGTGCTAGTAATTAATGATATGACAAATTGTGAAGATTGAGCAGCATGTCAGAAATTCAGTTGGGCTTTATTGTACCTTCATTATACTGCTTTCATAGGTGGGTCACACGAAATGAGGACAGACATCGTGTCGTTTTCATCTTTGCATTTTCACTGCCTGAGAAGCAGTGTGGTATAGTAGAGAGAGTGTTGGCCTTAGAGGCAGGGAGAGCTTGGTTGGAATCCCTTCTAGGATGCCTGCTTTGTAACTATTGGCAAGTCACTTAACCTCTCTCTAAGATCATCAACTAAATTAGAAAAGGGTTGTAATCTATATCAGTGGGAGGAGTTCCCACCCGATTGATCTATTGAAGTGTTAATTTAGATACAAAACACCTTGCTAGGCACTGAGTATATGTCAATACACCATTGGTGCAGATTGCCACCAATACCTGCTTTCTCATGTAATGCACCTTTTGGTACCGTTCCCCCCATAAATCCTCCACAGGAAGTCCTCACGGTACAATGGGATCTGTCCTCTTACGTCTTTTGACACGATCAATGTGGCATGCTGTCACACCTCACTCGTGATACAGATACACTCTTGCTACTTTGCTTCTCCAGTCACGCATTTCTTTGATGATTTCTTTTATGCTGCTTTTTGTCCACATTTCATTGTTGGTATTAAGCTCTAGCCTACTTACACCCACCATGCATTTCTCCATTGCACTTTGGGTGACCTGTAGTTTTGATGCTTCAGAGATTTCAGTATTCCATGATTCACAGTTACATAGCATCACCACAAGATTATCGATGCTAAAAGTATAGATAGGTTGCTGTATTAGAGAGAAATCTGGGTTCCTTGAAAGCACTGATCAGTTTCCCAGATGAAGTCCCACCCACTTTTTTCCCCTCCTATTCAATTCTGTGCCCAGCTTATTTTCCATTTGAAGGTGTCTGGCCATGTTGTACTAGCTCTATGTCCTGTTCATCCGGCTGCGCATCATAGTCTGGACAACTTGGGCAGAATAGTGCTTCTGGATATCATTTAGAAGCAGTTTGTAGTGTTGCAGGGACTGGATGTAATCAACACAATGCCATCCTCCAACAGGAACATCTGTAATACTCACCATCCATTGGGAATCCCTCCTCCATATGGACTCTACCATGGACATCCGCTATGACAGTAGCAAAAACCTTTAGCAAGCATATGCTTTCCTGTTTTATTCCTCAATTGATGTAAATATTTAGAATATTGCCAAACAAAAAATAATTTCTCTTATGTTTATCAAGGAGTTTTTTATGATCTTAACATATGCATGGGAGACCCATATGCCTACTTTCCTATCTCTGTAAAATTCCTATAAGAATCATTTGAACACGTCATGGGCATTTTAAATGAATATAGAAGGGAACAGGCAAGTTTCTCCACATCATCTTCTGCAATGGACTACATAATTATAGTCGCACAGTTGCCCAAAAGGTGAGGTGCATATAAGCTCCCAGTGTTATTTTAAGGTTCTCTTCCAACAAGATGCCTTGCACATAAAAGGTGTTTAATAATGTTTGTCAAAGTGAATCTAATAGATTTAATATGTGTGATTAGCAAGATGTCTGAGTGGTTAGACATCTTGAATTAGGAAAACACTGATTCAGATCTGGGCACAGACACTTACTAGTTATGTGAGTTTGGGCTGTCTCAGTTTCCTTATCTGTAAAATAAAGATAATCATAGAACCTACCTCCCAAGGTTGTTGTGAGGATTAAGTGAGATAACATTTGTAAAGTGCTTTTCAAACCTTAAAGCTCTGTATAAATGCTAATATTATTATTACCTATGGTAATAGATGGCAGCTAAGTGGTGCAGTGAATAGAGTACCAGGTATAGAGTCAAGAATATCTGGGTTCAAATCCAGCCTCAGATACTTACTAGCTGTGTGACTTTGGGCAAGTCACTTAACCACTATTAGCCTCAGTTCCTCATCCGTAAAGTGGGGACCCACAGGAGAAGGAAATGACAAACCATTTCAGTTTCTTTGTCAAGAAAACCCCATGGGCAGGTCCATGGGTTCACAAAGAGTTAGACATGCCTAAATAACCACTAGATAGTTGAAATGTCAATGCTAATATTATTAGCTACTGTTAGCTACTATGGCAGCTAGTCTGAATGGTGGGCTTCAGAAATGGGGATAATCAATGCAGTTATACCTTTCTTCATGCGATTGATTTATTCCTGAAAAATTATTTAGAATTTAAATTTTTAAAATTGAATCATATTTCTTATTGACATATTTTAGAATGTTTTATATCCTTTTCTAATTGATCTTTAGTTGTTAATGGCCTGTAACCCTTTAAATTCTTCCCTTTCCAATCATTTGCTGTCAGAAATGAATGTATAGTGGGGCTACTAATATAAGGAATCTAGTAGTTATTTTTCTGTGAAATGAAGACTTTTTTAAATGCTGATTTCTTCTGTAAGTTAACTATTTAGTAAGTCTAGATTTTCATAAATTATGCTTTATTAAATGGGGGTTCGTTTGTACAGAGATTTACAGTGGCATACTTCAGTGTTCAGAGAATAGGTAGATTGTGCCAATATAGTATAATTGAGTCAGACTGGGCTTGTGTTAGCTTCATGCTTTTATTATGCACAAATTTGATGAATGATCTAATTTATCAAGTAACGCTGTACTTTGAGTCTTACTGCTTCAGGTACTAGGTTTGGGGTAGTAAGAATGATGATTATTATGATAATAACTCCTTTGTATAGCACTTTAAAGTTTACAAACTATTTTCCTCATGAGACCCCAGTAAGGTTTATATTACAAATTTACAATTCCCTTTCTAGAAATGAGAAAACTGGTACAAAGAGAGATGAAATAGATTTCCCAGGGCCAAAGAGCCAGTTAATGTTGGATGAGGGATTTGAACTCAAGTTATTCTGACTCTTTCCATTATGCCATACTGCCTCTCATAGGACAAGACTGGATAGGACCAAGCACCCATCTAAGTAGGAGGGGGCATGGTAATTGCTGTAAGGTGAGGCAAGCAAGGGCAGCTAGGTGGCAAAGTGGCTAGAGCACCAGGAGACTTAGCTTTCTGAGTTCAAATCTGGCCTCTGACACTTAGTAATTGTGTGACCCTGGGCAGGTCACTTAACCCTGTTTGTCTCAGTTTCTTCATCTGTAAAATGAGCTGGAGAAGAAAATAGCAAACCACTCTGGTATCTTTGCCAAGAAAATCCCAGATGGGGTCACAAAGAGTCAGACACAACTGAGCAACAAGAAGCCAGGGCCAGAAATGGCGGGATGAGCATCCATCTAATAATTCAGGAAGCATTTATTAAACATCTATTATGTGTCAGACACTGTGCTAGATTCTGTACAAAGAAAAATAAAACTAACTCCTTCCCTCAAGGAGTTTACATTCTACTGGTACAGGCAGGTGCCATGAATCCAGGCAGGCAAGCAAAATGCTGAGTCCAGGAGATTAGAGATTATTAGCATTAGTGACATTGTTGGTAACTTCTGTTGGGGGGAGTGTCATTAATTGTTGTTCAGTCGTGTCTGACTCTTTGTGACCCCATTTGAGGCTTCTTTGGCATAGATACTGGAGTAGTTTGCCATTTCCTTCTCTAGTTTACAGTTGAGGAAACTGAGACAAACAGGGTTATGTGACTTGCCCAAGGTCATACAGCTAGTTAAGTGTCTGAGGCCAGATTTAAATTCGGGGAGATGAGTCTTCCTGATTCTAGGCCCGGCACTCTATCTGCTGTTGCAACTAGCTGTCCTCGGTGTCATTTGTCTTCTGCCTCATTTTGTGCTACATTTTGGGGGTGGGTAGTTCCAAGCACATAGCTATCGGTGATAGGTCTGAAGGAGTTAGGAGGTCTTACAGGTGAGTCTGAACCTGGCTGAACAGAGATGCTAGAATTGCTTCTTAGAAGTGGTTTGAAGACTCAGCAGTGTTTCAATAGGTTCTCTTGGTGAACCACTACAGCAAAATTAGTTAGATACTTATTTCCATGGAGCTTTATCAGGTGTCTTTTATTAGCATTATATAGGCAATCAATAAAAGGTGTCTGCAGTGGCCTTGTTTGATCTCTTTCCTGATCACACTTGCCTTCTCCATCTCAGTCTTTCCTGCCTTGTACTATGAGTATCATTAGAGTCAGAATTCAAGTTACAAAGAATAAAAGGTAATTTGTCTTTTATCTTTACTTTTTGGTATTTCTTCCTTTAGCCTTCCTCTTTTAAAAGCAGAGGGAATGTCTCATTCTGTCCTCAGAAAACAAATGTGTCAGTCATTACTGAATGACCGAATGAGGATTTAATATTTACTGAGAATGATGCCATTATTTTTCAGCCCTTATTTTCAGACATTAGTCAAATAAGTGTCTCCTGAGACTCTGGCAAACATAGTCAGGTAACTTCCCCTCCTCTTCCCCAAATTCCTAAAGATTAGCTTCACTTGCTTATTTAATGCATTTACTAAAACCAAGGACACCATTTGCATCTCTGCATCTCTGATGCGTCGAAATGAACATAAGAAAGTCCCCCTTTATCCCTGTAAGTCACAGATGTTTTTGGCATTGAAGGGTTTTTAAAAAAGATTCAGAAGTCTCTGCTGGCTCTTCAGGCCTGTTGATTTCCAAATGAGGGTTAGAACCGTGTTTGTTCTCAGCCTGTCTAGGTAAGTCACTAAGTTATCAAATTTGTTTTTAGGATTGTCACATTTAGAGAGGCAGTAAAAATGTTAATACTTCGTACTTACAGAGCATTCTCTATCTTTTAAAGAGCTTTCCAATACATTATTGTATTTGGTCCTCTAACATCTCCATAAAGGCAAGCAAGGTCAGTGTTATTTATCCCCATTTTATAGTTGAGGAGACTTGAGGGTCAGAGAGATGAAGTGGTTTGTGCAGGGTTAAGTGGCTTGTGAGGGATGGTATCTAGATTACAATTTAGTTCTTCCAACTGAGGCTAGTGCTCTGCCCACAGAATGAGTCAGGAATGACTTTTTACCCAAGTTCTCATTGCCTTTTTCCCTTTCAGAGATATGATAAATATGCAGAACAACAGAACTGTTGGAGTTGCTTAAACATTTAAGCCACATGGAGTTAATGAGAATGGAAAGTAGCCCTGTAGTTCTTCTTAAAATATATTTGTTCAGTTATCTGAGTTTGCCAGGATTGTATGGGGCATCCATTTGATAAACTTTACATGAAGAATCAGAATTTTAGAGCTTAAGGGGCCAGTAATAATAATACTTTATATCCGTATACACTATCAGGATCATAGATTTAGAGGTGTAAATGATCTTAGAGACCATTGGGTCCAACCACCTCATTTTACAGATGAGGAAACTGAGGCACAGAGAGGTTAAATGACGTGCTAAGTATCACACAGCTAGTAAGAATTTGAACCTAGATCTTCCTAACTCAAGGCTCAGTGCCCTTATCTACTACATCATAACACTGTATATTTTTAAACGTTATTTATTCTAGTCCCTTCGTTTTCTAGATAATGCAGTGAGTTCAGAATGATTAAATGATTTGCCTAAAGTCACCCAGATGGTTAATGTCAAAAACAGGCCTAGGAAAGAAAATTGCCTCCTATTCCTAGGCCCTTTCCCTTATATACTTTTCTATAAATTACATACCATATCTTCATAAGCTGGGATTTAGAGGCAGAATAAACAACAATAAGAATAGCTAATATTTATATAGCACTTACTATTGGTCAAGTGTTATGCTAAGTGCTTTACAATTCTTCTCTATTTTGATCCTCACAACAACCATGGGAGGGAGAGAGGTGCTGTTATTATCCTTATTTTATAGATGAAGAAACTGAGACTAGCACAGGAAAAGTGACTTGCCTAGAGTCACACGGCTAGCAAGTGTCTGGATTTGAGCTGAAGTGTGCTCAGGCTGGGCCCAGCACTCTATCCATTGTGCCACCTAACTGCCCTCAATCTAAGAGAGGCTTTCAGGAATTAAATTCCTCCTTTGAGATTTAGAAATAGTCACACTAGTGTCTACATTCCTTTATTGAGAGACCTCTCCTTCCCAAATGTCCATACAGAGTATTTGTGTCCACCTGTGTTACAGTTCGAGCTTGTATTGGTTTGATCAGTCACAGTCAGACATTTACCCCAACATCATGATGTCATTTTAGTCCTCTTTGATTACAAGGACAACATTATGTTTCAGGATCAGATTTTTTTCTGCCAAACACATCTCTGAAAAAATAACAGAAGTCTATATGAAAATATACTTTTCTTCACAAATACTTGCTAAACATTTAGCTCTTTAATGAACACCATGGATATTCAAGATGATAAAAAGTTTTGCTCAAATAACTTAATTTTCTCCTATTTACATTAAAATTTTTATTTGGCAACCTGCAGAAAGGGAGATCTTTAACCTGGCTTAATATTTATTCATTCATTTATTTATTTATTTGTTTGTTTGTTTGTTTGTTTGTTTTTGGTGAGGCAGTTGGGGTTAAGTGACTTGCTGGAAGTCACACAGCTAGTGAGTGTTATATGTCTGAGGCCAGATTTGAGCTTGGGTCCTTCTGATTCCAGGGCCCTGTCCACTGCACTTGACTTAATATTTAAATGTCAGAACATCTCAGCTATATCTGTATATCTACATCTGTATCTCAAAGAAAGTACCTCTTTCTCAGAAAAAAAAAAAGTATCATGATGGATTTTCAATAAAAACTGCTATATGGTAGAGGACCTTATTTTTTGAACTCTTACCTCAAAACCCCTAAGCAAAGAAGCCTATTATTTATTTTATTTTTGGTGATTGATAATGTCTTTAAAGGAATTTTAACAGACTAGAATGAAACAGAATTTTAGAGGTAGAAGGTATATTAGAAATGATCAGATACAGCTCTAGCGCTTCACAGGTGGGGAAATGAGGGCCAAAGGTCCCACAGCTAGTGGCAGAGCTGATATTGGGATTTAGGTTTGGTAGAGTGCAGGAGCTGATTGGTCTTTCCTCTATACTCTGTTACCTGATTCCAAAATACCAGCAGCAAAAACATTAGGTGGCTCTGATTTTATGGATGGATATGATAGAAAACTTAAAATATCAAGCATTGAATTTTAATTAAATGTAAATAAACTGCACCTAATAACTTGAAATTTATTTTGTTGTTTACTAGAGAATTACCTTACTAGTTGATTACCAATTTGTTGGTATTATAGAACTAATTGCAACTGCAAGTTAATGATAAGTTCCAACATGGCTTCAGGTTTTGTTTTAGCATTTGACTTAGGATTTGTATGATAATTCTGAATCTTATTCTCAATGAATTTGGCTTAAGGAGGGAATAACATACACACTCAATACGGTATGGAAATCTGTCTTTCCCTACAGGAAAATAGGGGGGAAAGGGTGTAAGAGACCAGGGGGATTAGAGAGGGGAGGGTAGATTGGGGGGGGTAATCAGAAGCAAGCACTTTTGAGGAGGGACAGTGTCAACGGAGAGAATAGAATAAATGGGTATGGGATAGCATGAAGGGAAATGAAACAGAATTTTAGAGGTAGAAGGTATATTAGAAATGATCCAGTACAACTCTAGCACTTCACAGCTGGGAAAATGAGGGCCAAAGGTCCACAGCTAGTGGCAGAGCTGAGATTGGGATTTTTTTACGACATGGCTATTATGGAATTGTTTTGCATGACTACACATGTATAACCTGTATCAAGTTACTTGCCTTCTCAATGAGGGTGGGTGGGTTAGGGAGAGAATTTGAAATACAAAGTTTTAAAAACAAATGTTAAAAATTGTTTTTACAAGCAACTGGGAAGTAAGACGTACAGGCAATGGGGTATAGAAATCTATCCTGCCCTACTGGAAAATAGAAGGAGGATGGGATAAGAGAAAGGGTTTTGGGGGGGAGGGGGAGATAGAAAGGAAGGGGTATTCAGAATGCATGCAGTCTTCGGGTTGGGGGAGAGGAAAGATGGGGAGAAAATTTGGAACTCAAGATCTTGTGGAAGTGGGTGTTGAAAACTAAAAATAACTTAAGAAAGATAATTCTGAGACATTAAATAGCATTGCTATGTTATAATGCATTATAGGCTTATTAAGAAAGTCTGATTTTTGGAAAAGGTAGGGAAACCTAGGAGTGGCTCGATATTTGAAGAAGACCCAGACAATTCAAGGTCTGTAAAACTTTAGGGAATCAGCTATGAGGGAAGGATTATCTCTCCATCTCCCAGTTTAAGGAAGAGCAGCTGTGATGATTTGCACTGGTCATATCTTTCTATTCTGACCTATTTTACTCACTGATGTGGAGTGGAGCAGGGCATAGATCAAAACTAAATTCTTAAATTCCTCAACTGGGTTTCCAGATGATATTTTCAAAGTTTATATTCTTGTAAATGACTTTTTTTTTTTTGCTGCACCTGTGATTTCACCAGTGTAGGGAATTCCCTGGGGAGGAAACTCCCTTGAACAATGCAGAACAGCAACTGTCTGCAACTTCCTGGGGGCAGTCAGAGGTTGAGTGAGTTACCTAGGTTCCCAGGACAAGTAGATTAGATGCAAACCCTGAACCCAGGTCTTCTTGACTGATATGCCCATTTTCTAGTGGCTGTGCCCTAACTCTCTTTGGTATTTGTTGGTTCTGGAAGATAGAGAGGAAGCATAGGATGCCTGATGAGACATTCAGTTCTGCTTATGAGGAAGAGGCTTCATGGCTAAATGGATAGATCAGATTTGAGAAAGAACACTTTGGGGATGAATATGGTCATACACTTTATAGCTACCTCACTCTGGGACTTCACTTAACAAGTCAACCTCAGTTTCCTCATCTGTAAAATGGAAATCATAAAGCACTCACTTCATAGGGTTGTTGCTCTCAATGAGATGTTTGCAAAAGCACACTGTAGGCCTTAGTTATTATTATCATCATAAAGAGATGTCACCAGAAGTGCTGCTCTGTAGTCCAGCTTTGTAGTTTTCCTGGGGTGACATCCAAATAGCTACTCATTAAGGGATTATGTTCTTAAACTTCAGAAATCGAACTCTTTACAGATATAACTGTATCTCAAAAATGAAAGGCAAGGTATTTATAAGGTGCTATATGGAAATAAATTACATGAAAGTAATAGACGCTAAATTAAGAAAGTATATACTGGGAAATATTTATTTACCTTGTTGTGCTCATAAAAGATATATCCTTTTTATAAATCTCCTGACCCACCAGTTTTCTTTACTTTGAGCTAGCCTGCGTTTTAGGATTTTAATTGAAATTTAAAATCTGTTTTTGTAGAGGGGCATCTCTTATTAGATCAGTATAGTTATTAAATGCAAAGTTATCATTAAGTACCTACCTTTGTTGTCTTATCAGGTAATTGGAAGTTGATGGCATTTCTAATTGATAAGATAATTGGATAGTGGATAATTTGAAGTTGATGGCATTTCTAATTTATAAGATAAACTTATAGCAGGTAATAAAGAAAACACAGCATGCTATATGACTTTATTAAGAAAATAGAAGAAAATTAACATTTTATAAATCTTATGTGGCAGCTGAGTGACAGAAATTTTAAGTTTTGTGAGAATATGATAGCAGATAAATGCCTTATAAGAATAATAGCTAGCATTTATTTAACATTTTAGGGTTTTCAAAGTGCTTAACAAATATTATCCTCTCAGCAACCTGGGAAGTGGCAACTGTTATTATTTACGTTTTACAAATGAGAAAACTGAAGCAGATGGCTAGGGGCAGCTAGGTGAGTCATATCTGGCCTCAGACACTTACTAGTTGTGTGACCCTGGGCAAGTCACTTAATTCTTTTTGCCTCAGTTTCCTCATCTGTAAAATGAGCTGCAGAAGAAAATGACAAACCACTCCAGTATCTTTGCCAAGAAAACCCCAAATGGGATCACAAAGAGTCTGACACGACTGAACAATGACAACAGCGACACAGCTAGTAAATGTCTGAGGCCGAATTTGAACTCAGGTCTTTCAGATCCCAGTTCCTGTGCTTTATTCTCTGAAACCACTTGTCTTATGATTCGTTTGGAGCTAAATTTTTCAGAATTCTACCCACTTGACTGTAGACCCTAATAGGATATCACTTCAGTTTTGTTGATTTTTTCATCACCTAGGAATTTGGGGAGAGATAATTTTATATTCTCTTGATGCTATATGGAATTATTTATCAGAAGCAGTA
Source organism: Phascolarctos cinereus (assembly GCF_003287225.1). Classification (NCBI taxonomy): domain Eukaryota; kingdom Metazoa; phylum Chordata; class Mammalia; order Diprotodontia; family Phascolarctidae; genus Phascolarctos; species Phascolarctos cinereus. The sequence goes on from NW_027556098.1 coordinate 96,301,859, forward strand.
AATTGCTCTTCTTTTAGGAAGTACAATTGGTAGCGTATTCAGCAGGAAATTCAGGCTCACTGTAGTTTGGCTAGCTGGGTCTGCATTCTTCACAGTTCCTTTGCCCTTTTTTTTTTGTCAGATTTGGTAAGGATGCATTTACTAGTCAGAATCTTAGTTCTGATGGCTTTTACCTTTCAGTTCAGTAGCTTAAGAGTAAAAAAAAAATCTAACACTCCAAATCAAAGGTATGGAATGTTCTTTCACCATTTCATCCACTGCTGAAACCCGTTTGTATAAAACAGCTCTTCTGTTGACTATAGTTAACCAAGGTGCTAATTGTTTCTAATGATAATATTAAACCTTTGCTAAGTGTCTCAATGAGCCTTATATCCCCCCTGCTTTCTCTCTTTGAAATGTCTTAACCCTTTTCTGTCCTTTTATTCTGTTTTCTACTCTGTTGCAATATTCCCACCTCTCTTCTCTGTCATGCCTCTGAGAGTGGAGACTCTTTCATGATAGCTTAAACTTATGTTTACATATTGCAGTTACAAAGATTTTTCTCTTGAACACTTCCTTTAATCACTTAGGAAGTGGTAACTACCTGTTTTAAAATTGTGCCACCTGTGTAGTTGTGTCATCTTAAATTTTTGGTGCGAAGACACCTATTCACCATCTTAGGTTGGGTTCAGGAATTGTAGCGATCAAGGATCTACTGTCATCATCATTTTAGGATTGAGTACTTAAAGAGTATAGCTTTAAAATTCCTTTGACAGATTACTGGAATTCATTTCTTTTGGCAAAACCTAGAACAAATTTGTTATATTTTGTGGCAGGCAAGAAACACTTAATTGAACAAGCCTTCACCACTGGTGAAAAAAGGGCAGCATTTCTTCAGGCAAGAATCTTCTCTGAATCTCACTGGCTACCTTGACAATTTTTAAGGGCAGAATTACTCATAACATATTTCAGGCGATTTTCTGTTGCTTGTATATCAGGTTAGGAAAGGTAGGCTGTTGTTTCTTTCTATTGAGGGAAAAATAGACTGGCTTTAGTGGAACTTTGTAAAAACTCAGACTTGGTGGTCTCATTCATACATTCCAATAAGATTTGATAGTTGTGACAAAAGAGGACATTTTATATTTCAAGGTGCTTTCTTATTGAGTTGTAGTGGATTCACAAACACTTGGGTTTGAGTACTACCTCTGAAATAGTACAAACTATGTGTCTGTCAGTAAGCCACTTATTTGAGTGTCCCAGGTAACTCTCTAAGACTCTAAGTTATAGGAATTATGAATCTTCATCAGGAGAGGGAGATCCCTACATTAATGAAATCAAGTCAGGATCAAATAAAAATAACAATGATAATGATAATAATCACTTCACTAGGTTATGAAACTCAAGATTTTAAAAATGAACTTCCATTAGTAGAATATAAGATGATTATATAAACTTAACATTATATGAAAGTAAAAATCTGAATTGCTCATTCATATAAATAAGCAATTTCTCAAGGCCCAAAGTAACACACTCTTAGTGAGTAAATTTTTTTTCTGATGTAACAATAATTTATTATGTCTTTTCCAAATAGCCTCTTACCTCAGCTAAAGTTTAGTGACAGTCTGTTTACATCTTCTTTGATCTGGAGATAATTATTTCTATATTCTAAGGTATCTGTGATCTAACAGATATGGGCAACCTCTTTTCTGGTACAGATATCAATCAGCCTTGCTACACTTTCTCATCCTATATCAGATGACCATGGCTTCTTGTAGATCCTCCATGGAGGATCCATACAGAAGGCTTTCCCATTAACACAAAATTATGAATACTAGGAAATTAGTTGGGCTTTCTAAACTAACTAAAAAATAAAAAAAATTATAAAAACTAACTAAAAAACAAAACAGACTAAAAAAATTAGTTGTTATCCTTCAGTCTTACTCTGTGATAGTTCTGCTTCTCATTCCAGTCATAGATGCCATTGATGTGTCTGTGGTACTGCATTTGGTACGCATATTCTATAATAATAGCAACAATAATAACAGTAACAATAATTAGTATTTATATAATGCTTTAAGTTTTGAATTAGGGCTTTACAGATATCTCACTTTATGCTCATAACCACCATGGGAGGCAGAGGCTATTATTAATAGTAACTAACATTTATGTAGTGCTTACTATATACCAGGCACTGTGTTAAGCACTTTACAGTTATTATCTCCATTTTACAGTAAGCTGTAGTTTCCTCATACCCACTTTATATCTCTCCATTGCCCATTTTTTTACCTCCAATTTTTATTCCTTTGTGATCATAGTATTCTATAATTCACAGCCATATAGTATCACCGGGGAAATATAGGTGTTAAAAAGAGATTTTTGTGCTGTCAAGTAGTCTGGATCATTAAAAATACTGCCCAGTTTTCCAAATGCAATCCCACGTTATATCTTTCTCTATTCTACAGTGCCTGTCTAAAATCCTGGTGGGCTAACTCAGTGATCAGACCATCCAACTTGACGTCATAATCTGGGCAGTGTGTGTCCTCTCAGCCAGTTTTTGGTGGTGGAGTGTAGCCAATTAAGTTGCTGTGTATCTGATGCCAATAAATTTCATTGAGGAAGTTTTATAGATTTGGGGGGCTCAGTGTAATAGTTGGTGCCAACAAATAAGAGTATTAGGAGAACCTCACTTTATGTAGAGAATTGCTTTTCCATATGAATTGTGTTCAAGACATCAAGACACAATACAGGTGGGCAGTTTAGTTGAGTTTATATCTCTGTTTAAAGTTTTACTTGATATTAACAAACCATTGAACAAAGTGATCTCTTTGGATACATCTGTGTTCAAATCTTGTGTAATTTCATTATTTACATAGGAAGCAGAAATGTCTTTTTCATGCTATACCTCAGTTCATTGTGTGACTGAAGAGATACAGCCTGATATAGAAAGTCATCTGTCAAAATCTCTCTAGCTCCTTGTCTTGTTTTCATCAGTATATACTTATAAAAGATTTTTATAGAGATGGAAAAGTAGATGTAGAAGTTGAGATTATCTTCTTAGTTGTCTGTTTATTTGGGGAAATGGTGCCTGTAATCATTTCAGTCTTTTTGATATCTTAAAAATTGATTCCTGGCCTTGAAAGAACCATGTTGCTTCCAGCACAGATTTCTTCTTGAATGCATTTAGATTGAGCAGGTTTTCCCATCCATATTCTTCCACAAAAACTCATCTTATTCCTATGCTTCACTGTAGCACAGAAAGGACTCTAAGTGATGATTTCTTCTTTAATGACAGCCTGGGAAATGTTAATAAAACAAAATATCAGGGGACCTCAGAAAGCATCTAGCTTGACCCATTATTCATTGTAATAAACTCCTATATAACAAGGAGATAGGTATTCTTTCCTGCTCAGTTCCTTTATTGGGAATGTCATCCCTTCTCATGTTGAATATCTACCATTCCTTTAAGTTCCACCTCTTCTGTGAAGCCTTCCTTGACTCTCTTAGTGAGTAATGGTCTTTCCTCTTCTTCCTCCACCTCCCTCAGATTCATGTTTGTTTTTGTTTGGTTGTTTTTTCAGTCTTGGCCAACTCTTTGTGACCCTATTTTGGCTTTTCTTGGCAAAGATACTGGAGTGGTTTGCCATTTCCTTCTTCAGATCATTTTACAGATAAGAAAACCAAGGCAAACAGGGCTAAATGACTGGCCAAGATCACACAGCTAGTAAGTATGAGCTCATATTTGAACTCAGATCTTCCTGGCTCTCGGACCGGTACTGTATTCACTGAGCCACCTACCCACCCCATGTAGCACTTAATTTTCCCCTTTCTAATGTATATTTTGTGTACTATTTGGTTTTTCAGTTATCTGTGTGTCTCATCTCTTTACCAGACTGTGAGGTTTGTGAAGAAAGGGCTCTGTCTCCCCCAGCCTACTATAGTGCTATGCAGTATTTCATAAGTGTTTGTTGAATTGCATCGAAATATTCACTAATGAGTAATAAAGAATAAATAAACAGGTAACTAGGTGGCCTGGTGGATAGAGAACAGGATCTGGAGTCATCAAGAACTGAGTTCAAATCCTGCCTCAGACATTTATTAGCTGTGTGACCCAAGACAAATCACTTAACCCATTTATGCCTCAAATGTAAAATGGGAATAATACTAGCACCAACCTCCCGGGGTTGTTGTGAAGATAGAATGAGATAACATACGTGAAGTGTTTTGTAAACCTTAAAGTACCATATAAGTTCCAGTTATTATTTATATAAATATATTTGAGATGTACAGACAACATGAAAGAATAATTGGTGTTTATGTCCATTGCTAGATGGCTTTTAAAATTTGTAACTGAGTCACTCCTGAAAAAATTAACCACAAAAGTTGTTTTCCTCTTCTGTAATGCTTGAAAAATATTTGCTTTGACAACATGAAACACTATTGCTGGAAAACCGCAGGAGTTATTTGTTGCAGGAACCTGTAACTTAACTATAGCTGGGAGAGTAATAAGAAATTTTCTTGTTATGCTATAAATTGTAAAGGTAATTATGAAAAATGTGTTAATCTTCAAAATCTCTTTAATATAATAAGAATACCCAGTGGATAGTCTACAAGTTCTTGTTCACTGACAAAATGTTTGTTAAAATTTTCCTTGTAAAAGGTTAGCCATACTAATTTGCTTAGTGATATAGCTAGATAGATAGATGTAGATTTTTTTTTAGGGAGAAGTAGGGGAACTGGACCCGTGATTTACCTGTATCAGTACTTTGTGGTGAGGATCTTGCTCTACTAATGAAGGTCAGCACCTTCTTTATAACTTTATAGTCTTAGAGAGTGGTCTGTGTGGTCCCTGAGAGGTATTATCATTTGCCTAGAAACAAAAACAACATGAGGAAGTAGTAGAACTTGACCTCTGATCTTCTTCACTTCAAGGCCAGCTTGGTGGCTCAGTGGACAGAGTGCTGGGCCCAGAGTCAGGAAGACCTGAGTTCAAATCTAACCTCAGACATATACCAGCTGCATGATCTTGGGCAAGTCATTAAACCCTGTTTGCCTCAGGTTCCTCATCTGTAAAATGGGCTGGAGAAGGAAATGGCAAACTACTCCAATATCTTTGCAAGAAAAAACCACGTGGTATCACAGAGAGTCAAACACAACTGAACAACGACTAAACAATAAGAAAGGTTACTTTCATTGTTTTCATGGGGACAGATCTATACCCTCCCTTTTTCTATATGTAGTACCTGAAATACCTTCTGTGTTCCCATGGCTAGGCTGCTTCTCTCTCACTATTCAAAGTTGAGTTCTGGACCCATCTACCTCTCTGAAACTCTTTTCTGATGAAGAGTTAATGGCTGGGCTTTTTTCTTCTTTTTAACTTGTCATGGACATGTGTTTAATTAAGCTCCTCACTATATATTTATAGATACAAACACAAAAGTTAATCTGGAATATAATCATTTGAGTGCCTCCTCTGTGCCGGGCACTGTGCTAAATGATTTTTATAAATATTATCTCATTTGATCCTCACACCAATCCTGGCACACATATAGGTGCTATTATTATCCCCATTTTACAGTTGAGGAAACTGAGGCAGACAGGTTAAGTGACTGTCCAGGGTCATATAGCTAATAAGTATCAGAGCCTTGATTTGAATTGATGTCTTCCTCACTCTAGGTCCTGCACTTTATCCACAGAACTACACAGCTGCTTAATCTTTGTGATTAAAGCTCATACATCTTATCTTTAATCATAATCATAATTATGATCATAATGTAGCTAGCATTTATATATCACTGAAGAGTTTTACACATTAATTCAATTGAATTAGGCCCTTGAGAAAAAAGAGGCAAGTTGTTCTGTTGCATGAGCTATCCCACTGCACTTAGAATAATGTCATATACTGGAGAATGCCATGGGGGGTGGGGTGTGTGTGTGTGTGTGTGTGTGTGTGTGTGTGTGTGTGTGTGTGTGTGTGTGTGTGGTTTTTTTTCATTGCCTACATTTTCCCTATGACTTTCTTCTCTTCCCCCCCAGCCATCCCTAATAAATTAAAAATAAATAAATAAGCAACTAAATAAATAAATAAATGGATGAGTGAATGAATCAATTCATACCATGAGGAAGAAAAAGGAAAAAAATTTCAGCAATGCCAATCCATATATCAGAACAATCTAAAGTTATATGTGGTATTTTCCATTTGTATATATGAGCTCTTCAGAGGAGCTGGAGGGAAGTGTCTACTCATTTATTCTTTGGGGCCAAGCTCATTCTTTATAATACCACAATTCTTATATTAAATTTTTTTGTGGTGGTGATTACTTCCATTTACATTATTGCAGTCATCACATACATTGTTTAATTGGCTTTTTGCTTGAAATATTTCACTTTGTGCTAGTTCTCATGAAACTTTCTGGGCTTTATTATATTCATCAAGTTCAGTATTTTTTTTTGCCATAAGTATTAGGTAAATTCAAGGATGCATCTTAGAGTAAAGATGGCATACCTCCAAGCCTAGAAGAAAGACACTTAACCTTTTACTGCTTTGGGCAGGTCTCTAAGACTACTGGCAGAGAAGGTACTGACCTGCTTCAGGATAGCAGGTATATACACACATCTTCACAGGGATAAACAAATGAAATCACAGGTCTGGTTCTGATTTGAGAGTAACGTTTAACCTTTAGTAAGTGGGCATTGGACACCACCCAAATATTCAGTAATTTGAAAATCTACTTAAGGATGATAAACTTTTATCATGAGGAGGCATTACAGGAAATACAGGGTATATAATTTATAGGTATAACTAAAATAACTTTTTGGTTAAATTGAAAACCCGTGTTTCACTTTTGAACAACATAATGTTATAATCATCCAGAGGGACATGGTACACAGAGAATACTCTTGTGAAACTTGCCCATTTTGAAATAAAATTGGAGAATTTATAGTCAACAGTGCAATAGACTGCTAAAAGGTATAGTGTATAGAGTAGTGGTTTAGAGTCAGGAAGATCTGAATTCAAATCCTACCTCTGATACTTACTCATTGTGTGATTCTGGGGAAATCACTTAACCACTCTGTGCCTCCATTTCCTTATCTGTAAATGATAGGCCCACATATAAATTTATGATCTTCTAATGATGTTAAAAAGAAAAAAAAAGACAGTGCAGCCTTCAAATTCATTCATAGAAGTATAGTGTTCAGAAAAAAGAGAGGTCATAGTTTATTTCTCATGGTACATGAGACCACACCTGGAGTACTGTGTTCAGTTTTGGATATCACATGTAAGTGAGACATTAACAGATCTCTAGATGAGGGCACACAGTATGGTGAAGAGGCTTAAAATTGTGTCATGACTTTGGTTGGAATATTTAGTCTGAGCAAAGAAAACTTGGTGTGGGAGCACAAGAAAATTGTTTTTGAAATACTATCATATTCAGGGTGGCTAGGTGGCACAGTGGATAGAAGTCAGGAGCTAGTCACTTACCAGCTGTGTGACGCTGGGCAAGTCACTTAACCCCAGTTGCCTTCCCCAAAAAAAAAAGAAAGAAAAAAAACCTACCATATGGAAATGGAATTATTAGATTGGAGACTGGGTTTTTAATACAGAATCTACCACTGTCTGTGTGACCTTGGGATCATTTTTAGAAGGAACTTAAGCAGTCATTTAACCTCTCTGGGGCCTCAGTTTCTTCCTCTGCAAAATGAGGGAATGAATAGATGATCTGTATTTCCACTCTAAGCCTCTGATTCTGCTATTATTCCTGTAGCCCCAGAGGGCAGAAGGAGGACCAGTGTGTGGAATTTAGGGGGAGGTATATTTTTGGCTCATTATAAGGAAGAACTTTCTAACAAATAGAGCTATCTAAAAATAGAGTGGGCTGCCTCGTTAGGCAATGAGTTCCTCTTACTGAAAGCATTCAAGGGCAGGCTGAACAAACCTGTGTGGTTAGGGATGCTCTAGAAGGGATTCCTACATTTGATGGAAGGCAGGACTAGATGACCTCTGGGGATCATTTCAGTTCAGAGATGCTGTGATTCTAGATGTACGCTAGGCTAATAACCGATAGCTGAGCTAAGTAATCGAACATCTGGGTAAGTCGACTTAAGTATTTTTGAAGTAAAGATAAGCTCTATTTCATGCCACAATTTCTCTGTTCCATTCATTCAAAGCTGCCCAATTAATACTGTTTTCAATAGGAAAGGCAATTTACCCCTTAGAAAACTGAATCATCCATTGTTTCCTTCTCCTGATATACATTTACAAGGCTCATGGCACACATAAATAAATATTAAGTACCTGACTATGCCTTCATGCCATATACATCCTACAGAACCACAGAAGGAAGAGAATTGAACAAAAATTGGCAAAACTTAACATTTTTAGATCAAAATCACATAGTATTCTTTTTTGGTTCCTATTCTGTGCCTTTTTTAGAAAAAAAGGACAATGGGCAAAATGTCTTGTAGAGACAAGGCATTGACCTTTTTAAAGTATACTTCCAGGTACTTAGTAGTAGGTATCTGATGCTTACCGAATGACGGATGGATTGATTTTAATTGTAATAGACATCTGTATATGAGAGCTAAGGGATTTCTACTAGGACTTATACAAATGATGGTTTTCAACGATAATTTGATATATAGTTTGCCCTTTACAGTATAGAAATAGAAATGAACTCTTTTTTTGTGAATGGCAAAAAAAAAAAAATTCCATTTAAATCTATAGGGTTTATTCCAGGTAATTTGTGACCAATTTTTAAAAATTCTAGGGATTTTGACACTGTCAAAAAGTCATTTAGGAAGCATTGCCAGATTCTTTAACAAATCAGCCTTAGTGATTGATTTGTCAAGTTTATACAGCTTAAAGGTTAAGTGTGTTTAAAAAAACAAATCATGTATAAGATATGAGGAAACATTATAAAAATCTAACAATGAAAAGATGGAGTCAGTAATTTTCTGTTATCTCCCTCTGGCTGGGCCTCTGTCTAACAGTGAAAATTAAAAATATGACACATGCTTTGTTCTCAGAAATCCAGTGATATACCAAAACCCAGATAGAAGCATAGTATGTGCATGGGTGTACTTTCACAAATGACGTAGTTTACAGATTTCTAGTTGAACAGAAAACATTTATATAGTTAAGTATGTTCTGGATAAAAATTTCCCAAATATAATTCTCAGAGATAATAAAGCCACCAAAAGCTACTAAGCAGATGCCTAAGAAAGCAAGGGAACTCATCCCAGTGCCATAAAATCCATCCTTCTAGGCCTCTTTGGAACTAAGATGGGTAATGAATTATAGTCCTGTGGATCTTCAGATCATCAGTGTTCAGTTAAGAGAGTTCAGTTCTGAAGACTAGAAAAGGTCCAGCTGGTCTGAACAACTATGATAAAAGTACTGGAGATATGTACTCTCTAGGGAAACTGGGGCTGAGCTATGTAGGGGTTTAAAGATCAAAGCCAATTTCAGTCATTTTTTGCTGAGGTAGCAACCTGTTTTTAACAACTCCAGTCTCATTTTACTTCATAAGAGGATAACTGAATTTCCAAGTCTTATTCTAGAGCAGAAGGGAATCACTCTATATTATGATAGGTTTATTTATTTGAAATTGTTAAATTTGAAGGGGCCAGATGTTTTGTAACTTAATCAATTACTCTGTCAACAAGTATTTCTTAAGCATCTTCTGTACACCACACACTGTAAGTAGTGTCTGACAAGATACCAAGACAAAATCAGAAAGCCTGTTAAAATGTTTGTTAAGTTATTGAAACATATTTTGCCCTCTATAGTGATGTATTGATCATGGATTTTTGGTTATGTATTATGTGGATTCAGGAACTCTTTCTTTTTAAGTTGATTCTTTTTTTTGTTGTTGTTGTTGCTGTAATCTGGAGTGGATAGAACACTAAAGTTAGTTTGCCTCACACACTCATTAGCTGTGTGACTCTGAGCAATTCTCATAACTTCTCTTAGCCTCAGTTTTCTCATCTGTAAAATGGAGACCATATTAGCACTTGCCTTCTAGGGTTGTTGTAAGGATCAAAGGAGATGGTATTTTTTAAAGTGCTGTATAAATGCTAACTGTTATTATCTAGTGGCAGCTGGGTGGCATTATGATGATTATTATTCCTATCCCTCATTTCAATCAGTAAAATGGAAATATTGATTACTCATCTACCTTCCAGGCATTTTTTTTAAGTAGCCTGTCACTTCACTTATTTGAAGAAATGTATACTAGACACATGGTACTTATTTACCTCTTTGAAATTAAACAGATTTTTTTAATTAACTACTTTTTCATTCTTATTTGTTATGTTCTATTCTATTCAATTCTTAACTTAATTTGAGTTCCCTTGCTCTCTTTGTCTCTTACGCTAAGATGACAGTAGATTGTATTCCCATTTTCAATATATGGTGGTCATTTTATTTTGTTCTTTAATTGTTTCTGTGCTCAAGAGAAATAGCTAATGTGTTGTGAGCTTCTGAAGGTGTCATATCTTAAGGTTCAAAAATAATTTTAACTAGTTGATACTAATATCTGTTCTCTAATGACTGTAGAGGTAAGACTGTGAAGCATGAAAACTAGTCTTTTAGAGAATCTAGAATGAATGTTAGGTCTGCTAAGACAGTTATCTTGAGGAATTTTATTTCTGTAATGAATATTATGGCCTTATTCTTTGCCTCTTCTCTATGGTTTGAAGTTCTTTGTGCACAATTAAAAACACATTTTTGGCAGGAAGTACACCAGGGCACATGGTTGTGGGTGGCATTATCTTAACATGGTAACCAATTTGATCCTTTTTTTCTTTACCTTTGTTTCCACTTGTTTCAGAGTATTTGTTGCTGCTAGACCAAAGCATGTCAAGTAGCTAAGATTCCCAAGCTGCCAGTCTTTGCCCTCTCTTATTCACACCCTCTCAGTTTGAAAGGTAGAAGAAGAAAATGAGATGATGTCAACCTAACTGTACAGTATGATTTGTAAATAATTTTTCATAGCTCTAGCCTTAAAAAGTGCAAAACATTAACTCATGAAGGAGTTCTTACAGATCTAATGAAGCTTTCTCAAATGTAAGGCAATATACAAGAGAATAATAATCTACAGTCACCTAGTAAGATGAGTGACTAGGGCCAGGGTGGGGAACCTGTGTCCTTGAGGCTACATGTAGCCTTTTGGGTCCTTGGTGTGACTTTTTGACTGAGTCCAAGTTTTACAGAACAGATCCTTTTATTAATAGGATTTGTTCTGTGAAGATTGGATTCAGTCAGAGGGTGGCACTTGAGGACCTAGAGGGCTATTTATGGCCTAGAGGCTGCAGGTTTCCCACCCCTGGACCAGGGAAAGGGACCCAGTAGACACGGTAGTTGTATCCGGGGTACTGCCTTGGAATGTCATAAAAAAGCTCTTCATCTTGGAGGTGAGAACTGGAAAGCAGATCAAAGGAATCATCCCATACTCGGATGCCCCAAACCTCAAAACTTTTCTTCCTGTGATAATCTTGTCTCTCGGGGTTGTTGCATCTTAGAAGAAAACGTAGCCAAGTAGGAAGAAATACAGGAGAGGGTGGCTAAGATGATTTTGGGAATGGCTCAACTGCTATAAGAGAACAGAGTGAAAAATTTAGAATGCTTGAGCCTGGAAGATTGAAAGCTGAAAGGAAATATTAAAGTCTCTAAAATCCCAGATGGGAGTGAAAATGGATTTATTCACCAAGCATGAGGGAGTGAGTTGCTGGGGATAGGGCTGTGGAATTGTGGTCAAGAAGATCTAGTTTCAGATCTTGGCTCAGGCATTTATTTACTAGCTATGTGACTCCAGTAACTAAGCTAACTTCTTTTTTTTCCTTTTTTTCTAGAGGCAATCAGGGTTAAGTGACTTGCCTAAGGTCGTAGAGCTAATAAGTATCTGAGGCAGGATTTGTCCTCCTGACTCTAGGGCCAGTGCTGTATCCACTGAGCCACCTAGGTGCCCCTCAGTTAACTTTTCTGAGCCTTACTTAATTTCTTTATCTGTAAAACAGAGATAAACATAGTAACTTGTTTCAGGATTATTGTGAGGGAATTATCAAGTGACAGGATTATTCACTTTGCAAGCTTTAAAGCATCATATATATGTGAGCTATTACTATTGTGAACTAGGGAATACTTGAGTCCTGTCCACTCTCATTCCTGCCTCCCTCTGGCTTGAAGGAGCTTGCAAAAAATCAAGGGAAACAGTTTTGCTAGGTGGTACAATGGATCGAGCTTTTGGCTTGGAGTAATGAAGACCTGAGTTCAGATTCAGTCTGGAACACTTAATAGATGTGCAGCCCTGGTCAAGTCACTTAATCTGTGTCTGCCAGTTTCCTCACTTGTAAAATGGGGATAATAATATTGTCTGTCTGCCAGGGTTATTATGAGGATCAAATGAGAGAATGTTTGTAAAGAGCTTAGCACATAGTAGGCACTCTATAAATGGTAGATATTATCACAGTAGCTAGTGAATATATAAATAGTTACTCTATGGAGTGACTGCTGGCTGAAAATTGTTTACATATATTCATGAGTGATGGATAAACAATGGGCCATTAAGGTTAAGTAGTAGAATTTGTAGTACAGGTATATCTTGGAGATATTGTGGGTTCTGTTCTAGACTATTGGATTAAAAGAAATTTCATAATAAAGTGAGTCATGTGATCTTTCTGGGTTTCTTAGTGAATATAAAAGCTATGTTTACACTATACTATAGTTTGTTAAGTATGTAATAGTATTATGTCTAAAAAAACAATGTACGAACCTTAATTTAAAAAAAAGCCTTATTGCTAAGGAATGCTAACCATTGTATGAATCTTCAGTGAGTCACTATCTTTTTGCTGGTGGAGGGTCTTGCCTTGTCGATGTTGATGGCTGCTTATCGATCCAGGTAGTGGTTGCTGAAGTTTGGGATGTCTGTGGCAATTTTTAAAAATAAGACATCAATGAAGTTTGTTGCTTTGATTGACTCTTCCTTTCACTTGAACACTTAGAGGCCATTGTAGGGTTATTAATTGGCCTAATGTCAATATTGTTATGTTCCAGGGAATAGTGAGGCCCCGAGGAAAGGGAGAGAGATGGGAATGACAGATCAGAATCACATCATGTTTATTAAGTTTTTCATTTTATATGTGCATAGTTAATGGTGCCCCAAAACAATTACAGTGGTAACATCGAAGGTCACCATAAAAGATATAATAATAATGAAAAAGTTTGGAATATCGTGAGAATTACAAAAATGTGACATAGAGGCATGACGTGAGCACATGCTATTAGAAAAATGGCGCTGACAGACTAAGGTAGGCACACACAGAAAAGGAGATGGCTTAATGTTACAAACCTTCAATTTGTAAAAAAGACAGTATCTGCAAAGTAAAATAAAATGAGGTATACTTGTATAACCATGTAGAAGGGAGCATCTACTACAGTCCCTTGGTTATATAGGGGTACAGTCAGAATCCAGGGCTGGGTGTTTTTTATTCTCTGATATAAAATTATTTTCTTTTATTCTGCCAAGCATTTTGTTTTGTGACTCTTGTCATTCATTTCTCATATGATATGAATTATATTTAAATGTGCTTTAGTTCCTTAATCTCCCTTCTAATTTGTAAACTCCTTGAGGCAGGGAAGGTGTCTAAGTTTAATTTTGTATTTTCTCAGTACAGAATTACATTGTATTTGCTTAAGAAATGTTGATTATATTTTACTATCATATGGTAGTACGATTTACATTTTGTAGAATCATTGGTTAATAGAATGGGGAATTATTGTTTCCCTTTGGCAATTCATAGAGTATTTATTATATGTTTTTGGGCTATGAAATTGTGATTTTAATTTCTAGAATTAGAGCCTATTTACTTATTGGCATTAAGCCACATCTGCACACCTTCAGAACCCTTTGTCGTCTCAGCTCCCTGCAGAGGAGTATTGTATGTAAATACTGTGATTTATGGAATCTTAACAGGCATGTAGTAGGTTTCTCCACATATCTCTTTAGTTAACAGAATCAGCGGGCTCTTTAGGGCTATTATGGATTCTTAGAGCATCCTATGGAGGTGATGATGTGACCACTCTTCTCAAGGCTCCACGGCTAACAAAGAGTTGATAGAACATTTCATTTACATAAAATAACCACCTTAAGCACAAAAGTTTCAGGATCCAAACAATTTCTGCAGGGCTTTGAGGTCCCCAGAGTAGGACCAGGAAGTCACAGGACTTTAGCCTGTGGTTCTTCTTAGTCAACAGAGGACAATTGAATAGTTATCAAAGACCTCTAAGTGTTGTGCTGTGGCTATTGCCCTGAGTTAGCCTGAGGGACCAGCTAATTTTCACTGTTTACCAAACACTGTAAAATATTGCTGCTTGGGATAGGAGCAGCTTAATTTATTTAGTCAAACACGAAAGCTATAATGGTAGAAAAATTTACACTGCACTTTGGCCATTTTCTGATGAATGAGTTTACCTTAAGTTCTTATTTTTAGCTTTGTCCTACCTTATTTTATTAATTCCTTTTTCTGATGTGGACAAAAATAGAGGGCTATCTAGGTAAAATTTTGTTTTATTCAATTTCTTAAGCTTGAAACATTGCCTCTTAAGGAAAGTTACTGGTATCTTTCTTCCCCTGGGATCCTCCAGAGGGCAAAAGAGAAAGTCTTAGAGCCTCTCGATGTCCCTCACCACTTAAAGACAGTCATTTCCTGTTGAGGGCAGTTGGGAGCCATCCAGCTGTAGCTAATTAAGGGAAACTGGCAGGCAGGGCCTTAAAAATGTATATGTCTAAAAAGAAACTGAGGGCCGCAAATGGTGTAAAACTCCAGATAGAGCTCGAACTGTCTCTGATTTTCTGGTACCAAGTCCCTTAATTGGATCATCGCCTCAGTGCAAATCTTTCAGCTCAGTCCTTGGACTTGATTCCTGATTGTTCCACTTTTCCTTCATTCTGCCATTTGTGATCTCTGGTCCTTTAGAGTAGCCCCCTGCCCTCCCAGTACCTAACTCAAGCTTGGAAGAGTCAGTCTGGCTCTTCTTGGGGAATTTTCTAGCAATGGCCCTTTTTCACCCACCCACCCTCTTGTGCCGAGGAGATGCCGGCTGTACCAAGGAAGGCTGTAAGATTCAGTCTGTCGCTTCTGTCTAGGGGAAGTGCTACAAGGAACAATACAAGAGAAGACTTAGATACTACACAAGGAAGAGTTCAATGACTAGCTCACTGTCTTCCTCTCTATATCACATCTAGCTCTTACACCTGAGGACTTCGACATTTATACCTTGTCTGGACTTACTGCTTAATATTTAGCATCCTCCCACATCCTTATACTACCCCTATCCCAGTGTTTATGAGCCCTTGGCTTTTTTATGTACAAACTCTGTTTCCTGTCCCCAACCAATTGCTGCCTTCCACTTTTATCCTACCCACCCCCTCTTTCTCTATTCCAGATCTGCCTTCTGCTTTGCTCTCAGGTGTGCCTGCTCCGTAATGAACAAATTTCCTTTCATCTTCTTTCTTCTTATTCCTTCCATCTTATGGTATTTACTGAGACAAGACTCTTTTATGATGATACTGTTTCCCTAATTATCCTATTACTGGCTTTACATGTACGTTCTTTCATTACCCCTTCCCCATGGGTCTCAGTGAGGGAATCAGAACACTCCTTGTTCTCGGTTGCCATTTCCAGAATCTCCCTCCACCATCATCATTCAGCAACCTCTTCTCCTTTGAGCTTCGTGCTATGTCAATTTATTACCTAATCCAGATCCCATTATATGTCAACCCCTAGTACATTCTCCTTTCCTCAGTTAGCTCAGTGCCTGGTTTAAAGTCTCCTGCCTTCATCACTATGGGATTTCAACATATAAAATGACACTCCCCCAAGCAACTTAACTCTGATTCCTCAACTTACTGTTTTCACATGGCATCCTCCAGATGATCCTCCTCAGGTACATATAGAGATGGTCATACCTTTGATTTTGCCATTACCCATAGTTTTCCCCATCCATAATCAAGAACTATGAAATTCCCTTCCCCGATGACAATTTCCTATCATTCCATCTCTCCCTATGCCTTAGTCTTCCTAAACCTGTTCTTTGTTCCTACCATGACCTCCAATCCATACACCACTTAGTACTTTCCCAGTCCATTATGCTTGCCTGGTTATACCCTCTTGCTTTCCTAATCTTGTCCTCTTAGTGAACCTGCTCTCTGCTCTTGAATCCTTTGCTGTCTTGTGCTATTACTGCTCATGGCCTGCTAAATGCCAAGAGTGGATTATTTTTATCACTTGCTTTCTTCATTGCTATTTATCATCCTCCTGAATGGAGCTTGAGGAAGTCACACAACTATGGTCACTGTTATCTAGTATCAGCTGAATTAGTACTGCAGGAAGTAATCCTCTTACTCCACAAATGCAATTTGTCACAGCAGTCATCCTAAATCTTTTTTCCTGTCCTCAAACCTCCCATGGCATCCCCTGACCCAGCCCTCTCAGCTAATGGCATCACCTCATACTTTACTGAGAAAATCAAGGCCGTTTTCTGTGAGCTACCCTTTTCCTCATTATATATTCCTTTGGCATCCTTCCCCCAGAATTTCCTACTTTATTTCAGTTTCATGAAGAGGTAGCCCTTCTACTGGACAAGACCACTATGTACCTTTGATCTTATCCTTTCTGTCTTCAGCAGATTGTCCCAACTCTAATCTACTCTCTTTTTTCTCTCTAATTTTTGATCTCTTCCTCTCTATTGATTTGTTCTCTACTGAATACAAATATACCCAAATCTCCCCCATTCTTAAAAAAACACCACTCACTAGATCCTACCATCTCTGCTAGTTATTATTCTATATCCCTTTTCCCTTTCTCAACCAAAATCCTCCAAAAATCTGATTCCTCCTTCTGCTCAACTCAGTCTCTTCTAAAACTTCTACATTCTGGTTTATGGACATATCACTCAACTGAAACTGCTCTCCCTACACTTACCAAATGATCTGCTAATTTCCATACCTTTTCTCATCCTTCATCTTTCTCTACTTTCTCTGCAACATTTTATACTGTTGACCACCCTCTCCTCCCAGATACAGTCTGTCTGGATTTTCATGACACTGTTCTTTATTGGTTTTCCTCTTACTTCCTTTGCAGGATCAAGATCATCGAGCAAATAACTATAGATGTACTCCCAAGCCTTCGTGTTGGATCCTCTTTTCTTTTGCCTCTCTATTTTCACTTGCTGATTATCATCAGCTCCTATGGTTTAAATTATCTTTATGTGGATGAATTCCAGATCTACACATCCAGTGGCCAACTGTTGTCTTCTGGGTATTTCAAATAGGATGTCCTATAAACATCCCAAATTCAATATGCCCTAAACAATTCTGTTCTCTAAAACTTACCCCTCTTCCTGAACTTCTCTTTTATTGCTGAGAATATCACCATCCTTCCAGTTACCTAGGCTTGCAAATTTGATGTCATTCTTGACTCCTCACTTTAATTCATTCATATCTAATCAATTGCCAAATCTTGTTTATTTCTACAATATTTCCCATATCTGTACCCTTCTCTTCATTCACACAACCATTTTTCTAATTCAGACCTCCCTACTTATTGCCTGGAATAATGCAACAATGTTCTGATTGGTCTTCTGTCTTGAAATCTTTCCCTGTTCTAATTTATTTTCCATTCTATTGCCATAGTGATTTTTGCCAAATAACATTTCTTCTGTCTACTCAGTAAATTCCAGTGATTGCCTATTACTTCTAGGATCTATTGTAAACTCCTCTGTCATTTAGATTTCTTGAGAATCTTTTACTTTTCTTAACTTTCCATCTTCCTTACACATCACTCCCTTTCATGTACTCTATGGTCCAACTGACCTTCCTGCTGCTTCTCATACATAACACTCCCAACCCCTGTCTCCATGCCTTTACATTGGCTTCCCTCGTGCCTAGAATCCTTTACCTCTGTCTCTTAGAATTCCTAGGGTTTTTTTTTTTCCAAAACTTGATTTATGGTCCTCCCCCCCCATTACTAATGCCCTTTCCTCCAATGTCACTTTGTATCTGCTTTGTATATGTTTCATATATACCTTTGTATGTGCATGTTGTTTGCCTGTTAAAATGTAAACTCTTTAATTTCAGTGACTACTTTTCCTTTGTATCCCTAATGCCTAAAATAACAGCTGGGCATAATAGGCACATGATAAATATGTGATTGATTGATTGATTGAAGAAAGATACAAGGCCAGGAATTATGTAGATTCTTGCCTCTACATTCAGGGGAGCTTGTTGAGAACTGTTAGAAGAAAAATCTTACTATTCTGTTGTTGGTTCATTATTTATGATGACCCTTGGGAAAGCATCCAGTGTAAGTAATGAGGAGAGAATTACTATATATTGATCATATATCTTTAGACAGCCTTTCTTAAACTAATGTTAAGGATTAACCATCACATAGTAACCATTAATCTGTTATTGAACATTAGGTCTAAAATATCATGGTGAACAGGGAAAGAACGAGACTTGAATTCCAATTCTGGTTCTGCCTCTAATTAGTTATGTGACCTTGGACAAGTCATTTGTTGTCCTTGAGCTTTGGTGTTTCCTCAAATATCAGAGGAGGATATAAGTACATGTACTACCCATCACATAGTGTTGTTAGGGAAAATATGACATGTAACATGAGTTAGCATGAGTAATTCTGAGGTAGCCAGATTGCACAGTAGTACATTTTATCTGAATTTGAAATTAGGAAGGCCTTGAGTTGAAATCTAACCTCAAACTCTTATTCACCATATGATGCTAGGCAAGTCACTTACCTTCTGTCTGCCTCAGTTTCCTCATTTGTAAAATAAGAATAATAGCACCTACCTTCCAATGCTTTATAAATGCTAGTTATTATTTTTATCCATAATGTCATTACTTTATTCACTAAGAATCATGATATAGAACTTTTCATTAGTTAGGACCTGATTGTTCTTTTACTTGAATTGTCATCAGAAATTAATCTCTAATTTCCAGAATGATTCCAATAAATGAAATCCATTTGAAAATATCAGTATGTCTCATTAGTTCTCTATTACTGTGCCACTGGGGAGGGAAGGGGAAGCATGGAGTATTATGTGATATAAAACAATGAATAATCAAAAAATAATTTGTGTTTTGAATTACATGTATATATGCATGTGGGTGTGCCTCCTAGTGAATAGGGGGGCGGTCCTTAGAGTCAGAGGCTTGGGTTGAAGTTGTTAACCTGGGTGTGTTATCTAAATCACGGTGCCCCAAGCAACTGTCTTTAAACATTTTATCCGTGAAGGGAGTTTGCACTCTAAGAGTTCCCTTAAGACACAGGACGCAGCTCCAGAACATTCCCCTTCCTCATCCGAACCCCCAGACTGGGTATTTCTGGTATTCTTGGGTATTCACAAATACTTCAAAAATAAGAAAGAAGACACATTTTGAAAATGTGTGTCAGGAATGAATTTAACTTTTCCATCTGATTTCTATTCTATGTTGGGGATGAATTGTTTTGTTTATTTTTTTTTTGACTGATAAAAATACTAGCGTAAATTGAGATGGTCTCTTTTTCTCAATTTTCTCTCCATTTGGTTACATTTTCTCTAGGGGTAGGAGATGTAATTAAGTGTCTCAGTTCTAAACCCTATCCTTCTAGCATTTGCTAGGTTGAAGACTACATAGGGAAATAAGTTAAATGGTGATAATGTCAGCAGAAGAGTTAAGTAAGCTGATTAGGTCATAATGTTAACAGAGTTGAAAGACAAATTTACTTCTCTAAAGATAAGCCAAATGTCTGAAAGTTAATCAAATTTTCCTCTTTAATGATATGTGGTTTCAGTTTGCATATATATGGGGGGAGAGAGAGAGAGAAAGAGATAGAGAGAGAGAGAGAGAGAGAGAGAGAGAGAGAGAGAGAGAAGAGAGAGAGAGAGGAGGGGGGGAGAGAGGGAGAGAGAGAGAGAGAGAGAGAGAGAGAGAGAGAGAGAGAGAGAGAGAGAGGGAGAGAGAGAGGGAGAGAGAGAGAGAGAGAGAGAGAGAGAGGGAGAGAGAGAGAGAGAGAGAGAGAGAGAGAGAGAGAGAGAGAGAGAGAGAGAGAGAGAGAGAGAGTGTCCTCAAAGCCTGAGATTTAGTCTTGTCCTTTTGGGACACTCAATATTGCAGATATAAATACAACAGTATGTACAGCTGAGTAAAAAGAATGTTAAGCAATAACTTACCCAAAATATTATGTTCTACTGCTTCTTTTCTTTGCTCTGAGTTCAAATGTTTAGTGTTTTGCTGATAACACTAAGCTGTTGGTGTCAGAAAGCACTTGTGTTTGAAGTAGGTGCTATTATTTTTTGAAGAGTAATTTTGGAGGCTAAGATTTATTGTGTCTGTTCTTGGTCAAGAGGTAAAAACATTCATGTGTATTACCATGTTGGAGATTTTCTTTTAACCTTTTTAGGAGCTGATGTTGGGGTAAACTGAGGTTTGGTAACAGGTACATTACATGACCTTTAAAAACTCTAGATTTCCTCTTCAGTGACATACTGAAGAAAGCTAATATAGGTTATCAGGGATAAGTGCTCTGATTTATTCATTTTCACGAAGTAATCTAGGGTTCTATGGTTCATTCTTGCAAAAACATGTGTATATGGATTCTCACACATTGAAATAAGTACAGCTGTGTTTATTTCAGTGAAATTACATTCAAATAAACACACATGTGATTCCTTATGAGCATGATCCCATGAAACACTTGTTGATTTGGATCTGAAATTGTATGTTCAAATAAACATTTGTTTTAAGGAAGTTTTGCTTTACCCAGATTCCCATGCTTTGAACATGTGTTTGCTAGTGGACAGCTGTGGAGAAAAAAGTGACTTGCTCCATTCTCCAGTTTACCGACCTTATAAATTTATGTTTTCATATTTAATGGTTTTAAAATTGGGGAAAGATGAAAACATGGAAATTTTGCTAGGTAAACATAGTAGTATTAATTACATTTATATTTTTTACTGGAACTATTGTCATTGGGCAATCTGAAATTAAGTTATTTCACTAAATGATCCAATCACTTAAAATATTTTGTCCAAATAATATTTTAGCTTTATTTCAGAGTACTGAATAAGTAATTATCTATAATTTCCTTTTTGTTGCTATGTGAACAGGAGGCAAAAGTTGTCACAGGTCTATTTTTTTTATTTTTCAAAAAGTAGAAAGAATTTATATGTAATACAGTATAAATATTTAAGTAAGAATGAACTAAATCTTGAGTTGATAGGTTGGTCGAAGGATTTTCTTAAATGACATATTTTTCCCATTCTTTATCCCAGCTTCCATTTGGAATTCTTGGGTTGAGAAATCTACATGAAAAATATAATATGACTTTTATGTTTTTCCCAAAACAATTTTATTCTTTCTTGATCTTCAGGAAAAGATACCTAATAAAGTCACTTTTTTTCAAGGAAAGATAAGTTGATTTGTCTTTTAAAAAAAATTGGAGGGGACTCAAAACTGTGAGATAAAAAATTTATGCGTGTTTGGGATATTATGTAATTTATAGTTTGTTACATGTTTACTTAAATTACTATTGTGTTGTTATAGACACAAATTTCGGTAGCCTTCAAGAAGATTTTGGATTAGAGTGGATAACTGTGCTATAAAATTATTAAAAGTTAACTTACAGTGACCATTCAAGTTACTTTCTTGAGACCAAACCCTAGTGTACCCAGGTATTTATTCATAGATTACTCTCTGTTTCTCTGTATACATATGTGTATATGTGTAAATATGTGTGTATCTATGTGTATATATATGTATATGCATTTTATACATGTGTGTCACTATATATATATATAGATCGATAGAAGATTTGTATCTCTGAGTGTGTATGTACACATACATGTGCCATGTGTTTAGAGAGAAGGGGATAAATGCATTATATATCATAGAGGAACTAATAAGTTTTTGCCAATTGATTGCATATGTGGAGTGAATGGGAGTGAGGAATTGAGGGTAACACTGAGGTTACAGACCCAGGTGACTGGAAAGGTGTTGGTGCATTTGACAGAAATAGGGAAGATTGGAAGAGAGGGGTAGGTTTTTGGGGTAAGCTAACGAGTTCTATTTTGGACATGTTGAGTTTGAGATACCTATGAAATATGCAGTTTGATATATAAAAGGCTGGTGGTGATGTGGGACTGGAGCTCTAGAGAGATTGAGATTGTATATATAGATCTGGGAGTCATTTTCATAGAGATGATAATTAAGCCCATGGCAGCCAGTGAGGAGAAGAGAGTGTAGAGAGAGATGAGGGCCCAGGAAAGAGGCTTGCATTCAACCTACAGTCAGGGGATACAGAGAAGGAAACTAAGGAGTAGTCAATTGGGAGGAGAACCTAGAGAGAGCAAGGTTAAAAAGATATGGGGAGAGGATGGTCAACTGTTGTAAATATGGTAGAGAGTGTAAGATTGAAAGTTTGGAAAAAGGCCATTGGATTTGGAAATTATGGGATCTTGTTAACTTTGGGGAGAGAGAGAGAGAGAGAGAGAGAGAGAGAGAGAGAGAGAGAGAGAGAGGCAGACAGTCTTTTCATAGTGATGAGGTTAGAAGTCATGTTGTAGAGGGTTTGGAAAAAGGTAAGAGGAAAGAAGATGGGCGCAAGATGTATAGAAACAATTTAGCTGAAAAAAAAGGAAGGAGAGATGTAGAATAATAGCTTGAGGGGATGGCAGGGATAAGCTTTGCAGATAGAGATGATCTGGTTATGTTTATTGGCAACAGGAAAGGATCTACTGCATAAAGAGAGGTGGGAAATTAAAGGGTGGAGGCAACTGGGTGGCGCAGTGGATGGAGCACCAGCCCTGGATTCAGGAGGATTTGAGTTCAAATCTGGCCTTAGACACGGAACACTTATTAGCTGTGTGACCCTGGGCAAGTCACTTAACCCCATCGCCTAACCCAAAACAAACAAACAAACAAATAAATAAAAACCAAAAAAAACCCCAGAAAAGTAAAGGGTGAATATTACCAAAGAGGGGAAGCTCTGAGAGAAGATCATGAGCATAAGTAGAAGGATTGGCTTTGGCAAGGAAAAAAACTACTTTTTCCTCAAAACCTGGAGCAAATTGGGGAGAATTGGTGATGGTATAGAGCTGTTGATGTTGACCTGTAGAATTGGGAAAAATAGGGGGTTTATGATCTAAAGCCTTCACTTTCTCTGAAAGTTCTCAGCTAAACGGGACATAGTGGGGATGGAAGCTGTACAAATGGTTTGGGGACAGGTGAGAAGGCTTGCTATAGATGCTGTGATGAGTAGGATAATCAGGAAAGAGATGGACAATTCGGCAAGAGTAAAAATGTATGTATGTATCCATAAAGGTTCAATTGATGTTATAGTGTATAAATTTGTAGTGGGCCCTGTTAGCAAGGCTGTCTGAACTTTCCTTAGTTCCTGTTCAGCAGCATATGCGTAGGAAGGAAGAAGAGGGGTGGAGGAAGTAATCTAACATTGAGGTATGGGAAAGTAGGGGTAACTATAGGACAGTGGGATCAGAGATTTTCAAATAGTGGACAGCATAACTGAGAAGACAGTATAAACTGGCTAACTGTAGGGTCAAGATTGTGAAGGGGGGGGGAGAGGAACATTGAGGCCAGAGCAGTGGTGATGAATTGGGAGAGCAGGAAGGAATAGAGTTTGGAAATCACTATGAAGATAAAGGATAGTTTTAGAAAGAGTTAGGAGAGAATAATAGGTGATGAGAAGAACTTCTAAGTTCAACATACACAAACATGTACATTGAAGTCTCTATCGAGTCATAATGACAGTGGTAAAGGTAGAGAAGACTGTGAATCAGGTGTCTGAGAAAGAAGGAAGAATGACGTGGTTGTTGGTTATTAACAGCAGGCAGCATTCGCATAAGGTGATGAATCTGGATTGAGAGGTAGTCATAGGAGGAAGGATCACTCACTGCATGATGGTGGAAGAGGGAGAACCTGGAGTTGGCAGGGAATATGTATTTGCTCTTCTCCCTGGCCCAGCGGGTGAGAGGAATGAGAGAAGGGACATCATTTATTGGAGAAGGTGGCCAGGAATATAATGCCTTCGGAGAGGAACCAGGTTTCTATGAATGTAAGAAGCTGGAAGAAATGTATGAGGAAGATGTGTAATATGAGGGCAGATTGTTGACAATAGAACAAGTTTCCAAAAGGCGCAATGGAGGGAGAGGACTGAAGTGGTTGGATATAAGTGAGCAGTGGGAGGAAAGTTTTTGCCTAGGAAGCCTTTGACTGTGAATCTTTTATGTAATGCGGATAGTCTATTGAAAATATAATTTTAGAGTACAAGGATGATTGAGTACAGATTATTAAATGGCTTTATTCAAAATCTAAAACCACAATCATTGTCCCACCAAAGGACAGAACGTAGTCAATTAACTTTTCTGTCTTAACAAGAGTTATGATCATCTGGTTTACTCTATCACTTTTTTCCCCCCTTTTGGTCTAGATTGAAATCTTCTAAAAGGTGGAGACCATGTCTGAGTTGTCGTTTAGTTGTTTCAGTGATGTCTGACTCTTCATGATCTGGTTTGGGGTTTTCTTGGCAAAGATACCGGAACTGTTTTATTTCTTTCTCAAGCTCATTTTACAGATGAGGAAACTGAGGCAAACAGGGTTAAGTGACTTGCCCAGGGTCACACAGCTAGTGAGTGTCAAAGGCCAGATTTGAACTCTGGAAGATAAGTCTTCCTGACTCTATCTACTGTGCCACCTAGCTGCCCACCATGTCTTAGTTAATTCTCATTATATATCACCTGGACCTCTGTCATATGAATTCTAGTGTTAAAACATTTTGTATTTTCCTTTTTGTTCTTTTTTGCTGCTGCTCCAACTGCTGCTGATTTTCTACTTTCTCCAAAGTCTAGAGAATGACTTTCATTGGTATGACTTTCATGTGAAGAAATTCCCTCTTATAAATACAGGTCAGCATCTAATAGTCTTAGAGAGTTGCTTCAATCACTGAAAAGTTAAGTGACTTGCCCAGAGTCACAATGAGTACCTGTCAGAGGGAGGACTTGAATGTCTTCCTGACTTCAAGGCCAGCTTTCTCTATCTCTTATACCACACCACTTTTCTCTGCATGAAGTTACTGTGGTTTTTTTCCCATTTTGAGCTTTAGAATGTGTACTTACTAATTTTTCTGACTCTGCATCTATGCAACATTAAAAAATAGAAATAATCAAAATTCAATGACAGTTTTGCTGTGATAATATCAAATACGTGCTTTGTGAGTTTTCACTGAAATGACTAATAAGAATACCATGCATTTGTGTAGTGCTCTGCAGTTTTCAGATACATACCTTATCTTATTGTCCTGGGAGGTGGACAGAGAAGGGATTATTTTTCTAACTTTTTTTGGATAAGGAAACTGGCTGTAGAATCGACTTGACCCAAGGTTACGTGACTAGTAAGTATGGGGCTGGGATTAGAATCTAGGTCTCCAGACTTCTACTGAGTATTTTACTCACTGGTGAATACATGCTGCCTCTATAAAATATCTGAATCAACTGGTTTGGCCCTGGTGTAGGGCAGGAGGCGGTAATTAATTGAACATGTGCCAAAGGTTGCATACAGGCTGGTTTTCCAACATTCAAAAATGTTAAGCAATTTTCCCCAAAGTAAAACAGAGAATTAAAAAAAAGAATTCTTAACCCTATATATTATTTTTTTTTTTGGTTACAAAGCTGGGTAGTTCTTTCATGTAATAGTAATAATAATCGTTAGCATTTCTATAAGGTTTGCGTAGCATTTTACAGGTATCTCAGTCGATCCTCACAATAGTCTTGTAAGGTAGGTGCTTTTGATATCCCCATTTTACAGATGGGGAAACAGGCTGAAAGAGGTTAGACTTGCCCAGAGCCACATAGTTAAGTATGTGTTTGAGGCAGAATTTGAACTCAGACCTTTTTGATTTTTGTACCACCTAGAATACCTGACATCAGTAGAGATTATGGCAGTTTGGGAGTACTTCCACGTAGTCTTATTGGATACTCACGACAATTTTGTGAGTTGGAAAAAGAGAGATTCGTTTTTTCTTCCGATGAAGAAACAGAAACTCTTCAAGGTCAAGTGACTTGCCCAGGGTTATAAAGCTAGTAACTCTCAAAAGCAGAACTAAAATCTAGGTCTGACTCCTTGGCTAATAATCTTTCTTGTATCACTTGTGCTGCCATTTATCTAATGTATCTGTCGCGGGGAGAGGGTGGGACATGGATTAACATTTAGTCCCCCTCACTAACAAGGGTAGTTGTTGAAGGATTCTCCTTCCCTCTTCGCCCCAATATTGCTTTAGAGAGTGTCTTGTATCCTCCAGTGCCAACATAGGAGACGCCGGCTGACTGTTATTTGAAATAACAAAATGAACAAACTCATACAGTATTAAGCAATGAGAGGATTGTTGTTGTTCAGTCTCACAGTCGAGTCCAACTCTCCATGACCCCATTTGGGGTTTTCTTGGAAAGATATGAGAGTGGTTTGCCATTTCCTTCTTCAGCTCATTTTATAGATGAGGAACTGAGCCAAACAGGGTAAAGTGACTTGCCCAGGGTCACACAGCTAGTGTCTGAGGCCTGATTTGAACTCAGGAAGATAGTCTTCCTAATTCTGAGCCCAGTGCTCTATCCACTGCACCACCTAGCTGCCCTCAGTGCATTTAGAAAGTATGAAACACCCACGTTTATTGCTTTCCAAATTTGCTTCACATGATGCTTTATTTTGATAATTATTATCTAAATTCTCCCTTTTGTGGGTGGTAGGGCAGCAGCAATGTCTTCTTCATGGTACATAGCGCCAAAAGAAATGTCTTTTTTTCCTTTAGAGCCTTAGTGGAAGGTGAAACAAGTTGGAATAAATTTGGGTATTCAGTTGTACAAGCATCTAAAAATCACCTCCATTATACTCCATGAATTTTTTCAAGAACTCGTGTATTTGAAGAATATCATGAGACACAGGAAAGCACAGGATTGCATAATATTCTAATCTTAGATGGTTTGCAGTCTAGGATAGGTTGGAATTGGAAATTGTTACAGAGATTTCAAAATTATTTAGGGAAGTATTATTCATTTTCAGTAAGTCTCTGGCATGATATATATCCCTGGGTCCATACATTTTACAAGTTGATAACTGGATTGTTTCCAAAAATTACTACTCCTATCGCACATTAGTAGAAATGGGTATATATCCATACACTTCTTCTCAAGGGAATCAGTGGGAAGGAGAGAAATTCTTCTCTTACACCGAAAAAATAAATTCCCATAAAATCAGATCATTTACTCGTTTCTTGTTTTGCAGACTGTCTCTATGCCTACCTTCATTTTCGTTTTTTCCTTTTAAAAAAAGCATTTTTGTAACATTAATTAGGCAATTGATTATTTTAATCTAATGTATCAAAAGAGGTTTCAGTAACTTCTTTTCCCTAACTTTCTAAGAATTTAAAAAACAACTGAAATAAAAATAGCAACAACCCACATTTATAAAATGTGCTAAGATTTATAAAATTCTTAACTCACAACAATTCCATAAGATAGGTGCCATTCCCATTTTATCTATCTATCTATCTATCTGTCTGTCTGTCTATCTATCTATTTATTTATTTTTAATGCCCATTTTAAGATGAGTAATCTGAGGCTCACAGAGACTGAGCGACTTTCCAGAAATACACAGTTGGGAAGTATTGGAACTGGGACTGTAATATAATTTTTCTTATTCTAAGACTTGTATATTTAACACAAGAACTATTAGCGTATTCATGTCTTCTTAGTAGTTATTTATTTGTTTGAATGTGACTATAGCTGTTTTTCATGTTTAATAGCAACTGCTGAAGTTCACTTATTATATATGACTTTGGTGTTTGGCTTTTTTCTTATGCAGCTAGGTGGTGCAGGCGCTATGGATATAGAACTGGGCCTGGGGTTCAAATGTAATCTCAGACACTTACTAGCTATGTGACCCTGGCCAAGTCATTTTGATGGCGTGATGGGACCTGGCATTTTGTCAACTGTATCAATTTAACCTTTATTTGCCTCGGTTTCCTCAGCTGTAAAATGGCGATAACAACAGCAGTTACCTCAGAGGGTTGTTGCGAGAATCAAAGGGGATAGTACTTGTAAAGCATTTAGCACAGTGCGTGGCACGTAGTTGGCATGATATAAGTGCTTATTCCCTTCTTTTCTTTCAAGAGTTCACCAAACTTTGTTTAGCAAAAATGTTTATCGCAAGTGTACTCTTGTATTCTTTCCTATTTTAATGAGTGCCTCTGGAAAGGAAATTTGATTAGCCGTTGTGATTGTTTCATTGTTATTGTTCAGTCCTTTCACTTATGTCCGACTCTTCATGACCCCATTTGGGGTTTTCTCAGCACAGACACTGCGTGCTTTGCCATTTCCTTCTCCAGCTCATTTTATAGATGAGGAAACTGAGGCAAACAGAGTGAAGTGACTTGCTCAGGATCACACAGCTGGCACGTGTCTGAGTCTGGATTTGAACTCAGGAAGATGAATCTTCCTGACTTCATGCCTAGCTCTCCATTTACTGTGCCACCTAGCTGTCCAGTTATTCCGTTACTTTTCTAGAATTCACTTCGTACTACCACATTAGTCAAGTAAGGGCATCACCCCCATCAGATATTCTTGATGTCAAGTTCTTTGTAAGTTCACAACATCATTGATCTTCTGACCTCCTTTCGCTTAGCACTGACCTTGTCTAGGTCACTTAGTCTTTTTGAAACTACAATGTACTTAACTGTGTGAGATAACTAATTAGCAAGGCAACATCTGAACAATTAAGTTTAAGAGAGGACATGCTAGGCCAGGAGGCCAGAATTATTACCCAGAAGGTTCAATACCAGTTTCAGAGTACTCCAGATCAGATAGCTTTTATGAGTTCAAACTTCAATTTGAACAGAAACCCTTAGTAATTCCAAATATCTTTAATAACACTGTATTTATTTAACGTGTGGCAAACAAAAAAAAGAACTATTTTTTATTCTTGAGAATTTTATGACAGGTTTTGAGATGAATGAATGGTGACATGAAACCATGTAATGAAGAAAAATTGGAGGTGAAAATTATTATAGGGTTTTTTTTTCCCTTTAAAGAAAATGGAGAGGCCTGGGTTTAAATCCCACTTTGTACCTGTGTGACCTTGGACAAGTTACTTTATCTCTCAAAATTTCAGTTTACTTATTTGATGGTTTCTAGGTTCAAATCCACCTCAAAATCTATGATCTTATTCTGTCTGTGTCTGTTTGAAATGATGCACATACATTTAAGAGCAGTTGTGCAGAACAGGGTAGTCCTTACAGCCAAAGTCACTTATTCATTCACTCATTCAACAAATATCACTGAACTCCCACTGTTTCTTCCTGTCTTGGCAGCCCTGTCATGCTTAGTGTGTTTGTGAGTACTTCTGTACAAAGGTTCAAATTAAAGCCAATGCAGTATAATCGTTTCTGTATTTGGGATACATACTTGTGAGCATTGAACTAAAAATAGCCTGTCATCTAAATGATCAATTGCTAAAATAGTGAACGCTAAAAAAAGTAGAAGTAAAAAAGCCAGTCTTTTCTGAAGACGATCTGCCCATATGCTAAGATTACATTACTGGCCCATTCTAAAGAGGCCTGATTTAAAGGTGTACTTTGTTAACTGCTGTTGCTTTTAAGTAAGTCACCCATAAATAATGTGTGTGTGTGTGTGTGTGTGTGTGTGTGTGTGTGTGTGTGTGTGTGATTATGAAGTAGACACTACTTTCCGAGGTTAATACTGAGGTACCAGTAAATGGCATCTTCTAGTTTATTTGGAGATTTGCATGTGTTTTGATTTGAGCTGCCATTTATGTGCTGATCTTTGATGCTACCCAAATTAAGAATTAACAGTTTAATCAAGAGGCAGATCATTAGATCTCATCCCATCTTTGGGTACATTTAGCTATATTATGATGATTGGAGTAAAAAAATAGATCTTTTATTGTTGATCTTTTAAAAAACAAAAACATTTTTATTGCTTCTCAAAGATTCCCCTCATTGGATGGACCCTCATAACAAAGTAGTACAGTCAACAAAATAAACCAGCACGTTGACCATATCTGACAATAAAGGCTCTGTTTGACACCTATAGTCTACTGCTTCCCTCTGAGAGGAGGGCAGCATGCTTCCCTTATCAGTGACAGGAGTAAGTTTACAATTCCCATTATGGAAATACAGTTCTTTGTACAAAATTTGGGCTTTGATTCTTAGTGTTTATACTCTCTTCCCCCTCCTCTTTAAAAAAGAAAATCAGGTCTGTGATTTCATTGGTTTAAGGAAACTTCTGAGATGAATCTCCTGTTAAAAAAGAGCGGCATCTGCCCTGCAAATCTTACAGCTGCACGATACACAGAGGTTAAAATGACTGGTTCAGGATCACATAGACAGCATGTCAGGGATTTAACTTCATGGCTCTGAAGCTTGGTGCCCTATCAACGATGCCATGCCACCTTCATAAGTGTGCTTCATAATTGGTATTTTAGAAACAACCCGAAAAAAACCCACTGAAATTTTTTTGGGTAGTTTTCATGCAGATAGATGAAAAACATCCCTCTTCATCCTAGCATCTAGCCAGAATATTTATAAACTCTCAGGTCACAAATCAAATATTTCCTGATAGATATTTTACTATCACAATTTTACCCTTTCCATGCAAACCTTTTGAAGGAGAAATAAAATATAATTTAAAAGTAGGTAACACTAAGCTGTGTGTCTTACCACTTATACAGTCTGTTAAAGAGAGAAGATTATAGCTTTGGGTGCAGAATTCAGCAGCTCTGCTGTAGAAAGTGGTATCATGTTACACTTTGAGAAATGTAAGTTCAGCAACACGTAAGGTTCTTTCACTAGCCTGTGTTGGAGTTTAGGTGTCTCTGGAGACCTGAAAATAGTTCCACTTTGGTAAAGGAAATTTCCCAGTAGGGAAGTGATGCATAAAATGGCACCAGCCATAGCCAAAGAAATGCAGTCAGGTCAGAAATTTCACCTTTTAGGCCATTAGCTTCAATGTGACTCAAAGGTGAGGCCCAGTCTAAAGGCATGTCTTTGAACCGCTCAGTGTTCTTCCCCCGACACAGTCAGCCGTCCATATTGAGAGTTACAGATTCGTTCTGAAGGAAAAACCAGAAAAGGCTGTAGAGGGCAGTGTAAGCCAACTCGATCCTTCAGTTTTAGCAGTCGGGCTAGCTGATCCTGTACACTGCAGTTGTCCTACTAGCCAGTTAAAATGCTGGCATCTCTGCTTTCTTGACTTTTACCTAGCCTAGCCCCAGAAACAGAAATAATAATTTGAAGGGTATATTAAGACCAAGGAATAGCACAGGCAAGAAAGCTAGAAAGCACCAACTAAACTCAATTTATGTTCTCCTTCATAAAGTGAAAATTTGTGCATTAAAGTGAAAAATGCGGATAGGTGTTGGAGCCCTGTGATCTCTGCCGCTTGGGAGGCTGTGAAGGTGGCAACTCAATTGACTTCAGGGGTTCAGAGCCTCAGCAGATCTCAAGTCCTGCCACGAGGAGGGGAGAGACTCTAGGCTGATTAAGGAGGGGCAAACTAGTCCAGAACAGGTTATGGCTTCCATGTCAATCTGTACGGGGAGTGGTGCTCGTGAGTGGCAGATACACTTCCAGCCTGGGCAAAGATAGGGAAACCCAGTCTTTAAAAAAAAAAAAAAGACCATATGAATAATACAAGAGTAGGAGCATTTTTTATTATTTTTTGTTAAAATTTATACTTTATTAATTACTTCAGTAAAGTTTTCTTTTTAAGTAATTTAGAAAATTGCTTCACTTCTCTCTTTTTTTGCTGTTGTTAGATTCAACTGAAGCAAAAGAGAGACACCCCGCCCCCACTCCCACCTACTGTAGCTTTCTTTACAAAGAAAGATGGGGTTCTTAACCGAAGGTCTGGAAACATATTTAAAATATTTTGATAATTGTATTTTAATGTAGTTGCATATAATGATATGTAATGATATATAATTTCCATATACTTGATTTTCTTTGTAATCCTATTATTTTATTAATTTAAAAACATTCTTGAGAAGGGTCCATAGGCTGTACCAGATTGCCAGAGGTGTCCATCTCTCTCTCTCTCTCTCTGTCTCTCTCTCTGTCTTCTCTCTCTGTCTCTCTCTCTCTCTGTCTCTCTCTCTCTCACACACACACACACACACACACACACACACACACACACATGTTAAGGACCCTGCCCTAAGCCATTCTACTTTTTAATCAAAACCTGTTGCTTCTCTCAAAAATTGAAAAACATTCCAGATAATGTTTGGTATAAAATAAGCTTCACATGCTTTGTACAACTCTCCAGGCTGTTCATGCATAGTTAATAGAAAATAATGTTTTATCCTCCAACACATACATTTCTATGAATTTTCTAATTAGGCTGGTGTCTCTTGACTGTATTTGCATTATGAAGCAAAGCTATACAATTTTTCAAAAATAGACCACACATATTTTAGCAGCTACCGAAACTTCAACTTGCTTTACCCACATTGGCCATCTCATGGCAGTTAACATGCATCAGTTAAGAAAGTAGTGAACAGCCTGTGATGGGTCACAATTTCAGTTTTATTGAAATATTAAATTATGCACAGCCTCAGTTCAGTTAGGGTCTGCTCATCAGTGCATGCCAGTTTGCATGGCCAAGACTCAGTATAAGTTAGGTCCATTTCTTTGAACATAGCCCATGGAAAGGCAGATATCTAGAGATCTGAAAAATTATCCTTTAAATTCCTAGTTGTATAATGGTCTTAGATACACTGGCATTATCTTCTCTGGTTACCTGCTAAGGTGGTACTGTGGATAGAGCCGTAGTAAGTCTGTGTGCCTCAGTTTCCTCTTGTATAAAATGGAGATAATAACAGCACTTACCTATCAGGGTTGTTATGAAGATCAAATGAGATAATATTTGTAAAGCACTTAGTATACTACTTAGCATGTAGGTACTTGATAAATAATTGTTTCCTTTCCTCATCTATAAAATATGGGTAATAATACCTCCACTACCTACCCTTAAAAGGCTATTGTGAGAATCAAATGATAATATATATTTGCAAGTGTTTTAAATCATAAAGCACTGTATAAATAATAAACATGCATAGTAACATTCTCAGAGCATATAATAAAAATTTTAAAAATTGTACTTAAGAACATTTTATTTTTTCCAATTACATGTAAAGATAGTTTTCAGAATTCATTTTTATAAGATTTCGAGTTCCAGATTTTTCTTCTTTCATCCCTTCCCTCCTCCCTTTCCAAGACAGCAAGCAATCTATTGATATAGGCTGATATAGGTTATGCATGACAGTCGTGTTAAACACATTTACATATTAGTCATGTTGTGAAAGAATAATCAGACTAAAAGGGGAAAACCATGAGAAAGAAAAAAGCAAAAAACAAAAGTGAAAATAGTATGCTTCCATCTGCATTCAGACTCCACAGTTCTTTCTGTGGATGTGGATAGCATTTTCCGTCATGAGTCTTTTGGAATTGTCTTGGATCCTTATATTGCTGAGAAGAGCCAAGTCTATCATGGTTGATCATTGCACAGTGTTGCTGTTACTGTTTCCAGTGCTCTGTTCTGCTTACTTCACTCAGCATCAGTTCATGTAAGTCTTCAGGTTAAATATTTTTTTTAAGAGAACACATCACTGCCCAAAGTAGTAGAAGAAACTGGCAGTGGTTAGGTGCCACTAGATTGGCTGTGTGTTACTGAAAGTGGCTTCCCTCCAGAGAGAGTTTATCAAAATGACCAAGATGCCAGAGTAGATGGAAAGACCCTCTAGGGGCAACAGCTACAGGAGCTCCACACTAAATGTGTTGATGACAGAAAATTGAACCAATGGCTGAATCACGGGGATTTGTTTACAGAAACAAAGGGGTTTACGACAGTGATTCTGGACCAGGTCATCATCACCAGAAATTATAGAAAGGTTTTATCCTTAAGGAAGAATGACTTACTGATCAATGCAGATTATGTAAGGAAACAGTAGAACTTGGGCAGTGTATCGCTGCAGATTGCAGAAATTTAGTGCCTACTTAGCAAGACCTGGTGGCCAGAGTAATTCTGCAGAGTTCATTGTCTTTCACAAACTAAGCTAATGGAGCACACATTCCTGTATTACAAATAGAGACTTCATAATATCCTTGAGAAATCAATAAATGAACTGTATTAGAACCAAGGCATTATCAGATTCTACATTGATCCAGAAAAATTAAAGAATGCAGTTTTAAAAATAGATAACCTCATGCCAAATACTTAAAATCTTTAAACTGTAAGGCAGGAAAAACTTTAAAAATATAGAAATCTAATGGAAAAAGTCAAAACTACATGGAAATAGGCAAAGTACATCCTATTCTATCTTGTGACTAGAGTTGACTTGAAGATGCTTTCAGTGATCCTACTAAAGATGAGCTTCTGTCTTGATACATTTATTCAATTACAAAAGCAGTGATTTTTATCTACCTAGGCAGTGATAGGAAGAATATTGAATATAAAATTAATAGCAGGATAGTGACCTGTTCCAGGACAATTTCCATTTGAACTTTATTGAATTAAAATAATAAGAATGAAATATTGCTGTGATTATGATTATCTGAAATTTACATAGTGCTTTAAGCACTACAGAGTAATTTCTTTTATAGTTCTCATCTCATTGAATGATGACATATATTTGATATTTAAAATAAAGGGCATAGAACAACCTGAGAACCATAAAAAAATTTTTTTAAATAAATATTTAAAAAAAGTTTTTCTGAATGAAAACACATAGAATTTTAAGGACAGAAACAATGTGAAGAGGAGAGGGGTGCTGTGATGAGGCCAGATACTTGATCTCCTTTATATGATTCCTGTCCAAGTACAGAGAGAACTTGGAGGACTGAAAAACAAAAGGACTAAAAAGTTCAGGATCTAAGGTCCTGTTACATCCAGCTCTCACTTAAATCCTGATAACAAAGGCAGTGTTATACTAAACAAGTAGTCCTATGATCTGACCATTTATTAAAGCACAAATAAGTGTTTTTATTATATAAGAAATGAAACTGATCGCTTTATTTTCATATTTTAAAAATAATCACTAGCATTTTAAATGAAAACTTTTATGAGCAACTAACATATTAAATATGGTTTAGACTTTTTTAGTTTGCGTCTTAGTTTTGCCGTCTATAAAAATCTTTTTGAGGCTACTTCTGATTTTTAATTCCATTATTTTCATTAAAGTATTATTAAGACTTGTTTACTTTACTGTTTCAAAGATGCATAGTTTCCTGTCACAGGAACAATTCCTCAACCTGTGTAGGTCTCATACCTTAGAATGAGGCAGCTAGGTGGTACAGTAGATAGTGTGCTTGGCCTTGAGTCAGGAAGAGAAGTCCAAATCCAGCCTCAGACATCTAACTAGCTGAGTGACCCTGGGCGAGTTACTTAACCTCAGTTTCCTCAACTATAAAATGAGGATAATAATGACACTTACTTCACGGGGTGATTGTGCTTGATCAAATGAGGTAATATTTATAATACACTTAGCATAGTGCCTGGTACATAGTAGGCACTTAATAAATGCACGTTTCCTTTCTTAGTAGAAGTTGTTCATGAGTTGCTAGGTCTGAAAAAGTACATCATCTCTTTGGATGCTATCTGTGTCTACTTGTTGTCCTTAGATAACAGAAATACAACCTGTTGCTGGCTTCAACTCAAAGTCTTTTTGTCTTGGTAGGACCTAGTTTAATTAGTACATGAGGAAATCCTAGGATGGGCAATGCAGTGAAAAGTGATGAGAGCTCTCCTCAACATACTGCATTTTGTGGCAGTGGAAAAGTGTTAGGGCCTGTCCCTATGCTAAGCCAGGTTTTGTGGTGGTTTTTTTTTTTAAAGGAAATAAGCGTTCTTGCAACCTGATAACCATCTAAGAAGTTACCAGAGCATTAAATGATAGGTTAGTGCTGAAATACTAGGTGGCACAGTGGATAGAGCATTGGATATGGAATCAGGAAGACTCATCTTCCTGAGTTCAAATCTGACCTCAGAGAATTACTAGCTGTGTGACCTTGGGCAAGTCATTTAACTCTGTTTGCCTCAGTTTTCTTATCTGTAAAATGAGCAGGAGAAGGAAATGGTATACCACTCTAGTTTCTTTGTCAAGAAAACCCCATGTGGAGTCATGAAGAGTCAGATAGACTGAACAATAACCATACTTTTATCTTACTTCTTATGTGACTTTTCAAACAGATTACTAGGCAAATTGAAGCGGCTTTGGGGAGGGAGGAAGAGAATAATTGATGAATTTCTTCAAGTCATTTTTGTTTTAAACTTGTTTTAGAGATAAAGAGGGCTTTGGATTTGTAGTCAAGGGACCTCAGTTCAAATTCCATCTCTGACATTCACTACCTGTATAACTGGGGTCATGTCCCTTAAGCCCTCCCAAGGTGAGTCACCTCACCTGCACACTGAGGGTGATGGATTTGACAGTCTTAACATCACGTTGTTTAGTGTCCTT
Organism: Phascolarctos cinereus; assembly: GCF_003287225.1. Lineage (NCBI taxonomy): Eukaryota > Metazoa > Chordata > Mammalia > Diprotodontia > Phascolarctidae > Phascolarctos > Phascolarctos cinereus. The sequence continues at coordinate 96,338,428 of NW_027556098.1, forward strand.
AGTTTTTGTAAAGCTTTGTGGTGAAATGAATTTATTCTGACTTTCAGTTCTAAGGAGAAGAGCATCACATTTTCACCATCTGGTTGTGTGGTTATGAAAGCTCTGTATCACAGTTCTAAGTATCATGTAAAACAACCAGACTTTCTAGTAAGAAGAAGAAAGAGAAGGAAAGCTGATGTTTATATCGAGCTTTGAGATTTGTGAAACACTTTATACCATCTTGATCCCTACAGCAGCTCTGTGGGGCATACTTTACAGGTGTTTTGGGCAGTCCTATAGGATTCTGCATTGATGTTTTTTGTTTTGTTTTGTTTTTTTGGCGAGGCAGTGGGGTGAAGTGACTTGCCCAGGGTCACACAGCTAGTAAGTGTCAAGCGTTTGGTCTGAGGCCAGATTTGAACTCGGGTCCTCCTGACTTCAGGGCTGGTACTCTATCCACTGCACCACCTAGCTGCCCCTATAGGATTCTACTGTAGGAATCATAGGGTCAGTTCAAAGGGGAGAGACATGCAGATGGGAAGATGTTCCTGTCCTCCTCTGGAATTAGAAAGGTGCTATCTGAGGGGAATACAAAATGGCTTTTAAAGTCAATAAGAGGGGCAGCTAGGTGGCGCAGTGGATAGAGCTTCAGCCTTGAAGTCAGGAGGACCTGAGTTCAAATGTGACCTCAGACACATGCCACTTACTAGCTGTGTGACCCTGGGCAAGTCACTTAACCCCAATTGCCTCACCAAAAAAAGGCAAAAAAAAAATAAAGTCAATAAGACAGGGCATTTTGCCATCTTGTATTCTGTCCAGATGGATAGCCCAGTTTGATCCCAGAAACTGGATTTCCATGTCTAATTAGAAGCATAAGATATACATAGGATCATAGGTCTACAGTTGCAAGAGACCTTAAAGGCCATCTTGTCTAACCTCCAGATTTTACAGGTGGAGAAACTGAGGCCCAGAGAGATTAAGTCACCTGTCCCAGGTCACACAGGTAGTTAAGTGGAAGATCTAGAACTCAAACCTAGATACTATGATTTTTAAGACTGGCACATATTATACTATACTTTTCCCCATCCCTTAGTTGCAAGAGACCTTTTATTATTCTCTTAGTGGTGTAGTTTAGTGCTATATGTTTTTATTTTTTAATTTGTTTTGGCTAGGCAGTGGAGTTAAGTGACTTGCCCAGGGTCGGTCACACAGCTAGTAAGTGTCAAGTGTCTGAGGCTGGATTTGAGCTCAGGTCCTCCTGACTCCAGGACCAATGCTCTATCCACCGCATCACCTAGCTGCCCCAGTATTATACATTTGATAGCCAACTTTAGTATTATTATTATTATTATTGTTTGAGCATAGGAGCATCTGCGTTTCTTGTTCTTCTCATCCAGAAACCTAGGACTTTATTCTACAGCATTCTCTCCTCTCACTAGTTGGTGACTGTACAAAAAGGAAGAGAGCTCAGAGGATATTTTTAGGGAAAACCTTTTTACTCCTCATCTTGACACCACTTGTAGGGAAGAGGGAGAAGGTCAGCAACTTCTTGGAGAAGTATAATACTTCCCTTCTTCTCTCCTGTAGCAAAAGCAGAGAATGTGATTGAGGAACCTCAGGGGGAAATGACCTGAGTAGAGCAAGTGAAGCCACAGATACTGGATTGTCTTCTGTTTGTACTCCCTGTGTTTATGCACAGAAGTGCAACTGAGTCAAAGATTTTTAAGCACAAAGGAAGGACTTTGCAGATGGCACCTACACAGTAAGGGTCAGTAATGAAGCTTTTGGCATAGAGGAGTGTTAGTGACTTCATGTAGTTTAAATGTCAGGTCCCCCCAAGTCAGGTTTTGCAAAAGCTATTCCCTGCTGTCCCCTCTCTCTTCCCCTCCCCCAGTACACTGTTATCAAAGCAATAATTAATAATACTACATGCTCTCTGATCATCCTCTCTGACCATCATGAAGCTTACAAACTCTTGGAGGGGCAACTTGAGTGGTCTCAAACATTTAGGGTAGGTGATTTCTAAAGAGAAAAGAGCCTGTGGGGAATAGGGGAATGCATTGAATGTTTACTTGTGTTTTTCTCAGTTTCTCAGTTTTATATATAATTCCTTAGAGATACCAGATACCTTACTCTTTCTCTTGGATCTAATTTTTTTTTATTGTTTTAATTAAAATTGAGCTAATCAGTTTTCTCAAGAATGTAAGTCACGTGATAAGGCTTATAAAGGGGGGGGCAGATACACATGGTGCACTGGGGTTTATCCTCTGAGCAGTCCTAAGGGTGGAAAACAGGTGCTTTTGTTTACAAAGTCTAAATTGAATGGTTGGGCAGCTTCTGCACACCTGCAAAATACTTCACACTTAAACACACAGTGGGTTACCGTGTCTTGTAACTTAAGAAACAAATATTGGGAGGTATAAATATTCAGTATGTCAGATCTTTTAAAATCTTGTTGGATGTTTGCTCTACTTAAATTTAGCTCTGTCTCACAGACTTGTTTTAGTTTTTTTGTTTATTTTTTTTAAAAATGAACGCAATTCATATCATCATTGCTTCTTTGATTATTATAGGGAAGAAATTAGGAAATGTAATCTTTAATATTTATACAGTTTGTTCTTTTCCGACTCTGCTTGTAACGCACTTCTGGGCAGTTCTCACTTTTGTTTTTAGTCAGATATCTAACCACATTATTTTCTGAGAATGCCTGAATACTGTCAGAATGCTCAATGGGGAAATAGATATTCTAAGAAAATATACTGAATGGAAATCATATATTAGACAATATGCTTTTATTTTGACCACATTTTCTTTATGATGATTATTATTTTCTAAAATCTAGATTCTGGAATTCTAATAAAATGTGACAATTACTTTTTAAGCTGTGAATGAATTATGCAATTTGTCTTAGGAGAATTTAGTTAATTTAATGATTGGATAATAAGTTCATGGCAGTTTTTTTTTAACGTGATCTCCTTCATTGAACTATAGAATTCACTTAAAAAGGTGACTAATCTAAAAACAGAAAAGAAAGTCACAAAGAAGAAAATACTATTTTGTACGAGATTTGAGGTGTGTTTGATAAAAGAACTTGAAAAATTTTGCCCACTTTTGTCTCTTTTGTGAAAGATGTGTATTACAAAATTCTTAAGTTGTAAAAAAAAAATCCACAATTTATTCTAAATTTCCAGGAGTACCCAAATAAATTACCAACAGTGGATTTTGAGATATATGTGAAGGGGAGCAACAGATCCATTAAGGCAGATTTCACAGCAACAAAAGGAAGTTGGCAGAATTGTCACCAATTGTTTTTCCTGATATTTATACCATTTATGGGTTAACAAAGTGCTTTACATATGTTATCTCGATTGATCTTCGTAACAACCCTGTGGGGTAGGTGCTATTCCTTATCTCTGTTTTACAAATGAGGAAACTGAGCCTGAGCAAGGGTGAGCCTAGGGTCATATAACTGACAAATGCCTGAGGCTGGATTTGAACTCAGGCCTTCCTAACTCAAGTCCAGATCTATCCAATCATCCCTCTAGCAGCACATGATAACTGATGTTTAATATACATACAGTTTTTATGAAATATCTTCACAAGGTTATTGATCTTATTGTACAAACATGACCACTTGGATCAGAGCTATCAATGGATTTTCCAAAGATAAACAGCTTACGAGTAATCGGTAAGAGGTTATCCTAGGATACAGGATGCCCATACTGTGTTCGTGTGAGTTTTATCCTAAATTGCTCTCTTCAGAAATGATAATTTATTGTCATTATTCTTTAAAAATTTTAAGACTCTCTTGGATGACTTTAAACCATATTTTAAGGTGAGACATTGTTGAAGTGTAAATTGTATCATTTTGATTATTTTAAATTAAATTTTTGTGTATAAATAAAGCCTATGCAGCCAAGAATAGAAGGAATGCAGAAATTGAGGGGGGAAAAACTTTCATAGACAATCTCTCATATAAAATACGATTGGGTTGGGAGACTGCTGCGGTGCAGGAAATGATGATCTGGTTGATTTAGAAAAACACAGAAATACTTGGACTTACGAAGGTGCTATCCACCTTCAGAGAAACAGATGACAAGTAGAAATAAGCATGGTATGATCTTACATATATGTGTATGAGTGTATATGTGTATATATGTGTATGTTTATAGATATCTCTGTGTGTGTGTGATATATCCAAACTTAACTGTTGTCATCTTAGGGGGCGAGGGGGAAAAATAAAGTAAAAAGTGCACAGTGGAGACCCAAAAGAAAACAAACCTGAAAGTAGCAAAGGAAAGCTAGACAGCTTTGAAAGCAATGTATAGTAGTTATTGTATACGTTTTCTTGAAATGGAAATTTATTGCCTTATATTGAATCCTTTCATGTTCTGCTGTGTACGTGGCAACTTTTTTTTTTATTTCATATTTGTTTAAAATAAATTTAAAAACTTAAAAGACTCTATTGGAAGTATAAGATGTCTTGTATATTAATTCTTTCAGATTGTTAGCCACACTTGAGATGTAAATTTTAGTACTATTTTTGCCACTAACTGGGTTGTAGCTTTAGAGAAGACAACTTAACCTTTTACATCCTCAGTTTCATCATTTGTAAGATGAGATTTTCAGACTAAATGATTTCTTACTGCCAGTCTAGCTCTATATCCTATCATACCATGATTTCTTAGTGTAAATACATGTATACTGGCAGACTTTATCAGTAAACATTCATTAAGCAACTACTGTTGTGTGTACCAATACTACTTACCATCTGTGGTAGGTCCTGGGGACATAGAAAGGCAAGCAGAACAGCCCCTGTCATTGTTGTGAAGGAATCTCAGTTCTGATTAAGGAGACAACATGTTTTTATCTTTTTTTTTTTTAGGATAGGCAATGGGGTTAAGTGACTTGCCCAGGGTCACACAGCTAGTAAGTGTTATGTGTCTGAGGCTGGATTTGAACTCAGGTCCTCCTGAATCCAAGGCCGATGTTCTATCCACTGTGCCACCTAGCTGCCCCAACATGTTTTTATCTTACCAATAGCTGGAGGGACTGGGAAAAGTCTGATCTGGAAAGAAATCAGAAAGTCCTATTATCAATCAGCCTGTCAGTCAACAAGCATTTATTAAGTGCCTACTGTGTGGCAAGCACTGACTGTGCTAAACTCAGAGGCTCTTTGTTGTTCAGTAGTGTCCAATTCTTTGTGACCCCATTTAAGGTTTTCTTGGCAAAGATACTGGAGTGGTTTGCATTTCTTTCTCCTGCTCATTTTACAGATGAGAATACTGAGGCAAACAGGGTTTAAGTAACTTGCCCAGGGTCACACACAGCTAATAAGAGTCTGAGGACAGATTTGAACTCAGGAAGATGAGTCTTTCAGACTCCAGGCCCAAGGCTCTGTTCACTGAGCTAGAAAGCCCATTGGAAGAAAGGCCCCTGCTTTCAAGTAGCTTCCAGTCTAGTCGGCAAGGCAGTATGCAGACCATGAACACACAGCATATGTGCAGGATCAGCTGAAGATTAAAGAAGGTTGTTGCTGTTGTTTTTTCCCCCTTCTCTACCATCTGTCTTTAGATCTGGAGAAATGCTCTGTAATACGGAGTTGACCTTGGGTTGTCAGGTAATACGTCAGTGGATGGCCCATTTTGGCTGGCCTACCAAGCAGACGAAAAAGTTTTAGGGACTGTAGCCTTCAGGAGTTTGTAGAGGATTTTTGTTTTTGCTGAGTCTGCCTTAATATTTATATTTTACCCACTCAAACAATTAATCAGTAAAGATTTATTAAGCACCTACTATGTGCCAGGCATTGTGCTGAGCACTAGGGATACAAAAAAGACGCAAAAACCAGTCCCTGTCCTCGAGGAATTTACAATCTAGTGGATTATAAGTAAGTAAGATTATAATCTAATACGAATAAATATATACAGAGCAAGCTGTACACAGGATAAATAGGAAATAATGAATAGAGGGAAGATGAGAGAATTAAGAAAGGTTGCAAAAGGCTTCAGTTAGACTGTAAGTTTCCATAAGAAAAGAATCACATTTAGAATTCTTTAGTGTCACTTTAAGAACCCAGCACAGTGCTATATATATAGCTAAAAATGTACTTGTGCAGTAAATGATCACTTCTCTGATTCTTACTGTAAGAAAATGCAAGGTTTGATTTGTGCTCCCTTATCCTTGTGTGAAATTCAAGGCCTTGAAATGACACCTGTGTGTCATTTGTGTGCCAGTAATTTATCTCAGACCGCAACCTTTAAAAAAATTTTTTTGAGAGTTCCATGGTCTCTCCCTCTTTGCCTCCCATTCCTCCCCTCCCCAACTAGAAGGCAAGCTATATGATATCGATTATACATGGGAACGCGGTCTTTAACTTAAAGGGATAATTTAGCCTTGATAATAGAAGTCTCCTTAGAATATTTTGGCTACAACAATTCAGAAGAAACATTCCCCTCAGGTATAGAGGGATCATAGGATTTAGTACTAGAAAGGGCTTTTTGGTCATTTGGCTAAATCTTTTCACTTGATAGGTGGAAAAAATGAGGACCAGGAAAGTCTGTAACTTGCCCAAGATTATACAGTTAGAGGATTTGGGATTCAAACAGGTTTTCTTACTCCAAATCCAGTGCTCCTTATTCTACATGACTAATCCCAGATTATGTTCTGCATTGGTGGAAATTTGCCCCTATGAAGTTATACATCTTTGAAATATCGGAAGTATAAAAATGTCCTAAAACCACCATTTCTCGTCTAAAATGTTCTCTGACAAATATTTCAGATTTGGAACTTTTTGTTTTGATTATCTAGACCAGAGATGTCAAATTCATGGCCCACAAAATTCAAGTGCACCTGAACCAGATTAAAATGTAATTGAGAAATGCTTAACAAAATAAATAAAAATACAGTACAAGAGAGATGATGTTAATTTGTGGTTTTCTAAGTCTATGTGCAGCCTGCAGGAATCTGTTTCTGCTTGACACCACTGACATAGACAAGTGATTTGCAAGCTTTTTGTCCCAGATCCCTTTAAACTCTTTAAAAATTATTGCCCCTGCCTCCCTCCCAAGAACTTTTGCTTATGTGGGTTATATGTATCAGTATTTACCATATTAGAAATTAAAATATCTTTGTATTATTATGGCAATAGTTTTCACTTCAGTGATCCCCTAAAAGGATCTCAGAGATCCTTATTTTGAGAAACCAGTGATCTAGATAGATACCAAGCTTTCTATTTAAATACTAGAAGTAAAGTCTTAGTGCAATTTTAAGCTTAATAAATATAAAACCTAAAACTGCAGTAAGATTTTTATGACTTGCTGTGTTTTGGCAAGTTTTCTTTTCATTGAAGTGGTAGCATGGCCAGTTCATTAAAGAAATGTTTGGGTAGTTAACAAAAGGAAAAATGTCAAACAATCTGAGTATATAATTTTGTAAAGATAAGGGCAGTTTTCACCTTAAGTGTTTTCCAGCATAAATGTGCCCTATATCTGATTTAACTCCACTAGATATAGTCAGTGTTTACAAAGCTCTACATATTTAGGTAATTGATTTTTTTAAAGGCCTAGAGAGTTTATTGTTTTTATTGAGTATATAGTCAAAATATTGACTATTTTAACGAATAGTCATTGATAGGAGTTTTCGTCTTTTGTAGAGGATGGGAGTCATGTCAATTAATAGTCATATATCATAACCCATATCCATAAGATGTCTACACTGTTCATTCTAATTATAGGATTCCTTTAGAAAACAAACATCAATACAAAATGGTGTGCCTTACCCTAATTTTTTTCAATTGTCAGTATAGAAAATTGTTATTTCCTCAATCCATGTATTAAATATTTTATTACCTATGTTAAAACCAATGGCATATATTATGAACTAGTATTTTTTTACTACACTAATGAAATGCGCTAGGTTATGGTATTTTCCAGATGCCTGCCTAAAAAATAGAATTTTTCTATCTGAATTGTATTTGATGGAAATCTTTCCAAAATATCTTACTCACGTACATGCTTTCTTAACAGTGTATTTCCTTGACTTTTAAATTAAATATCAGCCTTATAAACCTCAGTTAGTGGACTATCTTGTCCTATGTGTAGGGTTATTTTGTCCCAATAATAAATGGCATAAGAGTATTTACTTTTATTTCTTAGATCTCCTTTGTATGGCTTTTCTGTGACTTCTTTGATTTAAATTGACACTTCTTACTGTGAGTTTCTTGGCCTTAATATTTCTCTTACCTTCCAGTTTGTTGCTTTTAATCTGTTGTGACCTATGAATCCATATACCACACTTATTGAATAAAATATGAGTCAATTTGTTCTGATTCAGGTTCTGATGGCCTGCCTTGTGTTTTTTAATTCATGAGCTTTGTTACAGCTGTTTAGGTAGTTGGAGGTTTTGTTTTTTTTTTTAATTTCCGTGTTCAAAGCAACATTTTAATGGTTCCTATCTTCTTTAAGACATGGTTCTTTCAATATATTTATATCTTTTAACTATAGACTTCTGGAGCAGAAAATGTCTTTAGAGATTTTTAAATTCTTTTTAAGGATGAAGGAACAGAATACTGCTTGTGATCTCACTTTTTGATAAGTATAATGTCAACTATAACAATAGCTAACATTTATATAGTGCTTCCTATGTGCAAGCACTCTGCTAAGTGCTTTATAGTTATAGCATAACATATATGATAAATTGAATTTAAGGAATTTTGGGGGAACACAATTTTTAAATAAGTTAATTCTTATGCATCTGTATTTTTTATATCTATATTATATATATATATATATATATATATATATATATATATATATAATCTTTTACCTTAAGAGTCTTAGGGTAATTGCTTTGCAGATTTCTTTAGCTTTTATACTAGATCAAGTTGAGTGATAGAAACAAACAGAAATGTTAACTCTGGTAGGTTTTATCCTAATTTATGGTTATATCATAGGAGTAAAAATAGTCTGATTTGAAATACATATCCTAATTTATGGTTATATCATAGGAGTAAAAAGTCTGATTTGAAGTAAATTTCAGTTATAGAAAGTTAATCAGTGATTTGATAAAACTTTTAATTTCTAGAAACATATTTTCATATTCCAGTGGATTTGTTGTCTTATCACTGTGGATATTCCTTCCGGTGACACAGATCCATGGATATTTAACCTATCCATAGCAGCCTAACTCATGCAGCTCTTACCCAGGTTTCCTCTTAAGTTTTCCACTGTTAATTCATCTGACCTCTCTTATCTCTGTTTTTCGTTTTCCAGTCATACATTTTTTGATGATACCCTTTACATTCCAAAATTCTTTGTTTGCAATGCATTGTGACTGATTTATGCCCACCATACGATCTTTGCCCTTTGATATCTACTACTATGAATGATGCATAAATAGTTCTAATGTGAATATTTCTTTATTTCTCCTTTTCCCTTTAAATGCAACATCACACTTCCAATTGTACAATTTTTATTTTTCCTTTTCCATTCATATACTTCCTTTGACAATATACTGGCTTTGTGACTTTTGGCAGGTCACTTGCTGTAGGTGACTCCCTTAAATCTATAAATTGCAGAGAATGTACTAATTTTCATTGGTTGGAGGGAGCTTCCTCACCTCACCCGGGAATCCTTTTACCAAAGTAATCAAAAGTCTAAAACCTATTCCTAGCCAATCATACACCTAGTAGAAGCAATTAAGGAGTTAACAGTCTAATTTTGAAGACACCTATACTTTAGATCATGTACAACCATGATCTAAAAACAATCTGAATGGGCCTGGAGTAGAGAAGTCCTAAGTTAAAATCCATCCTCAGATAACTTACTACCCATGTGACTTTGGGCTTGTTAAACCGCCATTTGCCCTAATTTCTTCCATTGTAAAATGGAGAGAATAATAGCACCCGTCTTAGAAGGTTTTTGTGAATTTCAAATGAGATAATATTTGTAATGTCCTTAGCACAGCACCTGGCATATGGAAGGTAGTCTGCATTGGCAGAAGAATTTCCTTATGTCAATGAAATCACATTTATGAACTAAAATTGTGTATGTGTAATATAAGCGGAATGAAACATTTACACATGAATACACTCACATGTTAAAATTCTGAACAAAAAAATTCAGTAACCCCCAAACTTAATGGCATTCAGAAGTCTTAGATTTAATTTGACTTTGTGAATTTAAACCTGTGATTTTCATGGTATAGGGAGCCTGGGGGTGAGGAAACTCCCTCTACTGAAACAGATTAGCATCTTCTTGAGAACTGCCTAGAGCACTGAGAAGCAAGCATGAGGACTTTATAAATGCTATCTCATTTGATTCTCACCATAACCTGGAGAGGCAGGTGCTATGAGAATAAGAGATGTTAAGAGACTTGGCAAGGGTCACACAGTTAATGAGTATCTGAGGTTGGATTTGAACTTAGGTTTTCCTGACTCAGCCCCAGAGCTCTCTGCACTATGGTGTCACCTACGTGTCCCTACTGACTTACGAGAGTCACAGAGCCAGTATGTGTCGGAGCTGGGACTTAAACCCAGGTTCTCTTGCCTTTGAGGCCAGTTTCCATCCATCACATACTACATTTTGCTGTGTTTCAGTTATGTTATTGGAGGACAAATTTCTTTTACAACTTTCAGAGGCTTTTATGAAAGAGTTGCGATCAAAGCTTTTATATATTTTTGGAGCTGAGCAGTAAAACTTCATTATTATATAAATAGTTTCACTTGAAAAAACTCAGTACGCTGTTCAAAACCTCAACTTACAAAACAATTATAGGTGTGATAATTCCAATTTCAAAAGGATTCACTCATTTGATTTTTTTTAATTAGTAGCCCTTTTCCATGCTTAAGTGTCTATTGATGAATTATCCACTAACATGTTTGACCAGAGGGAAGAGAAAATTAAAGCTAACAGTTTAGGAGCAGCAGCCAGTTGAAGATTAGCCAGAAACAAAGATTTCTGAAATTGCAACAAAGCTCTACATGAGCACATTACTACTAATGTTAGCAGAGTTGGGGATCTGTGATTTCATTGATGGATAAGGAAATAACTCTTTACCAGTGGAGGTTGGCACCTTCTCTGTGACCTGTAGCCTCAGTGGGTTTCTGGAAAAGATAAATGATTTGCTTAACATCTTGTAGCCAAGATGTGTCACACTTGATCTCAGGTCCTACTCTTCCTTACCCCATCTGGGATTTTCTTGGCAAAGATCCCATTTGCCATTTCCTTCTCCAGCCCATTTTTACAGTTAAGGAAACTGAGGTAAACAGGGTTAAATGACTTGCCCATGGTCCCAGTTAATAAGTGCCTGAGACCAGATTTGAACTCAGGAAGAGGAATCTTCTTCTTCTTCTTCTTTTTTTAATAATTAGTTAATTTATTTTTAGTTTTTAACATTCACTTCCATAAGATTTTGAGTTTTAAATTTTCTCCCTCTCCCTTTCCTCCCCCCTCCCCAAGATGACGGGCAATCTGATATAGGCACTACTTGTAAATTCATATTAAGCATATTTTCCCATTAGTCATGATATAAAGAAGAATTAGAACTGATGAGAGGAAAATACATCACTCATTCCTATTGAAAACACTAGAGAACAAATAACTCAAGCAAAAAAAAAAGTAACTCAAGCAAAAACAAGTAACTCAAGCAAAAAAAACAAACACTAGAGAGCATAGGAATAAATGGAGTCTTCCTAAAGATCGGTAGCATGTATGTGAAACCATCAGCAAGCATTATAAGTAATGGGGATAAGCTAGAAGCATTTTCAGTAAGATTGGGGGGGGTGAAACAAGGATGTCCATTATAACCGCTGTTATTCAATATTGTACTAGAAATGTTAGCTTTAGCAATTAGAGAGGAGTTTTTTTGAATCCAGGCCCAGATACTCTATTCACTGTGCTACCTAGTTACCCATAAAGTATTGCTCCTAGTGTAGCTAATGAGAAGCAAAATATTTAGGAAGTGTGATCATAGGATCATAAAAATTTAATGCTGGAAGGGATCTTAGAGCTCACTTATCTGATATCCTCATTTTGTAGTACATAACCATGGTGCCATAGACTTTTAGTCTCTTTTTTGGAAATGGAAATTTATAAAAATTAATGACCTCATAAAGTTTTGCTTGTAACAAAAAAAGTGGAAACTTGTGAAAAATATAAAAAGATTATCTTACAGAAGAAAAATTGTGCTTATAAAATAATTGTTTGCTGCGCTAAAATAACGTCATAGATAGAAGTTGCAGTTTTTAGGAGTGTGGAGGAAGAGCCATTGACTTTCAAGACCAGTGCTGGATGATTTCACTGTTTTTGATCAAATAATGACCTCGTTGAATATAGGTTAGTTCATTCTTTTCAATAATAACTCACATTTATATAATGTTTTCAGGTTTACAAAGCACTGTCCTTACAACATCCCTTGTGAGGAAGGTAATATAAATATTTTTATTCTCATCTTATTAATGAGAAAACTGATACTCAAATAAAATGACTGACCCAATGAGTGTTGGAACTAGGAACTAGTTGGAACTAGACTACGGTATCTATAGGCAATGAGGTGTAGGGGAAAGAACACTGATTTTGGAGTAGGAGACCCTCTATTCAAATTCTGGCTTGTTTGTTGTTTTTAACTTGCTACCTTTGTGACCTTGGAACATGGGCTTGATTTTCCAAGATGTTTAAGATTTGAATGGGTGGAGTTGAGGGAGAAGAGCATTGAGGCCTGACTGTAACATTAACAGTCCGGAAGGAGCATAATATATAGGTAGGGTGGGGAGCATTGAAAAACCTGATCAGGGTGGGGCATTGGGTTTGTTGGGTTCTGGAGCAGGGGGAGGAGACATGTTGATTTGCAGCATTTGACATGCTATTGGGTGTGGGGTCATAGGGGTGGGAAATAAGGCAGGGGAGTATGGAATGAGAAGAACATAGTCCAGGAGTGGGGAACCTCCAGTCTTTAGGCCCCATGTGGCCTTCTAGGTCCTTGGGTATGGCTTTTGACTGAGTCCAAATTTTATAGAACAAATCCTTTTATTAAGGGGATTTGTTCTGTGAAGTTCCAATTCAGTCAAAGGGCCACATTTGAGGACCTAGAGCGCCAGGCTGCAAGTTCCCCACCCTTGACATAGACCAAAGGGAAACATAAGCAGGTAAACAGAAATCAGTGTCATAGTTGTGGGTTAATACTAGAGAAAAAATTGCTGCAAATTTTTTTTATAATTTTACTTTGAAATATTTTTTTTAATTCTTGATACAACTTTATCCTTGGGGATATTCTTAAATTCCAAATCTCAATGAGGGAAGAAGAGCAGGTCTTAGCAGAGCAACATGTGAAAAATGCTAAGAAGGTGACCTCCTTGTGCTTAATAAATTTAATTGGCAAAGCTGAGACCCCAGCTCAGGTGTCCTGACATCGCTCACTGCTCTTTCAACTTGATTTTGGTCTTGAGGGTTGGCAAAGTAGGCCCAAGGGAGCCAAATCTTTCTTGCCTCCTGTTTTTGTATGGCTTGCAAGCTGACTGTTTTTTTGTGTTTTTTAAATGCAATAAAGCTTTCCTTCATTTTCAAATTAAATATATATTTATTGTATATTTATATATTATTAATATATAAAATATATAAATAATACATTAAATACATATTATATATATTTAATTTATATTGCAGAGTGGTAGAGGAGGTTTCCTGACCTGGGAGTTCACCAGACCACTGAAATCATCATTCTAACCCCTCTCTCTCTATAACTTAATAACTTTTTTTCTTATAGTTCCTTTGATTTTGTTCTTTTAGGGCAGCTAGATGGTACAGTGGCTAGAGTTCCAGCCCTGGAATCAGGAAGACCTGAGTTCAAATCTGTCCTCAGACACTTAACCAAGTGTGTGACTCTGGGCAATTTACTGAACCCTGTTTGCCTCAGTTCCTTTATCTGTAAAATGAGCTATAGAAGGAAATGACAAACCACTCCAGTATCTTTGTTAAGAAAACCCCAAATGAGTCACAAAGAGTCAAATATGACTGAACAACCAAAATCTACTCTTTTGCATCTTTTTTTTTTTGACTTGGTTAAATGTTTGGGGCATCATCAATCTCATGGGAAATAAAGATCTAGTTATCTGGTAACTAAGATAATTATTTAAATGCTAAAATACAATGGTTCAAGAAATAACCACCAGTTTTAGTCTTCCCATCTCACGGAAACTTATCACTACTGTTTATCAGTTCATTCAAATACTTCTTTCTGGCAGAGTCTCCACAGGATTTTCAGCCATAAGATCATGAAAACCTAAAGATATCATCTTGTTTCTGAGTAACAACCCTCAGGGGCAGTTCTTTTTAAAAATCTTCATTTCAGAAAAGAGCTTGATCACAACTTGCCCTGTGAGTGTTGGAAATGGTGTTAACAATTTAAAATTTTCTTGTGTCCATTTGGACATTTTTGCCTTTATTCTTGGACTGACATCTGCTTTATATTGAAATTACTTAGATACTATATGTTAGGAAGTGAAGTAAGATTAGGTTAATTCAACTGATATTCAGATGACTTTTTGACTTGGGAAAACAAAAATAACATTTTCTAAGCCTGTTTTTCAGAGTTGACTAGAAGTTGTGTTTCATGCTTCATTAATATTGGTGAATTTTTTTATCTTTCTCTTTCCTTGCCTCCTATCATTCTTCAGGCATGAGTAATGTAGCTTTACAGTTTATATAAACCTTCATCCTTAAGTTTCTTTAATGATTTCTCCTATGCCTGTAGTTTAACTATGATTCTTCTTGTGTTTAAAATACCTCATAAAAGATACCCATTATAATATTTTAAATATTTTCATCTTTTAAAAATCTACACACTGTGTCCTTTGTTAGTAGTGCTGAATCTGATTTCACTCTGATCATTTTAGAAATCTCATAGTAAGTCATATATGTCTTAAAATGTATTGAAGATAATACAAGAATGCAAAGGATTTGGTTTCTGGGGTATCGTTACTTAAATCTTCGTGTTATGTTAGGCCCTCTAAATGTTGCTTAAGGTTTAGGACAACCCCCCCCGCATGTATTTGGCCATCTAGAGCTCACATAGCCTATGCCAGTGACTTCTCATCCATTTTCTCGCCATGTTGTTCTGTCCTCCCACTCTGTCTCTCGGTCTTTTCTGTTCCTAACTCATTATGTGCCATTCACTGCTGACCTGATACTTAGGTTAAGGACAGATAATGGGAATTGAGTTGCTTTGAAGTGCTAGGTCGGAGGCCCCAGTGATCAGTAGCAGCAAAGGCTGTGTGAGCTGAGGCAAAGTCACAACTCAGTGTGTCCTGACATTGCTGGAAACTTAGTTATTGACCTTCTTTGACCCTTTCTTCCTAACACCACTGGGAATACAGCCAGTTTCCAGGCATTATCCACTCCTGGGAATTGGCCAATTTCCTAAGGGTTAATGCTCTTCAGGATAGAATCTGAATAAATTCATACAGTGTACAGGCCCATCATTTATTAGCTTTTAAGATATAATTCTGGCTATGGAGCTAAATCTTTCCTGTTGGTTCTTCTTGTTATTTAAAGGATAATTTTTTTTAAGTTGTGAAATCTACCTTAAGAGAGGAATGAACTTTGACCAATGCCCCAAAACAAGAAAAATTTTGATGCTTTCAAAAAATGATTTTATCAGTGCTTTTTATGTTTTGTACTATCACTTCACAATATCCTCCTCTCATGGCTCCTTTTAGTGAAGCTAATCAGTTAAGTAAAACAGTTATATGTGCTAAGTCTGATAGTGTTATCCCACACTGGTAGCCTACCACTTCTCTACTAGGAGGGAAAAAGTGTCTCATCATTTTTGGTCCTTTGGAATCAATTGGTCTTTGAATTTAATTTGAATTTTGATGCATTTTAATCTTGTTTTCAATTGAAATATTGTAGTCATATATATATATATATATATATATATATATATATTTCTCTTGATTTAGCTTCCTTTGCTTCATAGCAGCTTCATACCATGTGTTTCTAGATTTGTTTTTATTCATAGCTTATGATACAATAACATTCCAGTGTATTCATATATCACAGTTTAACCCATTTAGCAATTAATGGTCACCCACTTTGTTTCTAGTTCTTTTGCTACCACAAAAGAATTTCTGTCAATATTTTGTTATATATTGGACCATTCCTTTTGTCATTGACCTTCCAGCTGCCACAAACTCATCAATACTATTTCTCAATCAATTCAGATATTCCTTTCTGGCATAGTTTCCATAGGAAGGCATAATTCCATCCACCAATAACAGATTGGCAACTATTCAGCCAGTTAGAGTATAAGAGAGTTACCTGAGGCACTAAGAAGTTAGATGATTTTCCCACCTATGGTTAGAATAGCCAGCACATGTTGGAACTGAGACTCGAACTCAGATCTTCCTGACTTTGGGCCACCTCTCTACTCAATATGCTGCGTTGTTCATTTCATATGTGTTTTTAGCACTTACACATAAGCCATAAAAGACTGTGCTATAGAATATTCTTTCTTATGGCTACTTTCTCTTCTCTTGGATTTGGAGACATTAATCTCTTGGTTTTCTTCTTACCTCTCTGACTATTCCTATTCTGCTTCCTCTTTCTCCTCTTCACACCTTAAAGTGGGGTTTCCTAAAGGCTTTGTTCTACTGACCTTTTCTCTTTTCAAACTCTTCTTTGACAGTTTTATTCACTTTCATGCTTTTAACTATCTTCTCTACAATGACTCTCAAATTTATATCTCCATTCTTGAATCCCAAATATGCCTCACCAGCTGCCTACTTGACATCTCTATATCACCAGTGCCTCAAGCTCAGCATGTCTGAAACCAGCTTCATTATTTTTTCTAAACCCTGCTCTTTCTTCCTCTTAATGGCTCTGTTTGTCAGTGGCAGCATGATTCATCTAGTCACCCATGTTCAGGACTTCCCTTTCCTTCACCTCTCCTGTACAGACAGTTAACAAGTCTTGTCAATTCTGCCTACTTTCCTTTATCCCTTTATATTTCTAATGCTACCACCATAGTATAAGCCCTTATTAATGTCAGCCTAGATTAATGTACTAGCTTTCTAACATCTCTTCCTATTTCTCTTCTCTCCCTCCCATTCAATCATCTCTCACTGCTGTTGGCCTAATCCTCTCTATTTGTAGACCTGGTTTTGTCCCTCTAATCCAAATCCTGCTATGGTGCCCTCTTGCCAATAGAGTAAAGGCTTATTCTACCATCCAAGGCCTTCTACAGTCTGTCAACATATCTCGTACAAACCCTTTCCACATATTCTACCATTCAACCATCTTGGGCTATTTTCTTCTTTTTGTATTTTATTGCCTCTGGGCCTTTCCTAACGCCATTCTTGATGCCTGGAATGCCCTCCTTATCTGACTAGTTGAATTCTTTACAGTCTTTTAAAACATAACTCGTATCCTGGAGGACTTTATTAATGACTTTTCTTTCTTCAGGCTTCACATATATCACTTTGCTTACATCTCCCTTATGCATTTATCTTGTACTATGATGCTGGAGAGGTAGGTGGGAGCCAAAGAGTGGACACCTTTTAATTCTAATCTGAGGATTTTGCATTTTGTCCTAGAGGCTGTAGAGGAGAACTGGAAATTGAGCATGGGATTGACTTTTTTTAGATACTTGTTTTAGGCATATTAACTTGGAAGTTTAATGGAAGATGAATTGACTAGGGGATAGACCAGAAGAGGCAAGACTAATCAGGAAACAATTGTAGTCATCTTGCTGAGAGGTGATGAGAGTCTAAATGCGGACTGAGGCTTTATGATCTTAATAAGATTTCCAGTAGATAATGGAGAGGTGGTTGAATAATCCAGGGTATTTGTATGAGGTGTTTAGCTTTTAGATTCAATCTTGCAATGAAAACCTTTATTGTCCTTAAAAATGTGTAGGACATAAAAAAGATCTTAGGGTATTCTAGGTATATGTTTGTAATGAAATTTATCTATAAAGCTGACAGTGGTTTTGTGTTAAAGAAATTATCGTCACCAAGATTTTTATATTTGGGGAGAACTTGTAAGCATATAAGAATGAAAAAAATAATACAAATATTGTTCAATATTTTTCTTTCTGTACTAGGTTGGGTAAGCAGTTCTAGAGAGGTGTTAAGTCAATCAATATGTATTGTTAGTGATTTAAAAAAAAACTTACACTGTTTCACGTAATAAATCTTTATTACCAGTATAAGGAATGATTTATCTATATGTTACTTGATATCTCTGAGTGTAAATGTAAGGGGGGAGGGGATGTTTATTCTTGCAGTAGGAAGGCAGAGAAAAGTTTGCTACTATGACAAAAGTCTTTTTCTTCCTTTAATAAGAAAATCTTTTAGGGTAAAAATTTTAAAGCGTAGCCTTGCAATAAAATCTCATACTTTTGCAAGTGCATTTGCCTAGATTGCATAGACAAAAGAATACAAAGGAGTATTTTCAGTGTCATGAGTGAATTTTTGTCCTATGCCTCAGGCCAGAGTTTCATGAAGTATTACTATCAAATTTCAAAGATTTCAGAAATAGTGAGTTACTTTTTCTTTTCTTAAAGGACAGAAGCTTAAACCTAATGTGTGAAAGAACCTGGATTTATCAGGGTTAAGGTGAAAAGTTGTCTTAGTCCTAGAAATCTCAGCCTAGCTATCTCTACGGGCAAAATAGAAGAACCATGTCCGGGAAATGTTTGTTTTGTCACTCTATGTAATCATGAGACACATTTTTTTGTAGTCAGTGACACCTGGGTTTAAGTCTTTCTGCTGATAGATATTGCTGTGTGACCATAGACAAGTCACTTAAACTCTCAGGGTCCCAGACAACTATCCAGGACTTTAAGTTACTAAGGAGTTGTTGATCTATAACCATGGAGGGAACTTCCACACGGGGAATTCCTTATATCTATAAAATCATAATTGTGGTGAAACAGCAACAGCAGCAACAACAATAGCTAGCACTTACACAGTGCTTTAACTTGTATTATCTCATTTGGTGGACCCTATTATTATCATCACCATTTTATAGATGAACAACCTAAGAGAGGTTAAATGACTTGCCCAAGGTCTGAGTGTCTGAGGCAGGATTTGAACTCAAGCCCTTCTGACCCCCAATAAATAATACTAATAAACAATTCTAATTTTTACGTATTTTATGGTATCTCAAATTTTGATGACTCCTAGATGGTCAAGTAAGAGCATATTGATTTAAAACATTTATTGGGCACTTACTGTATTCAAATTAGGTTTATGCTAGGAATTTGTGAGGGACACACATGAAATATCTTAGGTTTTTTGGTAAACATCAAGTAATCAAAACGCTGAAACATAAATAGAACCTCCAGCAGTATTCTGTGCATTTATTAAGCAAGGTGTAGACCAAATTCCCATTCCATTGGACTTCCTTTTCAAATTTCTTCCTGCTTAATTTTTTCCTGCTCTCCTACCTAGTACCTAGTTTTTCTTTGCTCTTCCAATATTCAGATCTTCTTTTGGTCTCTCTGTATTTCTGTGAATAATTGAGTTCCCTGCTGCTTTTTATTTAGAATATCCTTTTCTGTCCTTACTATTGATACCATCATTCCCTGTATCTAATCCCCAGTACTGTCTTGAATACCTAAGGAGAATTTCTAAAAATCTCTGTATAGTTCTTGAGGGAAGTACAGTAGTAGATCATGTTATCTCTCATTCTATTATACTTTCTTTTTTCTAACTATATATTATGAGTAATGCCTCATACTTATTTTTCTTTAAAAATTATTTTAATACAAACTTCACAAATACCCCTTGTTATTATTATTAACAACAACAATAATAATTGATATTTGTATAGCATTGTAAGTTTTGTAAAACCAAAAATAAAAAAAAAAGTTTAAATAACCCTTTTTCTTCTTTTTTTCTTGGGGGGGGCAGTAACACTTGCCAGCTTCTGACCCTCTCCCTTTCTCAATCAGTTGCTTTCCATACACATCCTTCTCAGCTCTCACGCTGCCATCATCCAGGTGAAGGCTCAAATCACCTCTTGTCTGGACTACTGAAATAACCTGCTGATCTGTCTGTCTGTCGGCTGCAAGTTTTCCGACTCCAGTCCATCCGCCACTCAGCTGTCAAATTATTCTGATAAAATGTAAGGCTGATCATTTCATCGACCTGTTCAATAAATTCCAATATCTCCTTACCCTCAGAATCAAATATAAAATCATCTCTTTGGCTCAAAGCCATTGATAAACTGGCCCTTCCTTTTCAGTCTTCTTAGACTCCTTTGCGCACACGACAGTCAGGTGATGCTGGTCTCTTTGGTCTTCCTTATAGAAGACACTTCGTCTTTGAACTCCAAGCATTTTCTCTGGCTATCCTCCGTGCCTCAAATGCTCTCCTTTCTCATCTCCACGATCTCGTGGCTTTCCTGACTTCCTTTAAATTCTAACTACAGGAAGCCCTTACCTATTCCCCTTAATTCTAGAGCCTTTTCTCTGTTGAAATTTATCCTGTATATATCTTGTTTGTACATGGTGTTTATTTCTTGTTCATCTGTTCTCTCTCCCAATAGAGTGTGAGCTCCGTGAGAGCAGGGATTGGTTGTTTTTCCTCTCTTCTTTCTGTGCCTGGTGCGTCATCCTAGACATACTAGGTGCTTAAATGCTTGTTGATTGACCTGTTGGTAGTCAATCTTGAAGAAACACAATGTGGGCTGTTATTTTTTTCTGTGATTTTTTTTTCATTGTTTGCAATTTGTGGTTTGCTTTTAAGATTTATTCCATATGGTAATAGTTTAGCTCTATGTAATTTGGTTATCTGGCAACTTTACCTCTTTAGAATAAAGCCAAGAACAAGGAAGTTAGCTGAAAGGGTCTCTGATCAGCAAAAATAGCTGTCACAAAGTCTATTCATCAACTCATAATAGATGTCCCAGGTCCTCACAATGTGATATAGGAGAATGAGCACTAGATGTAGAAACAGGAAACTAGGGTTCAAATCCTGGTCCTGTCAATTCCTTGCCGTGGGACTAGGCCGTTTATAACCTTTCTGAGTCTCACTTTCTAGAAATGGAAACAGTAACACTTGCATTGCCTCCCAGGGTTATTGTGAGGAAATAGCTTCATGAATTGTGAATAGTTGTATGAATATGACGGATGGCTGGAAGTAACCCACTTGATCATCTGCATTCCAAAGGGCAGGATAGATAGGAAGCTGTGACTAAGAAATGGAAAGGGGGGTGTTAGGAGTAGAGAATACTAACAGCCTCAAGAATAACAGCCTAGATAACAGCTTAATAGAAAGGAATGAGACAGAACACTATAAACAGACATACAAGGACTCAGAAAGCACTATGAATGGAGTCATTTAGTGAGGGAACAAATTAGCTGCGTGTCTCATAGACATTGGGAGTGTTATGGTATTAAAGTGCTACGTAATAATTGAAATTCACAAGGGTTAGTGTGAGTCATTGAGAGAATAAAGTTAAATTAGATTGAGTATACATAGTTAAAGAAAGCAGGGAAGAATGCAATATGTTTTTATATTACTGACACATTTTTTAAATTATTGATATATTTTATTTTGGCATAAAGTAATAATAATAATGATATGGTGCTGTAAGATATACAGTGGGGCTTTACATATATTATATCATTATTTGAATTTGAATTTGAACCCAGGTCTTTATGACTCCAAGTCCATCATTCTGTATTTCTTGGATACTTGCCAATAGTCACCTGTTACAAGGTATATTTCTTCCAAATTTGTCTAAGTAAAATCACTTAATAGAATGCTTGTGATTGATAGTACATGCCCCCTTTAAATTCTCACAGGGTACAATCTGTTCACTGAAAGAAGAATGTATGCTTTAACTTGAATAATTTGCTACCAACATTGCCTATTGTATTTGATTTAAGGGTTTTTATTTATTTCAACATTATCTTCATTTGCATTATTTGTAGTCATTGATTTTTTTGCTTGCTTATTTATTTATTTACTTATTCATTCATTTATTTACCCACTTATTTATTTATTTATTCATCTGTCTGTCTGTCTATCTATCTATCTATCTATCTATCTATCTAGTGAGGCAGTTGGGGTTAAGTGACTTGCCCAGGGTCACGCAGCTAGTAAGTGTCAAGTGTTGGAGGGTGGATTTGAACTCAGTTCTTCCTGACTCTATCCGCTGCGCCACCTAGCTGCCCCTGTAGTCATTGAGTTTTCAGCCAGCCTCAGTGACTTCCTAGCTGTCAGACCTGAACAAGTAACTTAACCTTTGTTTGCCTCAATTTCTTCAATTATAATATGGGAATATTAATAATAATAATAATAATACTTCCCAGGGTTTTTATGAGGATCAAATGAAATAAATTTGTAAAGCCCTTAGCATAGACTTGGCACATAGTAGGTGCTTAATAAATTCATGCTCTTTTCCCCTTCCCTTATAATTTTCTTTTGGTTCTGCTTTTTTTTTTTTTAAATCCTGAATCACTTTATTCAATCCATCCCATCTTACCCTGAATTTTTTATGTTCATCATTCTTTATTGTGCAGTATTATTCCATAATTTCCACGTATCAAAATTTGTTTAGACTTTCCCTAATCGTCGAGCCTGTATTTTGTTATCAATTATTTATAATTATGATAATATTAGAGTCTTGAGGACTGAATCATATCAGAATTTATCTTTGTATCTCCTTTATGGCTAGCATAGTCACTTGTATATAGTATGTGTTCTGTATTTGGTTTCTGAGGATTTTCTAGTTTGGCAACAAATAAAATTATGAATGAATATGGAAAAAACTCAATGCAGAAAATATATACATACAAATACATATATACATACATATGCATAGAGAGATATGTGTATATTGGTTATGCAGAAATGTTTTGGAAGTTATTTTAAATAACTACTTATCTATTTCATAGAAGATTTTCTAATTTGGTTAAAATTTTAAAAATAGGTAAATGTTGATATACATGTATATATTGTACACATATACATATGTACTATATGCGTGTATGTGATACACACACACACACACACACACACACACACACACACACACAAAACCTATGGATCTTGTCTTGTTTTCTTTAACCTCTTCAGTGTATAATCCAGGTAGTTTGACTGTGGGATCACAAAGTTTATAAATAATTTAGTAATTTTTCTTTAAAATTTCAAATTCTTTTCTTTTCACCGCTAAGCTAGTATACCTGTTTTCCTACAGTCCCAAAATATAATTTATACTTCATGTACATATTTTCTGATTTTATTGATGTGAGTATATAAGTTATTTAAATTTGTTTTTCCTTTAATAATTGTAATTTTGAACATTTCCCAATAATTGCTAACAGTTTGTATTTCTTCTTTTGAAGACTTTTCTTATACATTGACTATTTACCTAGTAGTGAATAGATCATTCAATTATTGATTTTGCATCAGTTTCCTTTTGCATTTGTGTAGCAGATTTTTATCAGAATACTTAATATAATGATTTTTGTCTAGGTGAAATGAAGCCTATTATCGTAATTGCATTGATATTGTAAAAAGTTTTTTCATTAAAAATTTATGTAATCAGAATTATTTATTTTTCTTTATATGATGATCTGTCTCCCACATTGGGTTAGGAATTCTTCCTCTCTTTTTCATAGTAAGAGGTATAATCTTCTATTCTCTTCTAAAGTTTTAATGGTGCTTATTATTATCACATTTTATCCACATGTGATGTGATTCTTTTAAAAACTTATCTACCACTAGTTTGTTAATTGATTGACTTATTGTTCCTTCATATAAATTTTCATGCTATTTTGTCAAATTTTTGGGAATTTGATTGGTATAATTTAATTGTGCATTTTTTCTGTATTGACCTAGATCAAACATAAAAATTGGGTGACTTTTAATTTAAATTTTTTGTTTATTTCTGAGGTTGTTTTGTTATTATATTTTTGTATGTTCTATGTTTATTGGGTTGACTTTGAGATATTTAGTGCATTCTTTTGTTATTTTGAATACTTTTTCTATATCCTTTTCTGTGTTTTTGTTGGTAATATGCAAAAATGTGGATTTTTTCTGTGCCTTTTTTGTATCCTCCTATTTTCCTAAAGACATTGACAATCTATTAATTTTTGTTGATTCTCTAGGGTTTTCTAAATCAATCATCATATTACATGAATACAGAAACAATTATACCTCCTTCTTTGACCATGCCTATTCCCACAATATTCTAGATCCTTTGATTTTATTTTTACTATTAACATTTCCCTTGACCATCATTTTCTCTGAAAACGTCCATCCTTTGGCCTCAATTCTTCGTTTGAGTGTTGTTAAACTGTAGTGATTTGCTTGTAAGTTACTTATTCATTGACCTGTAGTGATTTGGTTCCAAGAATTACTGATTCACTTCTTCATGAAATGAGAACAAAGAAGTTCTCTCTTTGTTTTCATAACGTCTCTCAAAGTGAGATTTCCAAAGAATATTTGTGTTATCTACTCTTTCCTGCATAAAATACTGATTTATCATAGTCTTTTTCATGGCTACAAGAAATTTCCTTTGTATCTGGAATTTGTTTGTCAGAGGCACCACTCAGCTCTTATTTTCTTAGGAGGGATAATTGGAAGTCAGTTATCCTATTGAAGTCTCATTTTTTTCTCATTGAGCATACCCTGCAACTTTACAGAGCAGGCTATTTTGAAACTTAAGCCTATTCTTTTGCTTTAATTTCTGGTCATCTGTGAAGCCCTGCATGATCTGAACAGTTAATTCTTGATAGGTGAATTGCCTCTTCTTGGCTCTTTGCAAGACTTTTTCTTTTCTTTTCTTTTCTTTTCTTTTCTTTTCTTTTCTTTTCTTTTCTTTTCTTTTCTTTTCTTTTCCTTTCTTTTCCTTTCTTTTCTTTTCTTTTTTTTTAAAAAAAGCTCTGACCTTATGGAACTTAGTGACTTTCTGGATCAGTTTATTTTTTCTTACTTGATGGGGAAGTGTTCTTTTTTGGTTTCCTGAAATAAAGTATCCAGGCTGTTTTCATTGCATTTTTTCTGACAGATAATAAATTTCAGATTATCTTTGCTTATCTCTTCACGTGCTATTACTTTAATTTGTAAAGAAGCCAAGGGTTCTATCAATTTTGCTGTCCTTAATTTTGTTCTAGTATTTATTCTATTTTTGCATTGTTGTATTTTGATTCTGTCACTGTTTTTCAACGTGTCAGTGTTTTACTAACACATTTCATTATTTTTAAGCGGTTCATTCTCTATTTTTGTTGTTTTAAGTTCCTTGAGCTCCAGTTTCCTTCTTTACGTCTTTCTTTAAATCTTATTTTGAACATTTGTACAACCCTGGAGAGTCTTGTGATTGATCTCTTCTTATAGGAGGAAGGGGAAAGACAGGTCTGATTGAGGATTATAGATCTAGAGTTGGAATGGTCATCTAAACCAGCCTCCTTATTTTATAGATGAGAAAACCGACGCCACGTAGATTAAGCAGCTTGCTTAAGATCATACAGGTAGTAATGGTCAGTGGCTATATCTGAACCTTAATTAGAGGTTTTATATTAGCTATTTCTTCTTGAGATTTATTTATTACCCCCATAATATTTGTTCATTGTATCAGGGCTTGGTATTTGATTGTTCACTTCTTCACTTTCTCTTCTGGATTTTCTGCAAAATTAATGAGGAATTTTCTTTTTCCATCTTTTTCTTCTTTCTTTTTTTTCTTTCCACTTTTTTCCTTCCTTCCTTCCTTCCTTCCTTCCTTCCTTCCTTCCTTCCTTCCTTCCTTCCTTCCTTCCTTCCTTCCTTCCTTATTATGTAGAAGGACTTTTTTGTTAGCAGCTCCTTTCCCTTTTTTAAAATTTTCATCTACAGGGATAAAACCTTTTGCTTTTGGACCAAGATAAACTTATTAAGATTATTTGGTATATAATCTGAAGTCCCCAAACCATGAAATCATAATTGTATGAACAGTTCTTATTTAAATTGTCTTATCTCCCTTTTTTAAAAGTTAACAGCTTTTTCCTTCTTATGAAGTTTAAGCTTGATCCTTCTATAGAATTTTTCACCATCATCCTTTTCAGCAACCCTGCTCATATCTGCCAGTCTTAGAACATTGATGATATCTGATGGTAAGGTCTCAACAGTTTGAAGAAATACAGAAATTCAAGTCAGTTCTAATTATGGATTGAAAAGTACTGTTTGGTATTATTTTGGTCTTAGTCTTATTTCTTTTGAGCTTCTGTCATAATCATAAAATTTAGAACTGAAGGGGATCAAAGAGTAGTTTGACTCCTTGTTTTACAAATCAGGAAACTGAGGCTTAGGGGCTGGACTAAAATAAAGGTTTCCTAATTTCCATTCCAGTGCTGTAGTCAGTAGACCCCACCACTTACTATCTCTTGATAATTTACATGCATCACAAACTCTTTTTTATAATATTATTCCACTCTGACCATCACTACTCCCTTTTGGGCATACAGTGTTGTTTTATGAAATGAGGTCATTTCATCCACTTCTGAAGGCATTTTTCTTTTGAAATATGTTTGTAACCCTGTTATTACCCCCTTATAATGCATAGTGAGCACTTTATGCCACACATCAGAACATAGCTTGGTAACATTGGTAGGCTTTAGTCACGAGAGCCCAGGGATTGGAGGAAGGGATGTTAACAGGTCAGAGTTGAGGTGGATTGGCAGAGCTGGGGACGGTGGGAGGTGGGAAGCTTACATCATTTCCCTGCTTTATAAAGGCTCTCTCTGACTGGTGCTGTCAGGCCCATACTTACAAGAGTGCAATTAGTTTACCAAATGTACTGAGATCCATGAAAGAGAAAAGGAGATCGCAGAGATTCTGCTCCTATGTTCCTACATCTGTGATATTAGACTAGAGACTGTCAATAAGTAACTCTGTGCAACCAGGATTGTCACTGCTTCGCTCTCCCCCAGCTCAGTGCCTTTCTGCTCCGCCCCATCCCTGCTCTTTCTCTGCTGCTCAGATCAGCTTCCTGCTTTTCATGAAAGCTGTGATTCTATAAAGCTAGTGTTCTTTTACTGAAAGAATTATTTTCGTAAGTCTGGAACTGGTTTTGTGGTGGTGGCCGTGGGTTTTGCACTGGTTTGTTTTTTTCTTGGACAAGGTAAAAAAAAAAACAGAGGCTGGGGGAAAAAAAAGACAAAATCATCATGAGGTTTGTTGTCACATCGTGCTGGTGTTATAACCACCTCTGTAGACTGCTGCACTGAAAACATTTCTGTGAGAGGTATGTGCTTGAAAAACTGAAAGGTGTTTGAATGGTGGCTCCCCAGGTTGAGTGAGTCCCAGCATTTCCTCAGACATGTTGAAGGCCTTTGGGGTTTTTTTCTTCCCTAGGAATTTGATAGAAAAAAAGGCAGACATTCCATGGGACACGGTGGAGTTAGCCAGCTAATGCTAAAAGATGAGCTTCATCCACAGTTCTGCCATGCTCCTGAAACCGTAGTCTTAGCTGTGGTGTGAAGCAATGCAGTATCGTCAAATCCATGGGATTCTTCCAAGTTACTTTTGGATATTGGCGTAGGTTAAACAGGAGAATGGTTTTAATACTTAACTCGTTATTTATGAGTCACCTGAGAAAGATAAATAAAATATTGGCACCATATAGCCTAAAGAATCCCACGGAGTAGTTATGTGGAGTTTTTCAGTTGACAGATGGCTAAAGTGAAAGGAAAAGTTTGGTGTTTTACTTTTACCTAGAGAAGAGTTTTAAAGTTAGAGAATGTTAAGTTTCACTGGAAAAATTTCAAGGTGCCACCAAAATTTAGAGAGATATCTTGCTATGTCTGATGCGTGGTCATTCTATTTAAATAATTTTCAAGCTTGGAGGAATTGGCACATATGTATATTTAACTTTCCAAAAGATATAGGAATGGGGGGGGGATGTAACATTTTTATGAGATTAAAACCTAACACCAAAAGAAAAGCAGAGAATAGCAATTTAGATATATAATGCTTTCGTCCTATTCTACTTATAAAGAATTTATGGAAAACACTGATCTTTGAAAGTGGAAAAATATGTTAACAATGTAACAGGAATATTGTGGTATATGTAGAAAATAAACTACCAATTTTATAGAGAATATTTAAAAGGAACTCAGTAGATTCTATGTGAGTTTAAAGTATCACCTCCACAAAAGCAACCTGAGAACTTTTTCAAAAGTAGATTTTTTCCTTCATTTGTGAAAAGTTTGATTTTAAGTCATATATTGCTAAAAATTAGTTTCTATATAAAAGAGAAAGGAGGATTAAGCTTCTTTTATAGCCTTTCTCTAGAGAAAGTAGCCCTTTATCCAACAGACGTCTTAGACACAAAGTGAATATGTTGGCTTTTTTTGACCTAATTCTCCCTCCCTTTCTCACCTCCCCCAAGCCGGAACAAGCACCTGCTTTACCGTATAGCCAACAGGTGGCTGTCCAGGCTTTGCTCAAGGGCCTCCCCACAATAGGAGCCCACTACCTGTGAAGGCAGTCCATTGCATTTTTGGACGTTTCTAATTGTTAGGAAGTATTTCCTTATACCTTTTGGACTAAGCAGAACAAGTTTAAACTGTCTTTCACATGACAATCCTTCAGATGATTTAAGGACAATTATGTTCCTTACTTCTCTGAGGTAAATATCCCTATTTTCTTCTGTTTATTTACAAGACGTGGTGGTTGTTCTACTCTGAACCTGTTCCAGGCAATCACTCTCTTGTAAATTGGTGACACCTAAACACAATGTTCCAGATGTTGTCTGGCCAGATAACAGTAGAGTGGAATGATTTTCATCCCTAGTCCTGAGTACTTTCCCTCTCTTGATGTAGCTAGGCCGTATCACCCTCTTGCCTCACCTAAAGCTTACATTTCACACTGAGATTTTTTTCAGACCAAATGCCATCTAGTTATGCCTTCTTTAACCTGTACTTGTGATATGCCTAAAAGATTCTATAATATTTTTTCCCTCCACTTGGGAATTTGTCTTTAATTTTCTAAGAATTTCTTTTGAACCTTCATTGTCTTAGTAAAAGGGAAAATTCATGAAAAAAATACCAGATTTTAAAAGAATGATTACTGTTTCTGTAAAAACATTTGGATTTTATAGAGAACTAATAAAACCTCAGTGAACCAGCTTTAGTTTTTTCACACTTGACTTTTAGAAGAAAGAGCTTTTCTCTTCCCACCCTCTACTGCCTTTAAAAAAAAAAGATATCAGGACTTTTAAGTTTTTAAAAAACAACTTCCTGGGGCCCATCCTGTGTTTGGCACTGTCTGAATTCCAGCATTTTCAGTATGGTGCTATGAAAAGTCACATTCCAAATGTTATCCCAGAAACCTTGCAAAATTCTTAATCAGCAAGGAATAATTCTGTTATATGCATATGCTTTACTTAATGAGACAAACAAGCAGATTAATTAATATATTTTAGAAAGGTTTTCAGCAATAAGGATTAGGACAAAAAGGATTTGAGAAAAGTTAACCGGAATTACCCATTCCTCAAATGTTACATTTAACCAGGGTTTTTACTGTACTAGTTTCTTTTCATTTTGAAATTAAGTAAACACTTTATTAACCCTTTCCTGACACTGTACTGATAACAGCCTCTGCAGTGGCAACAGCAATTTTCTTAGCTAACTAGCTGACTATGGGAAGTCAGTTTTTTACTCTGGGACTCAATTTCCTCATCTGTAAAATGAATGGTTAGGACTAAAAATAGTAACAATCTGATATTCCAGTTCAACAAGTATTTATTAAACACCTCCCATATGACAGGCACTGTGCTAGGTGGTAGGGATACAGAAATAAAAGTCTTACAATATTTTAAGGTTTGCAAAGCACTTTATATACATTATCTTGTTTGATCCTCATAAAACGTGTAGGTGTTTACAGGTCTTGATGTTCTGCCCACTTTACAGATAAAGAAACTATCCCAAAGAGGAGCTGATAAGTGTTAAGAGGCAGGATTCAGGCCTGGGTCTTTTCTCTTTCATTCCAGCATTATTTCTACTATTCTAAGCTGCTTTTTGACAATTTCTTTATCTGTCAAAATCTGTGTTTCTGTGATTCTAGAGCATAACCAGATTAAAAAAAAAAAGAAAATCATTATGAACTTCCATTTTAAAGAAATGATATTCTCTTTGAAAGTCTGTAAGAACTGTATTAATATCTCTTATTAGAGGTAATATGAAGTAACGAATAGATAGGTGGTTTCAAAGTCAGGAAGAAGTGCATTCAAGATCTACCTCTGACATATACTGGCTGTGTGACCCTGTGCTAGTCACTTAATATCTCAGTGTTCTAGGCAGCTGGGCAAATGAGACCATAAGTTGTAGAAAAAGTGCCAATTTGCATTAGCACAAGAGGTTTCTTGATCTGATAGTTTCCTGTACTAATGAAATCACAGGTCTAGTTGTTAACTTTATTCCTACTAATAAAGTGAGCATCTCTAAGAAACTAAAAGTGTTTAATAGAGCTTGCATATGTTACCTATGGCATCTTCAGAACATGTGGACTAGAAGAGTGACATCATATAGTCTGAGTCTTATTTTACAGATGAGAAAACTAAGGCCTGTGCAGGTTAAGTGACTTACCTAAGGTCATGCAGGTAGTTAAGGTCAGTGGCTGTAGTTGAACATTAATCCCCTGTTGTTATTAAAGGCTTTATGTTATCCCATAAAGTTATAAGAGAATATAGTAAAACAGAATGAAGGGTAATTCAAAGCCAAGGGAAGAAAAATTGGCTTTGTTCTTGTTCAGTTGTATCTGACTCTTTGTCACCCCGTTTGGGATTTTCTTGTCAGAGATACTGGGGTGGTTTGGCACTTACTTCTCCAACTCATTTTACAGATGAGATATCTGAGGCAAACAGGGTAAAGTGATTTGCCCAGGATCAAGCAGCAAATAAGTGTCAGAGGCCAGATTTGAATTTAGGAAAGATGAGTCTTCTTGACTCCAGGCCCTGTACTCTTTCACTGTGCCATATAGCTGCCTCCAAAATAGACGAAGTTAGTTAATTAAATATGGGATTGGGGGGGAGGGGAGTAGAAGTGAAGTAAAACTAGAATTTAGTTTGTGTAAAAATAAACAAATAAAAGGCATACTTTAATGTGCCCGTAAGTATCACCTACAGCAAATGTTAAACATGTGCTTTCCTGAACCAGATTAAAATGTAATTGGCAAACATTTAACAAAATAAATAAAAATACAGTAAAATAGATAAAATGTTAATATGTGGTTCTGCAAGCTAATATGAGGCCCACAGGGATCCTTGTGTATGATTTAGTGGCCGTTATTTCGATTGGAGTTTGACACTACTGATGTGTAGGGTAAAGTGCTTGACCCTTTGTTGATTAACTCAGGAACTTCTGGAGCACTGTTTCCAAGGGAATGTTAAGGTTATAGGAATTAGGATAAATCTATGTAGATATTAATGAAGAACTCGGGAAAATTGACGGGACTCTTGCAGAGGTCAGTAGCCTATTGTTGGTGGTCATGCTCATTTCCCTGGCACTTGTAAATATCCATTCCCTGCAAATCTAATTCATATCTATTTTAAGGAAAAAAAACTATTCAGGTCAATAAATATTTATTGAGTAGCAACCGTGCAAGGTAGAGAGGGCTAGGCACAGTGGAGAAGACAAAAGAGTAAATGAGAACCTCTTAATTCTGTTACTCTAATCCTTGCCCTCTGAAAATGTGGTTCTTAGTGACCCATATCAGCATTGATGGGACTTCGGAATGCCACTTGGGAAGATTACAGACTCTTGACCCAGACAACAGAGAGCAGAAAGCTAGAGACTTAATAGCGTCCTCACAGACCCGACTCTTGACCTACCCCCACATTCAACACGCTTTTATCTCTAACCTCATATTCCCAACTCTTCCTTAGTTTTTTGGGGGTTTTTTTGGTGAGGCAATCAGGGTTAAGTGACCTGCCCAGGATCACACAGCTAGTAAGCATCGAGTATCTGAAACCAGATTTGAAATCAGATTTCCCTGACTCCAGGGCTGGTGTCCTATCCACTGTACCATCTAGCTGCCCCCACCTCTTCCTTAGTAAATGGGGGTTAAGAGTGATCGTGGCTAAAATTGGATTAATTTTTTTCTTCCTTTTTAATGTATGTAGTAAGAAAAAGTTAAATAGATGGAGAACGTCCATCATCCAAACTATGAGTAGGCTGTTGTTGTTGACTCATTTCAGTCATGTCTGATTCTTTGTGACCCCATTTGGGGGTTATCTTGCAAAGATACTTGTCTGGCTGGCTGTTTCTTCCTCTAGCTCATTTGACAAATGAGGAACTGAGACAGCGTGAAGTGACTTGTCCAGGGTCACACAACTAGTAAGTGTATGCAGTCACATTTGAATTCAGGAAGTTGAGTCTTTCTGATTCCAGGCCCAGCACTCTATCCACTGTGCCACCTAGCTGCCCTGATGAGAATGACATTAGTCAGATAAAAAGTATTTATTAAGCATCTGCTCTGTAAGAGATAGTGTGGTCTAGTAGACAGAGAACTGGCCTTGAAGCCAGGAAGACCCGCTTCGAGTCTGTCGTCTGACACATACTCATTGTTTGAGCCTGGATAAGTCTCTCATTGCTCTAGAGTTAGCTAGGTGATGCTGTGAATAGAGATCTGGGTCTGGAGTCAGGAAGATCTGAGTCCAGATGTGGCCTTGGACACTTTCTACCTGTGTAACCTTGGACAAGTCACTTAGTCTCTGTTTGACTGTAAACTGCAAAATAGAATAATAGTACCCACTCTGTTGTGAGGATCAAATGAGATATTTTTTTAAGTGCGTAAAAAGCCCTTAGCACAGTGATTGGCACTTAGTAAATGCTGTATCAGTTCTTATTCCTTCCCTCCCCTCCACCCCCAACTCTGTGGAACCGTAAGTTGTTGTGTGAAAGCACTGATCTAAATTGGTAAAAAATTAAAAAAAAAGGACTTTCCACAACCCATGCAAATGAAATCACAGATCCCGAACCTATCTGTACTATGTGCTAAGCCCGTGCTAAACACTGAAAATACAAAGATAAAAATGAAATAGTTCCTGCCACCAAGGAACTTATATTCTATCTGGGGAGTCTGTCTATCCATATATCTATGTATCTATCTGTCTGTCTGTCTGCCCCTCTGTCTGTCTATCCTATCTATCCATACACACACACACATACACACACATAAATATATGCAAAATAAATGCAAGATAGTTTTGTGAGGAAGGATACTACCAGGTAGAGGTGGAGAAAGGCTTCCTACACCCTCCTGACTTAGTCCATCAATTCATATATCTTGTACTTTTGACTGCTTCTTTAGGCAGTGTACAGGGACAGGCAATTGGGCAGGAAATTGAAAGGAGAAAAGAGTCAGGTGGATTGCATTTGGGAAATGGTACTTTCCATAATCCTAGGATGCTCCCTGACACAAAAGCTTGACTTTATATTATAATATACCACCATTCCTCTGATGATGCTATATGGCTCTGAATCAGAGCACTTTACTCTCTGGAGGATAAAAATTTCAGGTGTTCCAAAGATCAAAGAAGAGATACATTGTTGATGTAAGTAAGGCATGGCATCTTTATGGTGACTTGTCCTTGGGAGGTGACATGAAAGTTAGCTTTCAGGAAATGTATGACTAGAAAAGAGATATGGAGGAAAGGATGACAGACGGACAAAGACTGCGTTATCTCCGTGGGATGTTGAGAAACTTGAGGAAGAACTCCAGCTTACTGGTAGATACTTCATGGAAAACTTGTGGGGAAAAGATTGTTAACAAGTTACACAGGAAGAAAATGCATGAATGTATTGTTGTCTGTCCTTATGGAGTGGATACCTGTAATAATGAGATCCTTGATCCATTGAAGGATTATGGATATGCAGTCTTAGAATTTAAATACTATAGTCTCATTGGGGACCTTAGCAGTTAGCAGGATCTCACTATAGCTATGGCCTGACTAGGTTGGACTGCTCCAGTACAGCCGAAGTTGTGTTCTGTATTGTCTCTAAGTATTCTGTACAGAAAGAAAGCTATAGATCCTGACGCTGAAGGCTATGAAAACTTTCAGGCTCTTAAGACACAAGGGATTGTTATTTCTGAGACTGTTGTAGAACGTTAAATGTAGCACTGTACAAGTTGGAGCAGACCACAGTGACACCTTAATTCATAAACCCTCTGAGAACCAAGCTTCTTTACCATGAATTTGTGTTTAAAAAAATCTGTAAATCATGAGAAGAACTGCTCTTGCTTTTACTTACCCATGCATAATAAAAATATTTCCCAGAGCTTTGGGAACAGTAATACTTCCAGTCTGGTGCCCTGCCCTCCACCATCATTCTTGGAAGCCACCCCTGTGGAGTTGGAGCCTGGCAATTTCTATGGATGCCACAGCTCCAACTACTGAAGAAAGTTCTTGCTGCCAAAGACCTTGGTCCTACTGTCGAATGGTTTAGCATCAGAAACGGATAAGATTTTATCAGTGGAAACAACATTAAGGACAAGGCATTATAATTTGCTTTGCCATTGAACTCTAAGGACTATGAGACCTTTCTAACTGACTTTTAGATGAAATTTTCCACCTTTGCTATCTCCATCATTAGAATGTGACCTCTTTGAAAACATGGACATGGACTTTTCTATTTGTATCCCCAGCACTTACCACAAGGCTTTGCCCAATGTAACTGCTTCATAAATGCTTCATTCATTCATTCATCATTTGTTCAGTCTTTTTTCTGTGTCCCTTATATAAGGTAGGGCTTCTCTAAGAAAGTTGTGTTCTTTCTGTTCCAGTGCTAAATTAGTACATCTATAGATATAACCTCCATGTCCCCATAATTTTCTTTGTTTCTTTCTTGCAGTTTATTCTTGTTAGCAATTTGTGTATTCTTTCAATCAGTTGCTTTTTGATGTGCCTTTTTGTGTTGTGCTTTACTCTTAGAAAAATCAGTTTATGAAGGAGGGGGGATTGTATAGTGATAATTACCCTGTATTCTGATGAGGACCAGTCAGACTGTGTGCCCTTTCTATCACTACTCACCTCTCCCGAGGTCCATTTGTCCTACCTCTTTGGATCTATTTCCTCTTTTCCACATATATGCTGTCCACCCACCTCTTTTCTGCGGTTGCGGTATTGGGAAATATGACACTTCCCTGAAGAAAGATGTCTCCATGAGACATCTTTTCGCACAGACCAACCCATTATGCAGCTCCTGTCCCTTCTCCCTTGTCTTTTTAATTGAAGGTCAATCTTTTTTCAGTTTGAGAATTAGAGTCAATTTTGTTAAATACAGTATATTATTTGGGGGAGGGCATCTCAATCTTTTTTGCTTCATAGAACAGCATATTCCAGTCACTTCTTTGGCTTCTAATAGATAAGAAGGTAGTCACTGGCTGTTTGAATTGACTTTGCTTCATAACTAATGGCTTTTTTTCTTGGTTGCTTACTGTATCTGTCATTTGGCATTGAAGTGCTAAAATCTATCCACTACATCCTCTTGTGTTCTATTCTTGGCAGTTTATCCTTGTTAGTAATTTGTGTATTCTTTCAACCAGTTGCTTTTTGTTTTTAGTTCTCCTAGGGAATTATGTTATTCAGACTTATAAATTTAGTATTTTTTTTTGTTATTAAATCAACATATACCCTGATCTTCAGTGATTTTTATGGGACGGTGGAAAAAAATTAAGAATGAGGAATCATAGTTCAGGGTAAAGGAATAAGAGTCCAAACACTTGCAGACTATATCTCATGCTTTTTTTATATCATGAACACTTTCTTTTAGAAGAGAATTGGTAGATGTTGGTCATGGTAAACACCATTGCAAAAAAAAAGAAAGAAATTGATCATATTTAATAGATAAGAAAAGACTTCTTAATAATGTGTGAGTTATCCCTGAATCATGCCTGTATACAGTTGGATCACTGACTTGTCAAGGAAAAGATCAGAATTAGTGAAAAGCAAGAAGACGGATTTAATAAAGAAAAAAAGATTTGACATACATTAAAACAACTCAATCCTGAACTTTAAAAATAAGTAATCAGCAATGAGAAAGGGGAAATGGGAATCTGAAATAACATTATCTATTGCAATTATTATATACAACTACTGACAGTTTATTAACTGTAACAGGAAGACAGAAAGAATCCAGAAAAGATGTTAGCAAGCAAACATTTGACTTACGTGACAGGAATAGGAGTGATATCAGCCACATATTTACCATTTTAACAATGCATTAAAAGATGTAGAGATCCTGTTGTGCTTCTAATTTGTTGATTATGAAAAAGCATTTGAATCCATAAAACAACATACCGCTTTACAGGTTCTTTGTGGACAAGTTTTTTTACATCCATATTTCAAATTATCCAAGAGTCCTTGGATATGATAACAAAAATAACCCAGTTCAGTGACTGTCGATCATAACTATCAGGTGATAACATAAAACAAGGAAATATATGCTTGCTAAAGGTATTTAACACTGTGATGAAGGAGATACAGCACAGAGTTCGTGATGAAGAAGGATCCCTTGTGAATAGTAATATTCTCTAGATACTCCTGTTTGTGAAACTTACTATGCCAATTACTTCAAACCCCAGAATACTGCAAGATTTCCTCATTGAGATCTGGAATTGCTACCTGCCATGTATACTGACTGGATAGACCAAGTGGATGAAAAATGACTTCTCTGCCCAGATTACAGCATTCATCAAGATGAACAACATACAGAGAGTTCCCTTTAATGTGTAATAGACAGTATAGATGAATAACAACTTAGGCACAAAGTTGAACAAGAGGAGGGAGGAAAGCAGACTGGATTGCTTTGGAAAACTACAGTCTTTTTTAAATGACCCTAAACTTCCCATGAAAACAGTGGCTTATCTTTTTAATACCAGAATTCTTCTAGTTTTGCTGTATGAAAGGAAGACATGGAATATAATAGTTTTCAATTAATTAAATGTGACTATCACAGGTTCTTGATGTTGGTAAGCAGATTGCAGCATATAATCATTAGAGAACTACAGCTGACGGTATTTATCTCATCAGATAGATGGAGAACTATTAACTCAACCTAATGTCAGTTTTTAGAGAGCCTGGAAGGTAGGGCAGTAGATAAGAATGCTGGACCTGGAGTCAGGAAGACTGAGGGTCAGATTTGACCCCAGATTCTTACTGTGTGACCCTAAGCAAATTAATTCACTAGCCTCAGTTTCTTATCTGTAAAATGAGGATAATAGTAGCACCTACTTCCCAGCGTAGTTGTGAGCACAAAATGAAATAATATTTGCAAAGCACTTTTTAAGTCTTAGGGCACAATATGGGGCTATTTATATCATTTGGTTCATTTCCACAAAATGTAGTCAGTTTCATATTGAGGACATTAAAAATTGCTTCAGAGTCCTTCACACTTAGAGTAACTGCTCTTCTTTCATAGCAGCCAGCTGTTTGATAGATTAAATTTAATATCAGACACTATTTTCTACAATCAGTAAGCATTTATTAAGCTCCTGCTTTAAGGACAGCCACCTTGCCAAGTGCTAGGAATACAAAGACAAAAAAGCTAAACAGCTTCTGCCCCTCAAGGAGCTTACAGTCTAAAGGGGAGGCAACAAATATGTATACAATGTGTACATATACTTATATGGCTATATATATTCAACTGTATACATGTACATATATACATACATATACACATATGGGTCAGCTAGGTGGTATAGTGAATAGAGCACTAGGCTTGGAATCAGGAAGACTCATTTTGTGAGTTCAAATCTGGCCTCAGACACTTACTAGCTGTGTGACCCTGAGCAAGTCACTTAACCTTGTTTGCCTCAGTTTCTCATCTGTAAAATGAAATAGAGAAGGAAATGGCAAACCACTCCAGTATCTTTGCTAAGAAAACCCCAAATGGGGTCATAAAGAGTTGGACACTACTGAAATGACTGAACATTCATATGTAGACACACTACATACACACACATACACATGTATATAGACACATTGATACAGGACTCATGTAAATCAGACAACAAAGTAACTCTGGAAAGGAAGATAGTGGTAGGAGGGGAGGGGGTGCCAGGGAAGGCTGCCTGCTGAAGGCATTTCTTGAGCAGAGGGACAGCATGGATTTTAAGAGGTGGAAGTGAGGAGGGGACTGCATTCTAAGCATGGAAAATAGTGCAAAGGCAGAGAGATGTGGAATGAGGCTTTATGTGTGAAGCCAGCAACAGCTGGCCAGTATAGCCTGTGTGCACTGGACTAATGTGTGAGAGGAATAGAAAGGTAGGAAGAGACCAGGTTTCCTTGTTGGTTGCACAGTGTTTCATTAACAGCATTATTTTTAAAGGCTTTCAGATTTATTTCAGATTTACTTACTCCCAGAATTAAATAAAGAAAAGAGGATCTGTGAAGTATATATTTGAAGTATATCTATAGCTCTGGGGCTTCTATAATCCCATTGTTGGGGGCAGTGATGTGGTTCAGTGTTTAGAGCACTGGTCCTGGAGTCAGGAAGACCTGGGTTCAAATGTGACTTCAGACACTTGCTAACTATGTGACTCAGGTTGCCTCAGTTTCCTCATCTATAAAATGGAGATAATAATAGAACCTACCTCCCATGGTTGTTGTGAGGATCAAATGACATATAATTGAAGTGCTTGGCACTTAGTAGGTGTTATATAAACGTTAGCTATTATTATCAAATGTATGTGATTCCTCCTGGGATGAAGATCACAGCTTATCCTTGCACCCTTCTCATCCAGGTTGTCTTATAAATTCTTTGCAGGGGGTCCACCCAGTAAGGTGGGGGACCTGCTCGGCCTCTCTTGACATGTTCATTTATCATGTAGTCTTACGGTGTATTCCTCCTACCTTCATTTCTAAGCACACATTTCTGATGACATTCTTTATGCTGCTTTTTCTGCACGGTTCTTTGTTGACGATATATCTTTTCCCTGCTTGTGCCCACCAAGAGCCTCTCCATCGCCCTCTGGAGTATAGCTCAATGATTTTTATTCTGTCGGGAGATGTAGTATTCCATGAATTGAAGCCATGGGACTTTAAATCACCTTGGGAATGAAATAAAAGCTACATTTGTGTGGTTTTGTGATTCTTAGAATTTGCAGTCTTAATGCTTTGTCACTTTAAAATTCATTTGAATTTTACTATCCGTATTTCTTTCATAATTAAAAAAGAGGCTTAAGCTTTCTCCCTACCACTGTCCCCATGTAAAATGCCCACCAAGCAAATTCCTCTTCACAGTGAAAATCCCAATTCAAGTTGAGGGATTTAAGAATTCTGCTAAATAAAACTCTTTAGTTTGTCTAATGACTTTCCTTGGATAAAAATAACTTTGATAGAGGATTATCAGCTCCTGGCTTGTGTGCCTGAGGGCAGCATGCCAAATCACCTTCTTGGCACATCAGCTTTTGGCCTTCACTAGCTGTAGTGCTTCTTGGAGGAGGCATCGGATAGTTCATCTCCACTGCTGTAGACCCTTGGAAATTTTCTTCACTGGGTTACCAGGTACAGAACATTGAATAACACCATATCACACAACTGCTTTCATGGTGCTTTAGCCTAATTTGTCACAGGGATAGGGACTGGACCTGGGAGCTCCCTATGCCAAAGCTGGCAGGCATCCTTTCTGCAATTTGTAATCTTAGAGAATTCTATAGGGCACCAAGAGGTTAAGTGAGTTATCCCAAGTCACATAACAAATATTTGTCAGAGATGAGACTCGAACCCAGACCCGCTCTTGTTTCTCAGACCAGCTCTTCATTCACTATACCCAAGACCCTCAAATAAATGTTTGCTGAATAAATGAGCTTATGGTGTGTGTATCAAATGGCTTAATATTCTGTAGTCCAGAGAGTATTGACAATATATGGTTACAGAGAGGATGGAATATAAAGCTATTCTTAATATATAATAAGGAAGGAGAAGAAAAGGGATTTAAACTGCATCCTTGAAGATATAAATTAGAATATCTTGATAGCATTTTAAAAACATTGGGGATGGATTTTCAAATGGGAAAATAATCTCATCAGTTGAGATAATTTCAGTATGGACCTGCTTGAGTACAGTGTTACAAGGTCGATAAAGGATTTCTGACCCTACAACATGCTGAGTACCACAGTAATTTTGTAGCTCACAGGCTGTGTTTAAGTTAGGGTAGGGGGCAGGTTGGGTGGGAATCCATGGATGAACTAATTTTCATTCCTGGTGCAGTACAGTTGAGGCCTTTGACTTTAAGCATTCTGGATGAAACAAAACACTATTTAGGGATTTTCCCCCTTCCCCTCCCCCCCCATTAAAAATATTATTGATACAAGGACAGTTAGAGATCTCCAGTAGCCAAAACAAAACAAATACAGAAAAATTCATGGTTTCATCAGAGTGGTTACTCTGCACATTTTTTAGCTCTGTTAGTTTAGGCTTTGAGAATCCAGGGTCACTTCCATGGCCCAGTGAGGCTTTGAATAGGATACAGTAAAGACCCTCAGTTGCATTCTTCATTAAATTCTTTCTTCAAATTCTGTTGAAGTTGAATTATTCAGGTTTTAAAATATTAGGCTTATCTGAAACACTGATAGAATTGGTGGGATATGCCACATATTTGCCACAGATAAGTAATACATTTTGATTAAATGAAACATTCCTTACTTTTGAAATCCAGCACTAACAGCTGAGCATTCTGATAAATTGGATACCTTGTCTATTGTAATGTCAGTCTCCTGCTCGTCAGCAGCCTTGGGAAGGAAAGGGATGAGCTGTTGAGATGAATGTCTTCTCCTTTAGTTACATTGATTTCCAAGCTGTCTTTAATATACTAATACTTTAAGATAGCAGGATTTGATCACTCCTCGTTTAAGAAATGGGTACTTTACATAATAGGCAGTAGAATCACAGAAAAAGATAGTTATTAAAGGACCTCAGAGGCAATCTATTCCTAACCTTCCCTAAAGAGGAGTTCTGTATATAGCATTCCAAATAAGTGATCAAAAAGCTACCACTTAGAAGCTTCCATTGAGCTTTGTAAGGTATCTTATTCCATTTTGGAACAACTTAATTTTTTTATTCTCAACTTAAACACCAAAAAAAAAAGACATTTCCATACTCACCAAAAAGAGATTTATATATGAAACTATGAATCTCCATTTCATATTTCTTGCTTTAAAAAATGCATAATAAATTCTGCATCTTACTTTCAAAACTACCCTGTATACCTGTATTTCCTTTTGAACTATGTTCTGTGCTCTTCTGTGCATTAAAAAAATGTTTTGGGGGCCTTTTGTGGGCATCAATGTTGCTAATCCCATTCCTTCCCAATACCCCCCTGCCCCAAGAGAGATTTTAAAGAAACAATCTTGTAATAAATAAATATAGTGAGTCAAAATGAATCCACACAGTGGTCATTGTCGAAAATGTTTATCTCTTCCTCCATCTTAAGGACATCTCTCTTTGTCAGGAGATGGGGAATATGCTTTATTACAGTCCTTCAGGGGCATGGTTGGTCAGTGTGGCAATCTTAAGTCTTTCAAAGTTGTTTTTCTTTGTGATATTTTTTCCTTTTTACAAATTACTCTCCTGGTTCTGTTCACTTCGCTCTGCATAAGTTCATATACTTCCTATTACTCAGGATTCTCTAAAATCATCTTTTGCCGTTCCTTAAGGTAGATGATATTCCATTGCGTTATACACCACAATTTGTTCAGCCGTTCACCAATTGATTCACATCTTTTAGACCCGCTTCCGTTCCCTTCCCCCCTCCTCAGATTGTGTGTTCAACACCCTTTTGTCCATTTCAGATAAGAGTGAGGTTCATCTGATGCCTGCTTCTCCCAGTACTTTTCCATATTTATATATTTCCATGCTCCCCAATAATGAGAAAAAGCAAGTTCCATCCCTTTTTTTAAATCTTTTCCTATACTTGTGTATTCCTTTTACCCTCTTTTCTCTTTCCCCTCAGAACAGTGACAATCTAACCCCAGTATCTCTGCTTTCTTATTTAACTTCCCCAATACCTTTTAAAGATATTAAGGTTCCGTAAAAAACACTTGCTTCTTCCTCCCTGTTAAAATATTAGTACTATATCATTTGTCACAGTCCAATTGCTTAAATAAATTTATTATTTTAG
Source organism: Phascolarctos cinereus (assembly GCF_003287225.1). Taxonomy (NCBI): domain Eukaryota; kingdom Metazoa; phylum Chordata; class Mammalia; order Diprotodontia; family Phascolarctidae; genus Phascolarctos; species Phascolarctos cinereus. Next base: position 96,380,509 of record NW_027556098.1, read on the forward strand.
GTTTCCCTTGACTCTTGAGTTTGTCAATCATAGTTTGAGTCAATAAGCATTTATTAAGCACTTATCACATGGCAGGCACTATACTAAATGCTGAGGATGGGAAGAAAAGGCAAAACAAAACAAAAGGCAATCTGAAACAAAACCCCAAACCCCCCAACAATAACAACAACAACAACAACAACAACACAGTCTCTGTTCCCAAGAGTTTTACAGTCTAATGGGGGAGACAACATGTAAACAAGTATATACAAATATGATAGCGTCAGGACAAACTGGGAGTAGTCTCAGAAGGAAGGAACTAAGGTTAAGGAGGGCACGGAAAGGCTTCTTGTAGAAGTTGGGACTTTAGGGGAGACTGGGAAGCAAGGAATATCAGAAGGCAAAATGACAGTTCCAGGCATATGAGACAGCCAGTGAAAATGCATACTGTCAGCAGATGGAGTGCCATTTTGAGGATCATGAAGGAAACCAGTGTTACTGGAATGGGAGGGGAGTAGTAGGGAGCTGGGTTAAGAAGGTGGAAGTCCTGTATTGCATTAAACATCCATTCTTTTTTTCCTCTTGGGGAATTAAAATCAGTTTCATAGTGCTTGTAAATTATTCTTGGTTGTAAGACTGTGCCTTTCGCCATTCGTAATATTATATTCTAAGATTTCATCTCATTTATAGTAGAAGCTGCTAAGTCTTGTGTGAACCAAACTTTGGTCCTTAGTCTTCAATTTGAATTCTATTTATATGCTTGTATATTTTTCTTTGAAGTGGAAGCTATGGATTTTAGCTATGACATATTTGGGACCTTTCTTTTAGGTACCCTCACCTGTCCCCCCAAAAAACAAAAACTTGAAACTTTCCTTTTAGTAGTTGATTAGTGGTTTCTTTCTGTTTTCATTTTGCCCTCTTAGTCTGGTAGCAGCTAGGTGTCACTGAGCAGGTCTGGAGTCTGGAAGACCTGAGTTCAACTGTGGTCTCAGGCACTTTCTAGTTGTGTAATCTCCTGCAACTCACTTATCTTTAATGTCCTCAATTGTAGAATGGGATAATAATACCAATACCTTGCAGAGTTGTTGTGAAGACCAAATAAAATAATGTTTGTAATCCAGTTAGCACAGTGTCTGGCACATGTACAAATGCTGGGTATTTATGATTGTGATGTCTAGGAAATTTTCATTTATAAATTCTTTAAATATAGTTTCTAAGCTTTTTTTTAAGAAAAATTTTTTCAGGAAGTCCAGTAAATTATTTCTTCTTGACCTGTTTTTCAGGTCGTTTTAAAATGTCAAATATGTTACATTTTGTTTTTTTTTTCTAGTGTTTTGATTTTGTTCTGATGTTTCTAGTTAATTCATGGAGTCATTGATTCCCATTTGCTTTAATCAAGTTTTTTAGCAATTTTGTTATTTCATAAAGGTTTGCCACTTTTACCTATTCTTCTTCCTCCAGTCCTCTAGAAATTTTATTTCCTTTTTTTTTCTTTTTAAATCTTTTGCTTCATTTCTTCTAGGCATTCATGTAGTCCTTGTAGAAAATCTTTTTTTTTATTTCCTTCATATTTTTCCTTACAGTTATTACAGGTTTACTTTCTCTTTCTACAGTTTCCAAATTGTACAATTACAATTTTTCATACTGGTCCATTTCTTTTTTCATGTAGTATCTCTTCATCTTTAGTTCCTCAATTGAGTCTTTGTGCCCTGGTCAGGCTCTGCCTCTTGCAGTTAATTTGAATGAAGGGGTTGCTCAGCTTGGGCTTGCCCTATTTCCCCTGAGCAGACCAGGATTCCCAAGATTCATCCTCTTTAAATCTTTGAGATTCAGGGTCCCAGACCTTTAGGGCCTTCATAGAGCTTCTATAGGATAAAGTGCTAATACCTTCTTCATCTTTTGAAGAACAAAATTATCAATAAGGAAAGGCAAGAATTTATCATCTGTTTTGCTTTTGTCCCAGGGAGACTTATAATTGAAGTTCCCCCATCACTACTTATAGCACGCCTGTAAGTCCGGTTTGTGATCCATTTCCTGAAATCTATTTATGTCCTTTGTTCAGATGATATGTAGTTTATTCTCATGACAAATCCACTTTTTTCCCCCTCTCTCCACTGATTTTTGCACATATCCTTACTACATGCCTGTGTGTGCGCTGGCTTCCAGATTTAAGGGGCATGTCTTAATATCCAGTGCCACCTTATCACTCTCCCTTTCCCTTTTTTGCTCTGTTCGTTTTGCATTCTGTCTAGTCACACAACCTGTCCTGCCAAGGCTCAGTGACAGCTATAAGATCAAGTTTACCTTCTTGCATTTGGATAGTAATAATAATAATAGGTAACATTTATGTAGTGCCTACTATATGCCAGGCATTGTGCTAAGCTCTTTACAATTATTATCTCATTTGGTCCTCACAACAATCGTGTGCTATTATATCCATTTTGCAGATGAGGAAACAGAGGCAACCAGACGTTAAATGACTTGCCCAGATATGCTTAGTGTTTTGAGCTAGATTTGAACTCAAGTTTACCTGACTCCAGGACCAGCACTCCATCCACTGCACCATTTTATTGTCTCTGTCCCCAGACAAATCATTAGGGATGCCTAAGGTGGTCAAATTTTACAAATTTGGGGACTGTTTCCTATCATTTCCCAGTTTTATGCCCTCACAAGGTGACATATCAGAGCCATTACTTCTTGTCCTTTCTTCTTCTGGGTTTCCTGAAACCCTCTGTGAATTCCTGTTCTTATTATTGGAGTTCAAAATCTGCTTTTCCCAGATGGTCATTCTCCACCCACATCCATCCCCCAACCCCAGCCAGTAGAGCTTTGGACCCATGACTTCACTCCAAGTGTTCAATTTCCTCTTCCCTTCCTTTTCTCTTTCACATTCTGCTATCAGGGAGGAAGTTAGGATTACTCTCTGTTTCATCAGATTCTTTCTTCTTCCTTATCTTTTAATTTGAAGCGCTTCTTTTCTTCCTCCCCTCCCCCATTCTTTCAAGGAACATTTAGTTCTCCCTGATAACCTAAAGAGTAAAGAAGTATTCATTTTGCTCTTTAAACGTCTCTGTGATGGAGACCAAATTATTCTTAGTGTGTATGTAGTTATTACTAAGCCACTGACAGAATGAAAATCATAGTTTGCTCTTTACAGTTCACTGCAAAATTCTCCTTGCTTTCCATATTTTCTGAGGATTGAGAGTCTCAGGCCTCTTTTGGTATAGTTAGTATCTCACTTGACTAATTCTCATGATGAATTGATGTAGGCATGCTGCCTACTGTCAGGTAGCAAAGGGGATAGGGTCCTTAATTCTGGTTAGGAATACTTCAGACACTTAACTAGATGTGAGACTTTGGGCGTGTCACTTAACCTCTCCAAGCCTCTCTTTCCTCATCTGTTAGATGGTCATGGAAAAAAAGCAGTTAATTCCCAGTGTTGTTGCCAGGATCATATAAATTAACATAAGTAAAGCACTTTGTGAACCTTTAAGTGCTAGATAAATTTCAGTTATAATTATCAGCTATGCTAGTTTACAATGATACTTCTTTTATTCTTAGATAAATTAAAATTTAAATAAATAAAAATAATTTTTATTTTATTAAAATAATTTTAATTAAAATTTTATTAAAATAAAGTAATTTAAAAGTTCTTAGATAAATAAAAAAATAAAAAGTTCTTAGATAAAATTAAAAATGCTTAAGTTGGGGGAGGTTGAATTGGGTGATCGAGGAAAAGTAAACTAAAGGTTAGCTCTCTCAGCATGTGTGAGCTTTGAAGAAGGATGTTCTGTCAACAAATTTGAGAATATTTTAGGGGAAGTCATAACAAACCATGACTTCAGTGCAAAGCTGAGGTGGAGAGTACTGAAAAACGTGTAAAATATGTGTCTGCTATCCCAAGCACACCATGCCATTAGAAAGGGTGGGGAGAGGCTCGAAATTTTGTATTCGTACTTTGGGAACAAAATTAGCTAGTTATAGTGCTTTCTGGTTTACCCTTTGGGTGAAATAGCAGAATGATTAATAGTAAATTGATTTCTTGGTCCCTCTTCTTTGTTCTAATTACTTTCTATGGAAATTCAGAGTCAGATGCATTTTTCTCGTTGTTCCTCAGATGCCAAAGGAAACTGCATTTGTCTTTATGAGAAGAGAATGGTGTTATGAGGGAAATACTGAGAATGTACATATACTTGTTAGTTCGGTAATAAACGTAATTAATTTTTAGCTAGGTATCATGTGGTAGTAATCAGTGATTAAGACAGTGCTGATAAAGGAAGGCTTATAAAGCAGTGATTCTGAGGCAGTGCAAAAACAATGAATTCGTTACTTGTTTATTCAACACAAATTAATAAAGAAAAGTGAAGTACACAAGCATTTATATAGCATGTGCTGTTGAGATTTAGGGACTTAGGGGTGCTGGGATCCCAAAATCACAATACGGGGTCCTGACTAAATGAATTTGACCCAAGCCTTCTTTCAGCCAAGATGAGGTTTATTAAAGATCCGCCATATTGGCCAGACTCTTAAGGAATCTGAACATTTGTGAGCTATTGGCTAGATTATAAAAATCTGAGCCCTTGGCCAGACTCTTAAAGAATCTGAGCACCTACACGGAGACAAGATGGACCTTAATAACAGAAAGACTGTGGGAGGGATCTAGGGAGTACCTTGATTCGGGTGACTGGGAGTATGTGGTCTAGATAGGGTCAAGGGTGGGAAGTAGCCTGGGGCCATCAGGAGGTAATAGACAATGGAGGTTGGGCTGGGTCAGAGGTAACAGAATTGGGAGATTGGGCATAGGCAACAGTGAAAAGCTAGTTGATATGAATATAGCTTCAGGCAAACACTAGAGATTTCCTTGATCTAGTAGGAGAATTCAAGGAGAGTCGTGTAGACTAATGGACCCAAATTCTTTTTGAAGAGAGGGGCAAAGGTCTCAGCTTGGGCCCTATACCCTATCACTACTATGTGGCAGGTATTGTGCTAAGTGCTTTATAAATATTATTTCACTTGAATCTCACCTACCTTGAGAGGTAGGGGCTATTATTATTCTTTTTTACTGAAGGGAAAACTGTGACAGAATAATCAACTTGTATTATACTAGTATAATACCACCCCCCCCCAGTAGGTGCCTCAGGCTGGATTTGAACTCTGGTCTTCATGACTGCAGGCACAAAGCTCTATCCACTGTACCTTAACTACCTCCTAAAAGAAGATTAGAATCTTTTGAGCACTTTTACGTTAGCTAGGTTAGGTATTTTATTAACCTAATCACTTTTTTGGAGGGGGAGGGAGGATCTTTCTGAGATAAACTGGTCTTTGATTTTGCATTTAGTAATTGAACAACTCTAAATGTTAATAACAATGATAAATATCCACTGAATGTAAGCAAATATGTATCTTATTTTCAGGGGTGGTGATTAGATTTATTATGTAACTTAGTAACTTTAAAATTGTATGCACAAACTAATTTTTAATGAAGAGAAAGAAAAGCTTTCTTAATTGTACTGTCACTGTTTTTACTTGTTCTACTTTTGACTGGTTATTTTGTCATTTTGACTTTCAAAATGTTTTAGATGAGATTTTCTGGATCTTTACAGTAATAGTGATAACATTTTAATATTATTATGGTGCCACCTTTTTGAAGTGTCTAGATTCAGTGATCATTATAATTACCTTTTTAAGTGGTTGATGGAAAATCTGGTTGGAAAGCAAAAACTTAAAAAAAAAAAAATCAGGAGATGGCTCACAGTGCCCTGAAGCTCATTTCATAGCCATAGTGACATACAAGTATTTGGCCACTGGAGGGCTCCATATTTTGTTAGTTAAAATTCATTGGGAATGAAGAAATTAAGTTAAATTTGATTCCGAATAAAACTCAGTTAACATTAGTATGTGCATACACAAATGTGCTGTGTTCAACAGTGTTTGCTTCCTCTATTTTCTTACGACTGAAATGAAAAGGAACACAGAATATTACCTAATTATTCCACAGAGGGATTCCCAACTTGATTTACTGAACATGATACTAGCAGCTCAGGCAAGAGGTTGAGGTTCATTTAGGTAATGTGTTTAAATTTGATAATTGGTTTTCCGGAGTACTACCTAGAATTTCTAAGCTTCAGTTTATGAGGGTTTAGGGGAGTTGTTTCCCACCTTGGTTTGGCAACCCTTAGAGTTATTTGATTTCATTGGATGTTGAAATTATCAAACATTTCTTACAATGTGATTTTTTTCAATTCGTTTACTTTTAAATTACAGTTTTTAGAAGGATGAGATGGTGTCTTGAAACTGAAGGAAAAGCAGATTATTTATTACCACTTCAAAAAACCTGGGAATCATATTTTCAAGGTCTTTCAACCAATGTATGATACCCACTTTGAAACAGAACTTTTGGTTTATCCAAAGCATATACCTGTACAAACTGTCTTTTCCCCATGGATTTCCTTTAAATGAATCTGTTTACATGGGGAAGGTGCTCTTCTGCTAGGTCACTGGACAGTTTGGTACTCAGTATAGGTATGTACTGAGAGAGAGGTTTTTGTGAATGCTCTAGATTTTTTCTTTCTGAATCATGATTAATTCTCATCATTCCAGAAATTCATACTTCAGTGTGTATTTCACAAAGTCTGTATCTTTTTCCCTACATCTTCCTTATTGGAAATAAACTATGAGGTTTTATTCTTTTGGATAGATAGCTGTGCAATATTTGCTTTAATTAAATTATTAAGTTAATTTAGGAACAATCTTTAATCGATGAATTAAAATTTTATGACACACTAATTTAATTATTAATTAAAATAATTTTAGGGTAGGTAAACAATTACTTTTTACCATTAGCATTTAGGGACCCATTTAAGTGCATTTAAAGTGTTAGTGCTGTAATAAGCAAGGTTTAGGATGCTATTTGACAGAGTTCATACCTCGAGTAGTTGACCTCTTAGTTCCCTTGTTCATAAGATTGTAGGTTTAGAAGCCATCAGGTCCAACCCCCTTTTTTCCACTGACAGGAACATTGGGGCATGGAGAGCTTAAGTGACATGTCCTGGGTCACACAGCTAATAAGTATTAGTGATAAGGTCTGATCTCAACTCTTCCTGACTCCTAAGTCCAATAATCTAGCCACAGTAGCAGCTAAGTGTTGCAGTGGATAAGACTCTTGGCCAGGAGTTGTGAAGACCTCGGTTCAAATTCAGTGCCAGACACTTACTAGCCGTGTGACCCTGGACAAGCGGCTTAACCTGTTTGCCTCAGTTTTCTCAGCTTGCCTCTCAGGGTTGCTATGAGGATCGAATGAGATAATATTATAGAGTGCTTAGCCCAGTGCCAGGCACAGGCACATAGTAGATGTAATATAATTGCTAGATATTATCACAATGTCATGCTTCTCCTACTACAGAAGACTCTCCTGTTTGCTACCTTCCACCCTTCTTTACACCCACTTCCATCCCCTACCCCTTTCCCCAACCTCACAGCTTTTAAAGTTGTTGGCAAAAGGTAAAAACTTTCCCCCAATACCCAAAAGAGAACATTTTAACTTGTGAGTCCTACTTATTTTTTGAACATTTATGAAAGCTAGCTTGTTAGCTGATGAAAACAGTTAAAAGAAGCACAACTGGGTATTGCAGTCACAGGTATTGCAGTCTGATGCTCTTATTTTATAGATGAAGAAACTGAGGCCTGCATAGGTCAAATGTGCCCAACGTCACACTCTTCCTAAAGATTGGAAATGACATTCAGTTTTGCAATTCAGATTGCAGCTCTTAACACAGTTGTCATACTGCTTTCCAGTGATCTCAGTCTCATTAACTCTGTACTCTAATCAGCTGAATTAACTGAACATAGGCTCTGCCACCAATACTGGGAGGAAAAAATCAACCTACACATCCCAGACATGCTCTACTGACCTTACTATGGAATTGAAAACCATTAGCAAGTACATGAGATAGAATGCCTATAGTTCTAAAGACTTTACCAGTATCTGTAGTGTCTCAAGAGTGCCACTTTGTAAAGCTTTTCTCATCTAGAATGGAGAAGGGGCTAGAAATAATGTCGTAAGCATTGTCTAGTCTACTCCCGAAGGGAAAAGGGAAAGGAGCACTTTTATGTAGCACCTACTGTGTGCTATATAAATATTTATATTTATAAATATTATCTTATTTGATCCTCCTAACAGCCCCTGAGAGGTAGGTGATGGTATTATGATTTGTCCAGGATCACAGAGCTAGTAAATGCCTGAGGCCAAATTTTACCTCAGGTTTTTCTGACTCCATGCCTGGTGCTCTATCCAATATGCCACCTTGCTGTCTCTGATACATAAAATGGGTTTTATTTCTATAGTAGTAGAAGTATTTTAATACTAAGAATGCAACTATTGTCATTGAATTTGCAAAGATTTGATAGCACAGTGAAACAAATTATTCTCCTGATACAAAGTTGTCAGAGCATTAAATGAACAGATTTTTTAAAAAGCATTTATTAAGTCATTAATATGTGCCAAGGCCTGTGCAAAAGTACTAGGAATAGAAATAGCAAATATATTCTGGCTGTCAGTGAGCTCACACTGTAATTGAGGGAGACAATATGGGGGAGAAAAAAGAAAAAGTACAACTGTAGGGAGAAGAGAAAGATCTGTAAGTCCTGAGGATGTGACAGCAGGGCAGAAGGCAAGGTCCAGGGCTCTGTCACTTACATCAGCAGGCCAGATTGAGTTTGGAGGGAATGAGGCAATGCAGATTGTAAGGTCTGAAGGACATTTGGAGTCAATGGTTGTGTAGATGGATGATATAGCAGCCGGAGGGTGGGGTTGGGGGTAGGGGAGCGAGTCTGGTGCTTAGCATGTTGCACATGGAGAAAGGATATACCAGAGTTTGAGTCTTGGCTCAGATACTTACTAGCCATGTGTACCTGTACAAGTCTGTCTCAGTTTACCCAATTGTAAAATAGGGATAATAATAGCATCTACCTCACAGGGTTGTTGTGAGGATCAAAGGAGATAACACATATAGGCCTTTGCAGACCTTAGTGTGCTATATATTTTTTATATATATATATGTGTGTGTATGTATGTATGTATGTATGTATGTATGTATGAATGAAATGCTAGTTACTATTATTATTAGAAAGATTATTGACTGCCATGTCATCCTAGCCATGTGAGCAACAAAGAAGTCAAGATTGGTTCTAAGTGACCAGCATTGGAGGAGGGGGTAAGAGAAGTTAGAAATTAGAGAGAAGAATGTTGCTGGTAGTGGAAGGCTTGGCCTCCTGGCCCTGGGCCAGGGGAAGGCCAACGGGACAGGTAGAACAAGGGGAAAAAAGGTATTCTGGCTGGTGGCAGGTCTCCCTGATCAAGACTGATGAGAAAGTTGCCTACAGTGCTGATGTAGTATCTCTCTGTGATAATGGGTGATGAGGGGCTCGCTTGTATCCTTCTTTTTCTGGTCTCAAAGCAGTTGGCTGCTTCTGGAAATATAATATGACAGTATATTGCAGTCAGTCAGTAAACACTTATTAGGCACCTGCTATGTGCCTGGCACTGAATTAAATGTTGATGATACAAAAATAAGCAAAAGACAGCCCCTACCATTCTGGAGCTCACGATCTAGTGCTTTAATGGTAGGTGCTTAGTAAATGTGTATTGAAATCCAATATTGTAATGTAGTAGAGTGTGGCAGATGCCATCTTTTCTTGAATGAAGATATAAAAAAGCAGGAAAAAAGACAGCACTGTGTAACATCAGTATATCACAATGTTCTGTATTGTTGTTCTTGTCATGATATTGTATTGCTGCAACTCCACTTACCAAGTCACTGGAGAAAAAGGACTAGCAGGAGATTAGGCATATACCATAGCACATAGCTTGCTTGCTCGCTCTCTCTCTCTATACATATACATATACATATACATATACATATACATATACATATACATATACATATACATATACATATACATATACATATACATATACACATACACACATACACACATATATACATATATATACATGTAGCATATATGTATGTGTGTGTGTATAAATACATACATATATACACACACACACACACACACACATACATACATATATATATATGTTTGCATGCTATCTCGCCTTTTTGACTGTAAGCTCCTTGAGGGCAGGACCTGACTTCTGCTTCTTTTTGTGTCACCACCACTTAGAGCAGAGCCTGGTGCATAATAGGTGCTTATTGATTGATTGATTGATTGATGGTCAGTCCTAGTACTTGACATCACTAAAGTTTCTGGGTTATGTTAGGGATACAGGGGACAATGGAGAGAAACTTTAGAAATACCCAGTTTACCACCACTAGATTTGGTATCATGTTGCTATATAACATATGACAATAGCATCAGTATATCCAAAAATATTCTACACCATTCCTGAACCTAGAATCTCCCTAAGACAGTGACCTGGAGGTGTGCAGTTGGTCGGTCAGGAGTGAGCAGATAACTCAAGATAGAGTCATTCAGGAACAACTTTATAGCATGCTGATAACACAGTTATTAGAATATGTGTGTAAGATGTGCAGTTGCTATCCAGGTATTTTGCAGAGTTAGCATAACATTATGTACCGAAGAAAAGACTGGTCTTTTCCAAGACTGCGCCAGGGAATTCCTTAAATGCAGCCAAAGACTTTCACTGACAACAGAACTAAAAGCTACTGCTGGATTTTGCTACTTAGGCAACAGACTGTCCAGGGATGCACTCATCATCAGAGAAATCCAGTATATCTTCTGGGAGATTGGAAGAGAAGGCTTTATGCTGGTGAGTCATCAAATTCCTGGAGAAAATAACTCTACAAAGCCTTTGTACTGTCTTATCTACCATACAGGTCTCCTTGATCTCCTTGAGAATTTTTATTATTGTCACTTATAAATCCTCCTAGAAGAAAAAAAAAGGAAGATAGAATGGATCTTTATGAGTCTTGAGCTGTGGTGTAAAAAATAATTACATCTCCTCAGATGGCCAAACATGGATAGAGAATAGTGATAGAGATAGAAAAAACAAGGGGAAGTAGAAAGACTGCCATAAAAGTTGTTTCAGAAAAGGTAAAGCAGGTCTGGATTGCTGGAAACTCATAACAGCAGATAAGCTAGCCTGTTTTATCTCAGGATACCCCTTTTTTGAACCAAAGCTTTAGGCCTATTACTTGTCCAAGAGAACACGCATAAGAAAATATTTAATTATGTGCTCTGTGTGGAAAAGATTTTTGGCCACCACAGCTGTACTTAAATTATCCATATCCCCTCAAAAATGTACCAAAATAATATTGTTTTCCTACTGAGAGCTCACAGTGATGCTGAAATGTACAAGTTCTTCATTTCTATATTAATTTTGACATTCTGATTAGAATGACTAGAGAATTCAGGAGAAGCAGCATCGTTGGAAGGCTCTGTGAGATAGTGATAGGGCCAGGACTCAAACACAGGGGGCTCTTGATTTCAAGTGTTACATTCACCACATTAAAAAAAAACAAACCAACAATAAAACATACATTTTGTTAGTCCTGAAAAGAACCTTGGAAGCTCCTTTTTTTTTTTTAACAGATGAAAGAATTGAGGCCAGTGGAAGTAAAAATGACAATCGTGTTCATACAGCTAGTTGGGAGTAGATTAACGACTCAGTTCCTTTCCCCCCAAAAAATACCCTGTTACTTCTGTTTTATGATAGCAGTTCAAGGACATTCAGTCTAGAGATTTGGTACACACAGGAGACAGACAATATGACACATGGGAAAAAGCATTCTGGATTTGAAGTTAGAAGACTTGGGTTCTAAAGACTTGCATGAAATAGTGAAAAGCAAAATAAACAGAACCAAGAGAACACCGTATACAGTAACAGCAGTATTGTTTTAAGAATGATTTTGAATGAGGAAGTTATTTTGTCTATTATATACCCAAATTAACTGTAAAGGACACATGAAGAACAATACTATCTGCAACCAGAGAAAGAGCTGATAAATAGGGGCAGCGGGGTGGCGCAGTAGATAGATAGAGCACTGGCCCTGAAGTCAGGAGGCCCTGGGTTCAAATGCGGCCTCAGACCAAACACTTGACACTTACTTGCTGTGTGACCTGGGCAATTCACTTAACCCCAATTGCCTTAAAAAAATACAATTAAAAAAAGAACTTATAAATAGAAGTATGTATAAAATAATTTGCACGTGCGTCTAATGGTAACCATCTTTAGGGTGAGGGAGAGGGAAAAAAAGAAATTTACATGGTAATTTTGTTGTATATTTGAAAGCAATAGCAAGTTGTGCATAGTACATCTGCAGTTTCATGTACAATCATCTTTTTATTGGATTGTGTTATAGTAATGCATATTTTATTCCATAAATTAAAAAAAAAGAGGAAGACTTGGGTTCAAATCCCAGCCATGTGACCTTGGATAAATCACTTCCCACTCTCTGTCTCAGTTCCTTATCTTTAATATGAGTCATTGAACTAGATGGCCTCTGTGGTCATTTTAATCTCTAAATCTTGGATCCTATAGGCTCTAAAACATAGAGATGCATATCAACATATGGGATTGTTATGTACAGATAAAGTACATGGTTTGGCAAGTGAGAGATATGCAGGAAGAGAATATTTGGAGCAGCCAGATGTATACCATGTAAGCTAGTTGGGGATACTTTTTGTTGTTAGCCGTGGAGCAAAGGGACCAGCCAACTAGGTAAAACAAGCAGATTTAGGTACTGGTAATTGGGTATTTCTAAGGTTTCTATCCATTGTCCCCTGAATTCCTGACATAACCCAAAAACCTCAGTGATATCAACTACTGGGACTGACCATCAGTGAATCAAGAAGCACCTCCTGTGTGCCAAGAACTGCTTTAAGTGCTGGGGACACAAAAAGAAGCAGAAGACGGGTCCTGCCCTCAAGGAGCTTATAGTTAGAAGGGGGAGATAGCATGCAAACAAATATATACACAGCAAGCTATGTACTATGGCATATAACTCATCTCCTACTAGTCTTTTTTCTCCAGTGACTTGGTAAGTGGAGGGGTGGCAAAGGGGAGAGAGGGAAAGAAACTCTGTTTTCTTCTATCTCCCAGTAAACCTGGAGTCCTTTACCACTTGACTGGCTTTTTCCTGAAATTCTTCCAGCTATTTCAGCTCCCTGAGGCATGGTTAGCTTCTTTGGTTAGCCAATCATATTGTTCCTTTTTTAACCTAATTAAAGAGGATTTCACACCTGATACAGGGATCACAGGGTGTGTAGGAAATCTTACTTATGCATGTAAAAAACCCTCTCTATGTGTACACTTGACACCATCTCCTCTGTATTCTCTAGCAGCTTCCCACCACTGTCATTTCTCTTCACTCACTCATCTTCATTCTCTGCTGCCTACGATAACAACAGTAGCGACAGCAACAGCGAGCATTTATGTTGACTTTCAAGTGCTTTGCAAATGTTAGTTCATTTTTTTATCCACACAACAGCCATGGGGAGACAAATGCTGTTATTACCCAGGTTTTACAGATGAGGAAACTGAGGCTGAGAGTGATTAAGTGACTTGTCCAGGGTCACATAGCTATTGATTGTCTGAGGCCGGATTTGAACTTAGGTGTTCCTGGCTCCAGGTCCAACACTATCTATCCACTGTGCCACCTAGCTGCCTCTAAACACCCTTCTATCTCCCCATCCTTTAAAAAAGCTTTGATTGCTCAAACCATAAACCACCAGGTCTTGTCTAATATCTCATATCTTTCTCAGCTATTCTGCTTGAGATAGCTATTTACACTAGGTGCCTCTATGTCTTCTCCTCTCATTCTTTTCTAAATCTGCTGCATTCTGGTTTCTGACTTCATCATTCATCTGAAACTGCTTTCTTCAGAATTACCACTGATTTCTTAATTGCCAGAACCAATGGCCTCTTCTGAATCCTCTTCCTCATACAGATGCAGCATTGTAGTGTGACTTATTTCAAATCTGGCTTCAGACACAAGCTCTTTGAACCTGGGCTTGTTATGTAACCTCTGTCTCGGTTTCCTTACCTGCAAAATTGGGATAATAATAATCCTTCCCTCCCAAGGTTGTTGCGAGAATAAAATGAAATCTAGCACTTTGCGAACATTGAAATATTATATAAATACTAGTTATTATTGTTATTCTTTGATAATTGACTCCTCCTCAGCTTTTTATATTGTTGATCATCACCTCCTCCTGTATATTTTCTCCACTGCTGGGTTTTCATAATACTGATCTCTCTGGTTCTCCTACCTGTCTGACCATTCCTATTCAGTCTCCTTTTCTGAATCTTCATCCATATCTTGCCCACTAACTGAAGGGTGTCTGGCACCGTCCTAAACCATATTCTCTTCTCCCTTTATTCTGTCTTGTTAGGTGATCTCATCAGTTCCTATGGGCTCATTTATCACCTCCATGTGGATGGTTCTCAGATCTGTGTATCTGGCTTTATTTCTCTCTGTCTCTATGTCTCTCTGTCTGTCTGTCTGTCTGTCTCTCATCACCAGTTACCTTTTGGACATCTCAGATTGGATAGTTTGTAGACATCTTAGTCTCAATATATGCAGAACAATTTACCAACTTTCCAACAAACCCCTCCATTTCTGTAATTGTCCTATTACTTTCAAGGGCATTATTACCATTGTCTCAATCACCTAGGTTCTCAGCATTAGTGTCAGACTTGATTCCTCACTTGTATGGACACCAGCTATCCAATTTGTTACCAAATCTTATCATCTCACAGGCTGGACTGACCTCCCACTCAATAAATTCTGATGGTTCTCTATCACTTCCAGGATCAAATATAAAATGCTCTGGCCTTCAGAGTTCTTTACAGTCTGGACCTCTCCCACCTTTCCAGTTTCCTTACTAGTCTGCATCTCCCCTCCCCTTCTCTGTACCCTAATTCAGTGTCCTTGCTTTTCATCAAATAAGATACAGCTTCTCTGGGGTCCGGGCATTTTTACTGTCTGTCCTTCGTTTCTGGGAGACTCACCTCCTCCTCTCTGACTCCAGGCTTCCCTGGTTTCTTCAAGTTCCAGCTAAAATCCCATCTTCTATGACAAACCTTTATTGATTTCCACTTAATTCTAGTGCCTTACTTCTGTTGATTATCTTCAATTTATGCCGTATATATCTTGTTTCTGCATAAATTATTTTCATGTTGTCTTTCTCATTACACAGTAAGCTCCTTGAAAGCAATAACAGTCTTTTGCCTTTCTTTATATCCTTAGCGCAGTGCCTGGCACATAGTAGACTCTTAATAAAAGCTTATATTGACTGACTGCTCAGAGAATACCTAGTTATTTTATTAGCCTAATTAAACCTAATTAATAATAGTCTATATGTACATGTCATATGGCTTTGTACATTTAAAAACACTTACATGTGCCTTTACATTTTAGAAAGTTGTATCTACTCCAAGAACAAATCAGATAACAAATTCCAAAGTCAATATCAAATGACTCTCAGATTCCCATCCCTGTCAACTCCCCTCCTTAGAGCAGGCAATCAGGACCTAATGATTTCCAATTATAGGACCTAGTGAACACTATACTTGTTTCTACTTGTATCTGTGTCAGTCTTTCACGAAGGTATTCAGGTGTGTCTAAATATAATTCAATTTCAAGTTTGTATTTAATGAATAAATTCCCTTTTAAAGTACTTAGATACCCCTTTTTGGGGTTTTATTATTACTGTTTTTAAAGTGAATGCTTGGGAAATCAGCCTTCAAAGAAGTTTAAACAGCAACAAAAAATGCGCTAAGATAAAAAAATCCCAGTCTTAATAAAATTCTTTCTCCTGCCTTTAAAATAATTCTCTGAAACATACCAATTTTAGCTGAAAGGGATTGTCCCCCAGGCAGGGGCAAAATGGCAAAGTCCCTGAGGGAGTCAATTATGAGGTATATTAAACCTGTAAAGATATTAACCTCACAACCCTCAATTCCAGGACACCTTTTACCACCCTGAAAGTTTAGCTAAAAATATGCTGACAGGCCAGTTATAGAAGATAATGAAATAAAAATGTGGATCTATGTCTCTACGTTGTAAATTAGAAAATAAATTCCCAATCAAATGTGGGCCTGTGACAGGTCCTTGGAGCTCCCATGATTTAAGTAGCCTCTTCTTTTGGGATATTTGTAAAGTCATGTCTGAAAACTCAATTCCCTTTCATGTAAAGAGAAAGCATGGTTAAAGGGCTACCTTAATTTTTGGTTAATTCTGTACTCCTTGGTATTTTTCTCATTTCTGCTCCTGCTGCTTATTCATGTGCCTGTGGGCAAGTCACGTTACCTCTCTTTCTTCATTTAGAAAATACAACCATTTGCTGCTTTAATTATAGTAGTGGTTTTGAAATGATCTAAATACTTGGAATTCAAAAGAGTATTTCTCTATAAATATGGGTGATGCTTGTTTATATTTTGCTTTTTCATCTTATTTGAGACTTAGTTTAGTACAATATAAGCATAAGCTTATTTTGTTAAAAAACAATAATGTATTGGTACCACATTCCTTGTTTATATGACATTTCTAGAAGCATTGTACCTGACTTGAGTCAAAAAGAGAATATGCTGAATCATTAGTACCTTAAGGTGTTTAACTAGTTGCTGTTATTATTACTATAACTTAAAAAAAATTCTAACACCAACAATGTGCTACGTAGCATGTCTGTGTTATTTATAGTCTCACATTCCAAAGATTTTTTTCTTCTAAGTAAATCCTTCAGCAGTTCACCATGTTTGACCCATGTTGGAACATAACATCCTTCCTTCTCTTCCCTATTATGTTGTTCCTCTAGGCCATCCAGGCGATGGTACATGTTCTTTCTCAAAGTATTTATGCTTGCATTATCACACTCATCCTTATTTTTGACCTGGATTCATGATTTTAAATGAAATACAGTTTTCACCTGTGAGTTTAAACAACAACAACAGCAAAAAAAACCCCAACGTAGTTTTGAATGCATCTTTCTCACCAGCAGTGCCTGTCAATTCTGGCAAGATGTTTGTGTTTATAAATGGCCTATGTGGACAGTGTACTTCAGGGTATTTTTTCCATAGAAATAAGTGGTTTATGAGCCAAAAATGTTTGAGAACTCCCGAATTTCTTGAAGTGGTAACTTTCATGTTCCCTTATCTCTCAGATGCTTGCTACTGTCGTATGTTAAATCCTTTAAACAAGAAAAGAACTGACAGACTCATTCACAATGAAGTAAGTTTGTATGAACTCAAGTTGTCAGTTTTAGTTCTCAGTAAAAAGATGGAGGAAGTGTTCTGAGGGACCTTGTAACATACAATTTAGGCACAATGATCTAATTTCAGGACTAAACTTTGTCCAGATAGAACAATGCATTTTACTAATCAGTACCAACTGCAGACTGAATTGGAGAATTTTAAATGATCACTCTATGCAGAATTAAGGAATAGTTTTCCTAGAATTTCTTGAAAATTACAAAAAATAAAATTTGTGGTTCAGCTTGTGTGTGTGCATATTTGTATTACATACATGTCTGTATGAACATAGAGAGGTATAGTTAGCAGAGGCTTGCTAAATTTGGTGTTTGCCTGTTAATTTTTAGATTAAGAAATTATTTCTCCAGAAATTTATTTCTCCAGTTTAACAGAAACACAGTGGTTATGAAACTATCTTAAATTTCAAAGCAGCTATAATCACAACAGAGATTCAAATTGGCAATTTTTAGTGGGGAAGAAAGAGAGGAAGTTTTTCATTGTTTTGGGAATCATTCCATGAACAATTTATACACATTAAAAGCAATCAACTCCAAAGAAAATTATACTGACTTCTTAGTGATCAGAAAGAGGAAAGCTGCGGCCAAAGTTAGCATATGTCCTACACATACAGGTGGTTGCTGATTCAGTTTAATTAATTCAATACGACTTTCTGAAGCATCAAGAAGTGTGCAAGACACGATTAAAAATTAGGGTATGTTTCTTGAGAATATTAAAATTACTTTTTAGTTGTAATTGATCTTTTATTAAATTCATTATGTGAAAATCTTAGCGTTGGCTGATGGTGCTTCTCCTGTTTTCTGTTATTCAGTTGAAGGTTTTTTAAAATTCATGCTTCGCAGTCAGAATGTATTGTGGGGGGTGGGGGTGGGCAGCAAGAGGAATAAACATAGTGGAACAGCATTCTAGGCTTTTACCATTTTCTTTCCCCCAATAATATTAATACAGGTTCAGTTTTAGCAGCGTTGTGAAAGACCAGCGTTGAATTTCCAGGACACTATAGAAATCTTTATTGATGTGGCTAAATTTTGGGAATAAACCATGAAGTCTAAATTTACATTTAAATGCAATTCCTTCCTTTGTATACTGAACATTGGGTCATATCCAAAAGTAGCAGTAGGTGGAAGTATTATAAAGTTTCTTCAATTTTCACACTAGATCTGTCAGTCTATATTGTCTCCTTTTAAGGAATATGACATTTTAAGACCATGACATTTCACAGGACAAGTATAGTATATAAAACAAATAAATATATATGTGTGTATATATACGTGTGTAACATATATGTGGGTGTGTGTATATATATTATATATATTTAATATGCTATAGAATTTTGCAAGGGTACAAGTACTCTACAATTGTACCTGCTTTAAGAAAAAATAAAATTCAGACTTGAGGACCGTCTCCTCATTGGCCAGTCCCATCTTGTCTGTCCGTCAAAACACACACACACGCATAGAAATTTTAATAGGTTAATTATTTTTATTACAAAAAATTCTTTCCTTTACAAAAAAAGAAGATGCTTCTAGTTTCTTTTTTAGAATTTTCATGGACTATTCATTTCTTTTTATATAAAATCTTTACTTTTTGACAAACAGGCTAAGATAAAGAAACTTAAAACTTAACTGTTAGAAATCGCTGTGAATTGTGATAAATTAGATGGGAAGATAAATCATCTCTGAAATGATGAGGTATCGGGAAACTTACTTAATTGACCAAAAGATGGGTTACTTTTCAGAATCGAATCATTTGTATAAAGCAAGACTTTAAATGAAATGGAGTTTGTTTCATTTTTAGTTTGGATAATATTTTGAGGTTAACTTTTCTAGTTTTAGAAAATATACAGGTTTGGTTGTACCTCATATTGATCAACTAGTTGAAATTTTTAAACTTAGATATTTCTCTTGGTTCAGAAAAAAAATATTTTGGGTCTTGGGGTCTGTAAGTGCAGCTTGTCCTAGTTTTTGCTCAGTGGTTTGTTTTCAGCCATTGAAATAAAGTAAGTTATTTCTCTATATATTTTGACTAAAATCTGATATCTGCTAACAGCTGGTCGCTGTTGACAATAGCCGACTCCCAGGGGCAAAATCAAACACAGGAACTGCATGGGCTGGCAGGCATAGTGAAAGAAAAGTATGCCAGCTGCACTATACAGGTAAATTCTTAGGGTTTTCATGGGGTTAAAAAATAATAACTTCTCTACTTCTGTAAAACGGCTTCTTATTATCTGTAGCCCACCTCCAGAGGCTGCTATTGTACAACTTTTTGAGGCCTCCATTGCTGTTTCTATTAGTCTCTGTAACTACTTCAGGCTTGGACTGAAGCCTGTAAAGCAATTTCAGGAAATTATGATATAGGTATGGGATTATTATATAAGACATTGCTTAAAAGGAAAAGAAATTGTGGCAGTGACAGTTTTGAATTCTGCTAATGCAGATATGCTATAAAAATAAAACAAAAATTTTCAAACCATTCCTTAGCAGGTGTGAGAACTGTGACTATTATATGCGTCATTAGATACTCATGCAAAGGATAAGCCTTCTTTAAGATCATTCATTTCTGTTTGATTCAGGAATATTTAGAAATTGTAAACTAACATTCCTATTCATTTGAACTTTTAATTTGAAATACAAGGAACATTGTACAAATTAAATGAGGCTAAACATTTAAAATTATATACAGATCACCACCTAAACAGTAGCAGCTGAGGCATGGGAATATTTCCTGGGGATTAATAACCACTTGGGCTATTTACTTGTACAGAGGCTATTACTGCAAATATAATCTGGAAAAAAGTAGGACATTTGTATAGTTTTAGTGGACAATGTCATTTTAATTGATAAAAGGAATTCCTACTGGGGTGAACTGTTTGTAGAGAATTATTGCCCATACTTCAGCAATTAGACTCACCCCAATTGATTCTGTAAGCCTTTTTTTAAAAAAGAGTATGATGTTCTTAGTAGTATATGAAAACTGATTCTGATTTTTATACAAAAAGATTGTATTAAAATGTTTTGAAATGCAAAGGGATTCTTTACGTGTTTGTCCTGCAAAATGAAACCAACGATGAAGAACAAAGAAGGGGATAGAAATCAACTCATTTTTTTCCTCTTTTAAACTAAAATGGGAGGGGTACTCTTAAGTTAGGAATCACTCCATGTTAAAGATGTCTGATAGTATCTTTTTTAGCAGAATTTAACTGTTGTGGCAGAAGAGAGGAAGTACAGAAATCTCTGAAGGAACACACACTTCAGCCTTTTAGAGATTTATAGATGACAAACTATAGATTAAATTTTAGTGGATGGTATCAGGAAAGAGCAAAATATTGTTTTTTTATGTGATACTCTTAATTTGGAAATAGCATTAAAAAAATAAAAGGGACTGGTAAAGAAAATCTGAGTGACACAGTACTTATGAGTCTTTTTAGGCCTTTTGGGGGTTGAATTTTTGTGTATTCTAATCCATTAATAAAACTAATGTGTTGGAGGGACTTCCTTGGTCTTTTAACATTTTAGGGGTAATAGTGGAGCACTAGTGATGTCAGTTCCATTTAATTCATCCTACGTTTACAAAGGCTGACTATACTCAAAGCATTCTGCTAGGGATTGGGGATGCCAAAACAATCTCTACCCTTAAAATGCTTACATTTGACTGGGGCGGGGATGGGATGGGGGTGGAGGGAGGGGGAAATACATAGGTAGCATGGAGAGAGAGAGGAGGACAAGCAATAGAGAACAAGGCAGGCCTTGAGAAGTCAGTGGCTTATTAACAGAGAGGATACTACTTCTAAGGGGCAGAGAGGAGGAGTGGAAGATAATCCAAAGATGGGGCACAACTTATTTGAATTCATAGAGCTGAAATGAAATGTAGAATTCAGGGAATCATTTGCTGTGTGGAACCTCAAACATGAGTGTGGAAAGAGAGCAAATCAGCTAAAAAGAGTGAAATAGTGGGTATTTCAAAGGTATGGCGGTAGATATTCAATTAAGGATTAATAGAAGCGGTAGTACCAATTTTAAAAAATCACTTTGTGTGATTGTGTTTTTATATTCCTCAAAGTGCTTTCACTCATGTTATTCCAGGTACATTCAGAAACCCAGCCTTTTCTGACTCTAGCTGTCAATCTGTTTTATATTACTTTACAGGGTACAAATAACTTGGCAGATCTCCTGTAATTACATGTTAGTTATTTTAGTTGGCTACCAAAATTTTCAAGGAATTCCAACTCTGGCTTGTTATATTTTTGTGAAAGTATTACTATTTTCTCAAACTGAAAGCCTTTAGCTCACAAGAAAGTTCTGGAAAAAAAAAAGTAAAAAATGCAGTTACTGGGTATTCTATGCACTGATTCAGAGTGAAGTGAGTAGAATTAGGAGAACAACTTATACAAATGACAAGGACGTTATGAAGAAAAATGACTTTGAAAGCCTTTAGAATACTAATCAGTCCAATGATACACCGTGATGCCCAAGGAATAAAGATGAAACACACTGCTCGCATCCTCCCAGAGAAGTGATGGACTTAAAAGGTACAAGGAAACAGATGTTTTTGTACATGACCAATGTGGAATTTATTTAGCTAGACTGTGTGTATTTATTATAAGGATTCCATTTTTATTTTATGTTGTTGTTCGGTGAGAGAAGTGGGAGAGACATAATAAATGTTTGTGAAATAGGCAAACACTTTTTAAAATGACTTCTATTAGGTCACATGTTGATTTGGGGCTTTTTGGATGTTGTTAATAGCATGTGATATTGTTGATCACCCTCATTCTTGTTGACCATTGTCTCGTCCCGATCATACCGTCTAACCACTGGTGTCCCTCAGGGTTCTGTCCTGGGCCCTCTTCTCTTCTCCCTCTATACTACTTCACTTGGTGATCTCATCAGCTCCCAAGAATTTAATTATCATCTCCGTGTTGATGATTCTCAGACCTGTTCTTTCTCATTCTCTTACCTTCAGTCATGTACCTTCAAATGCCTTCTTTCAGACATCTCAAATCGGATGTCCGGTAGACATCTATCTTAAACACAACATGTCCCAAACTGACTTACTGCATTTCCCTCAAAATCCTCCTCCCCTTCTACCTTTCCCTATTTCTGTAGAGGGCAACGCCATCCTCCCACTCCCTCAGGCTCACAACCTAGGAGTCATCCTTCTTCCTACCCCTGCCCCCCTCCATATCCAATCTGTTACCAAGGTTTGATGATTTCTTCTTTGCAACATCTCTTGTACAAGCCCCTTTTTCTCCACTCGCACTGACACCACTCTGGTGTCAGGCTTCATCACCTCATGCTTGCTGGAGGCTCTGCCTGTCTCAAGCCTTTCCCTACTTCAATCAGTTCTCCCTTCGGCCACCAATTCCTGAAGTGCAAGTCCCACCATGTTACTCCTTTACTCAATAAATTCCAGTGCATCACCTCCAGAATCAAACGTAAAGCCCATTGTTGGGCATTCATGTCCTTCGTAACCTATCCCTCTCTTACATTTCCAGTCTTCCATTTTACTCCCTGATAATGTGCTATGTACTCTTAGATCCAGTAACACTGGCTTCCTTGCTATTCCATGATCAGGACACTCCATCTCATAGCTCTGGGCACTTTATTTTCTCTGGCTGTCCCCTATGCCTGGAATGTTCTTTTTCCTCATCTCTGCCAGCTGCTGCCTTCCTTGAAATCTTGTGGAGGGAATTCTAAATCCTGTTTACAGTCTCAACTAAAATCCCATGGTCTACAGGAAGCCTTTCCCAATGCCTACTAATTCCAATGCTTTCCCTCTCTTAATTATTGTCTGTTTCTCCTTAGGCAAGTCACTCAACCTTTATTTGCCTAAGAGGCAGCTAGGTCGTTCAGTGGCTGGAGCACTGGGTTTGGAGTATGGAAGACCTGAATTTAAATCCAGCCTCAAACACTTACTAGCTGTGTGACCTCGGGCAACACACTTAACCTCTGTTTTCTTTCTTTCTTTCTTTCTTTCTTTCTTTCTTTCCTTCTTTTTCTTTCTTTCTTTCGCAATTGGGGTTAAGTGACTTGCCCAGGGTCCCACAGCTAGTAAGTGTCAAGCATTTGGTCTTAGGCCACATTTTAACTCAGGTCCTCCTGACTTCAGGGCCAGTGCTCTATCCACTGTGCCGCTCAGCTGCCCCAACCTCTGTTTTCCTTAATCGACTCTGTGGTCCAAGGGGTCACAAAGTTGGACACAGCTGAGCTGCTGAATAACAACAAATATAACTTGTTTGTATGCATTTGTCTGCATGCTGTCTCTCCTGGAAGATTGTGAGGTCCTTGGGGTCAGGGACTGTCTTTTATCTCTTTTTATATCCCAGTACTTTGTTAGCATACTACTTGGCACATGGTAAGCACTGAATATAATATTTATTGACTGACTGACTCTTGTTGCCTTAGAGGCAGCTAAGTGGATAGGGCCTAGAGTCAAGAAGACTTGAGTTCAAATTTGACCTTGGACAATTACTAGCTATGTAATCCTGGACAAATCCCTTAACTTCTGTTTCCTCAGCTACAAAATGGAGATAGTTAAGAGTACTTCCCTCTCTAGGTACTTAATAAATTTTGGTTTACTTTCTCTTCTCATGTTTTCTTCTCTCTGAGTTTTTGTGACATTGTTATCATTTCCTTCTCCTTTTGCTGGACTGACCATTCCTCTGTTTCCTTAGACTAGACCATTATCCATATCTCTCTCCTTTTTTTTTTTTTTTGCTTTTTTTGGTGAGGTAGTCAGAGTTAAGTGACTTGCCAGGGACACAGTGTCGGAAGCTGGATTTGAACTCAGGTCCTCCTGACACCAAGGCCAGAGCTCCGTCCCCTGTGCCACCTAGCTGTCTCCCATATCTATCTCTTGAACTGTGTATATGCTAGTGCTTTGTTTTGAGTCTTCTTGATTCTATCATCATTATGCAGATGATTTCCTTATCTATCAGTCTCAGTCTCTCTCTCCTAGAGCTACAATACTGTATCACCAACTGTTTATTGAACATTTCAAAGTGGATGTTATAAAGACATCTCAAACTTAACATATAAAATCGAACTCCTTGTCTTCCCCACAAAATCCATCCTTCCTTGAAATTTATCTCTTTCTGTTGACCGCCATCACCATCCTTGTAGTCACTCAGATTTATAAATTTGTCTTTAATCCATCATTTTTCCTCATCCCACGTGTCCAATAAGTTATGTCTTTCACATTCTCTCTCTATAATACCTTTTACATCTTTTTTCTTATTGGGCAATATTCTCCTTCAAGCATTTATGGTACGGTCAGCTGGCCTTTTTACTTCTCACGTAAGACACTCTGCCTTCGTCTCCATGGATTGACCCCTATGTTTGGAATCCATCTCTCTTTTGCCTTTTAAAATCTAGTTTCCTTCAAAGTTTGGCTCAAATACCATCTTTTATATTCCACTTTTCCTGATCCTCCCAGTTTGTAGTGTCATCCCCTCAAATTACCTTGTATTTATTTTATATATATTTCACATACATTTATATATGTACGTGTTGTTTTACCCAAAAGGATGTTATCTTTTTGAGGAAAAGTCATGTTTAATTTCATCTTTCTGGGATGTTTGTTCTTAACTGCAAATCCTAGGATACCCGTCAGTTTTCAAATGCTTATTATATTTGTATCCTCAGTGCTTAGCACAATGCCTGGTTCCTTGTAAATGCCTAATAAATGATTTTTTAAATGACTAATTTACTTTTCTACTTTTAGGGCTTTTTTTTTTAAAATCAGCTATGTGTTGCAAGCAACGTATTGCTGGGTTTTGCTTTCTGATCCACTTTGCTTAGTTTATGGATGATTTCATCCTATTCACAATTCATGATTGTTAGGTTTGTTTTTTACTTTCTCGCATTATATTTCTTCTTTTTTCCCCATCCCTGTCTTTTAAGGAAAAAAATAAACCAGAGAAAGAAAGGGAATGAATTCAGTCCATGGTTGGGATCTGTCTGATGAAAAATGTTCTTCCTACTCTCTTTTCAGTCAACACATCCCCAGATCTCTGAGTCTTTTCCTCCTCCTCCTCCTCCTCCTCCTCCTTCTTCTTCTTCTTCTTCTTCTTGTGATAAGCCTTTCTGTTCATGTGTATTCCATCGTCAACTCTCTCCCCTAAATCCCTCTTCTCCAATACAGTTACCTGTTTATTTTATTGTAATTCTATCCTATACTCTTCTTCTGTCCTTTCTTTCCCAATTTCTATTTTCTCACTCAGATAATGGTTGTTCATCAGATGACCTCTCCCCCATCCAATCCATGCTTGTATTACTTTCTCCTGTTGAGTCCCAGTTACTAGAAATAGCATGTTACTCCCTCATCCTCCTCATTCTTTCCTACGATATTCCATTCCCTACCCTTTCTGTTTCTCTCTCTTTAATAACTTCAGCAAAAAGTCAGCATCCGGGTTCTGAGCTCATACTCAACATATATCTCTCCATTGCCTTTTAGATGAACTGCAATTCTAACACAGTGGTGGTCCATCTTTGATATCCCTGGTTATGTGTCTTTTTCTTTTTTAGAGGGAAAAATGTAGGATGAGAAAAGCGCTGAATGATTTCCTAAATACAATCTAGAATATTCTCTTCTATTCATTTTTGGGGACAGCTGATTTAACTGTGTATCAGAGTATTGGCATAAAACTCATATCACTAGCATGGTAACTTAGATGTCATAAAGTCAATAGTGTAGATAAAGGACACTTTTATACTTTGTAGTAGGAGAGAGGGGAGTGTGTTTAAGGTTGGTTCATAATCTTTAGTTTACATGAGAGGAAGGCAGTTCAGTCAATTAAAAAAAAAGCTGGGGACTTTTGAGATTCCCATATAATGGCAGATTGGAGAATGGATGGTTTTATTTTATTCATTTTAGGATAGATGATTTTAAAAAGGGGAAATCACTGAGAAAAACCTAGATTGGTGTGTGTTGACTGAAACATGTGTCTGCTTGCTTATTGTAAGGACAAGTCAGTCATAGAGTGCTTAGGTGATGTTTTCCATACCTGTATTGGCTTTAAGATATCACACAATTTCCCAGATTAGAAATATTCTCATTCAAAGTGGGAACTTATTTTCAACATTAAAGCTGAATTTGCTTCTTTAGTTTCTCTATTTCGTTCTATTTTGATATAAAAAGCACCAGTATTCTTTTTGTTTAGAAGAATGGAGAAAAATTTACTTATTCTTATAGCTAGTTTATGACTTTTTCTTCAATGAATTGATTCACATAACTTCATGTTTTTCAGGGACGTATTTTTCACTATTTTCATGAAATTATTACTGTAGTACGTGATTGTAGCAAGAATTAGAGGTTTTGGGTTTTTTTTGGAGCTTCATCGATTTAGAGGTATGGAAGAAAATAAGCCAGTTAAAGTGATGCAATGCAACCCAGATCCTCACCCACTACATTTTTTTCATATGCTGGCGCCTAACAAATATTTATTGACTGCCAATTTCACGTGGGATAGGAGCTCAAAGGGTAGTTATACAATAGATATGTAGTAGACCTAAGTCTTACTAACATGTCTCTAGATTTCCATTCTGGATAGGTGCATTCAAACACATCAGAGCCTTGGGCCAGTGTAGAAAGATGTTCCAGATTCCCTTTTTTAATTATCTAGTAAATTTTTAAAGGGGATATGCTCTATCCGGACTACTTTGTTGCTTGGGAATAGAGGTTAAGATATCAATTTAGCATGAAGATAGGCTCCACACTGACCAAATGAGGTGTTTTGCTTAAAATGTTGGACATGGAGTTGTAGACAAATATATATTGAAATGAAATGTTTTCAGAGTAAATGAGTGAATGACACTGTTTTTACAAGGGCTGAGGAGTATTATTTTTTCACTTTGACCTTCTTTCTCCTCAACAAAACAAATATAAATACAAACAAAAAACAACACTACAACTCCCAAAGCAAAACACAACCAACCATTTGAGATATTAAAACAGTGTCCTAGGTAATTGTAATTTAAGTGGTTAGCAAACTAAAGGACCCAGTTAGGCATTACATTGGAGACTACATTTTTTGATCCTTTTTTCTGAGGGGGAAAAAAATAGAATGATATAATCCTGGGTGTCCTATATATTTTAATTTAATTACTAATATGACATTAACAGTATAATTAATCAGATAATGCTGTATAATATAATGCAGTTACATATATATGTATACACATACGCACATATGTAAAATTATTTGTTGTTCATTTGTTCAGTTGTTTCTGACTCTGCTTTGTCCATGGAGTTTTCTTGGCAAAGATACTGAAGCGGTTTGCCATTTTTTTCTCCAGTATGTCCCCATCTTACAGATGAAGAACTGAGGCAGAAAGAAGTTAAGTGACTTGTTCAGGGTCATAGAGCTTGCACGTATCTGAGGCCAAAATTGGAACTTAGATCTTTTTGACTCCCAGCCCAGTTCTCTATCCACTGTACCACCTAGCTGCCTATGTATTATTATAATCTCTTTAAAAATTTTTTCCATGTAAAAATAACTTTAACACTCATTTTTTAAAATTATGAGTTTCAAATTTCTTTCCTTCTCTCCCTAAGCCCACCCCCCACCTGCACTGAGAAGGCAGTTGTCTACTGGAAATCTTGAATTGGATGTCTCAGAGACTGAACTTACCATGTCCCAAAGTGAACTCGCTATGTTTTCCCTTAAATCCTCCTCCTTTTCTAACTTTCATTGAATATCCATCTCCTCCCCTGAAAGATCATGCTCATTTTTGCTGCAATCCAAGCTCCTTTGCCTTATAGAATACTGTATTCCACGCCCTATGGTCTTTTAATGTAGAAGCTGCAAGGTCCTGTGTAATCCTGACTGCAGTTCCATGATATTTAAATTGTTTCTTTCTGGCTGCTTGCCGTATTTTCTCTTTGACCTGGTAATTTTGGAATTTGGCTACTATATTCCTTGGTGTTTTCAATTTGGGATCTCTTTCAGGAGGTGATCAGAGGATTCTTTCTATGGCTGTTTTGGTCTCTGGTTCTAGGACCTCAGGGCAGTTTTCCTTTATGGTGTCCTGAAAGATACTGTCTAGGCTCTTTTTTCTATTGTGATTTTCAGGCAGACCAGTAATTTTTAAATTGTCTCTCCTGGATCTGTTTTCTAGGTCAGTTGTTTTACCAATGAGGTATTTTACGTTTTCATCTATTTTTTCATTCTTTTATTTTTGTTTGACTGATTCTTGTTCTCATAGAGTCACTAGCTTCCATTTGCTCGATTCTAATTTTTAACATATTGTTTTCTTTTATTAGATTTTGTACCTCCTTCTGCATTTGGCCAATTTTATTTTTTAGGGACTTGTTTTCTTCAGTGTACTTTTTTTCCAATTGGCCAATTGTACTTTTTAAGGACTTGTTTTCTACACTTAATTTTTGTCCTTTTCTAAGTTATTGACTCCTCTTGCATACCTCTCATTTCTTTTCCCATTTTTTCTTCTACCTCTCTCAATTGACTTTTAAAATCCTTCTTGAGCTCTTCTAAGAAGGCTTTTTGGACTTCAGACCAGTTCATATTCCCTTTTGAGGTTCCAGATGTGGGTTTGTTGGCAATGTTGTCCTCTTTGGAATTTCTGCGTTGATCTTCACTCTTCCCATAATAAAAACCTGTCATACGTTTCTTTTTGCTCATGGTGCTTGCTTATTTCCTGGCCTGTAAAGAGATTGGGCTCTCCTGCTGGGGAGCAGAGGGCACTGACCCAAACTTCTTGTGTTGGGAGTCCAGGGCCTGGTCACTGGCTTTGTGTACTGGGGCCTTCAGTGCTAGCAGTTGGAGGCTGTAGGATTCTGGCAGTTTACCTGGTGTTCAGCTAGAATCAGCAACACTGGAACTCTAGGAGAAGGATTGGGTAGTGTGGCTCCTGGAGATTTCCTACTTGCTGAGTCCTTTCCTTCCTCTTGCTTTCTTCAGCTCCTTTCAGATGGATGTTTAGGGTGTTTATCCACCTGGGGCCCCTTGGAGTGCTGCTTCCCTTAGTTTTGCTGAGGCACTGGGAGAGCCAGTTGCTGTAGAATGCCAAGGCACCTCATGGTTTTCCAAGCTGGTTTCCACCATTTCCCTGCCCTCACTGAGGGGTTTAGGTGTTGGTGTTTGCCTACTCCACCAACTGGGTTTCAGGATCTCCTCCTGCTGCACCCTGTCTTTCTTCTGGTTCAGCTGTTCCAAGGTTTTTCCAGGGGCGATATTTTCTGGGCGTTCAGAGGTTAAATAAGGGAGGGTAAGAGTGACTTATTTCTTACTCCATCATCTTGGCTTCTGGAAGCCCATTTTCTAACTTTCATATTACTCTTGAGGGTACTAGCATCCTCCTAGTCACCCAGGCTTACAACCTAGGTATAGTCCTCAACTTATCCCTTCCATATCCAATTAGTAGCCAAGTGTTATTCATTCTACCTTTGTGTTATCTTTCGTATTTGCTGTTGTTGGTGGTGCAGTATCTGACTCTTTGTGACCCCATTTGGAGTTTTCTTGGCAAATATTATGGAGTGGTTTGCCTTTTCCTTTTCCAGCTCTTTTTACAGATTATAAAACTGAGGCAAATAGGGTTAAGTGACTTGCTCAGGTCACCCAGCTAACAGGTGTCTAAGGCTGGATTTGAATTCAGGAAGATAAGTCTTCCTGACTCCAGGCCTGGAGCTCTATAAACTGTGACACGAAACTGCCCTATTATCTTTCTCATATGTTCTCTTTTCTCATCTTACACTATGACTACCCAGGTGCATACAGCATTACCTCATGCATGGATTGCTGCAATAGACTTTTGGTTGTTCTCCTTGCCACAAATCTATCCTCATTCCATCTCCACTAAGGCCCTCAAATTGATCTTCCTAAAGCACAGGTCAGACTAAGTCACTCCCCATTCAGTCAACTTCAATATCAACTTCAGTGTTTTCCTGCCACCTCCAGAATCAGATATAAAATCCTCTCTTTGGCATTCAGATCCTTTTATAGCTTGACCCCTCTTAATATTATAGTCTTTTTTATACCTTAGTTCCTCTAATCTCACTTCCGAGAAATTTGCAATCCAGTGATAGTGGCCTCCTAGTTGTTCCTAGAATGGGACACTCCATCTCTTGACTCCATTCATTTTCGCAAACTTCCTTCCATGTCTGGAATTCTTCCCCTAACCATCTCTATTTTCTGGCTTCCCTGGCTTTCTTCAAGTCCTAGGTAAAATCTTATCTTCTTTAAGAGTCCTTTCCTAATCTTCCTTGAGGCTAGTTCTTTCTTCCTGTTGATTATCTCCAAAAAATTTATCCAATATAAAGCTTACTTGTTTGCATATTGCCTTTCCCCTTAGACTGTGGGCTTCTTGAGACTGGGTCCAGCACTTAGCACTGTGCTTGGCACACACAAGGTGCTTAATAAATACTTGCCTGCTGACTAATAACTGGATAGCATCTGTAAGCAATTCCTTGATCATTAGAAAACAGAAAAAAGTGGACATTATGGAGTAGGATGTGTTTGATTTGGAGGATCCAATTTAATCTTCAGTTTTCAATATTTCTTTGTAACATCTGTAATTTTTATTAATAGATAAGCCCAGAAAAGGTATTATTTATAGACTATTCTGAGTTGGGAAGTGATCAAAATTATTGCCATCCAAGAATAATCTAGAAATTGAAATATTAGCCTAGTTTTTTTTGGTCAGGATTAGTAATAGTATCATATATTTTTAGGTCTAAAAGGAGAAATATGACATAGGTAAGGTGGTTTGGCATAACTAATTATCCAGAGAACATGTATTTAGCTGTTAAGATGAACAGTAAATATATCTTAACACTAGTAAAAAATAAGAATTCAAATCAGACCATAAGAAATTATGAGTAATGTTGGCTCCAGCTTTGTTAGTTATATTGTATATTTTTTTAAAAAACTGTTTTGCTTTATTTTTAAAAATTAATTTATTTTTAGTTTTCAACATTCATTTCCATAAGATTTTGAGTTTTAAATTTTCTCCCTGTCCCTTCTCTCGCCCCTCCCCAAGATGGCATGCAATCCGATATAGATTCTACATATACATTGATATTAAACATATTTTTACATTAGTCATGTTGTAAAGAAGAATTAGAACCAATGGGAAGAACCACGAAAACAGTTTTGCTTTAAAAATATTTTATATAATTGCCTTTGGAGATTTAAAGCATATAAAAATACTCCTAAGATAGGAAATGTTCCCTAAAGCATTTTATTTTTAATATTAGCTGCTAATAGACTATTTTTACAATAATTATTAAGGATATACGGTTAAATCTACCTCTCATTTAAATTTAAAATATAAAAAAGGTAACCAGATGATGTCTTCAGATGTTGAAATATAAGTATAAAAATTCTTCACAAAAATCCAGTCAAAATATAAGTGGTTAATTTGAAACAATTCTTGTATGTTCCCCTGGAAGATTTCTACTGCTTGCCTTCAAAGAAATGAGTGAATGAATATATTGTGTGTAACCACAAGCTACCAAATAATACTTTATTCATTTTCCAGCTATTGTTTCTTTTAATAACATTGGGTGTCAGTTGAATCATCTAATTTAAGATAGGATTACTCAGATGTGAATAGTTACACATTTGGATATTTCGTATGTAAGTTCCATTCCTTGTACATAATAGGAACAAATAAGGAAACACTTTACTGCAAGCCCGTAAAGTGACTTAACAGTATTGGAATAGCCAAAATCCAGTAAGTGGATTTTTAGAGTATGGTATAGTTTCTGAATTGATTAGAAATATTCTATCACTATATGCTACTGGTAGAAAATAATTTCTTTACCCTTTTGGGTTTGAATTCAATGAGTTTATTAGCCTACAAAGTAAATAAATGGGTGCTGTATGGGAGATGTGAAAAGATTTCTTTTTTAAAAGGTGGTAATGAATGTGATTGATGTGTATTTAGGTGTTTCATTGGCCCAGTTAATGTGTTATTAAATAAAACTCTGGTTACTTTTGTTTCCATTGTTGATTTTGATCATTTAAACAATTTTTTCAGCCTCTTAAGACTGAAACTAATTTTCTATTATTTTCCCCTTCTTACTCCTCTCCCCAACTTTTTATTGGGTTACTATGCCTCTCTCCATGTTTCCAAGGCAATTCATATATGTATGTGTATATATATATATATATATATATTTATGTGTATATATGTGTACTTTGTATTTTAATATTATATTTTAATACCTCTCTGTGTGTGTGTGTGTGTGTGTGTGTGTATACACACACACACACACACACACACACACACACATATTTAAATATGCTTTTCAAGTCTAGCATAACCAATCATTCAAAGTAATTTAGCAAACTGGATACTAGTTTAAATCCAAGTTCTAAAGAATTCATAGTGTATTTTTTTTCCAGAAGGACCTTAATCTCATTATTATTGGTAAATCAACCCTGACTCTAAACACTCTTAGATCATTTATTTAGATAGAGAGACCATAAAAACTTCTTTCAGTTAGTTTCCCTCTTCTTGACTGTCTGGATGTTATGCATTTTAATTCAGGGATCATTCTGCTAAAGGAGTGTGAGTATCAGCTTTGTGTGAAAAGCCTTCATGGCTCACCTTTGTAACCACTTTGCTATGGGTCTTCCACAGAATCCTGGCGCATCACAGAAGCTGGAAGTTCTGATGTTCCATTGAAATCACAATGGAACGTCGTGACTTAACCTGGTAAGGGCAGCACTGAATGTGCTTCTGATTTAAGTACCCGGAAACAGTGAAGTTGGCAAGAAATATGTCGTTTCAGAGTTGGTCTCAGCTTTTCCCCAACTGTTGGGTTCCTCTTCCATATTGATCAAGGAAGTGTGACAGTTGCTTTAAATTTTTTTTCTTCTGAACCTATGTTTATTGATTGCAATTTTTAAAAGGGCATTTAACCATCATCATCACGTAAGTTGATTTTTCCTTTCAAATGAACCATTTTAATGAATTACTTCAAGGTGCAGTAATTTGTGTTTCCACAATTGATTGCCACTGGTGAAAGCCAAATTATTCAGCATCAGGGAAATCCAGAGGCCAAATAGCTGATTTGGTTAAGTCAGTCTGTTTGTTTAAAAGCTGCTTTCTTCTCCAAATATTGCTTTAGTCCTGCAAAACTGATTATACTTATTAAGGCAATGTGGGGAATTTCTTACCATACAGAATTAGTAAGAATTAGTTATGTGGCTGAAATCATGTATCTAGTCAAGACTGTATTTATATTAAATGTTTTAAAAAAAAACACCCCTCAATAAAGGGGGGAAAAAGGTGAGATTTAAAAAGCATGCACATTAAGAAACAAAACACTGATTTTCACTGATACTATAGCTTTATATTCTTAGACTGAAATTATTTTATTTTCAAAACACTTGCTGTAGGGAATAGCAGTACTAGCTAGGATAAACTATATTTTAAAAACAAACATCTTCAATTAAACTTTTAGTGGTAGTTACTTAAACTGATACTTAGAATAAAATATTTCTCCAATGCAAACAAATATTTTCCTTATTGATACTTAACTGGATATTTATAATATTCTTAAAATAAGTAGAATTCTCATCTGTAAACAGTGTACTATGAGTTAGAATAAACATAGGCAAATCTCCATGAATCCAAAGCTTAAGGAATTAACTTTTTCTGGCTAATTGAATTGCCTAATTAAATCAGAGTTGACCTGAAAACTACTTTTGTTTCAACCTTTTAAGCAACATTTCTAAAAAGTCTGAGTCTGCTTTTCTGTCAGTTGCATATAATCTCACATGTCTTTGGTGACTGAGGATTTTGTAAGGCCTTGGTGTCATCATTCTTAATACTCATTGTCTAGGACTAGATATAGATGGTGTAGAATATTTGAGTAAGTGACAATAGTACATGCCCTGGAGTTTATTTTTTTTAAGCTAAATCCCATCTGTCAGCCAGAGAATTAAGTGTCTCTCTTGTATTAACACCTGCTTCTTTCTCTTGAAAGTAGAAAGTCAAGAATTTATATTAATTTAGGTTTTTCTCTAGTTGGTTCCAGTTAATCTTAGTATACTATTTCAGCCGATTAACCTATGGATACTTCAGAAATAAATATTGAAAAGTTGAATCAAAGTCTTATTTGCTAATATACAGGGTGGGTAATATATGTAATATGGGGTATTAAGATTAAATTTATTGTAGATGTTTGAGTGTATTAGAAGCATGTTGCATGAATATAGAAATCTAATGGAGATATAGTTTCTGATATGTTTATTAAAAAGCTAAACTAGCATTTGGATGCCTGCCTTGATTTATTAGAAAAAGTTGTATATATTTTCTAATGACTAAAAATATGTAAAAGCATAAGATATAAAAATAGAATTGAAATTATTTTAGAAAGGATTAGGAATTAAGAAATAATAAGGTAGGCTGGTGTAAGTTGTTTAAGAAGCCAGGAATTTGTTTTTATCACTGGAATTAATCATCAGAGTATTCTATCTTGCATATTACAAGTGTGAGAAGTTATATTTATTCCAATTGTAGTATAAGCCAAAGATTGGAAGAATAAGTGTCATTTTGAAATCAAATGTCAGTTGCATGGAGACTAGTCAAATATGTGAATGAAAGAACCATTTATGAAGGGAGTACATATGAAAAGAAAATTATGTTTGTACCTAAGTTGAGAACTTCGAGCCTATCTGTGCAAGAAGAAATGAAAATGAAGAATAAATATACAGGAATGCAATTTTAAGGTTTCTTGGCTTTTCTCTCATTGACTAGTTCAGTCAGTCAATAAGGGAAGGGAAAAACGGTAGCAAGCATTTATTAAGCACCTGCTATGTGCCAGACAATGCGCTGAGTGCTGGGGATACAAAGAAAAACAAAAAAGCAGTCCCTGCTTTCAAGGAACTCCATCTAATAGGAGGGAAAACATGCAAACAACTATGTACAGACAAAATGTATACAGAGTAAATCTGAGATAATCTCAAGAGGGATAACTGCACTAATATTATGGAAGACTAGGAAAGACTAGGATTCTTGCAGAAGGAGAGATTTTAGCTGAAATGTAAAAGAAACCAGGAACCAAGTGGTAGACGTGAGGAGGGAGAGAATTCCAGGCATGAGGGACAGCCAGTGAACATGTTGAATTGGAAGAATGAAGGAACGTGCCAGTCTCAGCAAGGAGGCCAGTGTCATTAGACTGCTGAGTACAACTGTGTGTAAGACTGAGAAGGTAGGAAGGGAACAGACTGTAAAGGGCTTTACAAGCCAAACAGAGGATTTTATTTTTAATCTTGGAGATGATAGGGAACCACTGGAGTTGACTGAATGATTGACATGGTTAGATTTGTGCTATAAGAAGACAGTTGAATGGAAGATGGATTGTAGGGGATGAGACTTGAAACAGTCAGACCAAGCAGAAAGCTATTGCAATAGTCTGGGAATGAGCAGATGAGGGTCTGCATCAGAGTGGGGGCAGTGTCGAAAGGAGTGAAGGGAGTGTATATGAGGGATATTAACAGACCTAGAAAAGACAGGCTGTCGTGATTGATTGGATGTGAAGGGAGAGAAAGAGTAAGGAGTCAAGGATGACACCTAAGTTATGAGTCTGAGTGACTGGGAAGATGATGGTGCCCTGGATAGTAAAAGGAAATTTAAGAAGAGGGGAAGGTTTGAGGGGGAAAGAGAATGAATTCAGTTTTGGACATAGTGAGTTTAAGATGTCTACAGCCCCTCTAGTTAAAGACATTTAATGAGCTGTTGGAGATAAGAGGCTAGTGGTCAGGAGAGAGATTAGGACTTGATAGATATGAAAATCACCAGCATGTAGAGTGACAGTTGAATCCACAGGAACTGGATTTAGAAAGGATTTTCAGAGTACATAATAGTCTTTTAAATGACCATATATAAGTAAATTAAAAATAAGACTTAAGTCTTTTATGGACCAAATCCATCTGCATGCACTTGTATTATTGCATATACATTGTATCATACTTTCCAGGGAAAAATATCAAGAAAATGGGAAAGCAGTTGCTTTGCTGCTTGCAGTAGTAACAGACATTGGGAGAACAAGCATTTATTACGTTCCTAAGTACTAGGCACCCAAAACACCTGCATTTTTCAATGCCAGGCTCCCAGAAAATGAAGACACCCATCGTGAGCTTTGAGGCTATATTAGTTAGGAACCTATGTGCCAAAAATATTTGACTCTTCCAATTTGTTTTGTTAAGTTATATCATTAGTTCCTAGCATATCACCATGCATGCCATAATAATTCAAATATTGGTTGATCAGTATTGTGGACATGATAAAGAATGGTACTCGGTCTGCTTTGAAATGGATGAAGCAGATATCAAGAAGTCATCAGAGCACTACAGTATTAATATCTTCAATTTTTACAATAGCCTTCAAAAGAGATGTTTGTAAACATCTATATCTTATATTAATTAGACATTTATTTAGCACTAATTCTATGAAAACTTAAGGCTATAATGTTTTGAGAGATATAGAGAACAGTAGCTCAAATGCAACCTGCTCGGAGCTTATAGTCTAATATGGAAGATAAGAAATCTACACAGATGACTAGAGAGTAGAATGTGAGAGTTCAGTAAGAAGTATATGATCTTCTGTGGGAGTTTTAGAACAGTGATTCTATTGCTTTTGACTGGACAGATCAAGGAAGATTGCATGGAGGATGGCGTTTAAATTAGGCTTTCAAGGATGGGTAGAAATCACATCGTGTTAGAGGCGATTGTCCCTCCAGGCAAAGGCAACATTATGAGTAAAGGTATAGGGGTGGGAAAATA
Organism: Phascolarctos cinereus; assembly: GCF_003287225.1. NCBI lineage: Eukaryota > Metazoa > Chordata > Mammalia > Diprotodontia > Phascolarctidae > Phascolarctos > Phascolarctos cinereus. Next base: position 96,417,492 of record NW_027556098.1, read on the forward strand.
TTAATAATATTTGGAGAATGGGGAAAAGTGAAAAATGGTACTTTAGGCTCAGAAGTTAAAAATGGAGCCAAATTGAGAAAGGGAGCTTGAAACCTAGGTGAAGGAATGTTAAATTTATTTATTGGCAGTAGGCAATAGCAAGTCACCCCTGAAAATGTATGGTAAGATAGGTAAGTCATTGTAACCGTGCTTTTAGAAAGACAGCTGTCAGTGTCAACAACCATATAAACATAGTTACGTCTCATAGGGAAAGACTAGCAAATGGAATTACATACACCTCAAGTGTAATCACAGGATTGAGCATACAAGGGAGTCCATGCAGTTTGGCAAGAGGAAAAGCTACCTAGAAGAAACAGAATCAAGATACTTGTATTGGTTGAGGAAGAATGTAAGGTGTTAGGGAGATGATTGGATATGAGGGTTGAGAATCAGAGGTGACCTTTAATCCGAGGATTTAAGTCTGGATAACAACAAGGATGGTTGCATCCTGAAGAGAAATCAGGAAATCAGAAGGAAAGCACATTTGGGGCTAAGATGATGAGTTCAGTTTTTCAACTTTTAGAGTATCAAGTATTGGCAAAACAACAACGTATAGATAACCAACATATTATTGAAAATGTGGTGCTTGAGCTATCGGGAAGATCTGAGTTTGAATCATGCCTCGTACACTAGTTTTGTGACCCTGGACAGTTTTCTTTGACACTCTTTGAGCTTCATTTTGCTCAGTTGTAAGCTAAAGGGGTTGAAATCATTGACCCACTAAGGGCCCTTCCAGCTCTGTGATCCTGTGAACCACAGATTTGGGAGTTACAGACATCGAGATGATAGCTGAAGCAATGGGTGTGCCTTAGATCACCCAGGGAGAGAGGATAGAGAAAGAGGGCCAAGAATGAAAAAGCATGACATCATTTAGGATTCAGGAGGAAGAAGAAGAACCAGGGAGGAACAGAGAAGGAAGTAACTAGGAAGAGAGATGCAGGAAGGGGAACAGCGAGGGATGCTGTAAATCCTGTGGGCAAATTGAGGATAAAGAGTTCGGGGGGGATGGGATGAATAGTCAGCAGTGTCAGAAGCAGCAAATTTACTATTCGTTGAATTAGTGAACAAGCAGTGGAGATAAGAAAAGGTCAACGTGTCTATTGAAAGGAGCTTGAAAAACAAAAAACCAAAAAAAAAAAAAAGAAGCTTGGCCAAGGTTAGTGGAACCAGAAGGCTTGGAGAGCTTCCTTAAATAAGAGATTCTTTTTTTTTTTCCTTCTTGCCCTGAATTACTCTTCTCTTTCACCTATTGAAGAATAAAGATGACTTTGTCATTGTTGGAGAGAAGGAGGGCATCTTGTCAAGGTGTCATCTTTCTGTCATCTGCCACCCCCTGTGGAAGAGAAGGTCTTTCCTGATGTATGTAGTAAACCTGGCAAGTTTAGATACCTCTATAAATATTAAAAGATTTGCTATGGAGTTCAAGATCTCCAAGTCTTTTAACATTTTATGGATGATCTCCATGCTTCAGAGGTTTTTATTATTGAATGAGAGTCAGCTTTCTACACTGCCATACTCAAGAGAAACCTGATAGTCCTTTTTAACTACAGTTGGGTTGAAAGAGGCCCGTATTTGGAGTCAGAGAACCTAGTCTTCAAACCCAGCCTGTGTCATCTTTGGGAAGTCATCTAACCTCTCAGAGCCTTGATTTACTTATCTGTAAATTGGGTGGTTTGAACAAGCTGACCACTGATTTTCCTTCAAGGCTAAATCTGTGAATGGATCAAAATCTACATGTTATTTCTAGAAACATTTATTTGCCTCCCTCCTCCCAAACCCTTATATATAAATATTAATTTTGATGAGTTAATGAAGTGAATTCTCACTGGATCTGTTCACTGAAAATTTGAATCATTCTTTAAATTTCCCTTATTAGTGTGATCAAAATTCTTCAAAAGTATGAATTTTCTACCTTTTTTTTTTTTGGTAGAGTACTTCACTGAACTTAAAGAGCAAAATCAAGCTTCCAGGGCTGCTTAATTTACAACCGAGAAACTTAGAGATTGGGAACAACCTGTTTCATTAACTACTTCTTTTCAGATACTCTAATAATGTCTATTTGCCTCTCTCATTTTGGGGGGATATGAGAGCGGCATTAAAAAAACAAAACAACTGTTACCTCTGGTTAACTTAATTATTATTTCCTGTCCCATGAAACAAATGAAAATGAGTGCTTCAACTGTAAGAATTTTTGGAATCAACTGTAAGAATTTCAAAGAAGTTAAAAATTTGAAACAAAAACCCCCAAAAAGTCAGCTTTCAAGATCTGTTTAACTTCCAAATGGGTCCATTGTTACCTAAGAAATAAACGCACGTTTGAAAATTAGGTTAGGAAACAAGCCAATTAATTACTCTATGGGCTCCAATCATTCTATGTTGTTGTTGTCGTTTGGGTGTTTTGTGTGTTTGGTTTTTTATTATAACCTGTCAAGTCACCTGGCATTGTCCTAGTCTGGGTTCTTCTATTTACATGGTAGATTCAAATTTTAAAAAGCAGAAGATATTATACTTCAAGTTTTAGTAAAAGGATGGAAAGAAAAGAATTGATACTTGAAGCAGTGATGTCAGAGGTTAACAAGGCCCTAAATATGAAGTGGCTTTTGTTGGGGATTTTTTTCCTGGTACTAGTTTTTCTTTCTTTCAAATAGTATTTTATTTTTTTCCAATTACATGTAAAGACAATTTTAATATCCTTTTTTGTTTTAAATAAAATTTTGCATTCTAAATTTTCTCTCTTCCCTCCTTCCTCTCCTTCTTCCTTAACAGTGAACGATCTGGTATGGGTTACATATATGCAATCATCCTGGTACTAGTTTACAAATTCTGTAGTGATTGGTAGAATTTTTCAGACACTTTTCAAGCAATTGAAAAAAATCTACATAGTGGTGCCTCACTTAAGGAATAATAGTAATAGCTAACATTTGTATAGCACCTACTGTGTCCCAGGTACTTTAAAATTATTTGATCATTTCATACTCATAACAACTCTAGAAGATATTATTATCCCCATTTTACAGTTAAGGAAACCGAGGGAAGCAGAGGCTAAGTAACTGACCCAGGGTCACGAAGCTAATACTTAATTGAACTCAGGCCTTCCTAACTCCAGTCTTCTTAAGTTTGTATTGTATCCACTGCGCCACCTAGCTGCCCCTTAGAATAGTTTTTATTCTGTATTCCTTAGATCTGTTGAAAATATGCTGTAAATATCTTGTGTGTACACAGTTGTTTGAATGTCGCCTCCTCCGTTAGAATACAGCCCCTTTGAGCACTTGTTTGCCTTTCTTTGTATCTTTACCATTATGCTCAGTGCTTTGCACAGTAGGCATTTACATCTCTAAATCTTTGCTGTTCCCCCTCAGTGGTAAATCTCTTCCCTGAGCTTTTGATAAAATTGCAGAGAGGCAAGTTCTGGTGTGATACAAAAAACAAAAAAAAACTTCCGAACAATAAGAACTAGGTGAAAATGGAAAAGGCTGTTTCAATTCAGGCTCCCTCCTTTTTCCCTCTCATACACACACATTCACTCAACTCTTTGGAGGTCTTTAAGGCAAAGTTAGGTAAAAATTTGTTAGATATGTTGTAAAGGAGGCTTCTTTTATTCAAGTATAGGTTGGACTAAATGGCTTCTGGGGTCTGTCCAACGCAAAAATGAGATTCATTTTCTGCCAGTGGGGGAGAGTGTGCTCTACATCTAGGTACAGGATAATTAGCAAGAGAAACCAGTTTTACCATTTAACTCCTGCTCTTTTTAATCTATATTGAAGTGCCCACCTTGGAGTCAGGAAGACATCTTCAAGAGTTTAAATCCAGCCTTAGACACTAGCTTGTGTGACCCAGGGCAAGTCACTTAATCCTGTTTGCCTCAGTTTTCTCATCTGTAAAATGAGCTGGAGAAGGAAATGGCAAACCACTTCAGTATCTTTGCCAGGAAAACCCCAAATGAGGTTGTGAGGAGTTGGACAGAATTGAAAAATGACTGAACACATCATGAGCATTGATGAAAAGGGATAATAGGGAGCAGCTAGGTGGTGCAATGGATAGAGCACCAGCCCTGGAGTCAGGAGGACCTGAGTTCAAATTTGGTCTCAGACATATAACACTTACTAGCTGTGTGACTCTGGGCAAGTCACTGAACCCCAGTTGCCTCAGAAAAAAAAAGGACAATGAACGCTCATCTAGTCTAGTTTTTTATTCAATAAGGTTATAGCTTATTTAAAATAAAGCATAGTAAAGACTGGAACATGGGTCTCCCAGTTTTTTAACAGTAATAATAGCTAATGTTTATATAGAGTTTTAAGATTTACGAAACTCTTTGCATGGATTATCCTATTTGAACCTTCCCACAATCCTATGAATTTGATGCTTTACCATTTTACAAAGGGGGAAACTGAGTCTTAGGTTAAGTGACTTGCCAGGGGTCACATTGCTAGTTAGTGTCAAAAGCAGGATTTGAATCCAGTTCTCCCATGATTCTTGAGATCAACACTCTTGCCACTATTACCAGTGTTCTAATTTTAATTCTTGGTAATCAGATGTTTATCTAAAAAAAGAAAACTGACAACCAAAGAATAGAACTTTGTGTTCCTTTTAAGCACTTCTGTGTAAAAATAGTTGGTGAATTTACTCAGAAGATTGCTTGGAATTTGACTGAGGAGGTGTTGAATAGATGATGTTGAGAATTCAATTTCTTGTATTAAAGAGTCACTTAAAACTCTCTGGAGGCCACTTCTAGTCCCTTCCCTTCCCACCCCCAAAGTAATTCGCAAATATTACCAGTTTAGAGGGGAAGGGGAGCCGTCATCACCAACAAACGTTATATTTGTATAGAGCTTTGTAGTTCATGAGAGGCAAATTGACGTAGTGGAAATAGTACTTGATTTGAGATTAGGATGACGGTGTTTTAATCCAGCCTCTGACCCATAGTTTATGTGATGTTTACATCCTCAGGCAACTGACTGAAACTTTTAAGTTATGTGGTTTGTGATTGTTATTGTTGGAGGTATTCACCCACATCTAGGAATTCACAAAACTAAATATTATCTCCTTTGATGCTTAAAATAATATCTAGCATTAATGTAAATGCTTTAAAAATATTTTATCCTTATAATAACTCCATGAGAAAGGTACTATTATTATTATTCCCACTTTACAGATGAGGAAACTGAGGCTGAGAAAAGCTAAGTGGCTTTTCTAGGCTCACACAGCTGTGTCTGAGACAGGATTTGAATTCTGGTCTTTGTGACTTTAAACTGAATACTCTATAAAGTGGGTCACATTGGGCTTTATAACAGTACAGAGAGGTATTATTTGAAGTTTACCCATGAAGAAGTTAAGGCCTAAAGAGATTAAGTGACTTCCCCATGGTAACATGTTTGTTAGTGGCAGAGACTGATTTAGAATCATCTAAAATCTAGTCTGATATGCCTGTACTTATGTTTAATGGATCCTTTAGCCAGTGAGTGGTATTCTCTCTTCTCCCTTTTTGTAGTAAGGTCAGATCTACTAATTAGAAAGTCCATTATTTAGAAGTAATATCTTAGGAGGCCCTCACTAATAAGGGGGAAAATATTTTTGCATATTATAGCTGTTGTATGTGAATGAGCACCTTAAATTCTGTTTTCCCATTGGTTGGTATTATAGTTATCAAGGCGTATTAGAGTAGAAAATACTCAACTCTCCAAAGTAATAAAATAACACATACCATTCCTTTCATGGTGCATCTTGCCTTTTCTTTCCTTTTTTTTTTTTTAAATTCTCCCATACAACCTTTGTAAAAAGTTAGTTAAGTGAATTTTCAAACCACACAATTTTGGCACACTCATTTAAGCTGCTCTATATTAAAAATACCTCCTGAATTCTCGTTTCATTACTTCTAACTGATTCCATGGGACTTGAATATTTAATAGAAATCTACATTGATTCCATATATCTGGGTGTTTGTCAGAAGTTCTTTACATCAGAAACAACATGGGTATGGTGGAGAGAGAGCTGGCCTAGAATGAGTGAAGACCTGTATTGTAGTCCAGCCCGTGACATGTAGTGGCCCTGTGACTCCAAGCAATTCACTTAAATCTCTTAGTGCTATAGGCAATTTGATAAAATAATAATTATAATCATAAAAATGATGATGATCATAATAGCTAGCATTTATATAGTGCCTCCTATGTGCCAGGTACTTTTCAAATATTATCTCACTTAATTTTCACAATAACCACAGCCCTGGGAGGTAGGTGCTGTTATTATCTGCATTTTACAGGAATGAAAGCTGGGGCGAATAGAGGTGAAGTGATTTATCCAAGATCACACAATAACTGTCCAGGGCTGGATTTGAACTCTGGTCTTCCTTGAATTCCAGGCCCAGCTCTCAATCCACTGAGACACCTCCGTGTATAACCATAAGTTGCAGAGGAGGTGCTGTCCTGCATTGGTGGAGAGAGTTTCCTTTTCTTGGTGCTCTAGTCAGTTATCAAACAAGTCTTAAGAGCCTGGCACTTAATAAATGCTTGTTACCCTTACCTAATAGGGCAGCTAGGTGACAAAGTGGATAGAGCACTGGACTTGAAATCAGGAAGGCTCATCTTCATTAGCTCAGATCTGGTCTCAGACATTTACTAACTGTGTGACCCTGGGTTTGCCTGTAAAATGAGTTGGAGGAGCACACAGCAAACCACTCCAGTATCTCTGCCACGAAAACCCAGAAATGGGGTCATGAAAAGTCTGACAGGACTGAAAGGACCCAACGACAATCACCACCACAAAGACCTCACCTAAGTTGTCAGGAAGGTGCTGAGCTGAGCTAATGTAGGGAGTTTTTTCTTCCTCATTTGAGAGTTCCCTACACTTAGTAAATCACAAATGGCCAGACCCTATCCATAAATCAGAGAAGTTGATTTGTTTTTTCTGAGTTTGGGCTTTGCAAAGAATCCTTCATCTGCATTTTTTTTTTGAATCAGTAAAGGTACCAGTAGTTGTAGCTAGAAATTTGGAATTAGCTCCATAATAAATAATCACCTCACCTAATAGTTCACTAATTAGTAGGGAAAAGATTCAAAGTACCTACAGTCTCTTTAGAACACATGTAGTATCTACCACTTTTTGAAAGTGTGTTACTCACTCCTTTGAGCAATCAGTGGCTCTGCCTGGGGGTAGAGATAGTGCTTTCCTACAAAAAATTGAAAACAGCTATGCTTTTATACTATTAAATAAATCACTTATTTTGAAAGAGAAAATGTGTTCCATGTCTTAAGACCCAAGAACTGATACCCCCAAAATTGTTTAATATAACTTAAAAAACAAGCTCATATAATATTTGTAGATTTTTTATCAAGTACCAAAAGCTATATTTTAACAAAATAAGCCATTAAGGGGTTGCTTTGGATTCAGTTTCCTACTTAAAACTTGAACATCTTATAGAAATCAACTTCTTATGCAGAAATGTTCCTTTGGCCTAGGGGTTTGTAGAATGTTTGAGGTAGAAAAGACTTAGCTAAGGTACACATAGTTCTAGGATTTATTAGCAAACAAAAAATATACATTTAGATGTAATACTCGAAAAAATGATAATCAGAAGGTTGGGTTTTTTTTTTTTTTTGCAATTGGGGTTTAGTGACTTGCCCAGGGTCACACAGCTAGTAAGTGTTATGTGTCTGAGGCCACATTTGAACTCAGGTCCTCCTGATTTCAGGGCCAGTGCTTTATAAACAACATTATACAGCACAGACTGTGTGGCATCATATTTTACTAATCTGTCCCAACTTAGAATGTACCTGCTGAGACTTGGGCCTTCATGTTTGTCTAGGGTCCTGTTACTTGTTCCTTCTTCACAGGTGCATTTCTGAGGAGTTAACCTCCTTACACCAAGTCTAATGCTTTTCATTATACCATTTTCCCCATAATTTGTACAGTATAATTGGAATATGAAACTGAAAATATCCCCATAACATTATACTTATCTTCATATTTCTTAGCACTTTTTATCCCACATCCTTTGTCATAATTAATTATATATTATGTATACACACACACACACACATATAAAATCAAATACAATTAAATTCAAGAAAACTGATGTTGTTGAGTAAAACATTCAACACAGTTTGTTTTCTAATATGAATTTGGGTGGGTCACTCACTGTAGATAGAATACAGGACCCAGAGTCAGGAAGACCTGTGGTCAAATCCAGTTTGAGTCACTTAACTAGCAGTGTGATCTCCAGGGTATGTCATTTAAACTCTTGTGTGCCTCAGTTTCCTCAACTGAGTATAATAATAGCACCCACCTCCCAGAATTGTTGTGAGGATAAAATGAGAATATTTGTAAAGTGCTATGCAAACCTTAAAACCCTATTTAAATACTAGTATCATTATTGTTATTATGAAAGTTTAAATTATCAACCAAACACGTCCAAAGTACATTTTTGCTACTGAATAAGTAGCAGCATGTTTTCGACCTCTAGCCTTAATATAAACTAAACCTTGCTACTCTCTACAACCTGATTATCTCGCACACGGAACCAGTTTCACTTCATAGGCTCATGTTGTACTGATCTCCGGTGAGTTGTTCTCTTCCCTCCTACCTCCCCACCCTCCAGTCTGCCTTTTGCCTCTGCCATAGCTGGTTAGAGTGTCTGTCCCCCATGTCCTCTGCTTTTGTTGACAAATCAGCAAATATAGTATCTCATATTTCCAGGAAACATATAAATTCAGAAGTAATGCATGAGACTAATGATAATTTTAAAAAAAAACCATACTTAGCACATACTGGATAGAATCCAATTTTACTTTTTTTTCTTTCTTTCTTTCTTTCTTTCTTTCTTTCTTTCTTTCTTTCTTTCTTTCTTTCTTTCTTTCTTTCTTTCTTCTTTCTTTCTTTCTTTCTTTCTTTCTTTCTTTCTTTCTTTCTTTCTTTCTTTCTTTCTTTCTTTCTTTTTTTTGGCAATTGGGATTAAGTGACTTGCCCGGGGTCACACAGCTAGCAAGTGTCAAATGTTTATTCTGAGGTCAGATTTGAACTCAGGTACTCCTGACTTCTGGCCAGTGCTCTATTCACTGCACCACATAGCTGCCCCTTTACTTGTATTTTCCAAACTAGAAGTTCCTAGCTGAATCCTTAGGCTCCATGAAGGCATTGAACCTGTGGATTGTTCACCATTTGATGCACAATGAGAATTCAGTCTCTTTCCTCAAAACACCTCCTATTACTTGACCCTGGCAATTTTTCTGAACAGCATTACATTGGTTAGTCAGTTCCACAACCCCAGGCTTAGTCTTAGTCAGTCAAGAAGCTTCCAAAGGTGTTAGGATTTTAATGCTTCATTTTTTCACATTCTTACTTAGGTGCCTCTATTCCAAGTTATTTAAGTAGCTCCTCACCCTCTATCTTGATTAAAGGGGAGAGAAGGAAGATGTACATATATACATACACACACACACACACATAATATATATATATATATATATATATATATATATATATACTCCCAAGTTTACCAGCTGTGCTCTTAATGTAACCATATACAATATTCGTTTCTGTAAGTGAGATATGTTTCAAACCAAAATGAGATGAATTATTCCAGCCAGGTCAGTGTAGGAAACTTTTAGAATGTGGAATTATGCAACTCTTATTTCCTCTTCCAGTTACTCATAAACTGGAAAAACAGACTTTTCTCCTTTTTTAGTTCCATAATGATTTCATGGTTAAGAAGGAATTACTCTAAAAGGGCATGGGGGGGGCGTTTCCTACACATTTCCTACAGTAGCTTCTAAGAGTAGCTACTGCTTTCAAAATGTGGATTGTTACCTAAATCCTTTATAAGTGACAAAGATGTGGTGTTATCATACAGAGTGGGCAGGTTAGCACAGTGGAAAGAATGCTATATATATATATATCTAATAAAATGAACTGTGTTCAGATCCTTGCTTTGAGACTTCATTGCCATGTGACTTTGAAGAAGGTACTTAATTTCTTTGGACCTCAGTTTGCTAATCTGTAAAATGAGGGAGTTAGATAAATGACCTCCAGTGATCCTTCCTGTTCTAAAAATCTGTGGTCCTGACCCCATGAACATTATCCTCTGACTCATGAACAGAGATCCCATAACCATAAACTTTTATAATAACAATAGTGATGCTAGCATTTTAATAGGGTTTTAAGGTTTGCATAGCACTTTACAAATATTCTCTTTTATCCTCACAACAATTCTTGGAGGCGGGTGCTATTATTTAATGGGTAGAGGCCTGGTCTCAGTACCTCTGACAGTTACTGTTTGTGTGACCCTGAATCATTTAACCTCTCATTGCCCCAAGGAAACTTAAAAAGTATGCATTTCTCTCCTAGGGAGTGACCTACATCAATGAAACAACAGGTCCAATTAAAAAAAAACTCATAAGAATTGTTATACCAATTAGACATATGATCAACAGACACTAGGGTTCTTTCTCTGACAGTGATATAAAATGATCTGGTTATGTGGGGCATGAATTTCTTCCTTGAAAAGAGGAAGCTTGGCGTAAAGAGAGTCAGCCTTAGTCAGCCTGGGAATTAGAAAGACGTGTCATACACCTGACACAGACACTGGTTGTGTGGTCTTGGGCAAGTCGCCCAACCTCTCTGAGCTCGTTAAGACAGGATGTTCTATAGGAACCCTCAGTCTCAGTTGGTAGAGTTAGTTGCTTCTCTGGGAATTCCCTGTATCAATGAAATCATAAGGCTAGACCTAAAATGAACTGATAAATTTCAAAGATTAGAGATCTACCCACAAAATGTAACCCTTCTCAATGTAAGTCTGTCTTTCATGAAGTTATATGGCCTTTTATTTGAAGGTATATTTTCAGTCTCATGAGGTAGCACATACCTCAAGTTTACTTCCTATTACCTAAATCAGTACTTTATCCTGAATTAACATATTTCTAACTTCTAGGGGCTATCTAGGTCTGGTTTAGAATGATTCCATGAATAAGACAGTGTTCACTTGATCCCTTTTGATATTTTATTGGGTGTCAGATCCTAACACCCCCCCCTTCACCCTGGAGGCCCCTAATCCCTTTATGGTTTTCATGTGGCCCTCCCTCAACCTATGCAGCTGCCCCACAATGATCATTTCAGTTGCCTCTCTCTACACCTTCCCTAGTTCTGTTAAATTTGTTATGACATGGCAAATGGAACTAGGTACTGTCATTTAGGACAAAACGATTACTTTGTACAAGACTGATACGTTTTCATTTTTGCTTCTAATACCGTTCCTAATGTTGACTGGCATTTTTCTGGCTTTTTGACCAACGCTGCACAGTGGGATGCTGTCTTTGGAGAACAGTCTATAATGACATCTAGTTCCCTTTGGGGCTTGTAACCTCAAATGTTGTCTATAATGAAGTAGTTCTGAATGAGGCAGCCATGTAATATATAGCAAAAGGAGTTCTAGACTTAGGAACATCTGAGTTCAAATTTTCCCTCAGGCATTTACTGGGTAAGTTATTTAAGTTCTGTCAGCCTCAGTTTTCTCATTTGCAAAATGAAGATAATAATAGTGCGTAACCAACAGGATTGTTTAGAGGATCAGCTGAAATAATATATGTGAAATGTTTCCCAGGCTTTAAAATATTATGTTATGGTGGTCTAAAAGTATAGTGTAGTTTATTTTCTCTAAACCTTATGCCAAGGGTTCTTTGTCTGAGGTTTAAGGACAAGGGGTCTGTGGATAAACTTGGTGGGGAGTAAGGTGGGGAGGGGGTCTATGAACATGGATGGGAAAATATATACATCTCTATTTTCACTAACTTCTAACTAAATTTTGCATTTTATTCAATTATAAATTTAAAAATTTATTCTGAGAAGAGGTTCATTGGTTTTACCAGACAGCCAAAGGGGGATCTATCATGCCAAAAAAAGATTAAGAACCCTTGCCTTATACTTTCCCAAGTTGTAGTATATTCAATGACTTTGACCAGCATTCTTTTAAATTTATCAGCAGTTTAATTCAGCAAACATTTAGCTGTCTGCAGTGTACAAATCACTGTTGCTTGGCTAGGCATATTTCTTGATCAGCTCACCTTCCTGATATGTATTATAGTTTATAGAGTAGAGGAATGATTAATTGATGTACGTGTCATTGGCAATTCTTCAAAAATAAGTACAGTGATTTTTTTTTTAGTTATGGGATTGTATGGAAATAAAGGTCTCTTTATAAGGAACTCTTATTTCAGAAAATCCCCAAACCTTCATAAATCATAGAAATCATAGCTTTATGCATCTCCAGCAAGAATTGGATGTTTAAAAAAAATAGCTACATTCGAAGTTTGTTTCTGAAGGGCCACCTCCTATGTAAAGTTGTGCAGTCAGAGAAATGTGTTTTTTAGGTCCCTTACTGTCAATTTATGTACCTTTCTGGATTTTTTCACATCACTTCAAGGGTCTGATAATCTCCATACCTCATCAGCTCATTCCCCAGCAAGACATTTGATCTGATTGACTGATAACATTTTAACATATACTAATTTTAATCTGTCATCTCAAACTGAAAATTCATTTTAAACCTCTTATCTCTAATTGTGGAATGAGACTTTGATGTTAATGGAATTTTAGGCCTTGACAAGCAGATGAGGAGACTTCTTAGGAGGACCCTAAAATCACCCTTGTTAGTTTTTTTTTGTTTTTTTAAAGTTTTTTTTAAAAATTACATTTCCCCCTCAGGCTTTAGGTTTTTTTTTTTAATTAACAAACCTTTATTTTCTCTCTTTTCTATCTTTTCTCTCATCCCATTGAAAAAGGGAAAAAAGGGGGGAAAAAAAAAACCTCTTGCAAATAAAATATACATAATCAAGGAAAACAAATTTCACACTGGCCACATCCAGAAATGTGTATCTGATTCTGTACTCTTGAGTCCATCAGTTCTTTGTTAGGTGTTTAGTAGCATTCTTCATATTTGGTCCTCTGTACTCTTGGTTGATCATTGTTTGAATCAGAATTAAGTTTTTCAGTATTGTTATGTTCCTGTGAATACAGATATGTATTTGTATGAAGTTCAGTATTTTGAAAAGAATGATGTAGAGAGGAAACTTTAAAAGAAGGAGCAGTATTGAATTCATTAACCTTTCCTTCTAACTTGATTGTATAAGTTCTTGCTGTTCAGTATAGGAAAATTAAAAATTTGAAGGTGTTAAAGAGAAAAATCTGTGTGATCTTATGTCTAGCATCATTTGATTGAAACATCTTTAGAATGTGCTGTATTCTCTCTCAGAAGTTCCTCTCTTTTATGACAGCTAGTTATTGACCTATACCAGCAGTTGATATTAATTATTGAAACATTTAAAAATAACAATTACAAGAATATATACACCAGATGTGTGTGTGTGTGTGTGTGTGTGTGTTTTCTAAAATGGAATTGCCAAGAAAAAAATTTAAAGAGTTGTAAAAACTTAGTCACTAGAGGGCAGGTAGACCTTTATTTTCCTGCTTCTTGTAAGCAAGATTTAAAATATATGGATACACGATCAGATAAGGTTTTCTGTATATTACAATTGTTTATGTTTTTTTTCTGGGAAACATTCACCAAAGTTACCTTTTTGTTATTGTTAAAAATATTATTGCTTTCCTTCAGAAGGAAACTACTTTTTTATGCAGGGAGATCATAAGGAATAGTTCTCTGGAGAAAACATGGGTGTTTACAAGAAGTAATGTATTAAAGCATGACTTGTATGTGATGCACTGACATTAGATTGCTATGTAGAACCTTAGCAGAAAGGGAGTGTGTGGAGCCAATGAGTTTCCATTAGTTACTAAGAATTAAGAGAAAGGGAAGCATATAACATCTTTGTGGCTAAAAAAGGTGAATCATTGAGACCTAGAAAATCTGAGGCAAACCAATCCTAATCCAAACCTAATAACTACCCCCCCCAACATGTTAGGCAGTTGGCAAATGACTGTTCAGAAATTTCCTTGTAAATTTTGTGTCCTTCCATTTATTATCATGCCTTCTAAGAGATTCTCTATAAAAGCAATTAAGTCTTGAATCCTTTATTGATCCATGGCAATGATGCAATGTAGTAAGAGTGTTTTCAGGACTGTAGAATTAGGTTCTATGAATTTGAATTCTGGTCCAGACACTTACAAGTACTGTGACTGGGAGCAAATTATAACCTCTCTCAGCTGAAGTTTTATTATCTTGAAAACTGAGAAAAATAATGCTTGCCCAACCAGCCACTGAGTTGTTTTGAGGAAAGGTCTCTCTCTGTAAATGTCACTTATTGAATGTAAGTTACCAGAAGCAAAAGATGAGACAATAGGATGAGTGGTTTTCAAACACAATAATATAAGACCAGCAAGCTCTCTTTAGAAATACATCTTAATGTTTTGAATATTTCACAGACGTCTTTTAAGTTAACCACTATGTGAATAAATACTACCACAAATTGTATTTTATAAAATCTAAACTGGACCTCATGTTGTATATTCTTCCTTGTCTCTGGTTTATGTAGGAAGAGATATTTATAGCTAAAGAGGATCAGAGAGACCATCAAACCCAGCCCCCCTCATTTTACAGAAAACAAATCTAAATTACAGAGAGGTTAGCTGACTTGCCCAGGGTCACACAGTTAATAAGTGTCTGAGTCACTTTTAGACTGCCCCTGCCCCTGAGGGGTTACACTAGTGCAATGTGAAATTGATAGTTCCCTTACCTTAACCCTCTTCTTAACCTGTTTATTGTTGATACTGGCCTTTCCATCAGCTTCTTTTACTCATCCCTCTTTCCCTCTGTCTTAATACAGACTAAGGAATGCTCAGAATACCAAAAGCCCTGTACAAGGAAACATCGAGCTCATAGTAAGATAATAAAGCAAGCCAGCTTCAGTGAGTGCAGATACCCCCAAAATGAAGGGGTTGTTGGGGAGGGTCGACACAGCAGTCCATTGGTGTCATGTATGGAGTGAGGAGACACTCTGGGACCTCAAAGGGAATAAAAGCACCCTTTCCGAAACCAGTAAATTCTGGTGGGGTTTTTACAGTATTGGGTTCAACAGGACCAGGCATTGGAGGAAAGGATTGAAGAGACTGAACTTGAGGACTGGTACTGCTGATTCATACTAGTAGGGGAAAGGAAAACTCTTGGGGAGTTGATGACCTCTCCATAAAGTGGTAACATGTATTCTCCGCCTCAGTTTCTACCTGAAAATTATGTCAGAATAGTTAAATGTAACCGGTTTGATTTTTTTAAAAAAAATAGAAGTCTAAAATTCCCAGTTCTGCCTTTCTTCTGTGGTCATAGCTAGATCATGGAAGTGAACTAAGCCTTTATTGAATATTGATTTTTTTTCTTTCCCCTTATATTTAAAATTAAGATAGAGCCACACAGAAGAGCATTATAGGCAAAAGCATAGCAAGATAGAGTGTATCTATTTGTATTACAGACTCAGTAAAGAGGTGAATGATTAGAATTTAATCTGATAGTTTTGATTTAAAAAAATATATATTGATCTGGAATCCTGTGGAGATACAGCTAACCACCCTCCCACCACTCCCCACCAACATTAGTTGTTCTTACCCAGTTCATTTTCCAAAAAGAAATAGTTTGTCAGGTTTCAGTGGATGATGAGGATAATAATAACTAGCATTAATGTAGCACCTGCTATGTGTCAGGAACTACGTTAAGCGCTTTACAAATATTATCTCATTTGATCGTCACAGCAACCAATGAGATAATGTTTGTAAAGGCACCCAGCAAATCTTAATGTGCTATATAAATGCAAGCAATTTATCTGTTCACTGCAATAAAGGGCAAAAGGAAATGCTCATCAGACAGCCTTTGCGGATAGCTCTTTTCTCCCTTTCTTCTCTTTCCATCGTTGCAGCCAGCTGCCTAAGTAGCCCGTGAATCACCTGGACTTGGAGGGCCATTTTACAAAGGCCTTTTCTAAATCTTTTGCTACTGAAGGTCCCAATGTATTTTCTTTTGGCTACTGGTTTTTATAAATCTTAGTTTTAAAAAAAAAATCCATTTGAAGACTAGTTATTTTTGTGTTGGGACCCATGGGGTAGTAAGAGGAGTGCTGAATTTAAAGCAATGCTGGCTCCTCCACCGACTAGCCTTGAGGCAGCATGTTGGCACAATGGGATAGAGCCATGGAGCCCAGAGTCTGGGAGACCTGAGTTCACATGTGGCATGAGAAACTTAATATGTGACCCTGAGTAAGTCATGGTCGATGTGAGGATCAAATAAGATAATATTTATAAAGTGCCTGGCACATAGAAGGCACTTAAAAAATGCTTGTTTCCTTTTTTCCCAGTTGTGTGACCTCAGGCAAATCACTTAATCTGTCTGGACGTCACTTTCCTCATCTGTAAAATATATAGGACCAGATAATCCTTTAAGGGCTCTTTCATTTCAGGATCTATGATACTACATCGGTGTTTTTTTACCTTGGAACCTGCTTTGACTCTTCTCTCAATATCACTTCATACATCCATTGGGTTTTTGAGTCTAGTAAATGTTACTTCGTTTTATATAGATATTGATGTCCATATATCTCCATATCTATCTGTCTTTCTGTCTGTGTATCTATCATATGTTAACTCCTTTCTACTGTACCCTTGTTTAATACAGGAGACTTACTTTAACTTAGAATCTTAACTTTCTGCTTTCAGTCCATCTCCTCCCTAGTCAAATTTTCACATTGCTGTCTGAGAAGTACATAAGTATGTTGCTCCTCTATTAAAAAACCTTCAATGGCTCCTTATTGCATATAAAATAAATTATTGGTTCCCAATACCTTTGAAAAGCCTTATACAATTTGCTTCCACATTACCTAGCTCCTTATACAGCTTCCCTAGTTAAATGGATTACTTTGATTTTCATGTTTTTGCCTTGTCCTATCCTATCCTGTCCACTTGCTTTTGACCTCGCCACCTACTGTGTGAAATGGATTCTGTTATCCATGTTTACCTGCTGAAGTTCCTCCCATCAAGACCCAGTTTCTGCCATAAAGCCTTCCCTGGCCTACCTGCTCAAGTGAAAATATCATCATCCTCATATTTTTTTCTTTTTAAAAATTGTGAATTTTAAAAAATACTTCATATACAAAGAAGAGAAAAAAAAATTGTGTATAAAACCATGAATCTCTTCTACCTTTAGATTATTTATATTTTAAGTATTAAATTTAATGCAGTAGTGCCAACCCTACTCTGCTTGACTGTCTCCTCCTGAAATTCTCTGTTCTCTTCTATGTGTTTTGTTTCATTGACATTCTTTCTTCTTTTCTCCTTTTTTGTGTTCCTGTCTAGTATTCTTCTTCTCTTTTTCCCACGACTCTTCTCACCTCTTACCCTCAAAATGCTCTTCCTTGTCATAAAAAGTATCCTTAAGCAAAACAAATTCATTCACCCATTGGTCAAAACATGTATTTTTCATTCTTCATCTACTCATTCCATAACCTTTCTGCCAAGAAGGGGAAATAACTTCATCATCAGCCTTCCAGAGCTGGTTGGTCATTGCATTGATTAGTGATCCTAAGTCTTTCACAGTTGTTTTCCTTTACAATGGTTTAGTCCAGGGGTGGGGAACCTACAGTCTGGAGGCCACATGTGGCCCTCTAGGTCCTCAAGCATGGCCCTTTGACTGAATCAAAACACATTGTACAAATTGTCCCCTGGTTCTGCTCATTTCACTTTGAGCCAGTTCCTTTGGGCCAGTTTTTCTGAATCCATGTCATTTTCTTCATTTCTTATGGCACAGTCATATTCCATTACATTCCTGTATCATTTGTTTAACCATTCCACAGTTGATGGCACTCACTTTGTTTCCAGCTTGCTGATCAAACAAAGAAGACTGCTGCAAAAATTTTTGTAGAATAACAATATTATTATTGTTGTATTATTATATATTGTATATATTATAATAACACTGTTATTATTGTTAATAATAACAGTAACATTTGTGTAGCACTTTAAGGTTTGCAAAGCATTTTATATGTTAATTCATTTGCTATCGAAAGAACCTCAGAAGTCATCTTGTCCACTTTCCATATCTTACAGATAAGGAAACTGAGATGCAAATTAACTGCCTTGAACAAAGTCACACAGGGGTAGTAATTGTTTTCCTCTGTATGGACTACTACTGATTCCCTCCTTAAATTTCTGATGGCATTTGGGAGTCAACCTTTCCTTTGGTATGGTGCTTTCTAGTAGCATAGTTATTTGCATATATTGAATAAATAAATGCATATTGAAAGGGAGAAAAACTCATTTTTCAATATAACTTATTGATTGGAGGGTTTATCTTAAATTACCAACTTTTATAAAAATTATATTTAGAGTTTTTAAAAATTGTATTTTAGGGAGTAATGTTGAAACAGCTTTCCTTCCCCATTTCCTAGTATAAGACCTGACATGTAATAGGCTAGCAACCAAGGTGAATACCCAACACTTAGGCAATATAATGGGAGAAGAGCTGTTTTAAACTTATTTATATAAAACGTACTGGAAGTCCAAAACAAGAAAGAGATGGGTACTAGCATCATATCTCTAGGAAAACAGACTTACTTTCAGTTCCTCTGGAATGCAAGGAAGAAAACATTCTTTATGTTTATAAATTAGGAAGAACTAGAGGAAATTACCTGACATAATAACTCTCGTGATATGAGAGCATAATGTAACAGCTCTTATATTGTGTCTTTGATTAATGTAAAAGGCCTGACCTGTTAAGTAGTCTCATTAATATTTTCATTTGTCAGTGATCAAAATTTCTTTTGTAATATTAATTTCTTTAGCATGTTATTAATCTAGTTTAAGACATGTTTCGAAGTACTACAGAAAAAATTTGCCATTCTTGCTTCAGATGAGTGTTCATACTTAGTGTCCTTAGAGTCTGATGAGGAGAGCCTCCTAAGCCTCATAAAGTCTAATTTGTAGTTGTAGCAAGCATAAGGAATTATTATTTTAATATATTAATTTTTACATTTCATTTAGCTCTGTACAGGATGAAAAAGATCAGTTAGCATATAAACATGACAGAAACTTTTCATCTGTGGGGAGCCAAGTAATTATTTCTGTTAAAATTCTGCAGCGGATTTACCTTCAGAAACATATTTATATTTATTCTTCTTAGAAACAGCTACAACGATAAATCAGACTTGGTTAGATGCCAGAGAATTCTAAATGTCTTAATTGTATATGTGTTATAAAGGTCAATTGGACAACTTTTATCCTTATCAAGGGGAATATTAACCTTCTATTTTTTCATACATCACCATTGTGTATTTTTAAATGCTCAATTAAGACTTCTTTTTTTGATTTAAAAAAATTTGTGTCATCTAACAAAATTTCCAAACATAAGACAACTGTTTTGTGGGGATTAGTTGGGGTGGTGGGTGTATATTTGTATAGTTATACTGAGTTCTGTTTTATCTGAGATATAATTTGAATATAATTCCATAATTTTTATTTGTTTTTTATAACTTTATAATTTTTATAATAAAATATTTTTATCTGAGATGTAATTGTAAATTGCATATCAAAGAGTCTTCTAGTTAAAATAATTCCTAAGTACAGGTTTATGGAAAGAAAGTTTGGGTGGAATGATAGTCTCTACTTTGCTGTTCACACTCTGTCTCACCTGTTAAAGGTGAGAAATGTTATATTTATGCATCTCAGTAGTTAAATGCTGAAATATTTGTGTAGTTTGCAAAAAGCTAAAAGGGTAATGATTCAGTGTTTTGTTGAAGCAGATTTCTTATTACTATCACAATGGTAAAAGCCACATTTCAGGAAAACTGATTTGATTTTGCAGAACCTGAAAAAAATAAATTACTTGAACACTTGCTTTTGACGTAACAGTTAAGGGCCACACGTTACCTTTGTAAGAGGAATGTGTAGTTTTGATAAGGGAAACCTTATCTATTCGATAGACAAGCTTGAAGATTTGGTATAAAGGTCTTTGAATATGGGTTTATTAGAGAACAATCTATGAAGTTTTTTTTATTATAAAGCTAACTGGAGAAATGTTTTGAAGCAAGACAGAAATGAAACAGGGTGGTCATAGTTTATGATTTTGCATATTATCATCCTTGTCATTTTGCAATAGTTATAGCTTGATATGTAGAAATATTATGTTAAAATATATTTTATTGATTAATTAAATTGATACTTTTTGTTTTATGCATCACTAAAATTCCTCCCAGTGTCTATCCCCCTTTTCTTCCCAAAGACCCATCCCATATAATAAATATTTTTAAAAAAAAAGAGAAAGAGGAAAAAATTATCATCAAAACTGATCAATATATTGGGGAAAAAACCCTGAAAATGTCAATGTTTATTATTATTTCCCAGAGCATAGAGCTATGCACAAACATGGAGTTTGCGTTGTTATCACTTAGTTACCTTCCAACAGCTAAGAACCATTTTGAACCCTATCAAGTGATCTGGAACATCCAGGTTAAAATGTTCTAGATCATAGTGCCCAGGGTCGGATGGATTCTTATTTTTACTGGACAGAGTTATCAAAACAGTTGCCCTTTTAGGCCAAAGTATATTTATGGTCATTCTTTCTTCGGGCTTTTTTTGGAGTCTCCTCAAAGGACAATTTAAGTATGTTTTTCAAATATTTTCAGTTGTGATCCCATAGATATTTGTTTGCTTGATGTAATTTGCATTCAAATGGTTTAAAGCCAGTTAGTTTTCTCTGTGTGTGTGTGTGTTTACTAAATAGTGTATAGCTAGTTAAGGTCCCAGGTTGGTGAGATTTGAGACAAAGTGAGTTCCTTCTTCTCAGATAATATCCTTTCTTTGATCTTTTTCTTGTATTAGTTTTTGCTTTCTTCTTTCTCTGGGTCTACATGAGGATTTAAAAAAGAGAGAAAGGTTCTTCTTCCCTGTCCTTGAGTGGGCCCATCTCCTTTATATTTTAGGGAGATGGGAGAAAGAGAAGAAAAGGAAAGATGGAAGGGCCACTGGAGATTTTTGCCATTTCTTCAAAGTAAGGAGAGTGAGAATCTGCCAAGTGAGAAACCAAAACACTCTATTGTTCTAATTTTTAATGTATGATATTGTTCTGCCTCAATTTAAATGGGAATAGTTAACAGAAATCGTATACTCAAGAGCAGTCATCTGGTTTGAGGTCAAAGTAGCTATTTCTTTTAACAGAAATTGATTTTTATTGACTCCCTGTTATGGATAAAGGCCCTTTTATTAGGTACTATGTGGATCCATATATAAAAGAATACAAGAGAGTTCCTGTCATCACAAAATTTGGGAGATAAGATATAAATAAAGTTAAATAAGTACACACAGCTTAATAGTCTGAAGACAACAGGTAGTAGTTACAAGGTGTAGTATATAATTAATAACTAAATGAATGGTTTAAAAAAAACAAACAAACCCTAAGCATAGTAGGAACTTTGAGCCTTGAAAGAGGATTTCAGCTTGGAGTGGTCAGTAAAGGCTTTAAAGAGCTGATAGATTTTGAGCTAGGCCTTGAAGAATGGTATATCATTTGAGTGAGTGGGCAACAGTAGTGGAAATGTCGTCTTTATCCTCAGCTATAAAAAAAAGTGGAGACCATAATAGCACCTGCCTTCTAGTTTGATAAGAAACAATGGTCCTCTTTTGTACTAAGCATTGTACAGATAAAGGCCAAGTACAACTAAATACAGTATCTGTACAGTGCTTAGCACAAAGCCTGGCACACAACAGATACTTAATAAATGCTTATTCTCTTTCCCCATTTAGGAGACAGAGGGAGAGTGGAAAGTACTAGAGTGTTTTGAGGAAATAATATGTAAACCAATTAGAATTAGAAAAAAAAAGTAAGGAATTGTGGAGGGGAAATTCAGCTGAGAAGAGATTGGGGCTAGATTTTGGAGGTCCTTAAATGCCAGGCTAAGAAGTTTAGACTTTATCCTATGATCTTAAAAGCTATATTGGGAGAGTGTAAGATAAACACAGAGGAAGATGAGAAAGAGATGCTAATAACACTATTATGGGGATGGAAAGGAAGAAACAGATTTTAAAAGACATTGTGAAGTATGAAGTTTTAAGTTTTTTTGGACAAGTCCTTTTACTTAATTTCTGCTTATTCTATTACTTAAGATTATAGATTTAGAGTCTAAACCCCTAAGGTCTGACCCTCTCATTTAACAGATGAGAAAACTGAGACAAAGTGAAAATAAATGATTTGCCCAGTGTTAACTGCTGTTAAATGTCTAAGATCTTCCTGATTCCCAAATTTAATGTGTTCTCTACTCTGTCGTGTTACCTGTCTAATCATTAGAGGTTAAATAGATCTACTATATAATATCAATACCATTTTTGCATTAATAGATACTATGTATAATTCAGATATTACTCAGTTTTGGTATAGGCTTTTATCACCTTATACCTGGATTGTTGCAATCAGTAGCTTTCTGATTGGCCTCTTTGCTGCATTCCTTTTCTACTACAGTCCATCTCTACTTAGCTGCCAAAGTGATCTTCCTAAACTGAGTATCTGACTATGTCACCCCTTATTTAATAAACTCCCTATCATCTCAAGGATCAAATAATAAAATCTTTTTTTTTTGCATTCAAAACCCTTTATAACCTGTCCCCTCCCCTGTCTTTCCAGTATTTTTACAACTTGTCTCCACCACCTCCACCACCCAGTGTACTCTCTGATCCAGTGACACTCTCCTTCTTGCTGTTCTTGAACAACATACTCTGTTTCCTGACTCTTAGCATTCTCACTGGTTGTCCACCATGCCTGGAATGCTTTCCCTCCTCACCTCTGCCTCTTGGCTTCCTTAATGTCCCCGCTAAAACCCCACCTTCTGCAGGAAGCCTTTCCTAATCCATTCTAGTGTCTTCCCTTCCTACATAGTTGTTTTCTTGTTCTCTCCCCACCCCTGCCCCTCATTGGACATTGGGCTCTGAATTCCTTAAGAGCATGAGCAGTCTTTTGTCTTTATTTGTATCCCTAGTGACAGTGCTTGGCAATATATTAGGTACTTAATAAACATTTACTGACTGAGTTTAGCTCAATAAAAATTTATTTTTATGGAGAAAAGACTAAGCTAGACATTTAGGAAATACAAATTTCTATTAGACATAGTCCTTGAGCTTATAGTTTTGTAGGGGGGTATAATAGATACATAGTTAACTATAATGCACAATAATATACAAGTTTATTTAAATAGAGATAGAAAATCAAATGCATCTCCCTCTACTCATGGAGGGTGGGCGATGACAATCAAATGAGAAGTAGTATTTGGGCTAGGTTCTAAAAGATGGATAAGAATTCAGTAGTCCCCGGGGCAGGAAAGAGGACCTTCCAGTCATAGCTAATCATATGAGCATGGATGCGCTCAAGGGCAGGACACACCATGGGAATAGACAACAATCCATCTATTTCAGTTGGAGCATTTAATACTTGACATCAGACTGGAAAGGCAGAAGAGTGGCTTGTAAACGACCTTGGATACCAGCCAAAGAAAGCTCAGTTTGACTCATTAGACAATCTAGAGCAACTGAAAGTATTTGAACCAAGGAATAACCTTGTGAGATCTTTGGATGAGGAAGATTATTATTCTTTAGCTATTTTCACTGGCTGTTTCCTATGCCTGGAATGCTTTCTCATCTCATTTCTGCCTCCTGAATTCTCTGGCTTCCATCAAATCCAAGGCAAAATTCTACCTTCTACGAGAAGCCTTTTCTGATCTCCCTTAATACTATTGCCTTCCCTTTACTGATTATCTCTAATTTGTGTGTAGTTGTTTTCATGTTCTGTCCCCATTAAACTGAGTGCAAGAGCAAGGACTGTCTTTTGCCTTTCGTTGTGTCCCTAGCATAGCATAGTACCTACTTTGTAGGCCCTTACTGAATGCTGATTGACTGAATTGAAAGGGATAACAAGAGGATGCTATTGCAATAGACCAGAAGGATGGGAGAGAGAACTTGTATCGACATGGTAGGAATGGGAAGAGAGAGGAAGGGACAGATGTGATCACTAGTACAGAGATACAGGATTTAGGAACTGCTAAAACTCTGGATTTGGAGTGAAAAAACCTGGGTTCATATCTTCCCTCTGTCACTGTCATGGAGGACTTGTATTACCTTGGGCAAGTCATTTAACTGCAATGGTCCTCAGTTTTGTCATCTGTAAAATATGGGGTTAAACTACATGACCACTAAGCCTCTTTCAATTCTAAATCATTATTCATATAGTTTTATTAGAGAAATGAAATGGAATGATCAAAGAGAGCAACAAAGTTTCAAACATTGTACACTGGATAGATGAACAGTAGTGCCACAGATTAAAAAAATATAAAGTCCAAAAGAGAACAGGCTTAGAGGAAAGATAAAGAGCTCTGTTTTGGACTGTTTAGTTTGAAGTGCTAGCAGGATATGACCCAGTGGATAGAGTGCTATACTTGGACCCTGGGGAAGTTGTTTAACCTCTGTCTGCCTCAGTTTTGTCATCTGCAAAATGGGAATAGTAGTAGCACCTACCTTCCAGGGGTTGTTCCGAAGATCAGACAAAATAGTATTTGTTAAAGTCTTCATTGACAATGAAGTTCTGAAATGCTAGCTCTGAAGATGATGTCTGTAAATGGAAGTTTCCTATAGGCACCTGGAGATTTGGGTCTGACACTTCTGTATTTTAAAACTTTCTCCAACAGAGGCTCTTTAAAAGATGCCTTTATCTTATCATTTATAGACAAGTACTCCCCAAATATATGAAAATTGATTGATTAAATATCTATAGTATCAATTTTAGTTATTCTAATTGATGATGAGAAATTATCTAATCAACCAAAGAGTGGTGGTGGGTGTGATAAGAGGAAGAAAAAAACAAACACCCAAATTTCTGAAAATGAAAATTAACGGTAAAATTTGATTAACCAAAATCTGTGATACATGGAGTATTCTGCTCAAATTAAATGTTTTTCTTTGTAATTTAGTATTAACTAGAAACTGCATTTTGTTTCAGCACTCATTCCTAATCTTGTAATATACGGTAGCTCATTTCCTGTCTTAATAAGTAAATATAATTGAATATTTGAATATCTTGCAGTGTCTCAGAGTTATTGCTGTGATGATCCATGATTATTGTGGATATAGAAAATTCAGGAGATTTAGCAGAGTACATACGGACCTCAGGACACCCCATGGAATTGCTTTACTTCTCTTTTATATTAAAAAGGTGTGTGCAAAATGGCACTGTTTGATTTGGGCTCCTGCTTAGGCAGGAGCACAGAATCAACAGTGCTAGAGCTGAAAAGAACCAGAGATTATCTAGTCTAACCCTCTGTTCTAAAGATGAAGGAACCTGAAGTGCCGAGAGTGATTTCTGGATAAATAGGATTTTACTCTGTGCAGCTATACAGGGTATCTCCAAAGTCTTAGTGAGCTTCCGTAATAGCTTAAAACTGTGTTAAAACTTTTGGGACACCTTGTCGTTAGATTTCATTTTCATCACCAGATAGTATCTGTGAAGACATTATGTTTTACAAAAATCAATATAAAACAGTTTCCTTTGTAGGACTCCCTGTTTTCAGGAACAATTAATGATACTTGGAACATATTTTGGCTGACCAATATTTTTGTTCTCACATGTATTTTTTTTTTGCCTCTTTGTACAACCTGCTGTCACTCAGACTGCAGTTGTTTTAGTCTCACAAACACAAAGCAGCTGTCTGAAATATGTTCTTTGACTCAGCTGAGCTTCTGCAGTTTCCCAACAAAAGTTAATTGAATTCAGTAGCATAAAGAAATCAAAATAAGCATTCAGATTAGACATTCGCTGCCACAATAGTAACATCTATATAGTATTTATCATTAAAACTCACATAGTTTGTTGCCAATTTTTTTCATAGTTATGCTGATGTCTTTCGTATTTTACATTATAGTCATTTCCCCATATATCTTCCTTTGAATTCTTTGTGACAAAGGGTAAAAAAAAGCAACATAAGCAGTCAGCAAAAAGCACACCTAATACATGCTTTTTGATTGACTCACTGATATATGACAGTATATAAAACTGTAAAGTCCCTCCCCACCTCTTTATTGAGGGGAGGGAAATGTATTTTAGCATCTTTTTCTTTTCTTTTCTTTTTTTTTCTGGGACTAAGATTGGTTATTCTGCTATTGAATTTTGATAGCTTGCAACTTAAGTGCTACCAACTGGAATATTGTTTAAAGTATTACATTCTGAGGGTCAAGACAATAAGTTGAATCTTCACTGTGGCTATCCTATTGCTCTATTCACTAGAGACCATCCAACAGAGCTTTCAGATTATTGATTATTCTGACTGTACTACATGAGCACATTTTTCAGAATTTGGGAGTAGGATGCAGGTAGGGAGGTCATGGTGGAGGGAGAAGTTCTTTTACTACTCACTGAAAATAGGTGAATAGTTGAACTCCACAAAGAAAATCAGTTCAGACCATGAAATGGACAAGGCCAGGAACATATTTAGAATGATATCCCCAAAGACTTTTGAGCTGTGTAAAATAAAGTGTGAAGTATAAGAACTGTTCACACATTTTATTAGAGTCATATGAGGCTGCAAATAGCAATTCTGTCCATGACTGGTAGTTGTTGTAAATATTTAGGCAGTAAAAAAAGTGTTGGTATCCATGAAACTGAATGTCTATGGTGGATGAATAACGTTAAAAGAAAAAAAATCTTATTCTATTTAGATATTTCAGGAAACTTACTTAGATTTCATTAGATTTGAAGCGTCATCAATGTTTTTACACCCTCCACTGGCACAGATTGCTACCCATCCTGCTTTTTCATCCTATGTAATTTCTTTCCATAAGTCCTCCATAGGACATCTACCCAGTGTACTGGAACTTTCCCCTAGGTCTCTTTCCATTAGGTCAGTGCCAGTGTGGCATACCATCTGTTACCTTTCACTCTGGCTATGTCGGACTTTATTCAGAGGTGCTGGCAAATTTCATTTTTGTTGTTGTTATTGTTTTCTGAAGATGCTTCCACTCAAAAATCACTGTCGGGGTATATACAAGAATTCAAAATCTCTGCAGTAGCTGTAGAGATTAATCTTGTCTTTCTTGCTGGTGAAAAAGCAGCCACCAAGTGATATTTCACTTCAGTGATATCTCATTAAGCTTTTAAGTGAGTAAAATAATTTTAATTTAAAGGGATATGGTCTGATGCCTGGAATGTTGAAGAGAGATTTATCAGCCAGTCTCTTGTTTGTGGGGACTTGATCCCAGAATTTTAAGCTGGAAGGGAGTTAGAGGGCATTTAGTTCCCCCTCCCTCATTTGGTGCAATTGAGGAAACTGAAGCCAAGAAAAGTTAAGTAACTTGCAGGTATGTTATGTAGCAGATGACTTGAGGTTCCTCAGAATAAGACCAGTTGGTCTTTAAGTGCTTTTCTAGCTTCAACATTATAGGATTCTTTGATTTAGTGACATGTAAAGTGCTATAGTACAAATTGAGTACCTGAGTGCTGGTTGGTAGTGAGGATTTAGGTTTCAGATTAGATCAATCAGAGAAACCATTCCAGGTGGGATTTTTTAGAAAGCAATTTTGTTTTATTAATTTGTTTAATTCCAGTCATTTCCTCACAATTTTCTTTTGAATTATCATGTAACAAAGAAAACTGTTTAAACAAAACAGTTTACCTTATTGTAGTGATTATAATGTGGAATTGTCTCCTTGTTCAGTGTTCTTCGCCATGCATCAGTTGTGTGTCTTCGCATGTTTCTCTGAATTCCTTATACTTGTCATTCCTTTTAACACAAGAGCTGTTTCATCACATTCATATACTACAATTTGTCAAACTCCCAGGTGGTAGGCACGCACTTTGTTTCCAACATTTTCATAACACAAAAGATTGTAAGAGGGTTTTGAAGACAATCAATTTAAGAACCTACAATGTTCTAGGCACTGTGCCAAGCACTCAGGATACCAAAAACAAAAAACAAAAAACATAGCAAAAGATAGGCCTTGTGCTCAAAGAACTTTGAAATCTAATGAAGGAGAAGGCCATAAATGAATGGAGAGGACTGGGGAAGGGCATTCCAGAGAACAGGGGCATATATGGTAGAACATAAAATTAAAAAGTGGTGTGAGGATGGGCAAATTTAGTTGACCAGAATTGAAATGTGACTTACTGCCATTTTGTCTTACGTTGCTAAAAATGTAGTAATTCCTATTTAAAATTTTCACACCTAGAGCTTTATGTTAAAAAAAAAATAGCATTTCCCAATTTCTGGTTCCCTACTCCTTTTCCTACCTTCAAACTATGTCCTTTTTAGCCAACTTATGTAGTGTTTTTTTTAATCAATTCAGCCGTTAATTTCTAAGGTAGTTAAAGAATGAAAATGAGGCTACTCAAGGTAGAAATGGGTTCTCTTTCACGATGAATTTTAGATTTTATAAACTCTTCCTGATAGCAAGACCTCTTTCACACTTTCCCTTGAATTATGTTGCAGTTAGGGCATTTTCACCTAATAATATACTCAATGAAAAATGGTGATATATAATTTTGTGGAACTTCCACTTAAAGTTAACAAATTTCTTAGAATTAAATTTATAATGTATTTCCCCCTCCTTTTTTTAAACATTTAAAATCTGTAAATTTTAAGCTGGTATATAAATAAGCTTTCTTATGGAGTTACATGGCTATAAACCATAAAAGTTAATCATTCCTTCCACCACAGAATTCACTAAGTAAGTGAACTCAGGATAGATTTAACCCAAACCATTAGTTATACTTATGGACTCTCATTTTTGAAGGTGAAAAATCCTACAAGCAGATGTTAGATGAAGATTGGCATTTTGTAACAAGTTTTGGGGGAATTGGTATTTTGGTCATTCAAATATCCAAAGCTTTGAAAATTCTCCAGCAGTATGAAAGCCAGGCATGTTGATTCTTCCATGTGACCCTTTTTATTAGTGTCAGTAAAGCCTTTGATCCAGAGCGATTCGTGTTCATGTTTCCTAAAGCACTATGATCTGTAGGTTGCTGCCTCACTAGTCATCAATTTTCACAGGTTATTCCAGGTTTATGAGGGTACATCTATATTGTTATTGATTATAAACTTTTATATTAGTTTGAAAGTCTTATATTGGAAGTTTGTGAGATATTAGTGCCCTTAGATGTTTTGACATTTAACCTGATTACTTTGATCATCTTGCATTGCCAAGTGTGGAGAGAGGAAGGAGAAAGGGATTACCTAACCCTGAGCATATAGAATTGCATTGACTGACTAACCTTACAACCTGTGGCAGTGGTTGTAATCCGGTAAAAATACCTGATCTGTGATGCCACTTGTTTGAATCCTTTTCTTATGAACAGCTCATACAACCATACTATAGAATAGAAGCTAAAATAAGACATGTGTATAGAAACCCTGTGATGCAATGTTGGTAGCCTATATAGAACCCATTTTATAATTGACCCCTCCATCATTTCTTGGCCTGAACTTATTTCTGCAGTTAGATCCGCCCTTTCATTTGCAATGTTCAATGCGTATGTTACAAATAATTTTCATGAAATATACACGTATGTGTGTTCCTTAAAAAATCAACAGATATAAAAATGCACATATATGTATATATAAATAAATGTAAAATAGTAACAAATATAAAAATAGTAATAATTATTTAGTGAGAAATTGCTAATGTTTTAAGAAGGTAGAAGATAATCATCACCATAGTCAGAAGTACCATATTTTGAATGTGACAGGGTAATTCAAATCTTAGGGTTGGGGAAGTGAAACGAGATGATTAAATGTGAATGACTATGTGTGTGCATTCCTGTGTTGGTAAATTTCTGAGTAGTTCTATAAATCAGCAGCTCCTAGCTTTACAGCAACAAACACCAAGGGCAAAATTGTAAACTCATGAATGAATAAATGAATGAATGGAGTGACTCTAGACAGCCTCATTAATTGCCAGAATAAACTTTGGGAAAACAGTGGTAGAAGGCATGAAACTTCCTCCCTCCTTTCCTGAAGAGGTGATGAAATTTTCCTAAAGACCACCAACTTCCTCAGTCAGTTTGATGCCCTGTTTACTGGCCTCTCAAATTCTTCCCCAGTCCAGGACATCAAGATTACTAACACTGTATTTTGCAGAAGCTTTTTGTAGATTTCACTTTTGACAACTTTCATTCAATTTTCTTCAACACCTGTATAAACAGTATGGTGCCAAATGCATATATACTTAGTGTTCCAAAAATCATAGTGTAGTTTTGAGCTTTAATAACTTAGGAGTCATTAAAGCTTTAATAGCTTGGAATTGTAGCAAGATTTTTGAACACCTTTTATGTATACAAGTATGTAAGTCCTCTCAGCTAGAATTTTTCTTTCCACTCTCAGATTCCTCAGGCACTTTGTTTGAACCTCTCCTTTGCTTTTAACATTTTCTATTTTTATGATATTTATTTGTGTCCATGCCCGCCCCTAGATTGTAAGTTCCTTTATGTCAATAACTATCTTATTTCATAGTTCTATTCCTAGTGCCTTGCAAGTAGTAGGCACTTAATACATTTATTGTATACCACTATATCTATATCTATATCTATATATCTATATATATATGTAGTATATTATATTAATCATATATTATGGCACATATTAGATAGATAGATAGATGGATGGATGGATGGATGGATGGATGGATGGATAGATCATAGCTAGGTTGCACAGTGGGTAGTGCTGCTCCTGGAGTTAGAAAGACTCATTTTCCTGAGTTCAAATCTGGCCTCAGATACTTACTAGCTGTGTGACCCTGGGGTAGGTCACTTAACCCTGTTTGTCTCAGTTTCCTTTTCTGTAAAATGAGCTGGAGAAGGAAATGGCAAACCACTCTAGTATCTTTACCAAGAAGACCCAAAGTCTGTGGGGGTCACATAGAGTCAGATACAACTGATCAGCTAAGTACATTTTTGATGAGTGGAGACTGAAAATCTGGAGAAAATGAAAAGCATGTGATAGAATGGAAAGAATACTGGTTTAGCCTGGTTCTGCCATTAACTGTCCATGTCACATTAGGCAAGTTAGGTAACCTCTGTAGATCTCAATTACCTCATATGCAAAATCTAATGGTTAAATTAGATGATCACCTTGGTGAATTCCCATTCAACATGGTAGATCCCTATCATCAATGTCAGAATAAAAATTCTTTTAAAGGAAAGTATTTTATAAATTCAGCATGACAGGGAGCAAAAGTGAAAATTTGAGTGAATATAAGGAAATTAAATTCAACCATTTATTAATGGAAGATAGATTGTTAAACACCTTCTATAGGTAGGCACTTTGCTAAAAATGGAGAATAAAAACGCTAAAAAAGGAAGATACTGTTCTTTGTGCTAAAGGCTCTTATAATCTAATGGAACACAGGGGAATAAGACATGTGTATAAATATCTTTAATACTTCAAGGTCCTGTGGTTTCTTCTGCGTGGGCTCTCCTTCCACTGACACAGATTCCAACCCCTTATAGATAATGTGTCCTTGAAATGTTTTCAAAATACTCATAGAATGTCTCCATATCCATAGGAAAGAGATGGTCTAACTATGTTAGTTTAACTTATCTAAAAATGTATTTCATCAGAACAAATCTGACTAAAAACCTTTATCTGAATTATGGGAGAACAAGGCTGGATAATTACCTCAATTTGCCATTTTGCTTTGTCTTTGAGCCTACGTTAATATTTTCAATTAATTGTATCTTAATTGACCATAATGGAAATTTCTGTTGTCCTTTTTGGAAGGATGTTTCTGTTATAGCTGGCATATGAAAGTAATATGATATTACTCCTAAAGCTTTGCAGAGAAGCAATTTTTGTGTATCTCATGTACTTTATTTGCACTAAGTGAATTTGGGTTCATATGGTATGGAGCAGCAGTAACTGTAATTACTGTTCAAGTATAATGATGCTCATTGTCTATTATTATCGTTTGTGATGATTGCTAAAAGCATGTTTGTTAAATTGAATCTCTCTCCAAACTTGTATAAGCTGCTTTATTGCATTCTTGACCACTTAGGAGATAATTGGGTTGCTCCTTATTCACTGAGAGAGTAGTACATGCCCAAACAGAGGTTTAAAATCAATGTTAGCAGTCAGATTCAACTTTAAAAAAAGATATAGGATGTTACTTACTAACTGCAAGAAGTAATGGATGATGAGGTGTTAGTATGGATTATAAGATTCTGAAGATTCTATAGAATATGTAGTTTACATTCTTGAATGCACTAGTCTTTTTAAAAATTTTTTTTCCTTTTGGGGTGTGTGTGTGTGTGTGTATGTGTGTGTGCGTGCGCGTGCGTGCGCACACGAGAGTCCTCCTGTGTGTTGGGTGGGGAGTGTAGGAGAGAGGAGGTGTTTAGGCTTATTCAAGGCTTAAAATATCAAACTCTATTTCGTGTGTAAGAATGGGAAGAAATACAGTAATGTAGTAAGGCAAATACAAAAGCTCTATAAAAACATCCACTAGATGGCACCTAATAATTGTGTTCCGAATAATTTCATGTACTGCATTCCTTAATCTAATGAGGTCTTATTGAACCTGAGAAAAAGCATTTCCCTGAAAGTGAATACTATTTTTCAAATTAACATTTAACCTGTATGAAAAATCCACTAGGAAGGATATGTGAATAATATTTAAAATGCTGATTATTATTTATTTAGAAAGCTAAAAATATAAAGTTTGAAAAATAACAATTAGTAAATATTTTGGAATGCCTACTATGTGCAAAGGTACTCTTTAATTCTTATTAATCTATCAGGTAATGATGTTTTCCAGTGTTGCTGTGCAATTTCTTTTAGGTGAAATTGTTAG
Source organism: Phascolarctos cinereus (assembly GCF_003287225.1). Taxonomy (NCBI): domain Eukaryota; kingdom Metazoa; phylum Chordata; class Mammalia; order Diprotodontia; family Phascolarctidae; genus Phascolarctos; species Phascolarctos cinereus. Next base: position 96,450,309 of record NW_027556098.1, read on the forward strand.
TCTGCTAAATTATAAGTTTTGTTAGGGCACAGATCATGATTAATTCTCTTTGCATTTCCCCAAGTGTGCAAGCAAGATGGTACTGTGAATAATGTGAATTGTGAACAATATATGCTGTCTCATTAGTGGCTGTTAAAAAGTAGTATGGTATTTGGAGTCAGTGTTGTTGTGTCATTTGTCGTGTCTGACTCTTCATGACCCCATTTTGGGGTTTTTATGGCAAAGATACTGGAGTGGTTTGCCATTTCCTTCTCTTGCTCATTTTACAGATGAGGAAACTGAGGCAAAATGGGTGAAGTGACTTGTCCAGGGTCACACAGAGCATCTCATTGTTCTGTTTCCTTGTAACGTGGGACAAGTCAGTCTTTCTCTACCTTATTCCTCTAATAAATAAAATGAAGATTAGAGATCTGAGGACCCTATCCCATAGGGTCTGAGGTTAATAATTAAGAATTAAATCACCTGATTTTTTTGTATTTTAAAAATATCACTTGTATTCATATTCATTTCCAAAACGTTTATTTCATTACGTGAAACTCACATGGCAGTGAAGAATAGCTGAAAGATACAGCCTTTTTTATTAAATTTGCACTGATTTGTTTGCTGATTTTAACTCTTAGAGGAATTTGCTACTCTTATTCTAAATATCCTGTAGGAAAATACGTGTGTGTGTGTATACACACACACGTGATTATCTCAGAACATACCTTGAAAAACTTTTTAGCGCATCCTACTGTATTCATAGATTTCCAAAATGTACAAATACTTTAATGCACGTATAATAGAATTTAACAGATGAATGCCCTAGGCTAAATGTAGTATATGAGCATTGTTTATTCTTCTGTTTAAGGATCATGGGTGGTGATAATCATGGTGATTTATTTTAGGTTGATTTGAATACTTGTGTTCCAATAAGCAGTAAGCATATGAATACTGTACTTGTTTAAGATTGTTTTATGATCATTTAAAAAGCCACATTATGGGGCTCATTCTTTCATTTAATCATGGAGCCTTCTATAGTTCTCTTGAAATTGGTAGTCATTATAAGCAGATTTTATTATTGAAGCTACATCACAGGTTTTTAAAATTCAGTGAATTACAAAGTAGTGATGGGCACAGTGAAATTTACTTGTTTTGTTAAGATGTCAGTGTAAGTAGCCTTTGTTAATAAGGGAACTCAATATGTGGGAGTTAATGTAATGCAAAAGTCATGGAGTTTAGTTTTTTATATGTGTGTTACTTACAATTACGTTAATAAAATTCAAGGGATTTATACCCTACTGACTTCAGGGCAAGCTCTGGACTTCTTAAGCTAAGCCAAATGTAGAGGCTAGCACAATGGCTGGAAATACATGGTTTCCTTACCTCTCCCCCACCCCCATGCCATTTTTGGATGGAAGTAAAGAATGGGGACAATAGCAAAAGATAGATGGCTCCATCTTTGGGTTATAGAAACTTTTTGGCAAATGTTTTTAAAAATTTAAACAAATACGTATATGACACGATTAAAAATCTCCTTTATCCCAACCCTTGTGTCTTCCTTACTGTGATTATATTTACTAGGATGCAATGCAGTCAGCCAAAACCTGCTTTAAGATTAGAGAGATTAGGGTTAAGTGGTTTGGTCGAGAGGTTCCATCATGGTTTCCCTGCTTAAAAATGTCTCCTCTCTCCAGATGTCTCAGATTCTGGTGCTTTGATACACTTGAGTTTCAGCAGCTCAGAATAAGCTTGGCAGGCCAAAAGAGTGTAGAGCTGGGAATCTGGCTAACTCTAAAGTGTGAGGTTTTATAGCTAGTATATGCCTAGGCAGGCATTTTAGTCAATCAGCAGGAGCATTTATTAAACTCCTGCTGTGTGCAGTATTGGTGATACAAAGACAAAAATAATATAGTATGCATGCCCTTAAGGTTACAGCCTGGGACATCAAATAAAATGTTCTTTAATTTCAGGAAAATAAACAAGAATCTAAGCAATAAGCACAGATAGGGAACACAGGATTCTGCCCTTAACCTAGTTGTCACCCTTGACCCCTCACTCACTCTCACCCCTCCATATCCAATGGGCTACAAAGACCTGTAGATGTTACCTTCCTAACATTTCCCCTATTCACCTTCCTTTCTCTTACACTACCACAACCCTGGCACAGGCTCATTACCTCATGCCTCTCAGGATTATTTCATAGACTGTTGGTGGGACTGCCTGCCACAAGTCACTCCCCACTTTACTCCATCCTCCACTCAGCTGTCAAAGAGCAGATCTGACCCTGCCATCTCCCTAATTCACTTAACTCTAGTGGGTCTCTGTCAGATCCAGGATCAAATATAAAATCCCATGTTTGGCATTCAAAGTCCTTCATAAACTGCACCCTCTTCCCACCTACCTTTCTGGTCTTCTTGCACCTTACCCACCCCTGCACTCCCATTTACTATGTGCTGTGCAGTCCAGTGACACTGGACTCCTTACTGTACCTCACATAAGACATCTCCCAACTCCAAGCATTTGCCTTGACTGTCCTCTATTCCTGAAATGGTCTCCCTCCTCATCTCTGCCTCCTTACTTCCCACCTTCTATAGGAAGCTTTTCCCAACCTCAACTAATTCTAGTGCTTTCTTTCTGTCAATTTAGCCTGTGAATAGCTTGAATTGTACTCTACGTAGTTGTTTTCAAATGTTGTGTCCCCCGTTAGATTGTGAGTTCCCTGTAGATTAGTTCCAGTTTATCCTATAAGGAGCTTGAGTTATACATAATTGTTTTTATGTTGTCTCTTCTTTAAGGTTGTAAGTTCCTTTGAGAGTATGGACTGCCTTTTTTCTTTTTTTCTTTCCTTGCACGTCTAGAGGTTAGCACAAAGTACCTAGCACATAGTCAATGCTTAATAAATGTTTATTGGTTGAATGATTACCAGACAGGTAGTTTGATGCCCAAGAAGGAATCACAGTTGGGGAGAAATAAGAAAGGTGGTAAATTTCTATAGCTGCTATTTTGTCCACTGATTCTGTTTTTATGCTCCTCACTAGGTTGGGCCCATAGGTATTAATTTTGGCTAGTTAGAGATGAGAGATCAGGAGAATCTTGTTTCTGCCTGGCCAGGACAGAGCATTTGAAGATTACTTTTTGTTTTATTTGGGATGGCTATTGGCTATTACTGAATATGTAAGTGTTAGGAGGAACCTGAATTCAAATTCAATGAACATGTATTAAGTACCTGCTACATGCAAGAGAGAGATACAAAGTTTGTGTAGGACTTGGTCCCTGACCCAGAGAGCTTATAGCCTGAGGGAAAGATATGTTTGCTTCTAAAATACACAATAATACATGATAAGTAGAATTGAAGGCTTTTTTTTTATGAAAGCTAAGAAGGAAAGGAGGTGCTTATTGCTAAAAGGGATCTGAGAAGGCCTTATAGGAATGGTGGGGTTTAAATTGGCCTTTAAAAGATTGATTAAAATTCAAAAACTTCAGAGATGGAGGTGGGGAGAGTGCATTGTAGGCAGGCAGAGAACTAGGCGAACAAAGTTAAAAAGGAGGAGAAATGCTGGATATGATTGAGGAACAGAATGGTCCAATTTGGTTGACGTAAAGAACACATGGAGAAGACATCTCTCTTCTTTTGCTGATGCAGGGCACTGTGGGTGTAGATCATTGCATATGCAGTTAGACTCAGTATATAACCTAGTTTTAGTAAACTAAATTTTTTTTTTATTCTGTCAAGGAATATCTTGCTTGGCAGGGGAAGGGAATGGATATATTAGGAGATGAAGGTAATATAAAGACAAAAGGTAGTAAAATATTTTAAAGAGTATTTGGAGGGAAATAATGTGAGATGAAGCTGGAAAGGTGCTAAATTTTGGACGGCTTTGTATGCCAGTCAAAGAGAGATGTTGAAGATGAGCAAAGGAATGACTCTAGACAAAAAGTTTAGTTTGAGAACTTCTTGTACTGGTCTGGTTTCATAAGCAGAGAATGCAGTGTTGAGAGAAGAAGTAGACAGGAAGAGAGTAAGTCTCAAGACCCATTACTAACCTGAAAGGGAAAAGAAATACACAGAAAAAAAGACACTAACTCAATTCAAGGGAAAAAATACTTGGCTTGCTTCATAATTTTAATAAGGGACCAGTCTTGGATTAACCTTCTTTGTCATCACTGAGGAGATATTGACTGTTTTAGACCTGTCCCAAGATTCTGTAGTTCTAAATGAGATTTTGAAGGTGGTATGGAGCTAAGATTCTAGAAAAGATAATTGGATGAAAGTGGCTACAGTAGTACATACAAATGGTAAAGCTGTCTCATATCTTGTAAAATAAGTGTTGAGAAGGTCTTGTAGCATGGGACAGGCTTAAGCAAATCATGAAGAAAAGTCAATCAACAAGTGGTTATTAAATGTCTGCTATTTGCCAAAAGCTCTGCTAGGTGCTAAATAATTTAAACAATGAACACTCCCTACCCTCTTTGTATTACAAATTTATTTTATTTTTAATTCATAGAACAAAACAAGCATTTCCAATTAAAAAAGATGACTGCACATGAAACTGCAAATCTACCATGTACAATTTGTTACTATCTCAAAATATACAGCAAAATTATCATATAAATTTCTTTTAATTTTTCCTTTTTTTTCTTCCTTCCCTACAGCCCTAGATATGGCTACCAATAGACAAAAATAGGTGTACATATATTATGTGTGTGTGTGTATGTGTGTGTGTGTAAATTATTCTATACATCTATTTAGCAGTTCTTTATCTGGATGCAGATAGCATCTTTCTTCATGTGTCCTATTTTTAATTTATGTATTTATAATAGTCAAAATGACTTAGTTCCTCAAAGTTGTTCTTAAAACAATATTGCTGTTACTCTATACAGTGTTCTCTTGGTTCTGCTCACTTCACTCTTCATCATTTCATGCAAGTCTTTCCATGCCTAAGATCATTGAGCTCATCATTTCTTATTGCACAGCAGTATTACATCACAACCATACACCATAACTTGTTCAGCCATTCCCCAGTTGATGAGGATTCCTGCAATTTCCATTTCTTTGCCTCCACAAAGAAAGCTACTATGAACATCCCATTCACATTCAAAGTTATAATTACTATTTGTGAATTTCCTCCATCTTATTTTTACTATTTTCTTTCTTATCCTCTCTTTCTACCCTATCCCTGTTACCTTATATTCTCCCCCCCACTCTCCCACGCCTCATCCTACCAACCCTCTGAGAGTCCCCCCCAACCCCCTTATCCCTGTCTCAATCCACATACCCCTGAAAAAGTTCCCCCATCCTCTCCCCCTACTCTGCCAAATACCAGTCCATGCATCCCTGTAAAAGTCCCTCCCCTACCCTGTCCCCCAGTTTTCTTACTTCTCTACATGTTCAGAGGACTTCTACACTCTTCCAGATGTATATTTTGTTTCCTCTTCAACCCAGATGAGAATAAGGTCCAACATTACCAGCCCTCCACCCCCATCTCCTTCCTTTGTATAAGTTCTTCCTGTCATGCCCCATTTTTATAATTGCTGGCCTTTTAACTCTACCTACCCAGTTTTGTGTTTTAGAAAAACCCCTTCATACACAACTCAGCCCCAAACTTTCAGACTATCTTAGTAATTATGACAGTTTTAAGAATACTGATAACTTTTTCATATAGATATAGTAAGTAAACAGTTTGACCTTTATAATTAGTCTTTAATGTTTTCCTTATATTTCTTCTGTATATTTCCTATTGAATTTTCCACTGAGTTCTGGCCTTTTTGTTACAAATACCTGAAAATCTTTCAGTTTGTCAGATAATCCTTTTTTTTTCCTTCAGGTTTATACTCACCTTTGCTGTGTAAGTTACTCTTGGATGCAACCCCAGCTCTTTTGGTCTTTGAAATATAATGTTCCAAGACCTGTGGTCTTTTAGAACAGATGCTGCTAGGTTTTGTGAAATCCTGACTGTATGTTCACAGTTTAAAAAAATTTTTTTTCTTGTTCCTTGCAATATTTTCTCTTTAACCGGAGAGAGGTTACATTCTAATGTAGCTTGGATAAAAAGAAGAAATACACATATACCTGTACATACATGTAAATATAAAAGTAATAAATATTGTCGTTCATGCATATCTGACTCTTTGTGACCCCATTTGGGGTTTTCCTGGCAAAGATACTAGAGTGATTTGCCATTTCCTCCTCCAGCTCATCTTGCAGATAAGGAAATAGATGCAAAGAGGCTTAAGTGACTTGCCCACGGTCATATAGCTAGTAAATGTCCAAGGCCAGATTTGAACTCAGGAATATGAATATTCTGATTCCAGGCCTGGCTGTTTATCCACTGTACCACCTAGTTGCCCCCAAAGGAATAAATACAAAGTAGTTAAGTGCCCCATAGTTTAGGACAGAGGGTACCAGCAGGTGAGGGGATGAGGGGAGGCCTTAGGTCAAAGGTGGTTCTTGAATTCTATCTTGAAGGGAGAGAAGTATTCTATGAAGACTTAATGTAAGTTATATCTGACAGGACATATTTTACTGTTGGGGAGGAAATGAGGAAGAAGTTGTGTCTTCAGACCGAGGTGAACAATCCATGTCAGTCATATTTATTTGAAGTCACACTATTTGTGAATTTATTGAATTATTCTTATTTTTCCTAGTTACTAAAGGAAATGCTTCTCCAATGCCTCTTTGATTTTTGACACCTAGACTATTCTACTCACCTAGACACATTTATATTTTTTCAGGTTAAGTATTAAAAACTAATTAGGTTTGTGAGTAAAAAATTCAAGATGATCTCTAATTTTATGAGATTGATGTCTTATTTTCCAGAATTTTATTCTGCATTCCAAGTTTATCTGTTTTGCTTTGTATTTCTTTAGTGGCCCAAAGTTTGGGAATTTCCAAAGCACTTTTTCTACCCTCATATCTTTTTGGAGCTAGGAAGAGAGGGAAGAGAGTATATATGTGGGTGGATATTTAGGATTGTAGATCTTAAGTTGGAAGGAACCATATAAGGTATCTAGACCAACTGTCTCATTTTATATGTGAAAAACCTATGACTCAGAGAGGGTTAGTGCCAAGCCCAGGATTGTACAGGTAGTAAGTTGGACTTTAAAAAATGATACCTAAATGGTGATGATGATGATAATGAATGTGATCTTAGCGATAAAAATTCTTTCTTGGCTCCAGGCCTGTGATTTCCTTGGTGAGGAAACTCCCTCTACCAATACAGATCATTAAGTAATCTGTTAATTTATAGTCATAAGGAGTTAGTTGTCTGGGGCACTGAGAGGTTAAATGATGTCACCCAGCTAGTATGTGTCAGAGGCCAGCCTTGAAACCATATCTTCCAGACTCCAAGGCCAACTTTCTATCACCAGGCTAAGCTACCTTTCAAGGGTTCATTGCTACATGTAAATTTGCCTGATATAACAGGGTTATTAGCCTGTCAGGTTGAAGCTAGTCTTGTCCATAATGGAGTTCCATAATGGTAACAGGACCACTTTGAACTTCTTCCAGATACAAAACATTTCATCCTTAATCATAAATTCTTTTGAGGAAGGTGAGGTCAAATGTCATACATAGGAAAACTAAGTTTAGCTTGTAGTCTTAGGGTGGTGTAGAGTGGGAATTTACATATGTGGAGTGGATGTATATAAATATGTCTACATATGTAGCATATGTATTTGCATACCTATACCTACACACATGCATATACACTCACATACACATGTGTGTATATATTCAATCAACACGCATGCATTCATATATATGTGTGTGTGTGCATGTGTGTATGTGTGTGTATATAATATATACACACACACACACACACACACATACATCTATGTATGTATCTGTCTATCTATATCCCAAGGTTTTTAACCCTCAATTCAGAAACATTATTTAGAGAAATCTCATGTGAATTATTTCAAGTGTTGTATAGTGTTTGAAAAAAAAAAAACAAAAATAAACCTAAGGATGATCTTGGGCTCATTGCCAAGAAATTGGATCTGAAACATTAGGTTGAACTTTATTGTTCAATTAGTTCTTAGTCCGTGCCTGATATGGTTTCACAGAATCATAGGTTTAGAGCTGGAAGGTGTCTTAGAGGTCATATATTCATAGAACATATTGATTCTTGTTTGTAATTTGTTTCCTTAGCATATTCTACTTGAATCAGCTTTGTATAATGTCTAGAAGACTAGCTTTGGAGTCAGAAAGACTAGGATTTGATGCCTGCCTCTAACAAATATTTGTTCCACGTCCATGGACAAGCCACAACTTCTCAGTAATCTTTGGAATGCATTAAGACTTAAGTTACAGATGAGTTGACAATAAGCATTAGTGGATGGAGCCACCATGCTTGCTAGTCCCCACAGTGATGAAATCTCAGTTCCAACTTCACCCCCAAAAAACAACTACAGATCTTGCTTGTACATAGAAAAAGTGTGAAATGGCACTGTGTAGAAAGCAGTGTGGAAGAATATAGGTATATACTAACACTGTACACCAAGATAAGCTCCAAAAGGGTACATGATTTAGACATAAATGATGACATCCTAAGTCCAAATAGAGGAGCAAGGAAGAAATTACCTTTTAGATTTATGTATGGGAGAAGAGTTTATGACCAAATGATAGGATCAGAGAAGGTAAAATGAACAATTTTGATTACATAAAATTAAAAAGTTATATAAACAAAACCAACCCAGCTAAAATTAGATGGGAAGCAGGTAAGTGGGGAAAAATATTTATAGAAATTATTTGATAAAGTTTTCATTTCCAAGCTACATAAGGAAACAGTTCAAATTTATTACAATAAGAGCTATTCCTCAAGTGACTAATTGTCAAAGGACACAAACAGATAGTTGTCAGAGGAAGAAATCCAAGCTACTAGTAAGCATATGGGGAAAAATGCTCCGAATAACTAACAATTTGGGAAATGCAAATTAAAGCAACCCTGAGGTTCCATCTCATATCCATCAGATTGGCAAGGAAGGAAGATGACCAGTGTTGAAGGGGCTGAGGGAAATCAGGCACATTAACACTTTATTGATGGAGCTGTTGACTTGGTCCATGGAGCTGTTGACTTAGTCCAACAATTCAGGAAAGCAATTTGGAACTATGCCCCCAAAGCTACTAAATTCCATTTGCCATCAATAGCTCTACTTGGTTTGACTTCGAGCAACACCATTTTCCCCACATGCGTGTCCCCCCGACCCCCGCCAGTCACCAGAAATCTCATCACTATGCAGATAGACTCAGGTTTTGATATTCAGCACCTTCCTAGACTCACCCTCCATTGACTTTTCCCTCTGATTGGAGAGTTGGAGGATGGAGCATTAAACTCTTCCTAAAGATTTCTTTTATATAGCACTCAAACATTCTAGGTAACTCCATTCTCCCATACCCCATCTTTCAGCTCTCTTTGTGTACTGTCTTCCTCCAAGGTCCAAGGACCTTGCAAGATCCTTGACGGTAGGAACTGTCTCTACATTTTTTTTTTAAACCTTTGCTTAGAGGAAGCTAGGAGGTGCAGTTGATGGAGTACCAGGCTGTAATCAGGAAGACTTATCTTCCTGCATTCAAATTTGGCCTCAGACACTTGCTAGTTTTATGACCCTGGGCAATCATTTAACCCATTTGCCCCAGTTGCCTCTATCTATAAAAAGAATTGGAGAAGGAATGTTAAACTGCTCTACCATTTTTACCAAGAAAACCCTAAATGGGGACATTAAGAGATGGACACAACTGAAATGACTAAACATCAACAGCCTCTGCTCAACACAGTGCCCACGTAGGTGCTTAATAAAGTGGTTGTTGTGTCAGCTGGATGTAACTGGCCTGTAAGCTGTGGGTGGCCGGAGCTGAACAGAACAGGAGGTGTCTCCTAATGTCTTGATGATTAATTGATAGAGGTACGACTACTAGGATTCTAACCCAAAGATCAAGGTAGGAGGAAAAGGACTTCCATGTACAAAATTATTTACAGCAACTTGGGGTTTGTTTGTTGTTGTTGTTGTTGGGTTGTTTTTTTTGATGGTAGCAATGAATTGGAAACTGAGATGCCCTCCATTAATAGGAGACTGAACAAATGTTGGTATATGAATGTACTGTAAGAAATGGTGGAAACAGTTTCAGAGGAAGACTTCTATAAACTGGCACATAGTAAGGAAAGCAGAACAATGCATGCACTACCCACAGCATTGTAATGACAAGCAACTTTTAAAGGCTTAGAAATTTGATCGGTACAGTGAGCAAATGCAATTCCAGTGAACCCAACATTCTACCTACCTTCTGACAGAGATGATGAGCTCATGGAGCAGATTGAGACATATATATTTTTTGAAATAGCCAAATTAATTTTTCTTGACTGTGCATATTTGTTACAATTTCAGATAGAAATGGCATTAGATAATCACAATTTTAACAGCAGTAAAAGTGACTCACTGGTATAATGGCAAATAAAGACATTATACTTCAGTTTTAAGGACCAGTGATTTCCCTGAACTAATGCCAGTCCCAGCCTCTCAAAAGCCATGTATGTGTATATGTGTATAGATGTAGTCTTTAAAAGTTGTGTTCTAAAAATGCATTCCCTATAGCAACTTGGTGATAACTTTCTCTGAACTTAGGCTATTCAGACCACAGAACTGCAGTTCATTACCAGGACTGTTTTCAAAACTTATTTTCAGTTTGTCATGGGAACCTGCCAGAGTTTATGTTCCATTTAGTTATGCCCTTCAGGGTCCAGGGTCATTTCCACACCATGATGAGGCACTGAAGCAGAACTTTAGTGGAAGCACAAACACAATATTGATTTTAATTATGTACCACCTTTATCTTTTCCAGCAGCTTTATAATATTTTATCAGTGGCCTTGTAAGGGAAGCATGTGTAGCTAGTAATTTCATGGATAAGAAGAATGTAATGGAGAGGAAATAAGGGACTGGAGAAATCCATCCATCCTGATACAATAAAGGGGAAAAAAAACTGAACTATGAATGAGGAGACCTGGTTCTAGTCCTCTACCACTAATTTTGTTTTTTACTTTGAAAAATTAACTTTGCCTCTCTGGGCATTAGTTTCTTTTTCTGTAAAAAGAGGGCATTGGACTAAATGATGGAAGGACTGACTCTAATTTGACATGTACTGCCACTTAGTATTTCATAAAGAATACTGATATACTTCATGTTACACAATAATCTTCTAAAAAGATCAGAATAGAATTTTGTAAATAAAATCATTTTAAATTGATTGAGAATCAAGGCATTTACACAACTTCTGATTTAACTTTTCTTTTTAAACCTGAAAGTGAGGTTTATTGAAAACGGGAAGATTCCTGGAATAGATTACTTATACGGATCCAGTAAATTACATGACATTCACATTATGTACTTATCACAATGGCCTGAACATTACCAAAAAGTTGTCATTTTATTCACTGACACTAAAACTGTAACTTTCTCCCTAATTCAGTAGATCTGTACTCAATCCTAAAATTTAAAAAAAATTGCAACATCATAATCAGAAATACAAATCTTTAAATAATTTTAAGACTGTAACTGATATCTTGCCCCTGGACTGCAGTGACTCTGGAGGAGAGAGTGAGGCAGATGACTTCCCAGAGCTCTGCCTCACTTAAATCCAATTCACTTGCAAGTCAAGACATTGCCCTCTCGATGTCATTGGTCCTCAGTGTTCTGCTTGACCAGCAGCAGCAGCAAATACTAATGAAACCTAATTACTCAGTATTATTGTAAGCATTATAAGTTTCATTAATGAAGTCAAATCAATCATTTTTTTTTGGAAGCACTTGCTATGTGCCTGGGGCACTGGGGAAGGCTGTTCAAAGCTAGAAACAATGTACAAAGATAAGTAAAAATGTAATACATACTGGGATTAAATAAAAAGGTAACTTGGAGCTGGGGGAGCTATCAGCTGGGAGGATCAGAAAAGTCCTCATGTAAGAGGAGGCCCCTGAGCTTTTGACATTCAAGAAAGCTAGGGATTAATAAGGTGGAAGTGAGAAGGGAATGCTTTCCAGGCATGGGTGACAGTCTATACAAAGTCATGGAGAGGGGAGATGTGATTCTTTACAGGCAGGCCAATTTGGCTGGAATGTACAGTGTGTGAAGGGGGAGTAATGAGCAATGTCTGGAACTGCAGGCTGGAGCCAGATTGTAAAGACCTTTAAATGCCAAGCAGAGGAATTTGTATTTTATCCTAGAATCAATAGGGAGACACTGGGGCTTTTTTTGAGCAGGGAATGAAACTAATTTGTCTGTTATCTAGAGAAAAATAAGTGTTCTTAGTGCTGTTTGTGGCCTCTTTTTAAAATTAAATTAAATTTTTTTAAACTAAGTGTTAAAAAAAAATCCTCTCCAACTTAGAAGGTGAGAATGGGAGAAAGGGTCCCTGAGTTAATACTGGAAATATCCTTTTGGGAGAAACATTCCCTACTATATTGAAGATGGTATGCATTATTAAGATCACCAGAGATTATTATATATTGTATGTGTGCCCCATCCCCTCATTTTCTTAACATAGTTAATTTCTTTCTATACCCCAGCACTTTCTTCAGCTGTTTGTTGCCTGCTTATGAATTATTTGATTATAACGTCTTTGAGGACCTTGAGTTATATATCATTTCCTTTGTTGTTGTGTTTTTTGTTTGTTTGGTGTTTTTTTTTGGCAAGCCATTTGGGGTTAGGTGACATCCCCAGACTCACACAGCTATTAAGTGTTATGTGTCTGAGGCCATGTTTGAACTCAGAGCCTCCTGACTCCAGGGCTGATGCTCTATCCACTGGACCACCTAGCTGCCACCTAGTTGTCCCCTAGTTGTTGTTGTATTTTGGAGGCAGTCGAGGTTGTGACTTGCCCCAGCTCACTCGGCTAGTAAGTGTCTGAGGCCATGTTTGAACTCAGAGCCTTCTGACTCCAGGGCTGATGCTCTATCCACTGGACTCCAGGGCTGATCCTCTATCCACTGTGCCACCTAGCTGCCCACTTTGTTTTTTTTAAACAAATTTGTTCTTTGCACTGAAGTAGACCAGCTCTGATTTCTGATCATGACATTTTCAGATCATGTAGACTGGCTCAAAACAAAGCAGGGTAACAGTTCCATTCTCTCTCTAGACTTAGAGTGTCTCCTTAATAATCTCTGATGACTCTGAAAATATATCTTGATGCAGAAAGGCAGTAGAATGGTTTATTTTTCCTAAGTTCATTCCTAATTAAGATATTTTATGTTGAGTATATGCTTTATTTCTCTGTGTGTATAGTTGTTTAAATGTCAAGTGAATGCTTCAGTCTTTGATACTTAAACCACAAAACCTCCCACAGTAATTGAATTTCAGACAAAAAGCCTATTTGCTTTGGTTGCAGTAATTATGTAATGAGGCAGCTAAATTTATAGCAAGTGTGAAATAGCCTTACACAGTCACAGAGGGTTCAGGAAGAGAAAGCGATTATCTATGCTATATACACTGTGGTGTCTTCAAAGCAAGATAACCTACTCTATTAAGCTATTTGAATTTTTTCATAAGTTTTGCTGGTTTTTTTTAATTCCCAGGTTCTTATTTCATTATTTTCAGAAACATGTAATTTCTTGTGGGATCTGTGAATTTGAGAAACCAATGCCCACTGTTTAAAAATGTTTTAGATCAATTTTAAGTGTGTTTTAGACCAGTCAGAAAAGTGTTTAATTTATTTCTTTTCACTTGAAAAAAGGATACAGCCTTTTGGCCAACACAGAAATCTGAGAATAAATTCAAGTATTTAACAGCAACTGTGTTGTTTATCAATAGAAGAAAATTATTCTAAATCTCTTGAAAATTTTGAAAATACCTTCTTACAGTGATAATTAATGTTTTATGGGTTTTCTTTTTCTTTATATTTATCTGTATTTTTGCTTTAAGTTTTTGTGTTTCTGTTTACAGACTTAGGAAGTTAGTATTGTTCTTTAGGAAGTTAGTATTGTTCTTAAAAATCAAAAGTGTGGCCACCATTCTGAAATATATTGCTTGGTAGATTTGTGGACCTGTGTCAAAAGTGACATTTTCTTTTTGGAACTTTTACATTCAAAACTCTGAGGTCTTTTGGGATAGGAAAGGACAACTCCATTGTTGTCAAGTTCTTTTTGTGTTGTTGTTGTTCAGATAGCTCTGATTCTTGTTGACCCTATTTGGGGTTTTCTTGGCTAAGATACCATAGTAATTTTCTGTTTTGTTCTCCAGCTTATTTTACAGATGAGGAAACTTAGGCAGACAGGGTTAAACAGGGCAAACTGAGTGCCCAGCATCATACATATGAGTAAATGTCTGAGGCCAGATTTGAACTTGAGCTCTAACCACTGCACTACCTACCTGCCCAATTTACAGTTGACCATTTTACAGTTTTAATTGTATCTAGGCATTCAACATTTCTCTTAAAGCAGATGTCTGAAAGATCATTGGTCTTGGAATCAAAACACTCAGAAAGCTTGAGCTTGATTCAGAAGAATCAACAACAAAAAGAAAGGAGCCACACAAGTCCTGGGTTCCATTGCCAGTTCTGCGATTTATAAGTGATGGGACCTCAGGCAAGTTATTTAACCTTTCCTCAGTTATAAAATTAGGTGGCTGGCCTGGATGACCTCCAAGGTCTGTTTCAGTTGTAGCTGAATAATCCTATTATGTGCTAGCTGTGGGAAACCATTTCCCATGTGTATCTCTTTCCTCATCTATAAAATAAGTGGGTTGGACCAAATTAACTCTCAATTCCTCTTGAGGTCTTAATGTTCTGTGATGAGGTATGACTCATCAAAAGTTTCACTGTCTGGCTTCAGATATCATTGTGGTAACAGTGAACGTCACTTAAGACTAGAAAGCATGAGTACCACAGAAATCATACCCAGGGTGTTCATAGGCGGTGAGTTTGCTATCTGGTTATTCAGGTTTTTAGGCAATTTACCAAATGAGCTTTAAAAAAAAAAGGGAACAAAATGTAATTTTATATTAGACTATATATTATCTTCCTGAGTTCAGATTTGGCCTGTGAGAAGTAACTCATTCAGACTCAGGGAGGATGAAGGTAACATTTAACCCCAGCTTATTTCATAGCTGCAAAAGCGGGTTTCCTAACACACACCAAAGCAAGAGTTCACTCTTTATTTCTAATCCTGGCCACAGAGTCCCTCCTCTGTTCCTTCATTGGCTGAGTACTCTAGAGTGTACAACTTTATGGCACACCTATTACACATCCCCTCCTTGACATGTTCTCCTTCCTTCTACATACATTGCATGTTCAGAAAATGGCATCTTAACCCCACCCAGAGGTAGAGAAGTTAGTATTCTTGAGCCTAGTAAGCATGAGCTCTAAGTAAAGCTTAACCCTTGTCCTACTTATTTACTTCTATCAGCAAAACAAAGTAAGACTAGCTGTATCCAGTTTTACTTAGTTACTTTTCTAGTAATTGTTTCAATTTTATGGAAACAAACATTTTCATGTATCTCTCAGGCCTCAGACTAGTTGTGTGGCCCTGAGCAAGTCACTTAACCCTATTTGCCTCAGTTTCCTCATATGTAAATGAGCTGGAGAAGGAAATGGCAAATCATTCTAGTATCTTTGCCATGAAAAACCCAAATAGGTTTGCGAAGAGCTGGGCATAGCTGAAATGACTGAATGTATATTTTATATAAGACTGTAAGACTGTAGTCTTAATCTCTTTGAGGCCCTGTGTTAAAGGGCCCCAATTGGCCATAATTGTGGGCTAGAACCTGACAGTAAACAAATAAAACAAATAAAAAGGAAACTCAGTGCAGTAAATTTTTGGAAAATTTTGTGTGTGTGAAAAATGTGCATCCTGTTATTTCTATTATCTTTGCCTTATGGATAAAAAAACCCCAAAATATGCAATACATCAGTTAACAGCTTGATCTTGCAAGGAATTCATAAACGAACTTCTGGTACGTGAGGACTTCTTATTATGGGTGTTTCCTGTTGTACTCAGATAGGTGGGACATCAGTGATGCTATAGTTGTAGGATGAAACTAGGAGAGAGAGACAGACAGACAGAGAAATTTGTATGACTATTTCAGAACATTTGCTCTTCTATTTATGGACAGTATTCCTCTAGCTAATTACGTTTCTGTCAGCTGTCAGTGGTGGTGGGGGGAAGGGATACTACTGAGAGATCAAAGAGAGATTTTGTATTTCGGAATCTGTTCAAGATGAGTAGTAGCTTGGATATTATAAATATACTTTTAAAAAAAATACTACAGTAGTCACTTATCTATCTTCAAAGAAGAACTGCTTGTTCATGGTTAGGCTACTTCCAGCCTTTCATCTTTTTCTCTCCTGATTATAAAGGGTGAAAATACAGCCCTTTTAAAGAAGTGTTGAAGACCTGAGCTACTGAATTTAGGTATTTGGAAAAGTCAGTTTAATCATGAAAAAAATTTTTAAATAGTTTAAATTTTGCAGTGTGGTATCGCTATAAATGGCTTCCAGATGATTTCATGCCAAATCAAGAAAATATGTTAACAATGGGATTCACAAAAAACTGATAGCCTAGGGAGTCAAAACTTAAAGCTTTAATAGTTGGGAATTATATTGACTGACAAGAGGCAAGCAGAATCAATAAGTCAATCTTATTTTTTTTTTATTACTCTCAATGTTAAGGAAATTAAGGGAAAAATACATGAGAGAAGAATCTGAGTTATGGTAAAAAGAAGTTGGCTTGTCGCTTTTGACAGATTCTTCTTGTTTTTCAAAACAACATAAAATCAGCTCAGACCTCTTAACCAGAGAATGTTTAATCAGGTACTTATTACCTAATCAAATATTGTTAAAGAAAGGCATTTTTATCACCCTGTGGTAATTGTGAAATACCATGGTAGGCAAAACTAGTATTATAATCTATAGTAATTGGGGAGGAGGAATAAATTAGTGAAGTATTGAAGGAGAATACTATTCCTAATGAGTTTTCTGACAGTGACATTTTATATATATAAATAATAATTTTTTAATTATAGTATATTTCATAAATGTATGATGATAACAACCATTGCATAATAAGCGTCTCATAATAATAATAATAGCTGACCTTTACATAATACTTTAAGATTTGCAAAATTTCTTACAGGTGTGACCATATTTATTCTTCACAACAATCTGGAGAGATAGGTAGTATCTTTATTTTTGTTTTACAGATGAGGAAACTGAGGCTGAGAAAAGGTAAATGCCTTATCTATAGTCACACAGCTGATCAATTTCTGAGGTTGTTTTCAAACTCAAGCCTTCATGACTTCAGGGCCAGCAGTCTAGAGGCTAAGCTAGCTAGCCATTTCCCTTCCTGGGTCAGCCTTTGCTAGTGATACTTCAATTATTTGAACACACATTTACTAGATGTCTAACTCCGGAGCAAGTCACTTGATCTCTGTCAGACTCAGTTTCTTCATCTGTAAAACAGGAATAATCATAATGGGACCAGGTAGTTGGAATAGTGGATAGAGTGTGGAGTTAAGATGGCCTGAGTTCAAAACCTGCCTCCGACACTTACTAGCTGTCCAGCCCTGGGGCATATACCTTAACCTGCCTACCTCAGTTTCCTCATCTGTAAAATAGGACTTCCAAGATTGTTGTAAGCATCAAGTGAGATAACATTTGTAAAAAATACTTTGCAAACCTTAATTTGCTATATAAATGCTAGCCCTTAATTTTATTATCATTAATAATAATAATAGCACCTACTTCCCAGGAAGTTATAAAGATCAAATGATATAACATACGTAAAATATTTGAGAAATCATAAAGCACTGTGCAAATGCTAGCTGTTATTATAATTACTACCACAATTATTCTCATTTAGGAGAGTCCTATTAAGGAAGACCATTGAATAGTTTTTCGGTTTGGAAAACCACTGCTATTTTCTACTGCATATTCAGATTACCTCACCACCTTCCCTTACCATTCGTTTCAACTTATACTTACACATGAAAGTACACACACACGATCAGCAGAGCAAAGGCAGGATGATTTGCAAGGAGCCCTAGCATGAGGGCAGTAGGCACGATAGGGTTTCCATCATTGCTTTTATGCAGAGTCAGCAGTTTTCTTTCCTGTAGTGAACTGGGATATTAAAGATGGAGAGAAGAAGGCATTGCAAAGAAATGGAAGAAATTTATCTTATTCCTGGAATCATAGTTCTAGGGCTGAAAGAGATCTCAGAGGCATCCTCCCTCTAAGATGAGGAAACTGAGACTCAAAGATGTCAAGGTGATTTGATTTCTCCTGCTCTTGTGTAATCAATATGAATCGGGACACATTTGCTCACTTCCTCTTTGTTGTTCTGTCATTGTCTGTTGTAGACAGCTGGATCTGCTGTCCTCTCATGCAGTGTTTTCCCATATTTAGTCTTTCTTCTGATTCATTGTTTACTTTGAACTCTTTAACCCATCTATCTGACATGCAACTTTCTAAAAAGACCGCTATGTTGGTAACATACTTTCCTGTCTTTTAAGAGTAAGTTTCTTTTTTTTTTAATTATGTACTTTTTTAGTGTTTATCACAGGTGTCACCTTTCACCTCTCTTGTTCAACAGTAGTTATGGTAAAGAGTCATACAATTTCTATCTAGTCTTTTGGCTTCTTCGTGTCTTGTTGACCCCACACCTTATTGTCCAATATGAAAATTCCACTGCCCTCCCCTTTATCTACCTTCCCATTGTAGGTAGAATCGGTAGAATGTAAGAATTTAGGGCAAGGAAAGTTTTGTTGGTTAAAACTGTTTTGTGTTTGTTTTCTTAGTACTTAAACCTTACCTTACCAAGAGCAGGAGCTTTTTAGTAAATAAATGCTTGTTGAATTGAATTGGAAATCATCAGTCATTAAGATACATGTTAATTTAATTTGATGAGAGGATATTGTTAAGTTCTAAATAGAATTTTGCTACTTGTATGTCTTCAGCAAGTGGCTGACATATAGGTTATAATTGTGTTTTCAGTGGTCTTCCTTGATTACTCTTACAATGAACACAGAAATTCCAGATGTCTCAATATTCAACGAAATGATGTTTCTTATTACTTTTGGCTTCACCAGAGAACCATTTCCTCTAACTCCTTCATTCATTTTTCCAAGGAGAATTTGTAATCCATCTTTCTAGTTAGCTGTACCTTCTGGTTTCATTTATAACAGTAATATCAATATGGATTTGAATTAATTCCTCCAGTAGTATAGGCTCATTAGGCATTGGGCAAAGATAACATATTCAGAGTATTACTAAGTGAATTAATGTTTGTAAGTGGTCTAAAACGATGTCATGCTTGGCGTTCAGTGTTCTCTTTTCTTCCACCTGTCTCTACCAAGGGGAAAAGGGCAATACATGACTGAAGGTTACAATTGCATTTTGTGTCTGTTTTATGGATAGAGCAAAAAATTCATCAAGGTAAGCAGAATTGAGTTTTGACACTTAGGAAAAATGTTGCTGTTTGGGTTTTTTTTCCAATATCAAGATGGTTAATGACATATTGATTGAGTTGTTGACATTATTATCCAAGTTTTTGAAGCAATATTTTCCCCCAAAACCTATATTGTTGCATATTTTATGTCCAAAAATAACTGAGCAATCATGAGCTAATTTTCATTAAGAACTTGGCTGTTCTTAGGAATAACCTTTTAGAGAACTGACATCTACCATAATCATAAACAATAGTGAGTTCCTTTTTCCCATTCATTATTATGATTATGATTGCTTAAAGTAGTGAAATGCTTTCATAAAATATATGTGTATGTATACATGTTGCCTATTCTATATATAAAAGAATGTTAAATGACATAAAAACACTGAGAAGTCATGTTGTTTGCCCCACTCTCCCTGTCATAGAATAATTGGATTCATAGACCGCTTGTGTTCTCTATCAGAAAGACATATTTGTTTTGAAAGACACAGCACTCAAGAGCTGTCAATCATAATGCTTCTGAGAATACTTGAAGTACTAAACATCAATATTTACCAAATGCAAAGCTTACTGTAAAAAGCACATAAAACTGCAAGTGCTTTCTTATTTTTCCTCAGGTTTTTCTCTAGTTTATGATTTTCATAAAACTGCACAGTCTAAACCAAGACCCTCTTCAGATTCAAGAAAAATTGTGGGGCATCTCTGTGTTCCTAGCTGATATTCATAATGAGAAAAGAAAAAAGGAAACTTTCCATGTAGTTCAGCCTACTAGGAAGATAAAATGTCTTTTTTTCAAAAGTTAAGCTATATTTTTCTCAGTTGAGTTAATTTTTTTGTATTAATTTTTCCAGAAAAGGGAAGTTATGAAACAAAAAAATTAAGTGAATAATCTTTTAATTTAAAGAATTGGAAGCATCTATTAACCCTAGTGGATATTTTTCTCTTATTTAACATGCACTCTGGACTTATTAAATGAGCACATTTTGCATTACAGAAATTCCCTTAAGATATTAAATGAACACATTTTGCATTACAAAAATTTCCTTAAATTATTAATTCCTGAGACATTTATGAGAAAGAGCATTGCATTTGGAGTTAAGTAGTATATTTGTCTCTGACACAACATAAGCCACTCCTATGCTTCAGTTTCTCATTTGTAAAAGAGAGACAATATTTTTTGGGCCACCTACCTCATGGAATTGTGAAAAAGCATTTTGTAAACTTTAAAGTACACAAATAAATATAAGCTGCTGCTGTTATTACAGGGGTACTTTATTATCATCCCATCAATCCACCACTTAAGTAGGAAAATAAAACGAACAAAATAGTAGTCCAGGCTTGTACATAGGTCTGTGAACCAGAAAACTCAAGAATATGGTTTTTATCCCACAATTTGCCTCTACCTAACCTTCTTTAACCTAGGAAAAGCCATTTAACTCAGTGTGTATAACTCCACCTATAAAATGACTACTTTGGGTAAATGGTATGGTAAGAAGACTTTTAGTATGGTACTTTACTTTGGAGATTCTGGTCAGAAACTGATTAAGTATAAGGTTATTTGTGTTATTAATCTTATTTGTGGTTTTGCTTAAGGGAAGGCCTCAGTTTAATGATCAGAATTTCTGATTTATTTTCAGTACTTAGTGTTTATAAGAGTTAGTCTCATGCCCAGCAATGCGTAATTGTCCAGTGCTGTCAAGTGCCATTTAAAATAATTCCAATAATAGCTAAAGCTCTTCTAGGGCAGTAATTTACAATTATTATTATTATTATTATTTGCAGGTGATTTTAATACTGCTTTTAAACTAGGGTTGATTTTATCTCTAAATCTCAGTAGGCTGCCTGAGCCTAAAAGTAACCAGCAGAGGGAGTAGATTTGCATAAACTACTGTGTGAGGGGGAAAAAAAAAGAAATTCCCAAAGATACATCTGTATACTAGCATTTGTTGCTTGAAAGAATAATCATTAAATGTGAATGATTGTGTTGCCAGTAAAATTTCTGCTGTGCTGTGTTCTCAGCCTGTTATTATTTTTAAAATGGCAAAGTAGTGAGGAGGAGGGAGCAAATATAGATAGCATTTTATAGAAGTGAAATTTTTCTTTCTATGCAAACTGACATGGGTATAAAATATTTTTCTAGAATTTAAGATCTGCCCTTTTCTTCTTAAAAAGCATGACAAGCCATAATAAAATTAAGGAACTTCTAGGGATTATTCTTGGGTTAGTAGATATACTAAACACTTAGGGTCAGTATACTAAGTAGCAGGTGATCAATCAGGAGCCTGGAGGACCTAGGTTCAGATCCTGCCCTCTATCTTACTAGTTGTTTGACCCTGAGTATGTCACCTAACCTGTCTTAGGTATCAAGAAACTCTCTCTAAGACTTACTGAGTAAGTTATAGACCAGTTATATTCTGCACCTGGTAAAGGAAATTCCCACCCTGACAAAATCACTGATTTTTTTGAAATTTTGACTTTATGTTCATCTCAGACATAGAATTTGGGTACCTGTGGTCAGAATAATGAATGCTCATATTGATGACCCTAATACACTGTGGCACCCTGAATTATCAGAGAAAGATTCATTCATGTTCTATATATTTATTTATTAAGTTAGGAAAGTCTACTCAACTTTGAGAAAGATTTTTTATTTTCAACAAAAATTAAACAAAAAGGACTTTCAGTTCTATTCTTAGTTATCCAAAGAAAAATAAGCTAAAAGATCATCTTACCAGTATTCCAGTCAATGAGGTTATTCAGAATTTTATAGTTAATTGCTTTTACAATTGTCTGTTGTTTGACAAATTCATTTATTTAGGCACTGACTTAGTATTAATGTGTGCAAAGCACTGTTCTGAGTGCCATGTTGGGGAAAAGAAGAAGAATAAAACCTGCTATAACTGTACAAAGTTATAGCCTCCAAAAAAGTGATGAGATTGTACTTTCTTAAAGCCCTTACTTAAGTGTAAAGACTGGGATAATTTTGTCCAATATGTGTTTACTAAAAAAAGAATGGAAGTAGTGACTAAGTAATTAAGTAATCTTCAGGGGGGAGAATGTCAGGCCATCCGATTTATGGTGTTCAATTTTAACCAAATACAATTGAGAGATCTTCACTTTTTAGAGTAAAACTGAACTTCAGATTAACTTGTTAATGCTAAATGATTTGCCACTTTTAAGACAGAGAACAACAGTGTTAAGAAGAAGAGAGCCTAACTAGTGATTTTGCTTTTTGCTGGGCAATTGGGGTTAAGTGACTTGCCCAGGGTCACACAGCTAGTGTCAAGTATCTGAGGCCATATTTGAACTCAGGTCCTCCTGACTCCAGGGCCAGTGCTCTATCTGCTGCGCCACCTAGCTGCCCCCTAACTAGTGATTTTGATAGAGGGTTATGATTGTTTTGGGGCATGTTCTCTTTAATAGGAACCATTAGAGTACAATATATACAGGTTGTTGTTTTTCTTTTCATTTGTAGCATCTTTTGTCCTTATGAAATTTGTAAAGCAAGAATGACATTACAACTAAACACATTTATCGAATGTTAAGTACGTATAGGTGGGCATGCAAGTAAGTGCCATGTATTGAATATTTGAAAGCTCTGGGACTGAGGTTGAAGAAGAAATAAGGGGGGGGGCGGGAAATCAAACCAGTGGATTAAAGAGAAATGGACAATGGAATATATTATGATGATGTGAAAAATGTGTGACTACAAAGTTGTTGAAGGCAGAGAAGGCTTCCTTTTTCTCTTTGTCCCTGCCCCACAGATAGTACATTATACACAATAGGCATTTAATGAGTGCTTATTGAATTAAAATGGAATTTTTTTAAAAAAGGACAAAGAGGAGGAGTGATAACTTTGGTAAAATAGGCTCAATGTCTGAAAAATCTTTCATTACTAGAATTTTTATTTTATAGTCAGTAGATACTCATAATCAACCCTGAGAAAAAAATATAATACGATGTCCACATGTATTCAGATGACTTAGTGTTTCTTTACCTACCAGGATGGTGTCTCTCTTTTCTTTCACCAAGCGTCCATTGTGTCTACCTGTTTCAGGTACAGCATCAAATGGAAAAGTCTGACTAAGTAGTACATGTTGTTGTTGAGTCATTCCAGTTGTGTCTGACTCCTCATGACCCTGTTTGGGGTTTTCTTAGCAAAGATACTAGCTAGAGTGGTTTGTCATTTTCTTTTCCAGTTCATTTTGCAGATGAGAAAACTGGGGCAAACAGGATTAAATGGCTTGTCCAGGCTCACACTACTAGTTGATTTTTGAAGCTGGATTTGAACTCAAGATGAGTCTTCCAAATTCCAGGCCCAGCACTCTATCCATTTTGCCATTTAGGCAGCACATAGAAAAGTATAATGTGGAAACCCTAAGGAAAGCTCAGAAAGTGAAGAAAAAGGCCTTTGGAATAGGTCACAAAATTGTCTAATCTTCATTATCAGTATGTTTCATTATGCACACATGTCATGAAAGAGAGGCCACAAGATCTGTTCTTTTTTATTTGTAGTATTTAAGCATGTGTCACAGAAGAGAGTGTGTGTGTGTGTGTGTGTGTGTTTTCTTTCCAACCACTTCCACTCCTTTTTGTTTTTTCTTTTGATCCAGGGAACCATCACTGTAGGTACCTCTCCCACTCTGCAGTCTCCATCGCATAATGGATCTGATCCAACCTTTCTGTGTGTAATATACACATTTTAAGAGAGTTGCTTAAGGCAAAGAGGGGGTATGATGTGTGTGGTCATATAACTAATTATGTATCAGAAGATAGGACTTGAACCCCATGTCTTACTTGTTGTTTATTCTTCATTTTCATAAAAGAACAGTGATGTCACAGGTGATGTCTTGATTCTCAAGTAAATTGGACTTAAGTGAGGGCAGAGTTGTGCAGAGTAGTCAGACTCTCTCTTCCTGAGTCATGGAAATCCAGTGGCAAGACAAAAGTCAAGCTGATTGATGATGGCCCAGGATGTTATGGATGACCTTGGTGTCTTTGATCCTTGACCAAATGCTAAGTGCTCCACAATGCCTGCATCAACTGCTTTCATAGCCGTTGGAACACATTGTTTTCATCCACCCATTCTACTGGGGGAGGTTCTCACATGCTTGGGATAGGCATCCCCCTAATTCATCGACAGGTTTGAGGTCTGTTGGTTACCCTCAACCTGGGTTAGCCTTTCTAGTGAGATTTACTGGGGTATTACTGCTGCACGTAATACAAATTCTTGGAGCCGCAGGTGAGAGTTGTGTGAAGATGGACACCAGAGGTGGTTGAGCAGCCCTGAAAAGGGTTTGGCAAGCCCTCCCTCCAGAGGTAACTACTCCTCCCTGCACACCTTATATATACCCTATGTCTTACCTACCCCAAGGCCAACATTCCTTCCCTTCTAGAAAAGTTAATCACAGGAACAATGGATTTGAGACTTTCAGCTATTCAGTGATGTTCAGCAAAATGGCTTTTGATCTGTGAGTGTTGTGAGTATGTGTCAGGTGCTATGCTAGGTACTAGGGTTAAAAAGGAAAAAAGAATATAGTCACTTTCCTTAAAAAAGCATAAGTTCTTCTGGAGGATGCATTTGTACATATTTGTGTAAGTACAAAGTAAACATGTAATGGGTGGGGGAGGCAGCGATGCATTAGCAGATGGGAGTGTCAAGAAAGGCCCCTTGTGTCAAGTGATATCAAGAGAGCTTTGAGGGAAACCAGAGATTCTAATGAGGTGGAAAGGGAGTAGTACGTTTCAGGCTTGATGGATGACAGCTTGTGAAACACATGGAGATGGGAAGCACAGAGAAAGGGGAACAATTTTTATGTGAGACATGGCAGGAAGGATGATTAGGCTTGGCCAAGGAGTGTGTGAAGGAGAGATGGAGAAGGTAGCTTATGACCAGGTTATAAAGGTATTTAAAGGCCAAATTGAGGATTTTCTATTTGATACTGGAGGTAACGACTTTGGAGCCACCAGAGTTTATCGAACATTGAACTGATGTGATCAGATAGTTGCTTTAGAAATACCATTTTAGTAACTGTGTGGTGAATGGATTGGCAGGTGAGGTATTATTGCCGTATTGATGAGAGAGCTGATGAGGGCCCAGAGTAGGATTGTGGCCATATAAATGGAAAGAAGGGTATGGATGCAAGAGATGACATGGATGGACAATTGATGGTAATAATAGCTGAAATTTATATATCACTTTAAGGTTTGCAAAGTGCTTTACAAATATTATCCCATTTTATCCTCACATCAATCCTGCAAGGCAGGTGCTATTATTATCCTCATTTTACAGAAAAGGAAACTGAGGGAAATATGTTAAGGGAGATATGTTAAGTGACTTGCCCTGGGTCACATCACCATTAAGCATCTAAGGCAAGATTTGAACTCATATGTTCTTGACTCCAGGTCCAATGCACTAAATTGTCCCTTACTTGGCAACTGATTGTATATGGAGGATGAGGGAGGAGGAGGAGGAGTACAGGATGACTCCTTGCTCTCATTGACACTTCCCAGGTCTTCCTCGGCAACCTCTTGTCTTTTGAGATTCACTCTCTCCAAATGTATAACTCAATTTCAGTCTACCTGATGGAAATTGCCTATCAGTCCTACTTCCTTCTCCCTCCTTTCTCATGGAATTCAGGACTTGTCTCCTCACCCAATCCATGTACTTCTACTCATGAACTTACTTACCTCCCAGCCCCTTTCCTTCTACTAGTGGACTTCAGCCTAGAGTTGCTGTTACTTCAAACTGTCTGCCTTCATACTTTCTCAGTTACCTCAGTCAAAAATTCTGGAAATCCTTTATCTGGCCGCAAGCCCCTGTCATTGCTTTTCTTCCTATTCCTCACTTCTCCTAATATCCTCCTGTAACCTCTATTCTTTCTACTCTTCGATACTCATTTACACCATTGCCTGTTTTATGGTTCTCTTTTTTCCTTCTCAACCTTGACCTTGTACAGTTCAACATACTGAACTGTAGCTGAACTGAAAATGGCATGCTGTCCTCTAGAGTGACTGGCCCCTTTGTTGTATCACTACCCATGCCTTGCCAAACCCTAATCCTTTATTGCTGTTGCCTTTCTCTGCCTTTCTTACTTACATCCAGCTCAACAGTGTTGGAGGAAGTCCCACAATCATGCTCACTAGATATACTACAGATTTATGTCATGTTATCTTAATTGGGGCCCCCTCACTTCAATAAGCTAATACTTGGACTACCCTCTCACTTCTACAGCTTCTATTACAAACTATGTTCACTCCCCTCCCCCTTAGATGGAGGACTTTGACCTATTCTTTACAGAGAAAATAGTGACTGTTCATTTTGAGTTCTACCTATCAAAACCCCTTGATCATCCCCCATTGTCTTAATCTTTAGTCCAAGGGTTTTTAACATGTGGTTTGTGAAATTAAAAAAAAATTTTGACAACTGTATTTCAGTACAGTTAGTTTCCATTATAGTCCTATGTATTTTATTTTATACATTTAAAAGCATTATTCTGAGGAATGCCTGTAGACTTCTCTAGGCTGACAAAATAATCTATGACACATAATGAGTTAAGAACTCCTGTTCTAGTCTGTGATTGGCCCTTTTCCTTTCTATAGATAACCCCTCTGCATATATTCTTGATCTTATCACCTCCCTTCTCCTCCAGTAGATTGCTCCCCAAATCATTCCCTACCTTCACATGCAAATTATCAGTTTTTCTTCACCTACTAGCTTCTTCCTTGCTACCTACAAGCATGCCCAGGTTTTTTTCCAGCCTCTTAAAACAGAAACAGCAGCCACCCTTATTTGACCCAACCATCACTTCAAACTAGCATCCTATATCTCTCTTCCCTTCCACAGCCAAACTCTTAACAAAAAACTGTCTACACTCCTTTATCTTTTCTCACTTCTTAGTCCTTTGCAGTCTGGTTTTCAGCCTCATAACTCAGCTGACACTACCCTCTCCAAAGTAAGGAACAATCTCTTCATTGTCAAATCCAGTGGATGAATTCATGGTGTCGCAAAAATCCATAAAGAAGAGAGCATCCAAACAGATAATGTGGTTTATAGAGTCAAAGGCTACAGAGAAGTCAAGAAGCTTAAATTAGACTGAGGAGAAGCTATGGAATTTGGCAAATAAGTAAACTTTACCAGGTTTTGGATTGTTCTCCCACTTACAGAGAATGGGACCTCAACCCACCTTACTCATGCCACAGCCCTTCCTCCCCCCATGGTGGCGTAGTTGATAGCTGGCCATGAAAGTCCTCTTGCCATGTGATCTGGGCAAGTCACTTAACTAACTGTTAAGGGTTCTAAGCAACTTTCTGAGGCTAAGAGAAAAAGGTACCATGGCAGGAGATGAGATAACTTACTCGGGATCATACAGCTACAAGGTATTTGAAGAAGAATTTGAACTCAGATCTTCCTCACTCCAAATCCAAGGTCTAGTTGGAATCAACATCTCACAAGTATCTTCATCCCACTTAGTGAATGGCCACATGAAAGATAAACCTGTGTACTTGGGTATGATGAATGGATTTTGTAACCCACAAAAGCAAAGATTTTGACTGGAACCAGAAGTTGTTGGTCACTGACTTACAGTGACACTTTCAAAAATAGAATTCAACAGAATTTTCCTGGTTCACCTCCTCATATCTCTTTTCTGATCTCTGCTCATATCTTTATTATCCCTCCCTATTTACTGTCCTTGTTGCTTTCATTAATAAAAATTTATTGTGAATATAAAAATTATCAGCAAACACATATCAATAGCAAAAAAAAAAAGAGGCTTGTGTAAGAAACTTAACTCCAGTCTTACTTTACCTTCCCACCTTTCCATCACTTAAAAATCCTATGAAGGGAAGTGAAAAAACAAGAGTCATTTTTATTACCAGCCAATTTAATTCTGCATGGATTTATTGAGTACCTACTTTTAACTACAGTGTTGTCCACTGTGGAGGATGTAGAAGTATTCTACTATATGGCCCTTGGCCATGTTATACAACTGGCAGTGTGATATAGTGGAAATAAGTAAAAGCCTGAAATTAAGATCAGAGTTATAGGAAGGAGAAAGTTAAAAGGGGCTTCAGAAATTATGCAGTTCGCCCCCACATATGAATAGAATTCCTATTTACAACCTCCTCACTAAAGTATCATGCAATCTCTTTTAAATCTCCAGGGAAAGGGAAACCACTTCTTCTCAAGCCATCTCATTACACTTTGGAGGAACTCTAAGCATTAGGAAGTTTTTCTTTAATAAAACTTAAATCCACCTTTCTGTAGCTTTCCCCTATTACTTATGAGTAGTATAGCATAAATAGTAATATAGCTTTGCCTTCTGTTGCCATCTGGTACAAGCCTAATCCCTTTCTCTCTGTGACAACTCTTCAAATACTTGAAAACAGCTAGCCTATCTACACAAGTCTTTTCTCAGGAGGAGCATCCCTAATTCCTCATAGGACATTGCTTCCAGTTCTTTCACCATCCGTGGAACACATTCTTGGTTGTCAGTATTCTTCCTAAAATATGGCTTCCAAATCAGGTATTCCAGATGTCTGTTCAGGAAAGAGCATGGTGTAATCGATACTTCTTATTTTCGATGCTATTCCTCTCTTAATGCAGTACTTATATTAGCTTTTATACTGTTAATTTGTATTGAACTTGTGGTCTACTTTAAATCTTTTTATTATGTTTTCATTAGATATAATATATTATATATGTCATTTTATTATTAATTATAATTAATATATAATGATTATATATAATAAATTATTATAAATATTTTATATCTTTAAATCTGTTTATTATAAAAAGCCTTTAAATCTTTTCCATGTGAATTATTATCTAATTATGTCTCTATTTCCAATCCTTTAAATGTGTGCAGTTGAATTTTTAAGCCTGTGTGCAAGACTTTACATTTATGTCTACTAAATTTCATAGTACCATTTTTGAAGTGGACAACTTACACAAAACAAATAGATGTGAAACAGAGAATCATAAAAAGCAATTTCCAATAAAATGCTAAATTGAATGTAATGATGTGCCAGAATATACATTGTAGCTACTTAAAGCTCTTAGTATTCAGGAAGGGAAAATATCTCTGTTGACTGGAGCAAGGTTGTGTAGAAGTAAGGCTTGAAGCGTTTGGGAGTATTTGGATAAGCAGAGAAGAGGAATGAAGGTGCTCCATTCAGGGAGAACAGAATGAATAAAGGTATGAAGATGGGAGTGAATATGCTGTGGGTGAAGGATAAAGAAGCTTGGCCTGATAAAAGAAAAGGATCCTTGTTAGGGAGAAGTAACAAACGAGTTTAAATAAATAATTGGGGGCCACATTACATAGGATGTCGTACAGTAGCTGTCTTGCCTGGTTCAGTTGACATATCCATTGAAGGAGTGCCTTTATACTGTGATACATAAAATCGTAGTAGAAGCTTGACTCCTTTAGAGCAGAGAATGCTATTTCTTTTTATTTCTCCTCCTCCTCTTCTGCCCCTTCCCCCTCCTTCTCTTTGCTCCCTCCTCCATTCTCCTTTCTTCTTCTCTTTGTATACCTACCATCTAGCACAGTACTTTGCAGTATTTGTCAAATTGAATTTGAATTGCTGAGGTTTAATAATGTTAAATAATAATAATCCATTTGGCAAGGGAATTAATTAACATGTGGAAAGACTGACTTGTAGAAAGGAAAGAAAGAAATCACCTTTTCATTAATTTAGGAAGGAAATTTAGGACCCATATGAGATAAAATGAAATTTTAGGGCAAGATAAAATGTGAGCTCCTGAACACCTGTAGATGGTGTGCACTGGATACAAGGTATCCTGGACCGTATACTGATTCCTTTATGTAAATTAATTATAATTTTCTCGCAACATCCATATTTTCTTGGTGCTGCATTCTCTTTCTCTTTCTGTAGCTGTAGTGATATCATAGAGCAACATTCTACTATCAGCATTGTGTTCTGTCCTCCAAAGCTTAAAACCAATTTCTGTAGTTTTCGACCTTAAAAATAAGTATTCCTTAGTTATGTAAGACTGTGGGAGTAGGACTGCTAGTGCAGATACATTCTTCTCTGAACAGTGGGTGCCTCATTAGTATTCATGAGAAGACTCTTGATAGCATCGTAACAGAGCTAAGGTTTCAACTCAAAGAGCTGCGGAGTACAGTCCAGAGCCGTTGACTAACACTCTTTACATGAATAGTATGGCTGAATTGCATCTGAAAGGAGAATCATTTCACTGAATGAGGAATTTTTCATCTATACTATCTCTAGTTTAGAAGTCATTAGAATTACAATAAGTAATAATATTTAGCACTTGCCAGGGCATTTATCTCCAACAAGCTCTATAGTTATTCTAATTGAATTGTGCTGCCATATATCATGTGATAAGAGTACTTGCTTTCCCACTCTGGGTCACCTATACTTCATTTTTCCAATGTCTCAGTGTTCACGTTTTATTGTCTTGTGACAGGACATAGTCCTGTAAACGATTTATTCTGTAAGACATAGAGTGATGAATACTATCAGCAAGTTTTTCGAGGTATTGGTTGTAGGAGATGCTTTTACCTATTGCATGTCATTATGATATAATACATGCCAGTGTGATATGATATAATGGTATAATACAATGTAACAAAATTACCGAGAGCCTGCTGTGTGCCAACTGCTGTTACCAGGGACTGGGGAGGTATTAAGTGTGTAAGGCATGATCCCTTATCTTTACTAGACTGAAATCACTACAATGTAAGCTCCTCAAGAGGAGGTTATTTCTGTATTTCCACTGCCTAGAACAGTGCCTGGCATATTGTGAATCCTTAAATTTGTGGCTTATTTGGTCCTCACCTTTAAGGAGCTTGTATTCTAGCAGGGGAATAAGACCATCATAGATAAATATTCTATGCAGTATTTATCTGATGAGGATATTCTAGCGTTATACAACTAAGTACTGGCAGGGAATGAAAACTGAGTGGGCAGGTCATAGATGGGAAGGATCAGGGAAGGTTTTCAGAAGACTTTTTTTCCTGTATCAGTTCAGTAAACACCAAGCAAAGTGCGAAATACTGAACTCCAGGAAAGTCACAAAATTTATGAAATTTTATGTGGCACAAAGGATGAACAGTCAAAAGATGCTATGTTGCCATAGTCACTGTAGATCTGGCCCTTCCCTACTGCCTAAAAGAAAAACTTTTTAAACTGCATCATTCTCAGCTAAACACAAGGCTTATTTGAAGTGTTGTCAGGTTAGGCAGTTACAGCCTGTAAATTTTTGTGGAGGTAGTGGAGTGGGAAATTGGTGGTACTGGGAGGTCTGAGTTCCCTTCCACCAAAAAATTCCTTTTTCATCTGTTCATTGATGCCTTAAATTCCTCAGGAGTTGGTAAGCAAGTGCTTATTGGGGTAGTAACACATTTTGTTACATTTACAGGGATTTGTAAATGACTGATATTATATCATTTCCTGAGAACACCTTGATGATAGGGAGGGCACTGTGGATACCGGAAGGTAGGAGAAAACAAAGAAAAGGAAACTTAGGGGCTCTGAAGAAAATCTTACCAAATTTGCTAAGAGGCATTTCCCGATTGTGCTGGTGTTAAGTAAAGAAAATCCCACAGATCAGGAAGATCACTCCCATTGTTACACTAGAGACATATATGTCATAATTTTGACAGAATATGGTACTGAGGTAGAAAACAGTTATTGCTCAGGAAACATGGTGCTTCCTTTAATTTTTTTTCTTCTTTCTTAACATGTTGCATTTTTCAGTTTCTTCGTAAAGTAGGCATATTGTATTTGAATAACACAATTAAGTGCTGTTATTCATTGCACATTACTAAATTGACTTTTGTGAATACATTCCCATAAAATGAATATTTCATTTCTAATATAGTATAGGAGAATACACATAGAAGATCATAGATTTATAGCTAGAAGAGAGCTCAGAGGCCATCTAATCGAATCCTCTTTATGGACGAGGGAACAGAGACTCAGAGAGATGAATTTAGTTGCTCATGGACACACAGGTAGGAAGTGGCAGAGTTGGAATTTAAGCTGATATTCTTTGAAACCAAATCCAGTGCTGTTTCCATTGCAACACACTGATTTACCTTATTTTAAAAATGATAATTGTGAACTCATTTTTTGCATACAGAAATAAAGAAGGTAAAGTATTTGATAAGTAATTATAATTGACAATAACCTCCGTGTTATAATTTGATAATAGTAATCAGAGTGATCAGGGCTTAAAAAGCACTGTATAATGCATTATTTATTTGATAGATCACAACTCTCAATTGTGAATCTTTATATTTGAATGCCTAAAGATACAATTCTGAAGTACATTAGCTGAAATAGACCAATCACCAATAACACAAGGTGGAAGGATTACTCCAGAGATAGCTTTTAATCTATGTGAAATTACCGTATAGGTAGAAACACGACCCATTTAAAGAAACAGATCACTTTTACTTTACACACTTAGCTTAATCAGCCACTTCTCAAGTGTAAAAAATCATATTTGAAAATCTTATTTTTGTAGAACAAGTATAACAAAATTATATTGTTGTTTCTATCATAAATCTACTGTTAGACTTCAAAATTTTTCTTTCTCGTCTTTACACATATCATTCTCCTTTCCAACTTTTTATTATTAATTTTTCGTTCTATTTCTGAATTATCTTCAAATGCTCCTTTTTCTCTGTGTGTGACTATGTCTGTGTATGGAGGAAGGGCAGGAGGGAGGAAGGGACAGAGAGAGAGAAAGAGAAACAAAGAAGAAGGCCATGGGTAAAATCTGGCCTCAGATGCTTACTAGCTGTGTAACATTGGGTGAGTCACTTAACCTCTCCACTTCAGTTTCTTCTTCTGTAAAATGGGGATAATAATAGTACCTACCTCCTGGGGCTGTTGTGAGGCTAACATGAGATAATATTTTTAAAGTGCTTTGCAAATCTTAAAACCTTTCCCCTGTTTCCCTTAGTTTCCTCAAATGCAAAATGAGGATAATATTTGTAAATTGCTTAGCACAGTTCCTGGCACATAATAGGTACTATATAAACATTAGCTGTTATTATTACTAGCAGCATGCCATGAGGAAGTGTTGAGCTTGAGCTTATGTTGCCATTGGGCCTTGCAGATTGATATAGGAAGCTAGTAGATGGAAACACATGGCACATTTGGTAGTCTTCTGCACAGAGATGACCATTGAAGTGATGAGAATTCATGAGATGACCAGATAGAGAGAGGGAAAAGAGAAGCAGACTAAGGACAGAATGGTAGGTGATACCTCTGATTAAAGAGTGGAAAAAGTATGAGGATGCAGAAGAGAGCAGATGACCAGAGTTCATATCAGAGTCTATATCATGTATCACGTGAGAGTTCGGTATCACAGAAGTCAGAAAAGGAGTAGATATCCAAATGGAGAAGGTAGATCCTATAATGTTGAGTAGGGTTTTGACTTTGGGGATGTATACATTTGGATGGAAAGGTATTCCAGATGTAGGGCAAGGAGTGAACAAAAGCATAGCGTCAGAGAAGAAAAGAATGTATAGAGAGGACTCTGTTGAAAGTTCAGTGTGCCTGAATTATGTTATGTAAAGGGGAAATAATGTAGAATAAGGCAGGAAAAAAGGGAAGTTTGAGCCAAATTAAGGAGGATCTTGAATGTTAAATTAAGGAGTTTGAATTTTATTCAATGTCCACTGAATATATTTGAGGAGGAGAGTAATAACATGATAAGAGTTCTGCTTTAGGAAAATTGATTGAGTCAATGGTTTATAGAGTGGGTGGTGATGGCAAGAATCTGAAGGGATTAGGATACCTAAGGACCTTGAATTAGATAGCAGTGGGACTATAACAGAAGGGACAGGTACTAGAAATACTACCAAAGGAGAGTCAATAGGATTCAACAGCTAATCAGACATGGGAACAAAGAGAGTTTGGGGATGTGAAAAGAATATCTGCTAACAGAGACAAGTAGGTCAGGAAAAGAGCAGAAAGCTTGGGAAACTTACCTAGTATATGTTATCCTTTAATTTTATTCTAAAGCTAAACTAGGAATCACAGCGTTCAATTCTAGTTAACGATAACATCAAGGATACATTTGCTCTGAACATCAGTGGATTAAAGAAAATGTCAGCATTGCTTTATGGGTGGGATAGATTCCTGAAAATGTAAAAAGCAGATTTTTATATATTTAATCATTTTCTCCCATTGTCTTCCAGTATAGTGTGTGTATTCCCAAGCCTAGTGCTTCAGTGGATTCTTAATATCATACTTATAATAATTCCCTATCTATGTATAAATACTTCCGAAAGAGTCTTGCAGCGTTTTACTGTCATAACAATAATTTCCAACAAATCCCATCTGACTTTGGATAATTGCATGACAAAGGTGTCTGTGGAAAGAAAAGATGTCTACATATTTTTATTTGGAAAATTGGAGTGTAAACTAAAAGTATATTGTCCAATACATAACAAAGATTATCCTTGAAAATTATACTGAAGTTTCTAACTTTTTCATCAAGGAGCAATCTACTTTTTTTATCAGTGCTTATTTGTGGGTATTTGATAGCTTTGTATAGGCAGTCAGTGTGGAAAGAGTGTATAGAATGGAATGCTGCCTCAGCTGTATCATTGCTAGAGATATTCAGCGGAAGTTATGCATGTGGAAGGAGCATATTTTTCAGACAAACACACGGAACAATGATTTGCCTTCTAAGTAATGATGTTAACACTGTTTTGGAGTCCATTGGCCATTTTCAGGTGGTAATTTTTAAGATAAATCTGTATGGAAGTAATTCTTGATTAATTCATTACAAAGATTCTCAATAACTATGATTACCTTATTAAATTATTTGTAATGTTGACTCACTTGCAATCAGGTCTTTGGGGATAATGTCTTTTTCAGGGCTGATAAATTTTGTGAGCCTACAAGCTCATAGGAATGTAATATATTAATTATAATTCAGTTCATGGGCTATGAAAATCAGATTTCATATATTTATTGGGCAGTTGCTTTAGTTTATTAATAAAGTGGATATATAGCAGTGAATGTACACAAAGCAAGCTTGCCTTGCTGTCATTTTTGAAGCATCATGTTTGCTAGTAAGTTCTGAAGTTACCTAGCAGAAGAAAGGAAATGTGTATTAGCTTAATTTGGTCGAGTAGATATGGGTTTTATTGTGACCTTTGGTTTTATTTAATCCAATAAATCCCTGAGTGGGTAGATTAGTTTATTTAGTCGTTAGAATATTAATTGGCTTGAAGTTCAAGTGACTAAATTAATTTAATCAAATTTTCTTTTGATTGCTTCCCCTCCCCCCAATCCCTTACTGTAGGTCACAGTAATGAAAGGCAGTAATAGAAATAAGGATCATTCAGCAGAAGGGGAAGGAACTGGAAAACGACCAAAGAGGAAGTGTCTTCAGTGGCATCCATTACTAGCCAAGAAACTTCTTGACTTTTCTGAAGAGGAGGAAGAGGAAGAGGAAGAAGAAGATATTGATAAGGTAATTCTCTCATTTAATGAAGATGTTAGAAGTTTATTGTTGATTATAAAAACACTTTATAGTCACTTTTTCATTATACACAGCACATTTTTAAACTCTTGCTTTGCCCCGACTCCTGAACCATCTTCAGAATATTGAAAGGATATTAATAAAATAATATTTATAACCAACTAAGCAAAATACTTATATGGGGGGAGAAGAACCTGCGTCTAAAACCACTTGTGATATATTCCAGGACCAAATGGACATGGCCCTGAGAGTTTTCTGTATTGTAGCTTTCTGCTCCTTTGTATATGTGACATAGGTACTATGTCCACTCGCATTGTCTTTATGTATAGACGTGGCTTGTAAATAGCATGGAGTCTGGCCGCATTTGTGGAAAGGAAGAGAATCAGGGCACCCTCCTATAACGCCAGAAAATGAACTTAAGAGACAGGCAAGCCTCAAGAGTACTTTGGTGTTGTTTACTCTTTTCTCTAGTCTCTAAATGGTGAAGAGACTAGAATTACATTTCTGTGTTCCTAGTCCAACGTCTCAGATAAATGGTTATGAATTTTAGGATTTCAGAAAGCAAACAATATCTGTGGTCTTTCTTAAGACAAAGTCTAGCCCTTATCTTACGCTCACCATCTGAGCTCCTCTCCATCAAACTGTGAAACTTACACAAAAACTATTACAAATAGGAAATAACAAGTAAACCCATTTAAATCCAAGCAAAACAGAAATCAGAAAAGTTACATAAATAAAACGTACCAGAAAATATACAACTGTGAATGTGCTCTTTAGATGAGAGTGAGATAAGATCCCAAGCTTAAAGCAAGAATCACAGACATGTTGAAGAGCTGGATTCCCTATCTGTACATGTACCTTCCAGAGTCTTTTCCTCTCTGTTGCATGGAATATACTATACCCACATTTCTCTTTACTGAAGAGCCTTTGACTACGACTCTGACCTTTACCCCAGGATACAACATTTCCTCAGGATTCTGTCCACCAATTAGTCACATTTCCTTTCCTTATACCAGTAGGATATGTTAACTGCTCCGGGCTGTATAGAAGCCTAGTTATATGTATATTCAATGAAATTCTAGTTATTGACTCAATATGCAGAGTGCTATATGCATATTTGGCAGTTAATTAAATGTAGAAATGTGGTATATTTGAAATTGTGTTTTAAACTTAAGAACATAACACATGCCATCCTAGATTAATTAAGACAACAGTCTGTTCAGCAGTGGCATTGAGGAATATTATATGAATGAGCATGATTATGTTCCTATATAAGAGTATTAGGAGTTATAGATATATGCCAAAGTTTCTTTAATTTTTTTTTAATTTATTCATTTTTTGGTGGGGCAGTCGGGGTTAAGTGACTGCCCAGGGTCACACATCTAGTATCAAGTACCTGAGGCTGGATTTAAACTCAAGTCCTCTTGACTCCAGGGCCGGTGCTGTATCCACTGTGCCATGTAGCTGCCCCTCAAAGTTTCTTTTAGCAACTCATTTTTAGACTTATTTTCCTATGAACTAACCTTTCTTAAAATAATTTTCACATTTACCTTATACCAGCTCTTAAGAGTAACAAATTAGATCCTTAGATTTATTATTTACCATATCCATTATATCCATTAACTTGTCATTTTACTTGTTATAAAATTATGACTTTTAATTTTTGTAGACTTGCCCCTCCCTGTTCAGTTCTGAAATTCTGGGATTTGGTGAATATGTTTTCACTCTTTCATAATTGAAAAATTCTTTGTCATATTTAATCATGTACTCTCTTAGCTTGCTTCTTTGTAGACAGAAGTCCAACATTTTTTCTCTTCTCTATTCTAAAGGATCTTCCATCTTCTTAATTGTTTTCCTTTGGATTCCTTCCAACTTTGTCTTTTATTTTTTTTAAAGTGTGATATTCCAAGTAGGTCATGATTTTATTCAATATTAAGATCTTTGTTTTATTTTTTATATACTTCCTGATGATTCTGGACATTCTGTAGGCCCTTTGAGAAGGATGCTGGGCTCATGCTTTCAAGGAAGGACTCCTAAATCCCTTTTGTGGTTCATAACTGATATCTTAAAGCCTGTTACAGTTAAAGTTTGATTTCTTTTCCCTTGACGAATGTATTTCTTTGTGTTTTCTTAAACTTAATTTGCTACTTTTCTTCTGTCTCACATAGCCTTTGTGAAGTCTTTCACAAATTTCATTCATTCAGCAACTATATTAGGTACCTATTATACGTGAGACACTATGCTTGATGCTGGCTATGTTAAAAGGAAATATAAGAAGGGTTCTCAGCCCTACAGAATCTTCTGATCTCTTTGGGAGGACCAGTCATGTACACAAATACTTACAATATAAGTATTGTATACTATATAATATAAGTATACTATATACTTATATATAGTACATAAATGAGATGAATTTATTTGAAAGGTAAATATTTATAGATAGTCAAAAGGAGAGGGAATTGTGGTACATAGGATCATAGGTCTAGAACTAGAAGGGACCTCAGAGGCCATCGAGGTCAGCCTGAGGCCCAGAGATTAAGTGACCTGCCCAAGGTGTCACTCTAATATCAGAGGCAGGATTTGCTGGAACTCCTGACTGCACATCCGTTGTTTGATCTATCTGACTGTAGTGGTTATGGAAGGTTTCATGAAGGAGGTAGAATCTGAGAAAAGCTTTGAAGAAAGGGAAAGACTTTGGAAGTCAGAGATGAGAAAGGGCATTTTAGATTTTTTAAAAATGGCATAAATAAACAGAGAAGTATGAGCATAAAATGATGTTCAAGGATTATGAAGTAAACTAATTTGATTAGAGTAGAAGTTTCATGTGAGAGAATAGTTATATGTAAAACTGGAAAAGAAAGTTGGAAATAGATTTTTTTGTTTATCATTATTTTATTTTCAGTTCTGAATTCTCGTCCTCTTGCCACCCGTTGAGAAAACAAGGGGAGAGGGAACCTGTTAAAAATACTTATAGACAAAACAAATTCTCCTCAATAGCCATATCCCCCTAAAATATTTTTCAATCTGTACTGAGTTCATCACTTCTCCATGTAGAAGTGGTTAGCATATTCTCATGAGTCATGGACAGTTAGATGGTACAGCAGAATGAGTGTGGGCCTTGGAGTTAGGAAAACTCATCTTCTTGAGTTCAAATCTGGCCTCAGATACTAGCTGTGTGACCCTGAGTAAGTCACTTAACCGTATTTGCCTCAGTTTCTTCATCTGCAAAATGAGCAGAAGGAGATGGCAAATCACCCCAGTATCTTTGCCAAGAAAACCGCAAAAAGGGGTTATGAAGAGTCAGACATAACTCAGAAACCACCACCAATAGCACGAGTGCCATGGGTTTCTGGTTGATCATTGTGTTGATCAGAGTTCCTAAGTCTTTCAAATTTGTTTGTCTTTATAATATCATTGTTATTTTAGAAATTGTTCTCCTAGTTCCACATGTTTCACTTCATACACTCTTTGCTGGTTTTTCTTAATACTATACTCTTCATTTCTTACAGCACAATAGTGTTCTGTCATATTCTTATACCATATCTTGTTCTGCCATTCTCCAAGCGATAGGAAACTCCTTACTTTCCAATTCTTTTCCACACAAAAAGGACTACTATAAATAATTTTTGTATATATGACTTTGGAGGTAGATTATTGAAAACTTTCAAGGTCAGGCTAGTGGTGGGTTTTTGTTGGTTTTTTTTTTTAACTCTCTAGGCCATAATAGTCAGCCATCAAGGGTTGTGGACCTTTGCAGTGACAATATCAGAGTTGTTTTCAGGAGATTATTCTGAATGTATGCAGGATAGATTGCAGATGGGAACAACTGAACTGGAAGAAGTTGATTAGAAGGCTATTTCACCAGTCCAAATGATAGATAATAAGGGGCTGAAAAGCTTGATTGGTGGCAGTGAGAATAGAAAAAAAGGAAGGTATGAGTGTGACTTATGACTGACTGAATGTGAAGGTTAATAGGTAAGAGACTTAAGTGACTTTGAACCTCTATGAGATTAGCCCCATCAGATTTTTTATTTCAAAGGATCAAAGGAGCATAGATTTAATTTACTCTGATCTAGTGTACCTACCATTGTCACATTGCCTTTCTTTACCACTCAGAAGATTTTAGCTTTTTGTGGACTCAAAGATTTAATTATAGCATTCTCTTCATTTTCTAAATATGAGATTATCTGAGCACCAATTTCTAGGTAATTCCTCTATTGATACCTGGAGGAAAAAAAAATCATAATCTGTGTTTGCTTTTCAATATTCAAACACAGACATTTTCACAGATGTTAAGTGTTAATTAAAATATTGCTATTACTAATTTTAAAAAAGTATATGGTTGTTACTATGGTATCTGAAAAAATACAATGCCCATGGGATAAAATGGTAATCAATTCCCTGGGCCATTGTGACTATTTGTGTCAAAATTGTTAAATAGATCTAAGAAATCTATACTTCCTCTACTAGTGTTTTTAATGTGTTACAACACTTCAGTCCTTTAGTTATTATACTTTATTTTTAACTTTGCTATTTGGTAAAAAGGAAGAGTCTCTAAATAATCTTTTTCATTTTTTGTGCTAATAGGTCCAACTTCTTGGAGCTGATGGCCTAGAGCATGATGTAGATGAGACTGAAGATGATGAATCTTCAGAGCAACGAGCTCGGAGACCAATGAACGCATTTCTTTTATTTTGTAAACGCCATCGCTCCCTTGTTCGTCAGGAACACCCTCGGCTGGATAACCGTGGTGCTACCAAGATACTGGCTGATTGGTGGGCAGTTCTAGACCCAAAGGAAAAACAGAAATATACAGACATGGCCAAGGAGGTATGTATTATCCACAAAATGGTTAGCAACTATGATGGCTGTGAATTACTATGACAATAACTCAATTAGGTATTTTTGTACTTTTAAAATTTCATGGTGATGGTGTGTTTTTTTAAAAATAGGCAGAATCGATTTTCTCTCCTAATTCTGGCCCTATTTAAAAAATTTAAAAACAGATTCCTGTTAATACATATGCATAGCTGAGGAAAACAATTCTCTCATTTACAAGGTTAAAAAAATGTCTCATTCTCCACCCTAAATCTGTCATCTCTCTGTGAGGAGATCGATAGCGTGGTTCATTGTTGGTCCTCTAGAATCATGGATGGTCGTTGTATTGATCATATTTGTTTATATTTATGGTATTGTTGTAATTGTGTAAATTGTTGTCCTGGCTCTGCTCTTTTCATTCTTTATCAGTATATAAAAGTATTCAGAATTGTTCTTTTTTATAATACTGATGTCATGGTTTAAACTCGTTCTTCTGGTTCTGCTCACTTCCATCAACATCAGTTCAGAAAAGTCTTTCCATGTCCTTTTGAAATCATCTGGTTTTTTTTCATTTATTATAAGTCTTGGAGCTCAATAAATAGTATTCTACCATCATGTTTCTACACCATAATTTGTCCAGCGATTCCTCAATCAATAAGTATCTCTTTAGTTTCCCGTTTTTTGCCACTGTAAAGAGAAGCATTTTAATTATTGAAGTAGATATTTATTAAGCACTTATACCCAGAGCGATTCTCTAGCTATGTGATAGTGATAAAAATGTAAGAATCTTGCCTGTCTTAGTTGTGTCTCCTTATTCTATAAAAATACTCAAAAATATTGCTTGAAGTTGCCATTGGCAACTAATTTCCAAGATGCTTTTCCTCATTGTAGATGCTGTTACTATCGGAAGCATACATCTAGCAGTCCTCTGCTGTGAATTTAAGGAAGAAAACATCATTAGATTCTTTATCCCCTGTGAATTTGACCCTAGAGAAAATCAGCTGGATATTGGAAATAAATTACTGTGGCAGCAGAGCCACTTCAATGGAAAAATTTCTGGGAGCTATGATGGCTTGGCCTTGATTTACTCAAGTGAGGGCTTTGTAGAGTAACTCAATATAGTATACAACAAAGAGTACTGAACTAGGAGTCTGGCAACATGGCTGTTAGGTCTCTTTTTGCCCTCTGTGACCTTGGGAAAACAATTTGTCCTTTCTAGACCTCAGTTTCCACATGAAGAGTTGGACTAGATTGAACATGATTATTTATGGAAAGAGCCAACCTGACTTATTTTCTGTAAAGTCTTAAAGCTTGTGCTGCCCTTCCACCTTCTAAAAAAAAGAAAATGAAAAGAAATAATGATAGAACAAGGTGTATACTTTTTATTTTGTGCATATACACAAATCCCCACTTTGTTTGAAATACTTAATGTCAGCCATTTGTAGGCGGGAAAATTATTCCAGAGATAGAACATTAATCTATGCTGTATGATAGCAATTTCTATATTTCTTAAAGAAACTGTCTGGGTTTTGTTCACTAAATTGATTGAGAAAATAAATTAAATTCCTTTTACTATGGATTTTGTAATCAGGCCCTAAAGAAAAGAAGACAAAAGAATATTTAA
Source organism: Phascolarctos cinereus (assembly GCF_003287225.1). NCBI lineage: Eukaryota > Metazoa > Chordata > Mammalia > Diprotodontia > Phascolarctidae > Phascolarctos > Phascolarctos cinereus. The sequence goes on from NW_027556098.1 coordinate 96,492,660, forward strand.
TAGCTAAATATGAATGGAAATAAGCCTGATATGTTTTATTTAATGCCTCATCTTGGAGAAATAAGCCTTAGTTCATAAAAACAAACAAACAATTGTTTAACCTCTGTGAGAAGCATAACCAGCAGGGAAGAAAATAGTGAGTTTCGAGTGCCTCATTTTATTAGATAGCTCAGTGTGGGGAAAAATAACATTGTCAGGCTCTGTATTTTTATAAAGTTGTTTAACAAGCTAACATGGAACATAAAAATTCCCTATAAAATGTTAGAAGATTTTTGCATCTTGAATGAATTATTATCAGCATAGAAGATATGTATTTAATGAATATAGAGTTTTAGCAGTTATTGCATCTTTCTGTCATTTTCATTGGAATGATATTTTAATAGTTATTGAAGCCAGGTTTGTTGTATTTTTTTTTAAATCAGAGAATTTAAAAACTAAAGTCATTGGAAAGATAGATGATTTTCATTCTTTTAGCAGCTGTCCAATAAGATACTAAACAATTCCTTTCCATTAAATAGACTTATCATCTATATTTAAGTCTATACAGTTAGCAAACAAAAAGAGTCCATTATTTGAAAACTCATATTGAGCTCTGTTACACTTCTATAATTAAACACTACAGTGTGTTGTTTGGATTGCTGAGTAGGGATAACATACAGCCTGTTCCAAACAGATTGTTTGCCTTTTCTTAAACACAGCTAATTTACAAACCCAATAGGTGGCCACTTTTAAGAGGAGGAAGTATTATTTTCATACAGGAAATCTGTGTCTAATTACTTAATTAGGTTCCCAGTCTGACTGCTGAGACTTAATATTAAAGATAATGTGAAATAATACCAAAACAATTTTCCACCGTTATGCTATTATAATGAAATTCTTAATTTGGCAACCAACAGTTCTGTTAAAAGTAGTGACCTTAAAATGCATGGTCAGTCACAATTTTCTGGTGTTTATAGTAGTTTATAAGTCATTCATTGTCCAGTTTCCATGGAAGGTATTTGGAAGATTCAGGTATTTTAGAGTCATTATGTAATTGATTTGTAGTCTGAAACTTTGAGCCATTGTCCCATAAGAGGGTTCAGAGATCAAATTAAAAGTATTCAGTACTTGTATTAGTCTTTGTGTGTTATAGCTTTAATTGAAATGTTGCTTCTAAAACCTTATTTCTGATCATGTATAACCTTTTTCAGTTCTGGGGTAAAAAATATTCTTCCATGTGAAGAAACCATATTCCTTGAAGAGCATGGCTAGGTTTGTGGTGGGGTTTTTAAAAGTTGATTATTTTATTGATATCATTTGTTTTTTATATCAGTTAGATATCCTCCTATATCCTCCTTCCTTCCCCACCAACAGAGTCATTTTTTATAACAAAGAATTTATTTTAAAAACAGAAAGGAAAAAGAGAAAAAAAATTCACCCAAACCAATTCAATACATTAAAAATATCTGCAGTTACATGCAATATTCCATATTGATAAACCCTGATCTCTGCAAAGGAGAAAAAATAGCTACCTATATTCATATCTCTTCTTTGGAGCCAAACTTTTTTATAATTTCACAACATTCAGTTTTGATCATTGTAGTTGTCATTCTTTCTATTTACATTGTTTTAATAATTATTTATATTGTTTTCTTCTGGTTACTTCTTTCTGAATCAGTTCATATAAGTCCTTCTATACTTCTCTACATCATATTTATTTTTTCTTACAGCACAGCAACATTCCATTGCATTCACATATCACAGTTTCTTTAGCCATTCCCCAGTCAGTGGGTATCTACTTTGTTTGCAGTATTTTGTTGCCATAGAAAGAGTTACTATAAATATTTTGGTGCATATGTTGCCTTTCTTTTTGTCAGTGACCTTCTGTGGGTATATTCCTAGCAGGGGATCAAATTTCTGGGACAAAATGTTTGGACATATTAGTCACTTTACTTCAGTAATTTCAAATTTCTTTCCAGAGTGGTTGTGCCAATTCACAGTTCCATTAACAGTGCATTAGTATGTGCCATCTTTTCACAACCCCTCCAACATTGACTATTCCTTTTATGATCTTCAGTAATTTGCAGGGTGTGCAGCAAAATCTCCTAGTTGTTTTGATTTGTGCTTTTCTTATTATTAGTGATTTCAAGTATTCTTTCAATAGCAAATATTTTCAAATTATTCTTTTGAGAACTCTATAACTTTTTACCACTTTTTTTAAATTAGGGAACATCTTTTTGTTACAGTTCTATGGGTTATCTATATATCTTGGATAGCATCCTTATCAAAGATATTTGGACAATTTTTTTATAGTTGGTTGTTTCCCTTCTTATCCTAAATGCATTACTTTTATTTGTGAAAAAGCTTTGTTAACCTCATGTAATAAAACTTAACTATTTTACCATTTATAATTGCTTCTGTCTTTTCATTAGTTAAGAATTCATCCCCTTTCCATAGCTGCAAAAAGTTATATGATCTGTCTTTCTTTGGATTTTCAATATAATCTTAATATTTCAATTTCATATCCATTTTGAATTTATTTTAGAATATGGTATAAGATGTTAGACTAAAACCTAATATCAGTAAGACCACTTTCCAGTTTTTCTAGCAGTTATTATCAAAGAAGGAATTTTAGGTAATTTATGTTTTGGGGTTTATTTACCACTAGGTGATTGAGTTCAGTTATTTCTGATTCTTCCTTGTCTTATCTGTCCTATTCATCTACTTTTCTATTTTTAATTATTATCATTAGGTTTTGATAATTACAACTGTTGGTAACATTTTTAAAGAATATTTCATCTGTTCAATCATTTCCAGTTGAAGGAAAATATTTGACAGTTTTTTTTCCTACCTTGTTTTGAATTAGAATAATTCAAAAATCAATTTTTTAAAACTTAGAGATATGTGCAATGTCTGTCATGAAGAGTAGTACAAGTTTGGAGATAGTCTTTTTTTTTAACCTGCCAGTTTGCGCTAAGCCCTCCCAAAGCCTTTGTTACTGGTACACTCTTTGGTAAGGAGCATGAATAGTTAGCCCTTGGGTTTGCTTTCACTTTGTTTCATGCTCTAGAAATGTTATTCCATGCTAATTTTCATAGCTAAATGGTATTCTAAAGACATTTGCTTCTGAACAGGGTACAAGTAATTTTAAAATATCATTGCGTGCATGCAACCTATGTTAGTTTCTTAACTTTGGCAATGTGCACGATGGTGCAATGTTGTGAATGTTCACAGATCCTGATTTCTGAATGTGCCACTGCAGTTAAGTGACTCATGACTAATCCAAAGACAGAACAGTCAAGAAGTAGAAGTATGTTATTTTAGCCAATTTAAATGTTCTTATGAACTTGGAGTAGATAGTCTACAGTTTTTCTGTAAAAGGGACTTATTATATCATTTCAGTCATCAGCATAATAATCCTTAGAATTAATAACATAATAGTCAAGTACTCTGGTTCACTTAGCTTCTATTTATCTTAATAGAAACATGATAAAGAGAAGGGTGAGGGGAAGGCTGGAAAACTTATACCTATTCTAAAATGGTATGCTTGTAGCTTTGCTAGGATATATCACAGTTAGACCCCTAGCTGTAGGTAAATGTCACAGGAGTTATTTATTCCTTCATTAATTCATGCAACCATTGTTTATTGAGTGACTGCTACGTTCAGCATGTTGTAATAATATAATAATAATAATAATAATAATAATAATAATAATAATAAATACTACTACTAGCTATTGTTTATATAGTACTTGCTTCAAGGTTCACAAAGTGACTTACAACTATTATCTCACTTTATCCTCACAACAATCCTGGGAGGTAGGTACTGTTATTCACATTTTATAGATGAGGAAGCTGAAGTTGAGAGAGGATAAGTGACTTGCCCAGAGTCACTCAGCTAAGTCACTTACTCCAAGGTTACATCTGAACTCAGGTTATTCTGACTGTAGGCCCAGCACTCTATCTAGTATGACACTTAGCAGCTTACTGTAAAGAATACACAGATAAATAAGCCAGAAATTCATGTACTGTTTGAATCAGTAACTCCTGAATGTTCTTTCATCTACCGATTAGTATCTGATTTTGATAAATCCATGTTAGAGCATATGCATTAAGATTAAAATTTAATAAATGTTCATCTTAACAAAATAATAAGTTTCTGCTCTGTGTCAGGGCAACTAGGTGGCACAGTGGATAGAGTACTGGGCCTGGAGTCAAGAAGACCTGAATTCAAATCCAACCTCAGAGACTTACTAGCAGTGTGACCCTGGGCAAGTCACTTAACCCTGTTTGTCTCAGTTTCCTCATCTGTAAAATGAGCTGGAGGAGGAAATGGCAAAACAATCCAGTATCTTTGGCAGGGAAACCCTAAAAGGGGTCATGAAGAATGGGACATGAGTGAACAAGAACAAGGATATATTAGATGCTGAGACATGCTCTACATTCAGGGCCCTTACATTCTAAGAGGGTGCAAAAGGCTCAGTTGACCAAGATGTTGAAGAAACAAAAAGATTATTCAAATAAATTTAGAGATATCCAGCTTAGAGAAGAAAAATCATAGGGAAGATATTTTGACTGTCTATATGCATATGAAAGGCTCTTATCTAGAAGAGAGATTAAAATTATTCTACAGGGTCCCAGAAGGCAGACCTAGGAGCAGTGAGTGAAGATTTCCATTCATTGGAAGACAAATTTTTGGCAAGTCACTTAATCTCTCAGTTCCCTAGGCAGTTTTCTCTGAATCTAATTGAAGAGAAGGTACTGACCTGCATTGGTTAAGAGAAAGTTTTCTATATGAATGGAGTTTTCTATTTCAGTGAAATCACAGGTCCAGTCCCTATTCTTATGGGGGAGGGAAATCTTCTTCATGAGGTAGTGGGTTTCCTGTCACAGTTATGCCTATTCCTCTTACCTGTGTGACCACTCTTTTTTTCAGTGTCCTTTGTTAACGCATCAACCACCATGTCTCACTCCGCAAAATAATGAAGTCCCTCAAGGCTTCTTTTCACTCTCTCCTCAAGTAATCACATCTCATTTCATAGAATCAGTTATTATCTATTTGAAGATAACTTCTAGCTAGCTGCGTACATATCCAGTACTGATCTCTTTCCTGGACTCCCATTCTTCATCACAAACTATCCATTGGTCATCTTTGGGCACCTTCAAGTCAACACGTATAAAATGGAACTGATTATTTTCTCTCCCCACAAATCTACCACCTACTTACCTACTCCAACCTTTTCCATTTCTGTCTCTCTTCCTAGACACCCAAGGTTCATAAGTTTGAAAGTTATTTTTGATGATTCTCTAACTCTTCATCTGAAATCTGTTCCCAAGTCTCATCTATTCTTTTGCCACAGCATTTCTCTAAATAATGGGGAATCTCATGATAGAGTTATTTAGTTCTTTTTTTTTTCCGCTCACTTCTGCTTCCTTCATAAGACTATGATAATAGCCTCCTAACTGATCTTCCCTGCTTCTAGTTTCTCAGCTTTTCCAGTAGACTTTCACACAACTAGAAAAATAATATTCCTAAGGCACAGGTCAGCTTAAAAAAAATTGTCAATAAGTTCTTTTTGCCTCTGGGGTAAAATATAAACTCCTGACCTTTTCCAATACATTTTTCAGTCAGCTGCCCTAGTAATATCGAATTCACTGACCTCAAGATGCTATATATGAGTTATTGTTAGTATTATTATTGTCGTATTCTTCCTCTAAGAAAACAAACAGAAACTTCAGCAGCTTCCCACTGCCTACTGATGTATATAGGTTTCTGATCCTGGCATTGAAGGCTCTTCACAGTCAGTTTCAATCTACTTTTCTAACCTGCTCTCACACTAATTGCTTTTACTTACTTTACATATAATCCATTTCAATTATTAATTTGTTATTTTATATTTATTATATATTTTATTATACATAAATTTCAGTAAACATTCATTGAGCATCTACTACTTGTAAGATACTATGCTAAATACTAGGAATACAAAGGCTGACAAAAATGAAATAATTTGCTTTCAAGAAGCTTATATTCTTCTGGTTGGGATGGTTGGATGCAGTATAAACAAAGAGAAGTAAATATTTGGCTGTTTGAGGAGAAGAAGAACACTAGCAACTGAGGGGAATAGGGAAGGCATCATGGAGGAAGTGGCACTAGAGTTGGGTGTTTGAGAAAGGTAAGGATTCTGAGAGATGAAGTTAAGTAGGGAGTGCTTTCCAAACATGAGGAAAATGGCTTGTGCAAAAGAAGAGGCAATCAGCAAAGATTTATTAAGCATCTATTGTGACAAGCATTGTGCTATGCTTTGAGGATACAGAGTAATTAAATAGTTCTTGCCCTCAGGAGCTTGCATTTTATAAATATAGATTGTGTGTGTATATATATATATATATATATATGTATGTGTGTTTATGTGTGTACTTATATACATACATATGTATATATGTATAAAGTATATAACTATAACCAAAACATGTTCAAATGAATACAAGGTAATTTTTAGAAGAAAGGTACTAGTAGTTGAGGGAATCAGGAAGAGTCTCATGTCGAAGGTGATATTTGGGTTAAGCTTTGAAAGAAGGGATTCCAGGAAGTTGTGGTGAGGAGGTGGGGGAGGCTTATTCAGGAATGGATGGGTAAGAGACTTCCAAGGCCCCACAACAGGAAGGGAGTGTCATGTGTAAAGAACAAGGAACAGAACAGTTTGGCTGGATCACCGGGTGTATTAAGGAGAGTATTATGTTATAGGACTGAAAAAATTGGAGCTAGGTGGTAAATGGCTTGAAATAACAGAGAGGAGAAGGAATGTTGAGCTTAGGGAAAAATAAAGTAGTCTAGTTTGGCTGGAAAGACAATGTGAAAAAGAGAAATGTAAAATAAAATAGAAAGACAGGATGGATCACCCTATTGTGGAGATCTATAAATGCCAGGTGTAGAGGACTTTGTTTTATCCCAGAGGCAATAAAGAGTTACAGAAGGCTTTTTTTTAAGTATTTTTAAACTCTCTAAGAAATCTATATAAATATAGTTATAGATAACACACATATCCATATGTATATATGTACTCTTTTATCACTGTATATCTAAATGCATTTAAATGCACATATATGTATATGTCTATATCTATAATTGGAGGTGAAGTTTTAGTTGTAGAACAGACAACTGTCCTCATTTATAAAAAAAATAGTGAAAATACTACTTGTGTTATCTATTTCAGAGGCTTGTTATCTTGGTAAACCTTAAAGTGCTGTAGAAATATGAACTATTTAGGAGAGCAGCCACTGAGACACAGGGATGAGGGGAAGGGAAGAGTGATGGTAGGGACATTAACAGAAATAAAGAAGTTGAAGGTGATATTGGTTGTAGTTGGGGGCTGGCAATACGTTCCATTTTGGATATACTGTGTCCAGGGGAGGTTTTCTGGAGGATGTGGCTGGCCATGAACTGGGCCTTAAAGAATAAGTATGATTTACATGAATGGAAGCAGAGAAAACATATTCCAGACAGGAGAAAATGTATGACCAAAGACAAGAAGAGAAAAAGCCTGAAGTGTTTTGAGAGAACCTGTGAGTACTTGAGTGTGGTTGGAATTTTGTACTTGTTGGTACTTTTCCTCTTTACTTGACCTCTTTAAGGTACAGGTGTAGTAGTGGTAATTTCAGCTGATTCTGTGTGGCTTGGTCATCATGCTAATCACATTCCTCTGGACATGTTATAGCTTGTTAATTTTTTTTTCATTAATTAATATCTAGAACTAGAAATAATATTAAAATTTAGACTGACTGGGAAAATGTACTGTTATACTGTTCTTTCATTCATTTTGGACATTGTTTTTTTATTACGAAGATTACATGACTTTTGGATCCTCCATATTACACTAATGCTGACATGGCCAGGTTTTTGTTTTGTTTTGTTTGTGGGGTTTTTTTTAATGTGAGCTATTGTCTTGGTATATCCTTCTCCAGATCTCCTATATTTGTATATCACAACTTCACATTTACCAAATGTAAAGTGCCTGGCTTTAACATTAGCCCATGACTCCAGTCCATCTAGATCGTCTCTAATTCAAACTCTGTCAACCTACATATTAGCTATCCTTTTCCAAAAATGAGCAATAATTTGTTAAGCACGTACTGTATTTAGGTATTGAAGATTCAAAGACAAAAAAAAATGGGTTCTACCTTTAAGGATCTTAGATTCTATCCGAGGATATAACATGTAAACATGTAACTAGATCATGGTGATGGTGATGATGATGATGATGATGATAGCTGGCATTTCTATAGCACTTTAAGGTTTGCAACGTACTTTGCAAATATTATCTCATTTTATCCTCACAAAGGAAGTAAGTACTATTATTATTTCCACTTTACAGATAAGGAAACTGAGGCAGACAAGTTAAGTGACTTGCCTCGGATCACATAGCTAATATTTATCTGAGGGGGTATTTGAACTCAGGACTTCTTGACTCCCAAGTCCAACACTCTATCCCCTGTACCAGCTAGCTGGCTATTAATGCAAAATTATATTCAGAAATAACATCATATGTGCAAAGTAAATATTCAAAGATACAATACATGCATTCACAAGTAAACACAAAGTAACTAGGTGGTGAGGTTGTGCTAATAGATGGGGTGATCAAAAAAAAGTCATGTCTAGAGGGTAGTACTTGAGCTGAGTTTTGAAATAAATCTAGGATTCTGTGAGATGGAGGTAGGAAGGGAGGGCATTCCAAGCTCTGGGTGTGTATATGGGGGCAGCTTGTGCAAAGGGACAGACAGAGATGGGAAATTGCATGTTGTGTGTGAAAGACAGCAGGTAACCTGTCCTTTGTAAACTTGATAAATCTTCCATATCTGTAGCCATCAAATTCATTGATAAAAATACAGAACACAACAGCACCAAGAACAAAGACCCTTAGCGCTTCAGTAGAGACTTAGCTCTAGGGTGATATCAATCATTCTGGATTGTAATGTTCCACTGCTCAGTATGTCTGGCTGTACCATTATCCAGTCCGTAGCTCTTCATCTTGTTAACAAGGATATTGTGAAACCTTCTCAATCATAAATACAGGAGTCTTGTAAAAATCTAGGTAGTCTCCTTTCTCTATTGCACCCCCCTGATCTACCAGCTTGGTAGCCCTGTCAAAAAAGGTAATGAAATTAGCTTATCATGACTTTTTCTTAATGAACCTGTGATGATTATTACTGGTTATGGCTTTCCTTTCTAAATTCTAATAAATGGCCTTCTTATTAATGCATTCTAGAATTTATCCAGTTAGTTGGTGTCAAGCTCACTAGCATACTTTATTTTTTTTTCAGAATATACCTTCTGTTTTTTGAACATCAGGACAAAATTTATTTGTCTTCAGTGCTGTGGTATCCCTTTGATTCATAATTCTTCTATTAGATTAGCAATAGAGGTTCAGCAGTGTCACCTCCATGTTCTTTTTTGATTTCAGGATTTATTATTATTGAGATACCATAGATGTTCTCTTACTATATCCTCACCTTGGTTTCAGTGCATTGAAATGTATTGTGCCTTACAAACTGTTAAAATATACGGAGACCTCCTTTCTCGCATTAGGAAATAAACTCTTCCACATAGTTGAATCTTTCAAATAACTGACACATAACCCTTTGAGCACTGATTCTCTTTATTTAATTTTTTTCTGTTGAAAATAGATGATGGCCAGGTAGTTGGCATAGTGGATAGAGCACTAAGTCTAGAGTCAGGAAAACCTGAGTTCAAATCCAGCCTCAGACACTTAGTAGACACATGACCCTAGGCAAGTCACTTAATCCTATTTGTCTCAGTTTCATCATCTGTAAAATGAGCTGGAGAAGGAAATAGCAAAATACTCCAGTATCTTTGCCAAGAAGACCCCAAAGGGGGATCATAAAGAGTCAGACATGATTGAAAAATGACTAAACACCATGTGCCTTATGGCAGAGTTGATATTGGGCATGTTTTAACATTTTCTTAATGATTCAGGGTCATAATTATGAACACTGATTATTATGCTCTGCGATGACTTATTTAGGGCTGTTGAGGTATATATAATGCTGTTTGAAATGATGCTTTCAACTATGAGTATGCTTATTTTTTAGTTCTTTTTGCTTGTTATAGTTCTTGTCTTCCTCCCCTTACTGACACTTATACTGTCATTATATCCTTGCTTTTTCCAATCTGCATTCAGATAAAGCTAATAAATGGACTGTTACTCTACATTAATATACATTTTTAATAGATTCTTGCTTGTACATATAGCACATGAAGGAGCCAGTTTGTTGTATTGAAAAGAAGATTGAATTGGTAGTCAGAAAATGTGTGCTGTAGCCTTGGACTTGCCACTAACTAGGCATCTCTCTTTGCCTCTTAAAGCCTCAGTTTCTTCATCTGTTAGAGAGCTTCATGTTAGATGGATGCATATGGTTTCTATCATCCCTTAAATTCTTTGTATATTAGCTACCAAAGTATGTGGCCAATCTAATGTGCCTCACTACAAATCTACTGATTTTTCCTAATTGTAGGAATGTATTTCTTTCTTAATCCTTTTCTTTTTTTTGCCTAATGGATCATTTAACTGCCATCTTCATTAGACATTATTAACATATCAAAAGTACATTAAAAAACAAAAACAATTGTTTTTAGTAACAGCCCATTTAGAACAAAATAGTGAATAAATAAATGAATGACTGTATTTAGTAATATCTTTACTATATGCAGATCAGATATACTAATAGAAAAGTTGAGGCAGCAAAGTTGCACAGTGGGTAGAGCACCGGCCTTGGAGTCAAGAGGACCTTCTAAATGATGGTTTCAGGGCCGAGTTGGAAGCAGAACTGGCCACATTGGGACGTGTGGCTATTCCTAAGGCTTTTCAGCAGAGTCCTCATCTGTCTGAGAAGAAGTAGTACTTGGGATAATGTCATGGTTTGACCTGAACATGTTAGCTCTTGTTCTCCTTCAGGGTGCCATTTGATAAATTAGACAGATAGTTTTCATGTGCTGGTAGTACTTAAAGAGCTTAGTAGGTTTTCAGTCAGTTAAAAGAATGAATGGGCTATCAGTCTAAAAATAGTAATATCAAAAAGGGTCAAACCTGTTTGATGATTATTGGTGAATGTCAGTGTCCACATATTTACGTCAAGTGAGACTGTAACTAAATTACTCAGTGTCACTAATGGTAGAAATTATAATTTGCATTCATTATTCTTTTAGATGTTTCTTATGTAATATATTTAGACTTTTCCTTTATATTTTCTTTTTAACAACAATAGAGAAACCAAATTGGGATAGGAAGTAGAACAAAACAGGTCAATACCTTCTCTGCAACTAAGGTGTTAGAAAGTTGCCGGAGGAGTTAGAGGCTAAGGGACTTTCCCAGGGTCACACAGCTAATATCTGTTAGAGGCAGGTCTTGAAATCAGGTTGCCCTGATCTCAAGGCCACCTCTCTATCAAACTTATCATAATGTTTCTCCTACCCATGGATATATTTATTATAAATCATTTTCTGGACTGATTACTCCTCACACATTTTACGTTCTAGCTGAACCTGCCTTTTCTGTGTTTAACCATCCATCCATCCATCCATCCATCCGTCCATTCATCCATCCATTATCTATCCATCTATCTATCTCTTTCTCCTCAATAAAATGTAATGTCCTTGCAGGTAGAAAGTGGGTTGTTGTTGTTATTGGTTTGTTTTGGGTTTGGTTTTTTTTTGTCTTTTCCTGAAACCTAATATGGGGCCTTGCACATAGGAGGTGTTTAAAAATGCTTGTTGAATAAATGAATGTTGTCTCATTTATTAAGGCTATTCCCAGAAGGACGTTACTTGGCAATAAGTAAAAGAACCGAGTTGAACTTATTGCTAAATAAATGCTGGTAATACTGGTGTTCCTTATGATATATACTTAAAGTTTAATTAAGCATAAAATACAATCCAGCATTTCACTGACCATCTGACTAGTCCATATTAGTGAGATTGTATTACATTTCCCCAAAATAATAATAACTATCATTATGTAACTTTAAGGTGTAAGAATCTCTTTACAGGTTTAAGCCTCACAACAGTTTTGAGTTAGGGCCCCTATGTGTGTTATTAGTACAACTTTATAAATGAGGGAATGGATGTTGGTTTCCATGTCCATGTCTACCTACCAGACCAAACGGCTTCTTGAAAACAATGGAGTGCATTTTGTATCTTCTCGTGCTTCGTGATTCTTCACCTCGATTCAGCTCATTCAACATGAAGTTTTAAGTTCCTTTTCTGTGTAAGGCTGGTACACTATATTGAAACCTTGAAGCTGGGCTAGTTCAGTTGAGTCTAATTTTTTGTTTTGGTGGCGTTGTTTAAACTATTAATTCTATATACTTTTTGTATAGCTTTTTCTATAGTCATGTAACTTGAGTATTCATATTTTTTGCTCCATTAAAACGTTAAACATAATTTAATGTACTGTCAGAAAAAATGCTAGTCCAGCTAAGTTTCTCTTTGTTTAAAATATAAAAATAGCAAGAATGATTGAAATAATCAGTATGGCATGTCATTGTGTCTGACTTATATGTGAACAGTATTATTAAATCTTTCTAAAGGAAGGAGCCCAGAACTAGAAGTAGATACAGATCAGTGCTACTTTTTAGATGTTAAATATCCTCTCCTTCTGTCCTTTATATAATGTTACTTTTTCGTATGATGTTAATTCTCCCAGCGGGAATGATTAAAGTGGTATGTGATAGCATTATAGTTGGAGTAATAATCAATGCATGTTGATTGATAGATCATAAAATTTTAAATTTGGAAGGGACTTGGCTTCCCACTGTGTCTTCTGATTATAGTATGAAATTACTGAAGAAATTTACCTCTAAAATCAAACAAATAGGAAGCTAATGGTGACCATTCCTTTTCTCTCTCTTTTTTTTCCCTCCTGCCTGCATTTATATAGAAGGGAGAATTGCCAGGACCCCTTGTTACATGACTTAACTATATACAGGGAGTAGATGATTCCACTTAGCTGAAAACAACCAAACCCTTGAACTAAGTTGGTTAAATTTGAGAAGTTTTAGACCACAGAAAGCAATCAGAATGTTAACACTTACAAAAGCATGAAATAGTATGGCCTCTCTTTAGAGTACTTTTTAAAAAAATTGTTATCAGAATAATTAGGAAATAGATTTCATAAAGTATTTATATATTGAAGCACATCAGTTATTCCTTTGAAAATTGATAATGCAACTGATACAGAGAAGGCATTATGTCATTTGAAGTACAAAAATAATGCCATTCTCATGTAGAAAGAGCTACAAAATAATATATGTAAGGAGACATACATAATGAAAACAGATTCAAAATAGTTTGCGTGACCAGTGGTATAGGTATTACTTGGCTACCCAGTCTCATAATTAATTGCAGAAAAGGTTAGCAATTTATAAGCTAACTTGTCTGAAAGGTGAATTTGTATCTCAAAGGAAGGTTCTTGGAGAGCAGCATTTTAGTTGTTAGAGCTTTTTTGATTCAAGATCTTAGTGCTTGTAGATGATGATTGATAATTTTTGAAAATAGCTGAATGTCTCCAAGTAGTCACCAATAATTCACTTTCTGCTTAGAAGTTATACCTTAAGGGGAGGTTGAGATCCAAACTATTAGTCATTTAGATCTATTTGTTTGGCTCTTCTTCTGGTAATGGACTTTGTCAAAAAAAAGTTGGCTGGAGGTTTAATAGGAAGTTGCAGAATATGAAGGAAAAGGGTATTGAGGCTCTGGTTTTTTTTCTCCCTATCCAAAATGCCCTCATGACTCTTCTACCTTGTGACTCAACTTTTAAGACTCGGCCATTTTGTTTTGTGATGCTTTCCCTGGCTTCCTTAGCCCACTGTGATTTCTGTCTTTTCTGACCTTCTAGAGCACATTATTGTCTGTACCATTCACAGGGTGCTATATCTTTGTACCTCAGTAAGTCAATAGTCAACAAACATTTATACCTTGCTTACTATGTGCTGACACTGGCCTGAGCACTGGGTATACAAAGAAAGGTGAAAATAATCAAGTGCCTCACAATCTAATGTGTGGCTAGTCATCATTTTATATGTATATATTTAGATTATGAGCTTCTACAAGTCAGTACTGTGCCATGGCAATGCCATCTACAAAGTTGTCACCTGATAAATATTTATTGATTGATAGCTGCCAAACAATTGCCAGTTCCAAATCTTCAGGAGTCTGCAAGATTAATACTGTTGACCTTGACATTTCATAGTCATGGAATAAGTTTGACTTTCATCACCTTCAACTCCTAGTTATCAGTTTGGGAGATTATTCACATGACCCAAGAGTTCCTTTCTTCTTCTGTCATTGCTTCCACCGAAACCAGATATTGAGACCAAGCTGAACAAAGGCAAAGTCCATTGATAGGATGGAGTATATATGTGTGTGGTAGTAAGTGATTTGGTAATTATTCATTATTTTGGATTAAATGAAACACTGCTCATTTAGCAAATATATGCGTTCCTAATGAGTATTATAGGGAATTGTCAAGGCTGTTGTGCATTGGAAAGTATGCTGAAACCCAAGTTCAAATCTGATCTCAGCCATTTACTACCTAAATGACCCCAAGCAAGTCACTTAACCTCTCTTTATCTCATCTGTAAAATAGAGGGGGTGGGGAATTAGACCAGATAGCCTCCAAGATCCCTTCCAGCCCTGGATCTATCATCTGGGAGGAATAATCATTTCTCTCTGGGATTAGTAATACAAGTTTAATTATGAGAATAGTATTTAAACTTAAAAATTGGGCATCCAGCTCTTCTGAAAAACAATGTGGAGTACTACTCAGAAAGCATATGCTTTGACTTAGAAAGTTTATTGGTAAGCAGCTAGGTGGTGGTTTAAGTGCTGCTGTAGTGAGGAAGACCTGAATTCAAATCCATCTCAGATGATTATTAACTGATGCTGGGCAAGTCACACTTAACCTCTGTTTGGCTCAGTTCCTTTATCTGTAAAATGGGAATAATAGTAGCACCACCTACCTCCCAGGTTATTGTAAGGATCAAATAAGATAATATTTGTAAAGCACTTTGCAAACCTTAAAGGATTGTGTAAATACTGGTTTATCATTATTGTTATTATTAATGAAAGGTCTCATAGTCATCATGATATCTATAGCAGCACATTTTTTGAGGTAGTAAAGAACTAGAAACAAAGTAAAAATCAAAGAGCAAGAAGGGACATCTGTCTACCCCATCATATTTTACAAATGAAGAAACTGAAGCCTAGAGGTGTTAAATGACTTGCTCAAGGGCATATAAGTAGTAAGTATAAGAAATGGCACTTGAGCCTCACTCCACTGAACTCAGCCTAAATCCACTGAACTTTTCATAGTCCTATGCTGCTCATGTGGTGGTTGTGCCGCCTTGGCGAATGGCTAAACAAATTGTGGTGCTTGAATCTAATGACATATTACTGTGCTGTAGGATATGATGATTATGAGGAATACAGAGAAGGTATGGGAAGGCTTATATGAACTGGTACAAAGTGAAATGACCAGAATCAGGAAACCGCACTGACTACAACAGTGTAAATGGAAAGAACAACAAATACTACAAAACTGTCTGGTCTCAAAGAAGAGAGAAGAGAATGTCATTCCTACCCCTTTTCCTTCTTGGCATATTGCATATACTATTTGACTTGGTTGACATATTGAAGAATTTTGTTGAAGTTGCCCCCCCCCACCCCACCCGGCACACACACACCTCTTTGTTACAAGGGATGACTCTCAGAGGAGGGAAGGAAAAGAGATATATTTTGAAAAGTGATGTAGCTAGATGGTGCAGTGGATAAAGTGCAGGTTCTAGAGTCAGGAAGACTCATCTTTCAGAGTTTAAATCTGGCCTCAAATACTTACTAGCTGTGTGACCCTGGAAAAGTCACTTACCCCTGTTTGCCTCAGTTTCCCTATCTGTAAAATGAGCTGGAGAAGGAAATGGCAAACCACTCCAGTGTCTTTGCCAAGAAAACCCCAAAATGGGGCCACAAAGAGTAAGATGACAGAAATGACACAACAATGATAAAAATGATATAGAAACAAATAATATCAATAAACATTTGGTACAAAGACAGATAGATGTTATTTTAATGTGCAGAGGTGAGAGCTGAATTTTAGACAAAGGGAGCAGCTTAAACAAAGGCAAAGAGGTAGAAAAGTGTGAGAATCACTTGAAAGAATTAAAGGAAACATTAAGGAAAAAAGCGTAGTTTGACTGATACATAGAATGCATGAATGGGAAAGGTAGAAGATAGGTTGAAAAGATAGGTTAGAGCTAGGAATAAGAGAATTTGGAGTATTAATAATGCGTTTTATACATGAGGCAATGAAGAATTGCCATTGACAGTTTTCCATCAGGGAAATTAAACTAGTGAAAAAGTTCATACAAAGACTGGAAAAGGCAGCCTTAATGGAAAGAGGGCAGTGAGAAAGGTATGAGAGACATTGAAGACTCCTTACTGGGTATGAAGGGGTAAGTAAGAAAGTCACCAAAGAAATCTCTTCTACATTCTGACTCCGGAAGACAGGGAAAGCTAACTCTGTCCTTATCATTGTTCTTGTGTTCATTAATACTATTGTTGTTACTACTACTTGCACTTTATTGGGTAGACAGGATCATATCTAACTTACTTGTCAGCCAGAATGGAGTGGGTCTTAGTAAAATGAAGTGACCTCTTCCTGTGAAAGAGGTTAATCTTGAGCAGAGTGTGAATCAGCAAAAGGGAGCTTGCAAGCTTGTCTGCTGCCTGTGATCTTTGTATTCTATAAATAGAAGGATCCTAGATGCTGGTAGCATCAGGACAGCACCTTTCACTAGGATGAAGCCCACTTAAACTACAAAAAAGTGAGGAGAAATAATTTGATTTATCATGGTAAGCAGTAATAGGCATAAAAGTTTTTTGTCACTGTATAGAGTGAATGCCCTTTAACTGACTGTCTGTATGTGACACATCAATCTGTGTATCTTACCAGCACATATTTGCTTCTTCCACAAACTTTGTCGCTTTTCAAATTATAATAAAGAATGCCTTTTCTAATTTAGATTCATTGTGTAAGTTTCTTGGGCATATGAGTATGTTATGAATGGATCTGTCTTCTATAGTAGGAATTAAATAAAATAGAATAAATAACATTAGGAAACAGGGAAAATGTTTTGACAAATAATAAACATACCTGATTTTCAATATTATGACCAAATATACAAAAGAAAAAAAGAAAGAAAGAAGATAGGGAAGAGAGAAGAGAAAACAGAAAAAGATTGTTGATGATCAAGTGCTTTTAGAGGATGGAAGATACCTGAGAAGAAGAGGTTGAAAGTTTCAGAAATTCCTAGTGAATAGATAAAAAGCCCTAGCATTTGTGGCTTACCTTCTTGTCCCTTTTCCCTCATTGTCTGTCCTTGGCTCTTTCTTCCTCTGACTTAGCTAAGTGATCCAGAGGCATCTTAGATTGCATTTCTATCATAGAATCTCTCGGCACAGATAACAAAGCTTCTACTGTATTTGACAAATTAAATTAAATGAGGCAGGATCAGAGCCACTGACTCAGAGGTTCCCCATCCCCGAGCTAAACAGAAAGCTTCAACGCCATTTTTATATATAAGCATACAGTATTGTTGCTTTCTTGGTAAAGCATATACAGTTTCCTAAAAGGTTAGATAAAAAATGGGTGTTTAAAAAAAAAAAGCACAATTTCTTGAGACCTTTCCCTTACAAAGATAACTTCTTTTAGGGACCTTATGATGAGCAGTTAGATGTCTTGGGGACACTACAGAAGAAAGAACCATAGTACATATGACATTCTTTGTAGCTTCACCCTTTCCCCCATTAGGTGAAGAGATACAGAAGATATATTATAAAGCTTTATCTTTTTATTAACTGGTTCAAAGTTTAACTATAGCATAGTGAGATGTTAGAATTGTTTTGTTTGAATAGAGTATATCACGTTGTAAGTTTTTCACCTTTTCTTTTATTTTAGTACAAAGATGCATTTATGAAAGCCAATCCTGGCTATAAATGGTGTCCTGCAACAAACAAACCTGTGAAATCCCCAACGCCCGCCGTGAATACACGAAAAAAGCTGTGGGCCTTTCCATCTGACTCTGGAAAAGATTTACCAAGCCCCAAGAAAGCAAAGACTGAAGAAATGCCTCAGCTTAACTTTGGGATGGCAGGTGAGTTAGGTCTCTTATTACCTCCTCTCCTTTAATGACAGTTATTAAATCTTGATAATATTTCCAATCAGAATTATTATGAATGGAATATGATGTGATATAATGTAATATAACATAATATAATATATAATGTGATATAATATAATATAATATAATATAATATAATATAATATAATATAATATAATTAATATATAATAAATATAATATAATATATATAATATATAATATAATATAATATAATATAATATAATATAATATAATATAACGTAATATAATGTAATATAACATAATATAATAGGTAGATCATCTAAAGACAACAAAATGGGACAATCTTATACTGTTCAGCGTCAGTAATAAAAGTGAGGTTTAAGTTGTGTGGGGATCATTAATGGATGAGAATGTTCACAGTGACAGTGAGATCAAGAATTGCTGGTATGAGGGCAGCTAGGTGGCGCTGCATATAGAGCATCAGCCCTGGAGTCAGGAGGACCTGAGTTCAAATCGGATCTCAGACCAGACACTTGACACTTACTAGCTGTGTGACCCTTGGCAGGTCACTTAACCCCAGTTGCCTCGCCAAAACAAACAAGCAAATAAACAAAAAAGAATTGCTGATACAGAAAACTGAAATCCTCCTGTGGGTAATCTAGGTGTTTCTAGAAACAAAAGAGTGAAGGAAAAACATTAAGCCTTTCCAATAAACAACCAGATACAATCGTGACAGAATTAAATAGTATGAAATATCTGATTTCCCAAGACCTAGAGGTCAAGAATGTGTCCATCTATATTGCTAGTCTGAAATAGAAGTGATTATAAAGTATTCCAAGAAATTTGTGTGTGTTTCTATCTGTCTGTTTTCCCCTTCTCTTTTGGGAAAGAGCTTTAAAATCCTAAGTTAAACCATTAGAAATAGGAACTTTCCTTCTGAGTCATGGAATATAAAAGCTTTTATTAGCTTATATAAGGAGAAGCTTTTACTTACTCTGAAACTTGTGCAATATAAACCTTGCTTGTCCTGAGTGCTACCACATTACAATCTTAGATGGAAAGTAATATAAGAGGTAAACCAGAGCGTCAAATGAAATATGATAGGTATTGGGCAGAGAGGAGATTATGTTGCATTATATATATATTTCTTTTTCATAGCTATACTTAATTTTCCTTCAAAATCAGAATATTAATTCACTGTTCCAAACTTTCTTTTCTCTTCAAGCCTCCCACATCATTCCTTCTCTCCACCCTATTTGCTGAGAGCCCTGCCTCATACGTACTTCACCAAAAAAAGTTAGCTGTTTCGCCAGAGCTCCGCTCCCTCTTACCCCTTCTTCCCATCTCACTTCACTGTGATATCATCTCCCTTTACTTCCTACTTCACTTTAATATCTGACCGTGAGGTCACTTTTCTGCTTGCTAAAGCCGACCCCTTCAAGTGCACTCTTGATCACCTTCTTCTAGATATTAATATTAGAAAATAAATACCAACATATCCCCACTCTCTAATGTTCAGTCTCTTCCCATCTTTTGGCTCCTTCATTCATTCTTGCAAATAAACTCAAGTCTCTCCTAGTTTTAACAAATCCTTGCTAGATTTTACCCTATCCATCAACTATTTGCCTATATCTCCTCACCCCCTGAGCCAGATTGATTGAAAAACCCTCTACATCTGCTGCTTCCATTTCCTCTCTTCTTTCACTCTTTTATAAATTCTCAGCAGTCTGGCTGCTGACCTCATTAAACTAACTGCTGAATTGAACAACCAAGAGTTGCCAATGATCTTTCCGAAGTTGCCAGTGATCTCTTTTGCCTCCTTAAAACAAATATGCATAGTCAATCAAAAAAGAAAAATTCACACATTTGCCGTGTCCAAAAATCAAAGTCTCAGTTCTTTACCATAAGCCTATCACCATTCTGTGTCTCAAGAATGCTTCATCATCAATCATTGTCATCATTCATTAGCAATAGGTAGGTGGCACAATGGATAAAACACTCAACCTGGAGTCTGACCAAGACCTGAGTTCAAATCTGGCCTCAGACACTAATTAGCTGTGTGACCCTGGACAAATCATTCAACTTTTGTTTGCCTCAGTTTTCTCATTTGTAAATATGGGGATAATAATAGCACCTAATATCCCAGGGTTGTAAGGGTCAGTTGAGATAATAATTGTGAAGTGCTTAGCACAGTGTCTGGCACATAGGAAGCACTATATGAATGTTAGCTATTATCATTATTATTATTATTATTCCTCTGTACTTGTGGTTGAACCAATGATCTTTTAATTGATAAATCTAATACTTCTTTTTGATCCTTGTTCTCCATGATTCCTCTGCAGTATTTGATATCACTTACCACTTTTTCCTCCTGAATATTCTCTCTTCCTTCTGTTTTTATGACCACTTTCTCTTGTTTTTCTTCCTGTTTTTTTGTTCTTTACACATCACAACTCATCTCTTGTTTCCATTCCTTTTAATGTTCCTTCTCCCAGTCTCTAATCCTTAAGACCTAGTTCTTACCTCCACCCAACCCCCACACGATAGTGCCATCTCTCTAAGGATACCTTCCATCTATTTACTTTGTATGTTTTAATTTATATGTGTTGTGACCTCCGTTAAAATGTAAACTTGTTGAGGTAGGCACCGTTTTTGCATTTTCTTTGTGTCCCCAGACCTTAACACAATGCCTAGAACATAGTAAATGCTTTAAAAAAAATAACCTTGTTAATTGATTGATTGTTTCATTCAACCAGTATTTATTAAGCACTTATGTACCAGGCACTAAATACACCTGCTATAAGGGAAATCTAGGAAGAAATTAGACCTTCCCAGTAAACAACACATTGTGATGATGGAGCAATCTTTATACCTCATATTCCTAACAAAATTCCCATGACATTTGATTATTGAGTATATGATGAATCCTATAAGTTCTATTAAATGAATTCTAACATTATGATACCATTTTGGAAGAAGTAAAGCTGCATAGAGGTGATTTCATGTGTGTATCATATAATTAGCAGTGAGCCCCCAAAATGATACCTTCTGTATATAACTTAGACATGGCTTCCTTATTTTATTTGGTTGTTTACCCAATAGGGGGACAGTAAGCTGGTGGAATAAGTTGGTGAGATTTCAGCTCAAGGCAGCGTGCTGAATAGCTGTGGTCCTCAATTGATGTGCTACTGAAATCTATGTGGTTTCTGAAAAATAGGGTATTTTTGAATGTTATTAGAAAAGTCTGAGGCATATGGATTATTGCCTAACTCAATTATTCCTTTAATCAACTTCTTGAATCCCACATCATTGCTTGCCAGTGTGTTCCATTGCCTGCCTATTCATTTAGCACCAATTCTAGCTCTAGTTCTGGCTAGATAATTTTTTTTAACAGTTTAGTTATTTTATGTATTCACTGCTGCTCTTCAGGAAGGTGGCAATAAGACTAGCTTACCTTCATATAGTTCTTGTAAGATTTTTTTGTGTGCATTTATCTCATTTGATCTTAACCCTGTAACAATCCCTTATGATTTTTTCCCTGTTTCTTTCCAGTAGTACTGGTTCAGTATTTTTTTTTCCTTTGCCTACAGAATGGTTGCTACTCAAATTTTGACTATTATTAATCCCATTTTAAAACTAGGGAAACTGAGGTTCATAGAGAGTAAATGAAGTTAAATAACTAGTAAGTCTCCCACAGGCAGGATTCAAACTTGGGTCCTTCTTGACTCCAAATCTGCTATTCTGTTGATTATGCTACATTGCTGCAGTTTAAGGAAACAGAAAGTATAAAGTCACTGATTTCTTCAATTTGTATGCACTCTTCCCCTTGTCTTCTCTTCCAGTTGTTTAATATGGCATTGCTTTCATTCAGTATCATTGGTAAGAGGTCAGTAATTTCGATAATTTACTACAATAGTAAAGTAAAACTCGCAAGAGTCAAAGACTCTTTCCTTATTTTCCTTTCAATTTTTTCCTCCTCATGATGGACATAATTCTTCTGTCATAGAGCCACAATCTAAGTCTGGTATATGGCGTGTGACTTTCGCTTAGAAGACTTTCAAATCATACCCTTCTCAACCAAAATGAAAATGGAGTAATTTGTCTTTAAGAAAGAACACATGCAGAGGTGTTCCTGAAGGACATAGTGGGGCACAAGGAAGGCAAAGCTAAACCTTTTTTTAAACAGAGTGTATATTGTGCCAAGCAGCACTGGGCATATGGTTTCCTGCTATTATGCATAATCCGGAAGCAGTAAAATGGACCATCTCCAAAATAGGGGAAATCATACATATTAGAAGATGAACTTTCTCAGGAAAGTGGAGTCTGATATTCGTGTGCTTGTATCTTCTGGTTCTTCTAAATAATTTTGGAAGACTATAACTTATTTTAGTAAATAATTATAATTTATTAGCTAATATTTTAGCATAATCCCAGCATCCTTATTAAGTATCTTGTTAAGAAATAAAAGAGGATATAATGTTAAATAAATTAACATGTAAGCATATTCCAGTGTTATTTTATAATTTGAACCAACAAATCTTTGTCTTTATTAGGAAGTAAACATTCAATCCCCTTAATCTCTGGGGCAACAGCTGTACAAGGAGCGCTCTTTAGTGGCCTGAAAGCACCAAATTAAACTTTCACTTTCTGTACTCATTTTTTTTTCCTCCCCGATATTTTCGTTTAGAAACAGGAGATTTAAGTATTTGCTGAAATTGCTACTGTAACACTTAAAGTCTTCACTGAACATTTCATTAAGGAGGGATTTTTTTGGTTAAAGAAAAAAATGAACAGCTTTGTTTTGTTAAATCGGTCAAATGCCCCATGTTTGTGTGTGCACATCTGTGGCTGCCTTCCACTGTTGGTTTATTTCTTAACCACCTAATCATTCTGTGGTCTGCCTTGCCCTTTAAACAATCCCTTATGATTTTTTTTTCCTGCTTCTTTCCAGTAGTACTGGTTCAGTATTTTTTTTTTCTCCTTTAACTACAAAATGCTTGCTTCATAACTTCTCTGGCAGATAATAGCAAAGAACTCAATTAGGGTCACGGCTTTGGTAAAATTGTGTATGTATTGTGCCTGATTTCTCCCTTTCTTATTCAAGTTTGTCTGAAAATTTTTTATAGGGAAGTTTAATTACCTTGAGATACTTATATATTATATGTTATCTCAGGTTGCTTTATACTGTCTTTCCTATGTTTCATGAGGATTTTGTTGGCTTCTACATTTTAGTGAGTCTTTTCTGGTATCTTTGATTTGCTTTATGGTTCCAGGTACATGTGCATCTTCTCACAAGATGAAATATCTTGTAATAGTGTAATAAAGACTTTATGAGAATATTCAGCTAATATTTTCCCCATATTGTGTTTGTTCTATTCAGATGTTACTCAGGGGTCATGGGGTTTCCATCACGCTTATTGCCCTTGACACATTTAACTTGAGCAGAAATTTTTTTAAAAGATATTTTTCTAGAATAAGGTATTAATTTTAAACCTAAAATGTAGTTTTAACAAGGACCCAAAAGCCCAATAGATTTGGATATATTTAGGTTTTCTTTTTAAGGAAGGTTTGCGCAAAGTCCACTAGATTAATGGGGCCTTTTTTTTTTTAAAGTTCTCTCCTTTCAGAGTTCTTTCAGTCTAGTTGGCTCTTTGTTACCATCCCTAATTTCACTTGGCACAATTAATAGTTCTCTGTCTCTCAGGCTGCTTGGAAGATGGACAGGAACAGGTATGCTTTTGTTCCAAAGAATTTCTTCAGTGAAGAGTTCCCTCATCTAAACTTGCAAGCAGAAGGGGAAGAAGAAAAATTTTCTCATTTAACTGCCTTTATTGTCATCCATTTATTCTATAGATATGTACTGAGTGCTTACTGTTTGTCAGGCACTGAAGGCATACCAGGATGAAAGGCAGACATAAAGCTTCTGACCTCAGAGAGCCTACTATCTGATAGAACAACTTTAGTATTGCACAAATAAATATAACACAGACTGTGATAACTGCATAAGAAGGTCTAAAGTGCCATGAGAGTTCAGGGAAAGGAAGAGATCATTTTACTGATACCGTTAACATCTTTGATATTGAGGAAGGTGGCACTGGATATTGAGGAAGGATGACCCCATTGTTTTAAATACCTCCTTATTTTCCCACAAACAGCTTTGAAAGTCTCTGTCCTAAAATGTGGTATGTGGTTTTACTGGACTACTCTTTACATCATATTCATCACATTTTAAATATTTTGGAGAATAACATTTTTGGCAGCAAGTAGTATTCTGAACGTGTAAATCAACCAAGTTTTTGTAAAGGGTCTGTTTCTAAAATATTTTATTTTTCTTAATGGGTTTAACACATTAACTGTTTTCTTAATAGATCCTACGCAAATGGGAGGCCTAAGCATGCTGCTTTTGGCCGGGGAACATGCTCTGACTGCACAAGAGGTAAGACATTTTCATCACTCTGCTCCTGTGTCTTGGAAGGGTAAAGACTAACTCTCTTTGAGAAAATTGGTGCATTCATGCTGGGTATTCCTCATAAGCACTGTGGGGCCCTGTAATTCCACTTTCTCTCAAGCTAATGAACAGACTGTATGTATAATTATTCTTATTAAAGTGTTGGCATTAACAGTTTTTCAGTAAGAAAAAAATATATCAGGTGGCAGAAATCATTCCAGTAGGCTACACATACAATTGAATTAGGCAGCTATAAATTTTGGGCTTCTTGTGGCAAGGTATTAAACATAATGTACTGGTAATTGGCACTTCGTGTTGCATTCTGTGCAGTGAACTGCAGGTGCACAGAGTCCTAGGATTCATGTAACACTGCTAAAAAGACTGTACCTTTGCATTACTCTAGTTCAGAGTTCTTAGAATGCAGAAGATGGGGGGGGACGGGGGGAGGAGAGGAATATTAAGAGGCGTTTATGTGTTATTCTGTTGCTTAATTTATTCTAAAACCCTGATGAAAATATTAGGAACATGGAGCTTAAGGATTTATTGATTTATTCCTTAAAAAAAATGTTTTGTGGTCTTCTGGTTTTCATCATCCCTTCATTGTTTGCATTTACTTTAAGGATATGATAAGAAACTGAACTACCCCTTCTAACCAACCATTTTTTTGTTTTCATGTTGGGAGACAGGTAGTGATACTTGAATATGGGAAATTTTTCTGTCTTCCAGAGCCTCAGTTAACAAAGACTTAGCTTTTTAAACCAGAAAGTCATAGTGGCCGATTCACATAGAGTTCTTTTAACTTGAATTATCACAATTATCAGGTTACATATGCCTAAGCAAGATAAATCCAAGTTTAGTTTAACTTGGCATCTAGAGGCAGCTAGGTGGTACATTTCATAAAGTGCCAGACCTGGAGTCTGGAAGACCGAAGTTCGAATCTGGCTTCAGACACTTCCTAGCTGGGTGACCCTGGGCAAGTCACTCAACCCTGTTTACCTCAGTTCCTCATCTGTAAAATGAGCTGAGAAGGAAATGGAAAACCACTCCAATATCTTTGCCAAGAAAACCCCATTTGAGGTCATAGAGTCTGACATGAGGGAACCGAAATATTTTTTCATGTTTAAATTTTTGAGTGTATTTATTATATAAAATGCAACTATAGAACCATTTGGCCAAAACTCAGGCATGCTTTTATAGGCTAATCATGTTATTTATGATTACATTAATTATGACATGTTTTCTATAAATGGTTATTGAGGATTAAGGAAAGTGGAAGAATTTGCCTATAGGCAAATTATAGGCAATCCCTGCTTTCATTTATCTGTCCACTTGATGTTACCTAATAAACATGTATGCCTACCTTCTCCTTACCCAGTGATATTTACTTTGAGGTAAATGCACTTCTGTGGATTGCGAACATGCAGATGAGAGGAAAGATGGCACCCTACTGATGTATGATCGCCATCTATTGGTGAAATGTGTCACTGTAGGCAAATCATTAGCCACGTATGTTGGAAGAGAGAGCTCAGACATTAGCAAGATTCTTCTGAGTTTTCTAGGAATGGATAGCAGAAACTGAAGAGGTCTAGGAATTTTTGGGGTGCTGCAAACCCAAAATTGTGGTACCGAGCCCTGCTGAATGAATTCAACTCAAGTCTTCTTCAGCCAGCGGAAAAGTTTATTAGTGATAAATCACATAGGTGACGACCGTAAGGACAGGTGGTCGTGAGAAAAGCTCCTCCTTTGGGGCACAAGAGATTCTCAGCCAGGTGACGCCCATGAAGACGAGCGGGCGTGAGAGGTTCTCAGCCTTGTGGGCCTGAGATTCTCAGCGTCTGAGTGGGGGCCAAGGTGGATCTTAAATATTAAAGTAACTTTGGGGGGCCAGAGAAGGGGGTTGGGAAAAGGGTCTAGGTAAGAATTCTAATTGGGGAGGTCTGAGAGATTGAATAGACAATGGAAATAGATAATGGAGGGAACAGGAAGGCAGAAGTTTGAAAGGCATCTGCACAAAATCAAGGTGGGGCTAGGACTTTCAAAAGGAGATAAAGGAAGGCCTTTCTGGGGCCTATAGACAAGAGGGAGCCAGATTCCCTTTGGGTCAAGAGGCAAATCTTGGGTTGGGCCCTGCCCCCATCAAAACCACTAAAACTAGCTAACATATGAGCATAACTTTTAAAACATAAAAGGTGTTTTAGACATCATCTGGGCTAACTGAAGAGTTTTTGCAGGGCAGCTAGATCGAGTGCTGGGTCTAGAGTTAGGAAGACATCTTCCTGAATTCAGATCTGGTCTCTCACACTTACTAGCTATATGCCCTGGTTAAGTCATTCAGTCCTGTTTGCCTTGCTTTCCTCACCTGTAAAATGAGCTGGAGAAGGAAATGGCAAACCACTCCAGTGTCTTTGCCAAGAAACCCCAGACGGCGTCACAGAATCAGAAATGACTAGATAGCAGCAGCAACAATGCCTGTATCTTACAGATAAGGAAACTCGGACCTCGAAGTAGAATCTAAGGTCACACAGCTCAGTAAATGACAGAGCTGGCTTGAACCCAGGTCTTCTGACTCAAAGCCCTGTGCTCATTCCCACTAGACCATATTTGTCCCATTGATACCTGTCAGGGAGAGTCAGGACATTGCTGAAAGTGGTTGACATTAGTGGTGTCAAATTCAAATAAAAATAAGGGTCACCAAACCATACATAAGGATCCCTGTGGGCCGCGTATTGACTTAGAAAATCACATATTAACATTGTCTGTGTTCTATTGTGAAAATGTATTTTGTTCAATATTTACCATTTCTATTTTAATTTATTTCAAGAGCACTCCAGAGTGTTTTGTGCTCAGATTTGACACCTCGAAAATGATATTAAATCAGTACTGCTGGGAAGTCCCACGTGAAAAATTTTGGACAAAGGTGTTGCCAAATGTGTTTATTAGACAAGCCACCTGACAAGTGCCTTTTTATGATTATTGCATTTCACTGTCTTGAGAAGACATTTAATATCCTGTGAATGGCCTGGTGCAGGGTTTTGTAGAGAATACGTAGAAAGTGTCCCTGACCTTTTAGGTAACGATAAAATAACAATAGTTATTAATGAGCATATGATAAATATAGAGTAAGTGTACATGTCTGCATCTACAGTGTGTGAAACTAAGTGGTATGATAAGGAGAAGCAGAATGTTATATCTGGAGTCAGGAAGGTCTGGGTTCAACTACTACCTCTGATACTCTCTGAATTTGTTTCCTCATCTCTAATAGAGGGCTAATGATATCTTTAAGTGTTGACTTTACAGGATTGATAAGGGGCCCAAATGTGATAATGCATGGGGAGTGTAAAGTTTAAAATGTTATATAAACGTTAGTGATTATCTTTGTTTAGGATCATAAATTTAAAGCTGGAAGTGCCAATAAAGGGCAATCTGATTCAATTCCCAAATTTTATGAAGATGGAAACTGAGGCTTAGAGAGAATTAAATGATTTTCCAGATGTCATAAAGGTATTAAGTATCAGAGGTAGGATTTGAAACCAGGTCTTTTAACTGCAGAGCCTGTGATCTTTCCTTTATACCACAAACATTCCAGGTACCAGGAGCAGTTACTGTCAGCTCGATTGAGGAGAACTAGTTAAATATGAGTTTTTTTAAAAAAAATTATTTTTAACATTCTTTTTAAAAATAACTTTGAGTTCCAAATTTTTTCCTTCTCCTCAAGCCCCTCTCCCACCCACTGAGAAAGCAAGCAACAGGATACTAGTTGTACATGTGAAATCATTCAAAACATTTCCACATTAGCCATGTTTGAAAGAAAGAAAGAAATAGATGAATAGATACATAAAGGGAAAAATATACTTCAGTTTGCACTCAGTCCATCAGTTCTGTCTCTGGAGGTGGATAGCATTGAATATGAAATTTTAAAAAATGTCCAGATCCAGTGCCCACCTTAGTCATGGCTTTTTGAAAACTCACAAGTTCCTACTCATGTTTTTGTGTGGCAAAGTAAATTTGGACGAGAAAGACCTTCACTTTTCCCTTTGCTGCCCCACCTTGCACATTGGGTACATTCTCACACAAATTCCACACCACTGGCCAGGGCAAATTATGCTTTTGGGACTGTGGTCAGCTTGAACCCCTCTCTGTCTCCATTGCTGCCATTCTCTAACGTTTCCACTCCACCTCCAAGTCATTTGCTGGTCTGGTAGTATCATGCAGTTCTTGAATACTGTGCAGGAAACTTGTCCTGGCCTTGCTTAGCTTCTATTCACTCTACTTTGCTCCCACCTGCTGGCCAGTCGTAGTATTGTCATTTAGTAGTATCTGCCGGTCAGTTCCATTTAGTACCGTTAGTGCTCTCTGCTGCCATCTGCTGGTCTTCTGCTGAATTTCAACTGCTGTGTAGCCTCTTCTCACTAAGGGTCATAGCTTCACTTATTGTGTTAGATCCAGAGCTGTACCATGTCAGCCAGAACAAGCTAGCAGAAGCGCTCAAACTTAAAGTTAAGTATGTCTTTTGAACTGCTTTTTTTCTGCTTCAGCTACTGTTCATTTCACTAGTGTGTGGAAATTCCTTTCAATTCCCATCATGCCCCTGAGTCCATGCAGATCACCTTGGAAGCTTAGTTTATTTCACAAAATTGCTGATCTCCTTACACGTCTACAATACATAGTACTGTACAATAGTCATCAAAGACCTTATAATAACATTACATTTCCAACATTATTCCTGGAGCAGACCTCCTTTATCAATAGAGGCATTCCAAAGAGATTGCCACCTTAATAAACAGGCTTATATAGGCCAAGGGTAAGAAATGCCACCTGACTATTACTGTACTTAAACTGTATAACGCTTTGTGGGGTAGAATGGGTGCTAAAAAGCAAATTAATAAAAGTCCATATGAAAAAGATTATCAAGACTGCTGTATTTCTTAGATCTAGTAAAAAAAAACCTCATGGGCTTTAGCAAAATATGTTACTGATATCCATGAGATCATTGTAAAAACCTTGACCATAAAATAACTTTCAATATCTTTGGGATTTGATTTCATTTCTCTCCTTTTTCTTTGTACCTACCATAGTAGGCAGTTGAATTCAGTATTGTCAAGTTTCTGTCCTTTATTGTTGTTGTTCAGTTGTTTCAGTCCTGTCTGACTCTTGGTGACCCCATTTGGAGTTTTCTTAGCAGAGATACTGCAGTGGTTTGCCATTTCCTTCTCTAGCTCACTTTACAGATGAGGAAACTGAGGTAAACAGGGTTAAGTGACTTGCCCAGGGTCACACAGCTAGTACATGTTTGAGGCCAGATTTGAACTCAGGAAGATGAGTCTTCCTGACTCTGGGGCAGGTACTCTATCCATTGTGTCACCTAGCTGCCCTAGTTAAAGGCTTGGAAAGCCAAAATTCCTAAATCAAGTCAATATGTTAGGATATTAATTATCAAATAGATGTGAAAATTCACCCGCAGTGGTTAGAACACTAAACTGGACTAAAGGAGATCAGGTTGCTTTCCTTAATTCAGCAGATTTAGCACACCTTGCCAGGGATTTCATTATTGTTCTCTTTTCCCCCAACTTGTAAGATGGAGCTAATAATAATAATACCTGTCTACCACCTAACTCCCAGGGCTATTGTATAGATTAATTAAATAAAGTCTGTGAAGCTTTTTTAACTCCAGAGAAAGGTGTTCTTGTAAGCACACAGCATTATTATTATCGTCATAAGTTATTCTAGGCATTTTGGAACCTGGGAGCTTAAATTGTATCAGCCTATGCTCCCATAGGTGGTAGTATACTTTACCTGCAGCTGGAAGCATTAAAAAGTGGACTCTTAAGCTCATACATCTAGAGGTTGAAGGGATCTTGGGACCATCTAGCCCAGCCCCAAGTATATCCTTGTCCTTTGAAAATATCCAATAAATTATGTTTACAGTTTACTAACATTGCCACCAAATGCTCAGTAATTACTAAGGGAGGAGCTAAAATATTAATGCCAACGGGAAACCATAAGTGCAAAATAAAACTTTAGCAGGTTAGATGAGTTACCACGATTATTAGTGGTCTGAAAATTAATTTTGTATTGAAGCTGAAAACCGATGAAGTAGTTCCCTTAGTGCCATGTCTTGTGTGTATATTTATATATGCATATTAACAAATCTTTAATATGATTTTTCTGGTTTCAGAGTGACTTCCTTGGCCATGTTACCTGTAAAGAAAAAATAAGAAAGTGTATTTTGACACCCTTCCTAATTTAAAACTTGATTTTTAAGCGCCTGTGTGTTTCTTATAATATTGCAATATGAGCTGTTTCACAACTTTTTTTTGGGGGGGGGGAATGGAGAAACTAGAGTGGATAATTTCGAGTACAGGACTCCTGGTGAGGAAACTCTACCAATGCAGGTCTACAATTTAGAATTCTGTCAAGTTGCTTGGGGACACTTAAGTTTTCCAATTTTACCAGTTCTTCTCTGTTTCTAACCAATAAAAAAAAATACCTTCTGCATGAGCCCTCTGTGATAATGCCAGACAATCTCACTATTGTGAGATTTATTATTGGTAAAATTGGTAGGAGCTATGGTTTGGAACAAATTAATGGTCAGTCTCTGTTACCCAATGCCCTTTGTTCCTATTATCTGATAAGCCAATGCTCTACAAAGGAAGTGAAAGAATAACCCAATGAATGAAAAGAAGATAGAAGAAAGGAAGGAAATAAGTATTTTTTAATCACCTGCTCTGTTTGAGGCACTGTGCTAAGCACTTTAAAATATTATCTTATTTGATCCTCACAACCATAGTAAGTAGGTGCTTTTATTACCTGAATTTTTTAAATTTTATTTTTAATTTATAGAATAAAACAAGCATTTCCATAACATAGTACATAAAAAGATGATTGCACATGAAACTGCAAATCTACTATAAACAACTTGCTGTTCCTTTCAAATATACCGCAAAATTATCATGTAAATTTTTTTTTTACTTCCCTCCCCCTTACTCCTTGCCCTAGAGGGTACTGAGGCAGACAGAGGTTAAATGACTTGCCTAGGGTCGCACAGCTAGCTAGTAAATGTCTGAAGCTGGATTTGAACTCAGGTTTTCCTGACTCCGGAACTCTATCTACTGTACCACTTAGTTGCCTCTAGACACAACTATGCACAACTATTGGTACTAATGAAATATGGCAGTCAATTTACATTAATGGTGCCATGCATTTATATAGCATTTAAAACTTTATACTGTCCTTTTAAAAAATTTTTATATTGTCCTTTTCTTGCAGTCATCTTATAATGTATAAATCTTTCCCAGACTCTCCCAATCTTTCCCAAAAAGTCCTTGATCATAACATATATTTATTTTGTATTCTTCACAGTGTCCAACATGGTTCTACTTACGTAGGAGCCATGAAAGAAAGACCAGTATTTCTCACTTTTTGGTGTAATGTTACTGAAAAAATGTTGGAAAAAGAGAATTGCAGAAATAAAAGTTATTTCTTCTTCTGTATTGGCTAGTGTGCATCTGTCTTTTTTGCTGCTAGATAGGGATGAGTAGGTTTTCATGACTTTATCCTCTCATTCCCTTCTCCTTCCCACAAAACTGACTAATTAGAGCCCCAGCTGACAAATAAACAGATCAGTGGTTTGCAAAGTGAAATATAGGTGGTATTTAAGGACTATTAAATGAACAGATCATTGACATTGGAGAGGATGAAAAGTAGGATTTGTCAGCATTTATTGACTAAATGAATGAATAAATGAGTGGTGGTAGCCTCATTTTAAACATTGTTTTAAATCTAAAAAGTATAGATTTAGAAAAACTGGTGGATGTTTTCTCATTCATCAGTCTAGTTTCTAAAATCTATGATAGCACTGGAGACAACTTGATTTTCACATACATTAGACCTTTTAGTACAGTTTTATGTATGGTTAGATCAAGCTTGACTCTTCCAGTCTAAGGCAGAGGTTCATTGCAATAAAGAACAACACAAAACATGTTCTCATTGTTTCTTACCAATTATAAAGCTTTATGGAAGAACCACTTTATTTACATCCTACTATGGCATGATCACCACTGTTGACAAAGAGTGAGTACAGATGACCTCTGCCTCTCCCCGTTGGCAACTGCTAAACTCTGCCATGAGATGGAAGTTCTCTGTCCTCTGTACGATTAGTCAGGAACTACAAATCCAGCAGCAGAATGGTTGGGAATCCCGGTTTGTTCACACCTGTCAGCAATAGCTCATTCAGGAGTATCAGAGAGCCCCTTTCAAAATCTCCTTTGACAAGCTGGTCATGCTGTAAATGAGACCCTAGCTTGTATAGTTAAGTACCATTGTTGAACATGAATAATGTTTCTTTTTACTGCAAAGGTGGTGGTAGTAGTAGATTCTTGACTTCTGATAGGTTACAAGGTAGACATCAAGATAACTATAGAAAAAGGGAGGGATAGAGATGGAACAAGGCGCTTGCCAGTATGGATACACTACAGTTCTTTGTTGACTAGATAAAGATGGACCAAATGGTCTTTATTCTAAATTCAGTTTAATTTGCCTGACCAATACCTTGCTAACAGCAAGCTAGAATCAAATAGTAATCATAGGTTACCTAATCTAACTAAAAAAGTTTGCTTTTTTTTTTCTTTTTTTAACCCCCTAGCTTCCATTCATGTTGATATGTACAGATGTCCCAGAATATGCACTGGCATAGCTGCATGCCTTTGTTTAAATAATTTTGTTGTTGTTTTTATTTTGCATTTCTTTTCTGAAAAATGAAGGGTTGGAATTAGGTAATTCTCAAGGTACTTAAAAGTATATATGTATGTCTATCTCCCTTCCCACCCAACTATTTCTAAAGAGCT
Source organism: Phascolarctos cinereus (assembly GCF_003287225.1). NCBI lineage: Eukaryota > Metazoa > Chordata > Mammalia > Diprotodontia > Phascolarctidae > Phascolarctos > Phascolarctos cinereus. The sequence goes on from NW_027556098.1 coordinate 96,526,141, forward strand.
ACATTGGGCTTTTTTCCACTTTTAAATGTATTATTTTGTCTTCTTTTGACAATATCCAATAAGAAAAGTAGAATAGTATTGTTAAGGAAACTGAGGCATAGATATTTTGTCTTAGAGCAGTTCTTAATGTGGGGTCTGTGAAAATAATTTTTAAAAATATTTTGGTAGTTGGCATTCAACATTTTTTCCTTTGTAATATTATATGTTTTTATTAATTTAAAAGCATTATTGAGATAAGGAGATTCATAGGTTTCACCAAACTGCCAAAGGTGTCCATGAGACATGCAAAAAAAATCTAAAAATCTCTGATCTAAGGTCATGCTGCTAGCATACTGCAGAATTGTCAGTAGTTTTCATGTCCCATAACTCTCAGTAGTGTTCTTCGTGGAGGACCACACTAAATAAAACTAGGAGCCAGGAACCAGGAGCCAGGAATGATGGCACACACCTATAATTCCTGGTAGTGGGAGCTTGGACTTGATGGATTTCTTGAGTTTGAGAGTTCTGAGCTGGAGTTAAAGCTGATCAGGTATCCTCGGTTAAACTGAGGGCCGTAATTGGTGAGCCCTGAAGATCAAGGGGCCACCAGGCTGCCTAAGGTGGGGTGAAGTAGGCCAGGTTGGAAATAGAACAGGTCAGTCTTCTGTGTCATCAACAAGACAGGGAGAAGCAGTTTCACCTCTTTCTTTTTGTCTCTGTCTCTCTCTGTGACTCTGTGTCTTTGTCTGTCTCCATCTGTCTCTTTGTATGTATGTGTATACACACACACACACACACACACACACACATATATTTAACAATGGGAAACTTGACATAAGATAATTTAATAAAATTCTTGGCCTCCAGCACATCTGTTGTGTTTAGTAAAGTCAGGGCATGTTGCCAACTGTAGGATTTCCGATTTTTATTTTTAAAAATAGGAACTCTTAACTGCATTGGGGTATGAGGCTTAGGTTCCCCAGGGTAGACAAATACTATTCTCATTTGTAGCAAGAGCACAACTGTCAGATAGCCCAGTGAAACACTCTTAACAGGATGGTCTCATTTGAATTTAATTTAGATTTAATTAATGTGGCTTCAGCACTAGTCATTCAAAAAAATTTTTGGAAGGTTTAACACGAATGTAAAATGCTTCTCTCTAATTCACCTGTGTTAATTCTCAAATCTGTTTCGAAAGCTTCATTTAACATCTATTGACTACATGTAAATTAAATACTCACTAGGGCCCTCTAATATAAAATTATACCTGGCAAAAGCTATGAATGGTGGAAGGAAAGGGAAGGGCTGATGAGCAGCAAGTCATGTTCATATTCATAGTGACTCTGCTAATCCTTGCCCTAGTGTTTTGGACTACCGTTTCATCCTGTCAGTTGGCAAGTTCTGTGCTACCTTTGCATTTCATGGAATGATGATGACAGTAGGAGTAGAAATAATTGTGGGTTTTTTAATTGCTTAGAAACAGATCTCTAGGGGCCTATATTGACTAAGAAAATCTCAAATTAACGTTATGTTGTATTGTTTTTAAAGTTCATTCAAATTATTCTTAAGTTTTATGTTTATTAAATTATTAATTTATTGTTAAATTATATTTAAATTATAAATATTTCCCTATTCCATTTTATTCTGGTTCTAGCCTCACTAGTGAGTTTTTCTGGCTGCTCTCTTGACCTGCCAGCTGAGTTCTAGACTTCTGAACTAGGTGATCACTTAGGTCCCATCCAATTCAGTCCAAATCGATATCCCGCGATTATAAACTACTTGAGAGCTGAGACTGTTCTGTTTTTCTTACTGTCTCTGGTTCTAACCCTAGACAAGTCACTTAACCCTGTTTGCCTCAGTTTCCTCATCTGTAAAATAAGTTGGTGAAGGAAATGACAAACCACTCAAGTATCTTTGCCAAGAAAATCCCAAATGGGGGTTGGACCTGACTGAAAAAACTAAAATCACTGAAATGACTAAACAACAGCAACAACAATGGTGCAATGTCTGACACATTGCTTGATTTTTAATATAGGTACTTAATATCTGTTAATATGATTTTTGGTTTAGTTTGGGTCACCTTATTATGTCTGTGGTTTTCATGTTATAAATTGCCATTTTTAAGAAGATGAGTTCCTTTGTTGCCGTTCCTCATTTTCAGAGTCTGTTTTCCTAGTTTCTTAGGAATTATGGCAAGCCAGAATGGACAAGTGGGCAAGAATTTGAATACTAACTTTGCTCAAGGAAATGATTCCTTTAAAAATCGCTTTAGTCTTTTGTGGTATCTTTCTCAGGCATATAGCACCACCTAGTGGCTCTATTGAGTTACTACTTAAAAAAGATTTTCCAGAAAATTAAGCATTTTTTCCCTTTTTTCTTGACTTTCATTTATTTGGTACTTTTTCTTTCATTCTTTCTACTGAGAAGCAATTTTCTTTTATAGGAATCCTTTTCTTTTTTATAGTGAAAAAATGAACCTCTATTCAGATCAGAATAATGAACTTCAAAGTACATTTTTTTGTTATTATGGGGTATATATTGTATATAATCTTTCTTGTAAAAGTTACTTCTGGTTACAAACATAAAGAAAAGGAAACTATTAAAATACTTTAAATGCATTACATTGCAGCAATGACAAGTGTGATAAAGTGTTTTTGTTTTAGTAGCTTCCCAGAAAAGGTAAATCTTGTATAGTCATAGAAAGGTCAGTGGATTGAGATTCTGCCAAACCTCAGTTGGTAGAGCATCTTTCAAAGATGAATGGTCCTTTATGGAAAATACCCTTGTCCCATAGCTTTCTCTAGATTGGCATGTTAAATCCAGAAAGTCTTGTATAATAGAATTTGAAATAGTCAAAAAAGAGCACCCCAGATGAAATTAATTATGATACAGTAATTAGTCATCTTCAAAAATTAAATATAGATAGATTTTTTGTTTTGTGTATGTGTGAGATAGGAACATGTGTAAATATCATCATTGGGGAATGAACCTAAGTGACGTTTCTACATGATTGAATGTTTTATTCCTTTAAGTGCCCAATTAAAAACAATTCTCCATTTTTGAAGGAAATTTTTCCAAAATGTATCGTATTTTTACCTATATACTTTATAACAAATGATGATGAACACAATCTTTTCTTGATGAATCAGAATAATCATTCACATATCAAATATAATGCTTTAATAGTGTAATTCCTCCATATTACTGAACTACATTGGTCTGTTTGTCCTACAATAAAAGGCCTCAGACTACATACTTAATGGGTTTTGAGTTCTTTGGTTGGTTGTTTTGTTTTTCTAATACTTCTTCCTCTTTATCAGCTTCCATTCTTACCACTTTCAGTGTACCTACCTGTAATTGTTTCCTAATCTGCTTTTCTAATTTGCTGCATCTCATCTGTTCAGAACAGGAAGCGAGGTTTAGACTTTCAGAATTAGAAAATTACAGGCATACCTCAGAGAGATTACAGCTTTGGTTCTAGACCACTGCAATAAAGTGCGTTATCACAATAAAGTGAATCGCATGAATTTTTTTGGTTTCCCAGTACATAACTTTTATATGTAAAAGTTAGTTTATGCTATACTGTAATCTGTTAAGTGGATAGTAGTATTATGTCTAAAAAAACCAATGTATATACTTTAATTTAAGATGCTTTATTGCTTAAAAAAAAGTGCTAACCATCATCTGAGCCTCCATCGAGTTGTAATCTTTTGGCTGGTAGAAGGTCTTGCCTCAGTGTTGATGGCTGCTGACTGACCAGGGTGGTGCTTCTTGAAGTTTGGGGTGGCTATAGCAACTTCTTAAAATAAAGCAGCAGTCAAGTTTGTTGTATCAATTGGCTCTTCCTTCCACGAAAGATTTCTCTGTAGTGTGCTGTTTGATAAATAGCATTTTATCTATGGTAGAACTTCTTTGAAAATTGCAGTCAATGCTCTCAACCTCTGCCACTGCTTTATCAACTAAGTTTATGTGATATTCTTCAATATTCTTGTGTGTCAGGAAACAAGGAGGCCCAAGGACAGGAAGAGAAATGGAGAATGGCCAGTTGGTGGAGCAGTCAGAACACACACACATTTAGCTATTACGTTTGCATTTTATATGGGTGTGGTTCATGGTGCCCCAAAACAGCTAAAATAATAATATCAAAGATCACCGTAACAGATATAATAATAACAAAATAGAATAATATAATATGTAATATATAAGTATAATATACAGTGAAATATAATAATAATGAAAAAGTTTAAATAATGAAAAGTTTGAAATATTGTGAAGAATTACCTAATTATTGTGATTTAACTAATATAACTAAATTAATATATTAAATTGTGTAAGAATTACCAAAATATGACACAGAGACACAAGGGAGCATGTGCTGTTGGAAAAATGGTGCTGGTAGACTTGCTCAACACAGGGTCACCATAAACTTTCAGTTTGTAAAAAAACAAAAACAAAAAACCCTGAAATATCTATGAAGCACAATAAAACAAGGTAAACCTGTACAGAACTGGAAGGGATTGTAGGATTATTTAGTCCAAACCCATCATTATACAAATGAGGAAACTGAGGCTCAGAAAAATGTGCCCAGAGTCTAGCTAGAACCCAGGTCTCCTAGCTTCTTATTCACATGCAAAGTGTTCCCCTCACTATGCCATAGTAAAATTAGGTTTACATTATAAATATTTGGGTTCTGAGTGAAAGCCAGAGTGTTTTTATGAAGAGTTAAGTGCTTAGATTCTGTGGCATATTTTGATGTCCCTGAGGACTTTGTTCTTTATTTCCTAACTATGTTTCAGAAAACTTGAGGTGTTACTCCTCATCCTCATGTCTTTCACTGTCTCTGTCTGCTTGTACGTCACTCTCTCTCTCTCTCTCTTTCTCTCTCTCTCTCTCTCTCTCTCTCTCCCCCCATTACTTCATTTAATTGATGTAATCTGTCCTACCATTAGAATAACCTGTATATTTAAGAAAAAAATTAAAGAATCCCAGAGGTTCGGAGGTGTGATATTAATTTAGAAAGCTTTCTTCCCACAGTTAGGTATAAGGTTTTCATAATATCCTTATGCTGTTTTAAAATTATAAACCATCAAACTTAGATTACAGGTATGATCAAAATAACCCACAAATGTCATTTAAAATAAATTGAATATTCTCATTTTATATAAACTTAGGTTCTGACTCATAAGGATGGTTATCTTTTGCTTCTATGATAGCCATTTTTCATTTGACAAAAGAACTGAAATAATGCGTTATGATAACTGTGTAACATAATTGTCCCCTTTGTTGCTATTCAGTCATTTTCAGGCATGTCTGACTCTTCATAACCCCCTTTGGGATTTTCTTTGCAAAGATGTGTAGGGGTTCTCCAGCTCACCTTACGCGTAAGGAAACTGAGGCAAACAGGGTTAAGTGACTTGTCCAGGGCCACACAGCTAGTAAGTGTCTGAGGCCAGATTTGGACTCAGGAAGATGAGTCTTCCTGACTGTAGACCCTCTGTCCTCTACGCTCTATTGCCTGGGACACCTAGCTGCCCGTAATTGTCCTGAACTTTATTTAATCTACTTTAAAATGTTGTTTTCATTCAGTTTCTGTCATTCTTTCAGTTGAAGTTATTAAAGCTCACAATTCTGAAAAGACTTTTATGAAGAGCCTAGTATTTTGTCATTTGACCTTAAACTTGCTTCTGGGTTAAACATACGTGTGTGTGTGTGTGTGTGTGTGTGTGTGTGTGTGTAAAGGCATTTGGCAACCAAACATCTTTGATTTCTTTCCAGGACTAGGAAGCGTTGATTTTTATTTCTCAACTACTTTGAATAGGAGTCAGTTTTGCCCAAAACTACCTTCAGATGAAGGAATTCCCTGTCCTTTGCCAACTCCCCGCTTCAGGATGTGTGTGGTTCCTTGTTTCAGTAAGCATCTTTGTTTAAAGGCCAGCAGGCTCTCACTTTGGTGCTGATTAACCTCAAATACTTTGGAAGCAGCTGAGCATGTTTTATGGAAACATTTGCTTGTCAATTCCCTGGCAATCAAGGGACAGTAGTAAGGAAGTCAAGCCTAGGCCTGCTAAACTGCAAGTGGAAAATTAATTAAAGCTTCAGAGACTAATCAATGGAACTGATCGCTGGAAACAGGTGGTCAGTGCTCTTTTTAAATTAATGGGTGGTTATTACAGTTTCAAATGCTGGCTACAGCTTGCCAGCCTGGCTCTGTGTAGTGATAGAATTTTGTCCTTAAAACATCCCTGAAGAAATTTAATCAGAAATGGTGGATGAAGTCTAGTTTTTTTGTTTGTTTGTTTTGGAGGGGGGGGAATGGGATGGGGGTGGAGGCAGTTAGGTATAAGAAGGGTGGGGGAAGCTGGACCAGGTGAATGTAGCAGTGTGGTGTAGTTGGTTTGGATTTGGGAAGACTAACAGTAGTTACTGGTCTTAACTCCAGACTTTGCAGTTGATAACACTGCACCATTACCAGTGATTTTAAAAGATTTGTGCTTTCATCAGTATGGTATTTCAGCCTTTGATGTGTATTGTAATTCCTTTTGCATCTTATAGTATCATTAATTGTTGTGGCTCAAAAAAAAAATGCCTCTTAGTCAACCTACTAGCAAATGGTACCCAAGTTTAATTGAGCTGGTTGTCTGAAGACACGAGGATCTGTTGCCGGAACTTGCGTTCTGTTAACGTAGCCTTCAAGACCTCTTGGTCATCTCTTTCGTGAGGTGAGGCATTCAGTGGGGCAGCAGTGGAGGAGAGTGATCATGGTTCAGCTTAAAAAATAGAAACCGAAAAAAATTTAAAAAACGAAAAGGTGGTCTTCCTATGACTCACATTAATACTAATGAAGATAAAAGAAGAAGAAATTTAAAGACTTTGAATCAAAGTGTTCACTCAAATCTATAAACAGCATCAAAAAGAGTCTCCAGGGGTAGGGAACCTGGAGCCTTGAGGCCACATGCGGCCTTCTAGGTCCTTGAATGAGGCCTTTTGATGGGGTCCAAGTTTTACAGAACAAATCTTTTTCTTGAAGGGATTTGTTCTGTAAAGTTTGAATTCAGTCAGAGGGCCACACTTGAGGCTACAGACTCCCCATGGTTTTTAGTATTAATTAGTTTAGTATTAATACCTGGCTTTTAGTATTAAGTGGAAACCTTAAAAATGTAAATTTTTTAATGTAAAATGTAAATTTTGTTATACTTTTGTTATGTTTTTTAATTTTTTATTATACTTTTATACTTTTTTTGGTGAGGGGTGGCAAATTCCACCAGAATTTATTTATTCACATTCTAGTGACTGTAAATATCAGGAAAAACAGCACGAAAGAAGAAGCAAGCTTTGGATACTTTAGTGGAAGAGAAGTTGTCATTGGTGTAAGGGAGAAAATTAAAGATAAGTGATCAAACTGGGTGACAGCTCAAAAAGTTTTCCTTAGGTAAATACCAGCGGTACTATGATTCATTGTGCTAATTAAAGCATTACTTAGTGCTTGAATAGTCCTTTTTAAAACTTCTAACTACTTAACTGCTTATTTATTACAACCTCCTAGTCAGTAGGGTGTTATAATCCTACTTCCCCAAAGGCAGGAATATTTTTGGCCGCCTGTCCCTTCTCTTGATTTCAGAGCCCAACTGCCTCCAGGTTTCTTTATTGCCTAACCTCTATCCTTTAGGTATCCTCAGGTACTTGCAAATCGGATGTTTCAGAATCTTGTCAGGCATCGCCATCAGTTCAGTTTGTGGAGGCTCACCCACTGCAAGTTCAGAATTAATGAACAAGAAAATTACAAAGACCTTAAATTTGAACTTTAAAATAAAATCATTTTTTTGTTCATTAACTTATTTCAATCCCTGAGAATAATGTTTTGGAAAAGTAATTTGGAGGCGTTACCATTCTCAGGAGAAATTGTGTTTTCAAAGGTATGAGGATAAATGTAACAAAGATAAGAAAAATCACATTCGGTATTATTACTTTTTGCCAGCTTTCATTTTATTTGTGTACCTAAAGCTAAGTATACTTCTAAGTTATTACAATTGACATCTGAGCAAATTTTAAAAATAAAATTTGATATAATTTGTTTTTATACCACCTATATTTGCCAGTGTATCCCTGACCCACTCTTAACAAGCAATCTCTTGTAACAAAGAATAAAAAAAAAAGGAAACAGCCCAGCAAAATTAGCCAACATGTCTAAAAAGTCTGACATCTATAGTGTACCACATCAGTGGTCCCCTGTCTCTGTAAATAAGGGAGGGAAGTGCCTCCGCATATCTTTTATTTGGGACGAAGCTTGGTCATTATAATTACCAGCATTCCGTTTCAATTGTTTTGTTACTGTTTATATTTAAATGTGTTGTATTTATTTTCCTGTTTAATTCACTTTGCATCAGTTCATATAATGCTTCTCATATTTCTCAGTATTCATCATAATTGTCATCTATTACAGCACAATAATATTCTATTACATTAATGTCCCACAGTTTGCTTAGCCATTCTGTAATCAGAGGGGACATACTTGTTTTCAGTTCTTTGGTACTATGAAAAGAGCTACTATAAATATTGTGGTGTATATTGTAATTTTTTTTATCATTGACCTCCTTGGGGCATGTGCTTAGTAGTGGGATCTTTGGGTCAAAGGGTTTAGACGTGTTCATCATTTTTCTTTGAATTATTCCAAATTGCTTTCTAAAATTGTTGGATCATTGCACAGCATTATAAACAGTTCATTAATGTGCACATTTTCCTGTAACCCCTGCAGCATTTTCTTTTGTCATCTTCACCAGTTTCTTAGGTGTGAGGTGGAGCCACTGATTCGTTTTAGTTTATGTTTATCTTATTCATGATTTAGAAAATTCTTTTATAGGGTTGTTAATAGTTTGCCATTCTTCTTTTGAGATCTCTTTGTTCATATATTTTAGCCACTATCTTTTGGTGCATGGCTTTTGTTCGTGTATTTGTGTGACTTACTCATTTCTTAAATACCAGGATCCTTTTAGTGATGTTTGATATAATGATTTTCCCCCAATCTTATCTTCTTTTCTTAGTTGTTTTCTTTGTTAGTACAAAGCATTTTAATTTCGTATAATCTAAATAAACTTTTATCTTCATAATCTCTTCTTTCTCTTATTTGACTAAGGATTCATTCCTGGCTGTAGTGATTTGGTACTCTTCTAATTTTTAAATAGAAGTATGACCTTTAATATGCAGGTTACATCTGTTTTGAGCTTGGTATGTGATGTAATATGTTGGCCTCAACCTAATTTCTGACAAATTGCTTTCCACTTTCCCGGGTGTTTTTTTTTTTTGGGGGGGGGTGCAATGTCAAATAGGGAGTTCTTTCCTAGGTAATTTCTGTTTTCAGGTTGACCTCATTCTTAAGATAAATTTTAATCCAGAGGAGGGCTGATGCCTCATCTTTGGTTGCTAGCCCATGCTCCATATCATTCTGTTTGCTTTCCTTTGTCTTGTGGTACAGTGGATAAAGCACTGGGCCTAGAGTTGGGGAGACATGAGTTCAAATCAAGTGTCATTTATTAGCTGTGTGTGACCTTGGGCAAGTCACTTAAACTCCATCTGCCTCAATTTCCTCAACTGTAAAATAGGAATAGCAGTAGTACCTACCGCCCAGGGTTGTTGTGAGGATCAAATGCAATATTATGTGTAAAATGCTTGGAACAGTCAGTCCCTGGCACGTAATAGTCACCATATAAATAGTAGTTAATGTTATGGTGGTTTTTGTTATCATTATTATTGACATCTTTTTGTTGTTGTTACTATTATCATCTTTTCTACTTTTATCCTTTCTAAGGTATGGCAGCTAGAAATACACATAATGTTGTAGGATTTTTTTATTTTACCTTTTGTTCTTAAATCTCCCCCTTATCCCCAGTGCACACACACCACCGCCCAATGATGCTCAGAATGCTGTTGGACATTTTTCAACAGTGTAGCAAACAACCTAGAATCACATTTAGATTCTTTCACAGGTTCAGAGCTAAGAGTTTAACAACCCATCATCTACTAAACAGAATTTAGATTATTTTCCCCTAAATTCATTAACTTTCATTAGTCCACTTTGAAGCTCTCCTCTCACTTTTCTCCTTACACAGCCTTTTGAGATACACTTGTAGTTTATTCTGGTTTTTTGATATTTCGCTTCCTGGAAGAATTTAATGCCATCTCTAAATCTGGAGATTCACTATAAATAACATTTTCTAAATAACTTATAAAAATATTCAATAAGATTGGTTCCAACTCTGAACCTTAGAGGATTCCAGTGTTTATTTTTCTGTATCTGCAGAAAGGTTCATTATACCTGCCATTTTCTTCCCATCTCTAAACTAGGTCCCTATTCATGAATTCCATATTTGCCCCCAGTCTCACAGTGTAACAATTTAAAAATGAACCCTTCGGTTTGGAACTTTGTCGAAGGCTCTTAGAAGGCATTAACTAAATTATATACATTGGTTCTCCTTTGTTCACACTCTTATTTACTCCTCAAAGGATTCTAGTAACTTAGTGAGATATAAACCCTTCATCAAAACCACATTACTTTCTCCCTAGTTTTTTCTCCAAAGATAGTTTGCCTGAGTATTTAGTGATGTTACCCACCATCATGCCTTTCTAGACATGAAGTGCAACTTTTTGTTGACAGGGATACCCTTCTATATAGATTGGGATTCACATTGTCAGTTGGCCAGTCTCTGGCTCATTAGCTGTTTATAATGACAGGTTACACATTTTGGCTAACAATTTTGCAATTTCACCCTTGAGTTCCTTCAGAGCATTTGGTTGGATGTCATCCAGTCTTAATGATTTATTTACATTTACCTTGTCAATTAGGACTGACTATTTTGAGCATTTGTCGCTGCTTATTCTAATAACTCTGATCTGTATAGTGCAAAAAACCAGTTTGGAAATGAGAAAGATCTCCTGAGGTTCAGTGTTGAGATCAGTCTTACTGAGTATTTTTATAAATTAATTAGACATGTAAAACATTCTATGACATCTTCCTCAGTAATCTACAAATTTAGCATTTCATCCCATATCTCTGTCATTTCTTTTCCTGCACACGTATTTTGAACTTTGATCATCAAGTGATCCTACTGAATGCTAGCTTTCATCTTTGGCTTTGTTTTAGATAACTTTTTAATTATTGCCTTTGGGGTGCATTTCAACGTTTTTTCTCAAATTCTTCTGTTTATGAAGGGTAATCTTACTCATTGTGAGATATTTCACAGAGTAAGTGGTGCTATTATCGATGTCATTTTCAATCACCAAAGACAGTTGCCTGAAATATTTTTCTAGTCTGGAGCCAGAAGGAACTTGTTATAGAGAAGATTCCATTAGCATATGCCCTCTGAACCTTGTTTCTTGGACTTGTTTTTATTTTACTTGGCAACAGTTCCTTTATATTAAAAGATGGGCAGAAAACCCCCGTCTTATAGCCAAAACTAAATTGCTTTAAGAATTTTTTTTATTTTAAAATTTGTGGGAGAAAAAAAATTCCATTTTTCTTTATGGTACATTGGAGGAATATTGGGTATCAATTATTACTTCGATGGATATGAGATTTAGTATTTGGACACAAGTATCATGTCTTATTTCAAGATAGCTCTTCTCCAGACAAAACATCGAGTATCTTCAAGTGAAGTGAGATTGGGGGGGGTGCAGTCATACTTTATGAAGGAGGTAAGCTGCAGGTCTTATAGAAGAGAGCAGCCAGGATAGTAAAGAACTGAGTCAAAAGAATAAGGATCCACTGAAGGAACTCAGAATATGTAGCCTGGAGGAGAGCAGACTGAGAGGAGTTGTGATAGCTTTTTTTCAAGAATTCAGAATCATTTGGAAAAGGTATTATTAGACACTTACTCTAATATCAGAGGGTAAAACCAGAAGCAGTGGGTGAGAATTGCAAAGAATTAGCCTTGATGTCAGGGCTAACAATTCCTAACATGTGGAATTATCTGAAAGTGGAATGGGCTGCCTTAAGAGATGGTGGGCTCCTTCTTCTTGGAGGTCTTCAAGCAGCGACTTCTTCATCTTCTATAATTCTTATCCATGTCTTCCCATAAGCAATCTATAATTTTAATTAAAATTCTTGACCTTTTTTTCCTCTGGATGAATTTTGTTATTATTTTTTCTATTTCTATGAAGTAATTCTATAAATTATAAAAATTCTATAAATAAATTCTATAAAATAATAAAATAGTTTTATTGACTTGGCATTAAATAAATAAATTTAGGTATAATATTATCATTTTTATTATATTGACTTAGTCTTAACCTATAGAATAACCTAACATGCTAGGGGCCTTTTTTTTTTTTTGGTCTTTAACATTTCATGGATACTAGAGTAGCACTCAAGCTATCTATTTACTTATCTCTTACTCTTACTACAGGACCAAACCACCTCCTTGTTCAATTATTCATTCCTTCATTCATTCACTATTTATCAAATTCTTTTTATATGAAAGACACTGTGCTGGGTAGTGAGTATACAAAAGTAAAAACAAAAACACAGCCGTTCCTCCCTACAGGGAACTTACTGGTGAATACAGCATTTGTAGGAGTAAGTAAATATAAGGTAATTTGAGAAGTGAGAGAATAATAATACTGGGTGGATCCAGAAAGGCCTCTCCAGTAGAAAATTACGTCTCAGTTGAGCCTGGAAGATTGCTAGTGATTCTAAGAGATGATGAAAAAGAGAAAATACCTTCAAGGTATGCAGGGCAGCCTATTAAAATATCAGAATTAATAAGTCAGAGAAAAAACAGGTAGGTGTATTTGGCTGGACCGTTAAGGATGTGAAAAGAAGTAATGTGAAACAAGTCAGACATTCCCCCTCTCATGTCTTTTTTGACAGTTCAGTCCCCACCGCTATTCCCCCAAAAAGTCATTCCTAGGACAGGGTGCTAAAGTTATTGTTAACATAAGGGTGTTCTAATACCCCAATTCTCTTGGCTCATTAGCATACTTGTTATATAACAAGGGTCAATTTCAGGGTCACAGTTTGTAAGTGGTTCCCATCATGCTAAGCTCTTGGATACCGTTCCCATTCTGTTGCCAGATTGGACTATTCATACAGTCAAGCTAAAAGAGTGCTGCAGCTTTCATTGTTAAGGACTAGACATCTTGAACTAGATGTTCTGTAGACATCGTAAGCTTAGTATGTCCAAAACTAAACTCATTATCTTTCTTAACAAACTGTCCCCCTTCCAGTTAGTCAACAAACATTTATTAAGTGCCTCTTATGTGCTGGGCACAGTATCAAAGCATTGGGGGTCCAAACATAAAAAAGTTAATATTTGCCCTCAAGGAGCTTAATATCTAATCCAGATTTCCCTATTAGCATCCTTCCAGTCCCCCAGGCTCACAACCTAGTGTTATCTTTGACTCTTCCTTATCTCACCCCTCCCATATCCCTTCTGTGACTATGGCCTGTTGATGTCACTTTTGCATCAATGCTAGCATAAGACTGTTTTCTCTGATATTGCACACTGGGGCAGACCCCTTATCTCCTCATGCCTGGACTATTGCACTAGCCTGGTAGTCGGTCTTCCTGCCGCAAGTCTCTCCTGACTTCAATCTATCCTCCATTCAGGTGTCAGTGATTTTCCTGAAGCTCAGGTCCAACGATGTAATATCCGTACATAGTACACTCTAGTCTAGTGACTCTCTATCCCCTCCAGGATCAAATACAAAATCCTCTGTTTAGTATTCAAAGCCCTGTAGCCTCTGCCTCTTCTACCCTCCACCCCCACCCCATGCTACTTTTTGATCCGCTGACAGTGACCTCTTTGCTCTTCCATGAACAAAATGCTCTTCTTTGGAATTTGTTCTTGGAATTTCCATTGGCTGAACTCCATGCTTGGAAAGCTCTCCTTCCTCATCTCTTCTTCCTCCTGGCTTCCTGACTTCCCTCAAGTCCCAGCTAGAATTTTACCTTTTACAAGGAGCGTTTCTCAATCCCTCTTAATCCTAGTACTTTCCTCTGTTGATTATTTCCAATTTATCCCATATGTATCTTGTTTGTACACAGTTATTTGCATGTTGTCTTCCTTATTAGATTGTGATCTCCTTGAGAACAAACAAGGACTGTCTTTTGTTTGTCTTTGTGTCCTTAACACTTAGCACAATACCTGGCACATAGTAAGTGCATAATAAAGACCATGTAACAATAACAGCCACATTGTTCGGTGACTAACGTTGATAGACTTAGTCCTTCTCAGCAATGCAAGGATCTAAGACATCTCCAAAGGTCTCATGATAGAAAATGCTATCCACATCCAAAGAAAGAACTATGGAGTTTGAACACAGATCAAAGCATACTATTTGCTATTTTTTTCCTTCTGTTCTGTTTTGTTTCCTCTTTCTGGTGGTTCCTCCTATTGGTTCTAATTCTTCCTTACAACATCATTAATGTGATAATATGCTTAATAGGAATGTATGTGTATAGCCTGTATCAGATTGAGTGTTGTCTTGGGGAAGGAAGGGGAGAAAAATTTAAAACTCAAAAGCTTATGGAAGTGATTGTTGATAAATCAAAATAAATTAATAAAGACTGTATAACCAGTGTAAGATTTTTCTGTCTCGTCTTCCTGCAGAGTATGTTTGTGTTCTGTCATCCCCTGCAGAATTTTTTTTTAAAGAAATGCAGATATTTTAGGCAGTACAAATGACAGCCCTAAAAAACACAAAGCAAAGCAAAAGCCTAGGTCTTTTTTTTTCTTTTTTCTTTTCCTTTGGCTTAACTTTTTTGTCTTTAGTGGTCTTTTTCCATTAATCAATCAACAAACATTTGCTAAGTATTTACTATATGTCATGAACTGGGCTAAACAACGAGGATACAAAGGAAAGGAAAAAGCATTCCCTACCCTTAAGGAACTTACATTCTAATGGAGTAGAAAACATGTAAGCACGTAGGTCTATAGAACATCTGTACAGAGTTAATGGAAAATAATCTTAGAGAAGTAGGAGACTAGGAGAAGGATTCTGCAGAAGATGGCATTTGAGGTGAGTCATGAAAGAATCCAGGTGTTCTAAGGAGGGAGAACATTCTAAGATTGGGGTAAAAGGGAACAGCCAATTTAAAGGCCCAGAGACTGGAGATAGAGTGTCATGGTCCAATAATACAGCATAGCTGAATCCTAAAGTTCATGGAGGGAATGAAGTGTTCAAAGACTGAAAACAGTAGGAAGGGTCTATATTGTAGAGAGCTTTATATTTGGTCCTAGAAGTGATGAGGAACTACTGATGTTTATTGAACAGAGAGTATACATGGTCAGACCTGTGCTTTAGGAAAATTATTTTGCGAGTTGAATGAAGGGTGGGAGTGGAATAGAAAATTAACTTGAGTCAGGGAGACTAATCAGAAGGCCATTACAATAGTTAGGGAGAAAGGTGATAGGGGACCGAATCTGGGTGAGTGGAGAGAAGGAAGAGTATGCAGGAGATATTGGGAAGGTAGAAATGGCAAGATTTGGCAATTGAGTGGATGGATATATGGGGTAAGAGTAAGAAGTAAAAGATGACTCTTAAGTTGCAAACCTGGAAGGACAAGCAGGTAGGTAAGTTGGTGCAGTGGGTTGAGTGCTGGACATGGAGTCAGAAAAACTTTAGTTCAAAAAATCCCATTTTAGACATTTGGCTGCTATGTGACCTTGGACAAGTCACTTAAGTTCTGTGCGCCAGGTTTCTCATTTGTAAAATGGAGGTAATAATAGCACCTCTGTCTCAGGGTTATTATAACAATAAAATACAATAATATTTGTAAAACACTTTGCAAACCTAAAGCGCTGTATAAATGCTAGCTCTAGTTGTTAATGGGACATTCAGTTAGAAATGTCCTATAGGAAGTTAGCAGGGTTTTTTTTTCATTTACTGTAATAATAAAAATCATCTTAGCTTGCCCATGTTTTTAGTTGATATTTACATGGAACTGTCTTAATGAGACATGGCAAATCATGTGAACTGAAATCTTACTATTCTTTTCATATCAGTTATGGGTTTGTCTGTAAAAAAAATTTTTAACTTGAAACAAATGTTACAATCTTGGTTTCTAATGTGATAATGAGAAACAACCTTATGTATAAACACATTTTTATTTTTGTTCAGATATCTTCAAACACATCACATCCAGAGGCTCCTGCCCCAGCCAAACAGTGTGAAGAGTCAGCCCTGTTTCAGTTTGCAGAGGTATGGTAATTTTTCTTTAAGATTCTGGCAGGGGAGTGTGTGTGTGTGTTTTATGGACAAAGTCATGACCATGTAATCACTTGGGAAGCACCTAAGTAGTTGTGAAATTAATGAGTAGTCACTTTGTCATTAAATCATATAATAGGGTTCTGTGGGGAAACAACACCTTTTAGTCTCAGGAAACCTTGAGATGGGGGATTAGTAGTGGGCAGTGAACTTTAGGTGTGGTATTCTATTATCTGTGATATATCACCCATAACGCTATTCTCTGTATGGAGTTTCTGGCTGCTTTTGGTGTAAATAGAACTAATCATCATTCAGGAGTTTTCACATTTTATGATAACTGGTCTTAGAATACTCTCTGAATAGCCTAGCCATCGGTAACACTAATTTTAAAGGCAGCATGCATTGTCAGAAGAGCGAAAGGATCCTGATTTGTTGGCTTTCGCCCAGTGATGGCACGGGATGATGTGATTCATGAATTGTATTCTTGTGGATACACAGCCACAAATCTGACCTGTTAAAGTATTCCACTATCCCTTTAGATATGCTTTAGTCATAGCTAGTGTTTTTCTGGGTATTTTGGCTCCAGGCATTTTCTTTGGCTACCTCCCATCCCTGAAATGCTCTCTCTCTCTCAGTCTCTACCTCCTGGCTTCCTTCAAGGCCCAGCTAAAATCCCATTTTCTTCAGGAAGATTCTCCCCAGTCCTTCTTAATTCTAGTTCTTTCCTTCTGGTTATTACTTCCTGTTTCTCCTGTATATATCTTGTTTGTTTACATGTTGTTTCCCCATTAGATTGTGAGCTCCTTGAGGAAAGGGGCTGTTTTTTGACTTTCTTTGTGCCCCCAGTGTTTAGCACAGTGCCTGACACATAATAGGCCCTGAAGGGCTTACTGACTAGACTTATTTAATGTTAGGAAGGATCTCATGGGAACCTAGATTTCCTTGGACTAGAGAGAGAAAGGGAAAAAAACAAAACAAGATGGAAATGTTCATTAAAAGGAGCTCAGAGGCATTGATGATGAAGAAGATATGGGATCTCAGATATTGCCACAGAAGCCTTAGTTTTAATCATTAAAACTCATTTAACATTTAAGCTTATTACTAAATAAATATATAATTATCAAAGTATGATGGAGTTGATGTTTTGTATATTTCTTTTCTTTTGTTAACCCTAAAGAAGAAAGTAATTACATCCAGTCAATAAACATTTAGTGAGTAACTATCACGCACAAGGTCTTGTGTGATTTGGGACAAATTACTTAACCTCTTTGGGCCATAGTAGTTCCCACATCTGTAAAAGGAGAGGACTGGAGTAGGTAGCCTCTCAGGGCCCTTACAGCTCTAAAATCTTTTTAATTACTTTTTCAATGAACAAAAATTAATTTTCTCTCACCCCCACCATTGAGAAAACAAAGCCAGGAAGAGAGAGGAACAAAAAGAAAGAGAATAAATTCCTATAACAGATATGCATAGCCAAGCAAAACAAATCCCTGCATTGGCCATGTCCAAAAAATATGTCTCATTTTTCACCCTGAGTCTATCATTTCTCTGTCAGGAGGTATAAGTAGCATGCTTCATCATTGTTCCAGCTCTAAATCTATGATCCTATGAAGAAATCTGCAGCCTGGTCAGCTGTGGAGGAATGAAATATAAGATAGCTTTATAGCAAAATAGAGGCAGCTAGATGGCTTGGTAGATAGAGCATCAGGCCTGGAGTCAGGAAGACCTGAGTCCACATCTGGCCTCTGAAACTTACTAGTTGTATGACCCTGGGCAAGTCACTTAATCTCTCTTTGCCCTGGAGGCAGCTAGGTGGCTCAGTGGATAGAGCACTGGGTCTGGAGTCAGGAAGATTGGTGTTCAAATCTGGCCTTAGACACTCATTCATGAGCTGTGTGACCCTGAACTAGTCACTTAACCTCTATTTGCTTTAATCTACCGAAGAAGGAACTGGAAAATCACTCCAGGATGTTTCCCAAGAAAATCCCAAATGGGGTCACAAAGAGTTGGACATGAGTGAACAACTGAGCAATATAAAAAATTATTAAAAGTGTCGTACGAGGTGCTGTTATGGTTCAGAAGAAGAAGAAGAAGAAGAAAGAAACAGACAGTTGTAAAGGCTTCTTCATTCTTCATTCATGGAGGTGGAATTTGATCTAGTCCTTGGCAAGGAGGCTGCTTCAGTTGTTCAGTCATGAGATAATGAGGACATTGGATGGAGTCAGAAAAAAGGGACAGCTGTCTAGTGAGAGATGTGGTTGTCTCACTGTTGGGAATTTGACCTATTAAATAATCAATTCTGACACGTCCATGGAGTTAAGTGTGTTTTTATTAGTTTCTAATCCCAAATTGATGGAGATTGGGAGGGGAAAAAACCACTTTTTTTAGGTTTGGAGGGAAAAGAATAGTGAAGTTTTCTGATTAATATCAACAACCATTTGACTGGGAAAATCAACAACAACTCCGCATTGTGTCACTGTGGCAGCAAAATTTCTAATGCCCTACACTAGGGATGAACCAAAGTAATCTATTGCACGCATTCAGATCAAATCCTTCAGAAAAAAAATATCATTCTGTCTCTTTAGATAATTGTATCAAATACTAATTTGCTGCTTTTCTGGCATGTTTATGTGCTTACTTCCTAATAGTACAACATCCATCTTGACTGTTTGGGTGTTGCTTTATGAAACTTGTAATAAAAAAAATCGTATAATTCTATTGTCTCATAAAGAACAATTAGGTTGATGAATTCTGAATAAATTAACATGTTGTAATAATCTTCCATTATGAAAACCAGGCCATTATTTTCACTGTCTAGGGGGATAGTTTTGTAGCACTTATTTGTCTTTATTGTCATCCATTTGGTGTTAATAAAATTTTTAAAGTAAAGAAAGAAAACATCTGGCAAAATGATCATTCGTTTTTTCCTGTGGATTCAAAGCCAGACCCTTCCAGTTCTTCAGAATCATTTGTTTCCCATTCAAGACAGAACTGATTTGCTTCTTCTCATATTTTATATTTTAGCACTCTAGGATATGAACAGTAAGATAAGTAGTAGCTAGTCTTTGACAAAGCTGATCTCTTTAGCACATTGTAACTACTCCAAAGTGTTTATCTTAGTTTTAGATGCTACCTGGGATTCAGCAGCTGGTTCAATTGAATTTGAAACAATTATGCCACTTAGGCACAAATTAAATACCATGTAAACAGTACCGCCATTGGGTTCTTTATTGTTTTGTTCAATCGTGTCCAACTCTTCATGACCCCATTTGGGATTTTCTTGGCAAAGATACTGGAGTGGTTTTCCTTTTCCTTCTCCAGTTCATTTTACAGGTGATGTAACTGAGGCAAACAGGGTTAAGTGACCTGCCCAGGGTCACACAGCCTCTGTCTTAGGCCAGATTTGAACTTGGGAAGATGAGTCTTCCTCCCTCCAGGCCTGGCACCCTATCTGCTATGCCACCAGGTTCATTATTAGCTTCATACCAAAATACCTCTTATTTTAGTGAAGCTCCATAGGTGAGCTTGGTGTTGCAAGACCAGTTGTTCGGCGGGTCTTAGAAGGGGGGGGATCACTGGTCCATTAATAAACTAATTATTAATTGTTTCCCTCTCTATCCCTACAACACCTTGTCTTATCTGCCCCCCAACCCCTCACCCCCGGTCATACATAGGACCTTTCATAGCAAGTTATACTCATGATTTTTGGCCAAGTTCTTCTTAAACTATTTCTACTAAAGTAGAAAGTATCTCTCTCTTTACCTGGGAGAGAGTTCCACAGTGAAACAGTGACAGATGATGTATCTTCTGCTTAAACTCAATTTGAGGAAGCTACATAGAGCACCTTAAAATAAAAGGATTAATTTGAACACTTGATAGCAAAGTCATTGCTTACCAGTAGTACAGTCATCTTTTTGTTATCCATGTCAATAAAGGGTAGTGGTGATGTGGATAAACTGTAAAACAGTGGGTAATACAAAAAATAATTTTCATTTGTAATTAGATACCATAAAATTCATTTTTCTTCTATTTCTTCATATATCTAGCATATATCTTTTCTACTTGACTTTTGCTTAGCCTCCTATTAGAATTAGCTTATATTCCCTAAGCACACTGTGAATGGAGGTTGGGGAAATGATCCAAAATATGTTGCATGGCAACAGAGTAGTCCATTAAGCTAAAATTTAGGCTTTATATAATTCACAAAATGATCGCTAAAAAGTAGCAGAGGAAAAGTTCCTGGGATATTGAGTCAGGGGACCTCTATGAACTTGGGTAAGTCACTTTAATCTCTAGTTAGTTTAGAGTCTAAAGAAGAAAGCCGATAGCCTGATCTTTAAAAGGAAGGAATTTGACTAGATGAGTTCTAAGAGCCATGATATATTATGATTCTGTGATCTTTGGCCAATCAGTAAGAGTTAGATGTGTGTGTGGATGTATATGTGTATACATACATGTATGTTTACACACATGTACATATATACACACATATATGTTGGTACAGGTGTATATATACACACACACATGCATAGACAGAGCATTTATTAAGCATGTACTTTGTGCCAGGCACTATACTAAACTCTGGAAATACTACTGCAACTACCATGACTGTGACTACAACAGCTACTACTACAGACTACTACTGATACATATAAATATATGATTTATTATATCATATTAATTAAATATATGAAAAACATATTAAAAGTTTTTTAATAAATGTATATTTACATGTATTATGTTTAGTATTATATTTATATGGTATGTGTTTCTATTTTATAAATAGATATTTAAATATAAAATATATAAAGAAATAAATAAAATAACCAATAAAAATTTTAAAAAGATTCAAGGTTTAAAGTTTGCAAAGCATTTTACATATACGTATTTACATATGTATATATGTATATCCTTTGGCCCTTGTATAGCCCAGGAAGATTGGTGCTATTAATATCCTAATTTTAGACATGGGAAAATTTAGACTGGGAGGAGTGAAAGTACCTGCCTAGGCCCACACAGCTAGTAAGTATCTGAGATGAGGTTTCAACTCAGACTTTCCCGACTCCAGGCTCAGCCACCGTCCACAGGAAGGATCTAGCTGAATAACAAGGCAGACCCTACCATCTTCCATTGTTATAGGGGAAGGAAAAATACACAAGAGATGAAAAGGGGGATTGAGGTAAAAGATACCTGACCTAGGGTTGAGGAGGTCTTTGGAGAGGAAGTCCAGGGGTGAGGGGTGAAGCATTGTTGGGATCCTTCTTAAAATGGTGGTCCCAGGGGAAGGAGTCAACCAGAAGAACAGGGCTTCAGAGTAGAGGTTTCTCAAGAGTGGTGAGAGGGAGGAGGAAGAGTTCCAAGAGTGTGGAGGCTGATCACCTCCCATCTACACTACCGAGAGAGGCTACTGATCAATCTTCTTGCCATAAGTCTCTTCCCACTCCAGCCCATCCTCCACTCAGCTGACAGTGATCTTCCTAAAGTGCAGGTCTAACTGTGTCACCTCCCTCCTCAGTAAACTCCAGTGGCTCCCTATCACCTCTAGGATCAAATGTAAAATCTTCTGTTTGGCCTTCAAAGTCTTTTGTAACCTGCCTCTCTCCCCTACCTTTCCAGTATCCTTACAGACCCCTGCTCCCTGCAAATACTCTTTAATCCCATGCTACTGCCCTCCTTCCTGTTCCTCAAACAAGACGCTCCATTTCCTGACTGTAGGCATTTTGGCTGGTTGTTTCCCCATGCCTGGAATGCTCTTTCTTTTCATCTCTACCTCCTGGCTTCCTACTTTACTTCAAGTACTGTTAAGATCCTGCCTTCTACAGGAAGCCTTTCCTGAGCATTGTTAATCCTAGTGCCTTCACTCTGTTGATGATGTCCAGTTTCCTGTGTGTGTCTTGGTTGTACTTAGTTGTTTTCATGTTGTCTCTCTCGTTAGATTATGATTCCTTGAGAGCAGGAACTGTCTTTTGCTTTTCTTTTTATCTGCAGCACTTAGCCTGGCACATAGTGAGCACTTCATAAATGTTTATTGACTGACTGAGTCCAGGAGTGAGCAAAGTAAAGCATAACTTTTAAAATGTGTGCATCCCAGATGGGCAATTTATGAATTTTAAAAGGTTTTTTTGGGTATGAACAAGGCTATAATTAGAGCAATTCTGTGTCTATAGAAGCTGTTAGTTACATAGAAGGTAGCTGTTACACATTCTCATGGAAGGTTTTAGAAGAAAATTTAATTAGTGCTCACACGTGCTCACACAGTACATAGCACATAGAGAGGGGGTTTGGTGTTCCATTGTACTGGGGTGAGAGCGTTGCTGTAGGCCCTTCCAGTGAAGAGGTAATAGGTACCTACACCTTCCACCCCCAAAACACAGACACACATAGACACACACACACACACACACACACACACACACACACACACACACACACACACGCTTTACATGCCTGTGTTTATAAGCAGGTTAGGGAGTTATGTAATTATGATTTTATGCTCCCAGGAGAATTTCTCCATGGCCCATAATATATACCCTACTTACCAGCCATGCTACCTGAACTTTCACTTATAAAAGATTATTCTTTTGAATTAAGCACTGCCCATTATGGTTGTTGCTTTTAAACATACTACCCATAGATGCAGAACATGTTAAACCACTAATGCCTTTGATAGCTAAAATGGGGGTTCTTAACCTCAGGTCCACTTGTTTTTTAAATGTCTCGATTGCACAAAATGAGAATTGCCCAGGAGACTCGGCATAAAAGAAGTCATCAGAGAGATATATGATCTGAAAAGCAATGAAATAATGCCATTATATGTCAGCGGCCAAATTGTTCTTTTAAGTTTCCTGAAGTCTTATGTGAATAAACATCATATTCTCTAACAAAAATAAATGAATGAATATTTTTATAATTGTATTTTAATAATCTTTATTTTTATGAATTTAAAAATATTATTCTGAGAAGTCCATAGAATTCATCAGACTACCAAAGGGGTGTCCATGACACACGAAGAGATTAAGAACCTCTGCTCCAGTGAGATAGAATTTTTCATACCCTTTCTGTTATAATAGAAAGAATTAGGATGATGTAAAAGCACTCATTGACTTATAAGAGATAGGGTGCTGAAAGAAGGGAGTGAAGATTGGAAAATGGAGATGTGGGGAAAGAGGAAGGGAAAACCACATAATAATTTCATCCAGGGCTTGCATTGTTCAACACACAGTTAATCAAGACCTGACTATATGTGCACCAATTAAACTGTCTTTAAAAAACCTTCTATGAGAATGTGTAACCGTTACCTTTCATATAACGAGCACCTTCTAAATTGGCATAGAATTGCTGTAATTATAGCCTTTGCTCATACCCCAAAACATTTTCAATTACTACATAAATCACCCATCCAGATATAACACCCAGGCTCTAAAAATTTTGGTTTCTTTTTTCCTTCTGTCATGTGTACTTTATAGGCACAAAATTATGATAATTAGATATTAACTAGATGTGTACTTCCTAGTGTTTCCAGAGCCTGATAGGGGGTAGAGGAGGGGGAGTTAGAGAACCCCCCAGTGGGACATTTCATCTAAAAATCCCTTTATCACAGTATATTGTAAATTTCTCACTATGATAGTATGTAACTGGGAATTAAGGGACATAAAATGTTATAGAATAGGAAAAAAACAATTCATACATTATATTTATTCTCTGATAGGTCTCCAATAATAAGATCAAGCAGAATCAATTATTTAGTTCCCCATATATCTGTAATATAATTTAAACAGCAGGAAAGATTCCTGGAGACTATCCCCTATGACTTTTCATTCTGACTGGATGGCCCTCTTAGGCTCTTTCTCTTTTGCCATCGCTATGGGAAACAATCAAATGGAGTAGGTATGCAAAGGAATATTCTTTTCCAGGAGTGCTATAATTTATTGTGAACATTGTTTACCCCAAGAGTTGTCTTTTGCTATCAAATGGACATTTGTTAGAGTTGGAAAGTATTTTTGTTTAACAGTAAGACACGTTAACAAACATGTTAAAGAATGGTATTTGTTTTCTTAACTGCAGTTGATGAAAAGCCCATTGGTGTATTCTCATTTCAGATTCACCAGCCATCAATCCAAATAAAGGAGACTTTACCTTGAAGATTTTTGGGATAAAAATTAACATTTAGAGGTCAAAATGTATGCATTTTACAAGTAAAATATAAGTAGAAAATCTAATGAAAACCCTAGCACCATTATAATTTTCTTATGATATTTTTCTAATCAGTAACCCATATAGCCTGAATTTAGGCCATTATTAGTTCTGGTCTTCCTATGTACCTATATTATGACCCTTGTAATTAATCAAAATGAGTTTTCTATCTGTAACCTTTATTTTTCACACCTAAATAAGTTAATCAGTCACTTCTAAGGAGAGATCTGTTCATTTATTTAACACAGATGCTAAGATTGTATTCCAAAATATAACCAGATGCTGAATTTCCATGTTTTAGTTTATTGAAAGACCCTGATCAGCCTGTGGTCTTCTCTGCTGTGTATTCATTTACAATTAACTTAAGCTTTATCTACACAAAACAGATTCATATGTTTAATACTTCTCAGATGCATTTCAAGGTAGATAAGATAGTCAATATGAATAATTTAGAACAGAAAACTTTTTCCCTCCAAGGTAAGAGAACCTCAGAGCTGCAAAAGACCAGAGAACATATTACCACAGCCTATGCTTATTCTAGTCCAGGTGAGGAACTGGCAGCCTTGAGGCAACATGTGGCCCTTTAGGTCCTCAAGTGCAGCCCTTTGACTGAATCCAAACTTCACAGAACGAGTCCTCTTAATAAAAGGATTTGTTCTGTAAAACTTGGACTCAGTCAAAAAGCTGCACCCGAGGACCTAGAAGGCCACATGTGGCCTTGAGGCAACAGGTACCCCATCTCTATAGTCCCTCCATATTTATATGGCACATGATTTCATTAGTGTGTAGTCAGATCGTAACTCCTCTATGACTTAAGTAGAAAGTCTACTGGAGTTGCTCTGGTCACTCATTTGGCAGCTGTGTGGGTGATAGATTGGAAATAAGAAAGACGTGAGGCAGGGACACTAATTAAGAGTCTACTATGATAGTCCAAGCAAGAGATATTGGGTATCTGGACTAGCATAGGAAGAAGTACCTTGAGTGGAATGGAGATATGCCAAAGATGCTGTGAAGGCAGAATTGATAACAGTTGACGAGTGTGTAATACTCCAAGTTTGACAAGCATACCATCTGTGCTTCTATCCGAGTCACTGATAAATATGCTAAATGGCCAAATCCCAAATGTAGAACCCTTGAGGACTCCAACTAAGCTATCCCTCCAAATTAATATTAATGATTACTCTTTGGGTCTGTTGATTCAGCCAGTTCCAATCACCTAATATCTCATTTTGTTTAAAATCATCAGTGGGGGAGAATTTGTTAAATCATTGGCTGACCTGTCAATCTAGTAACTGTGAAAACAAAAGAAATAATATTAGTTCATCATGAATCTGTTCCTAATTAAGCCATGCTGGCCCTTAGTTATCATTTTTAAAATGTCCATAAGCTATCCCTTCAGTAGTTCTTTCAGTAATTTTTCTATTATTCAAAGTCAAACTCCTCAGTTTGAAGACGCTACTAATGTTTATTCTTTTTTAAAAAGTGATGTAACATTAGCTATGGTAGACAACCAATCAGTCCTTAAACATTTACTAAGTACTTCCTGTATGCCAGGCACTGTACTAGGTAGTAGGGATAAAAAAAAAAAATGAAATGACCCTTACCCTTAATAAACTCATATTCTTATGGAGGAGAAAATATGCATATCAGTTTTATCCCTTCTTTAATCTTCTCTTTGCCTCCAGCATATCATTAAAAAGAAGAGTGTTGTCCTTAGCATTTGTCAACAACTTCTATTCTTTCTGAGCTTTATGACTCCTTACGTTCTTTAAGGGCTATGTGATGCTTATATTCATCTTCCTTCATATATCCTTATTTCCAACTTCTTTACATGTCTTTTAAAAATCTGTTTGGTCATTGAGCTGTCTGTGTCTTCACTCAAAGTCTTGGAATAGCTCTGGTTTTTATTCCTCTTTGGAATAATTACTGTTTTTAGCTTCAGAATTTGATTCTTGAAGGCTTCCCATCCCTCTTGGACCAACTTCCTCAAGTAGAATTTTAAGATAAAACTACCTATCCTTTCTCTAAACTCTTGGAAATCTATTCTTCCAAAATCTAATATAGAGGTCAAACTGTCCATTTTAACTGTCTTAAACTAAAATATAAGGTGGTCACTCCCCCCCCCCAAATTTCCCATCATTTCTACTTTCATGACTAAATTATCCTTTTGGCTGTTTTTTAATTAAATCTTATTTTTTTTAGTAACAAAAATTTATTTTCTGTCTCCCTACCACAGCATTAAAGGAAAGAAAGAAAAAAACCCTTGTAAATTTATGCATATTCAAGTAAAACAAATTACAACATTAGCCCTAATAAAAAAAAAGTCTCATTCTGAACCCTGAGTTCATCAACTCTCTGTCAGGAGGTGGGTCACATACTTCCTCGTCAAGTCTTGAAATCATGGTTGGTCATTATGTGGATGAGGGCTCTTAATGGCTTTCAGAACTGTTTTTACAGTATTATTATTGTATTAATTGTCCTCATTCAGCTTACTTCACTCAATATCAATTCATACTAGTCTTTCCAGGTTTTTCTGAAACTGTCCACTTCATTATTTTCAATAACACAGTAGTATTCAATTATATTCGTGTTCCTCAGTTTGTCCAGCCATTCCCCAGTTGGTGGGCACCGTCTTGGGTTTCAGTTATTTGCTGCTACAAATAGAGTTGCTGTAAATATTTTTGTACATGTGGGCCTTTCTCTTCTTTCTTGGATATGCTTGAGATATAGACCTAGTAGTATTATTGCTGGGTCAAAGGGTAGGCACAATTTTGGGCATAGTTCCATATTTCTTTCCACAATGATTTGATCAATTCACAACCCCTTCAGCAGTTCACTACTGTTTTTCCTACAGCATCTCCAGCATTTGTCACTTTCCTTTTTTGTGAACTTTGCCAGTCTGATGGATTGAGGTAGAACTTCAGAGTATCTTTAATTTATATTTTCTAGTTATTAATGATTTTCAGCACTTTTTCATATGGATGTTGATAGTTTGGATTTCTTTCTCTAAAAATGATCGGTTCATGGCCTTTGACTATTGATCAACTGAATAATGGCTCTTGTTCCTATATATTTGAATCAGTTCCCTATATTTCTTAGAAACGAAACCTTTATTAGAAGAACTTAGTGCAAAAATCCCCAATAACCCCCCCCATCACTGGTTTCATTTCTAATCTTAGATGCATTGATATTATTTGTGCAAAAGTTTTTTAATTATATGTAATCAAATTTGACCATTTCATCTTCTGTGATCCTCTCTATCCCCTGTTTGCTCATGAACTCTTTCCTGTACATAGATCCGAAAGGTACTTTCTTCCATTCTCCTTTAATTTATTTATGTCATCTTTAATGTCTAGGTTATTCTTCAGTTTGGAGCTTATCTTCATATTTGATGTGAGATGTTGTTCTATATCTAATTTCTGCCGGATTGCTTTCCAGTTTTCCTAGTACTTTTTGTTGAATAGTGAATTCTTACCCCAGTAGCTGGATTTATCAAACACCGGGCTATTAGGTTAATTAGCTTCTTTATTGTTGTGTACCTGTTTTCTTCTACTGATTGACCTTTCTATTTCTTTTTGTTGTTGTTTGGTAATGTCTGACTCTTTGTGATGCCATCTGAGGTTTTCTTGGCAAAGGTACTGGAGGGTTTTACCATTTTCTTCTCCAGCTCATTTTACAGATGGGGAAACTGAAGCAAACAAGGTTGAGGGACTTGCCTGGGATCACACGGCTAACAAGCTTCTGAAGCTGGATTTGAAATCAGGAAGATGATTTTTCCTGACTCCAGTCCCAGCAGTCTATCCACTGTACCACCTACCTGCTCTTCTCTGTTTATTAACCAGTGTCAAATAATTTTGATGATTTCTGTTTTGTAGTTTGAAATGTGATACTGCATGCCTTCTTTCCTACTCCCTTTCCCCCCCATTATTTACTGATTTCTTCTTAATGGTCAGAATCAGGTGGGAAATAACTTCCTCTCTGTTTCATCTGTGAATAAATGAATGAATGAATGAAATTACCATTAAAGCAAGTCAAGAATTTATTTCTGGAAATAGTGAGTTCTATCAGATGTCTATACAACTGTAGTTTCCTGTCACACTATATTATGCCTCTTTGCCAGGTTCATGATTTGTTTTTACCAACTTATATCTCCTTTTGGACAAGTTGGTCTTTGTTTTGTCCTTACTGCAGTATTTTTTCTGTCATTTCCTTCTACTGCCCATGGCCCAAATATTCTTTAGGGTGCCTTTATATGTACTCTTCCTGGATTTCCTGAAGTGAATATACATTCTTAATATGCTAATCTGCTGCCTTCTGCCTAGTCCACTCTTACTGAGTAGAGTAGATCCTTCTGTGGATATTATTTGCTAACATCTCACATCTAAATAGAATTTTGAAGTTTGCCCTCACAGCCATTTTTTTTGAGGAATTTATTTTTATTTAACTATGGTGAAAATAGGAAAGAAGGAATGATGGAGAGGCATAACAGAGGCTGCCAACTCTTTGCCCACCTCAGCTGGACCTCCTTCCTTTCAACCTCCCTATTTACAGGTCTGAACAGAACTGCTGCTTTAGCTTGAGGGTTCTAAGTCTGATGGAAGGGATAGATCACAGCAACCTTTTGAAATGGGTAGCACAAGTCTCCAGGTTTCAGGTTTCTCTGTAAAGTGAAAAAGTTGTATTAGATGAGGAAGCTGAGTGATTAATTGATTGACTTGGCGTCACACAGCCAGTAATCTGAGGCAGGATTCAAACATAGGTCTCATGGTATCAAATTCTGTACTCCAGATGCTATGACATATTGTCTGAGTTCTATTTTGCCAAGCCTCAATTATACCTGTGAAGTCATTTTCGCCTCAGGAATAGTATATCTAATGCACTTTATTTATTACCCATACCTCATTCAATTACATATAGATACCTGAGGTCATGGAATCTGTTCCTAGTTCCTTCTTGATTATTGTCTCCCATGAATTACTAATCCTCTCCACTGATCTTTATGGTATCTAGTTTGAAAGTTACATAGAGCCAGCTTTCTCCCTTTTCTTTCATTTCCATTTGGGTTTGGCTTGAGTTATCTGGATTATTTGCTGATTTTTTTTTGGCTTTATCATTGTAAATCATCATCTTTGAGACATGTTTGAGAATAATTGAGAATTTCTTAGTAATGTGAATAGCAGAGGCATTTTTTCAAGTTAATTGTTGTACTGAAAAGTCTGATAGGATTAAGAGTGACAGACCAATCCATTGTGTTATGTTAATCTGGGGATGTACCTCGTCAATGACATAGTCTACTAGAATTACTGAATGAATGTGTGAAAGAGCTAGCATGTGTTCCATTTAAAATGCTTTTCTATTTAATGGTACAGAATTCAATAAAATTCAATAACTATAATTACATGACTGCTATGTACAAAATAAGCCAAGCTGGGCTTGCAATGATAAATAAGTTATGGTACCTGCCCTCAAATAGCTATGCTATAATGTAGGGAAGGGCCTACCTTCTTTATGTTAACAAATTTATTTTTTACTGGACCAGTGATTTTATCAGTATAGGGAACTTCTGATGAAGTAACTCAGTCTATCAATACAGATCAGCACCTTCTCTGCCACTTATAGTCCTAGAGAGTTGCCTGACTCTGAAGCCAGCTCTTGGGTCTACACCATGTCACCATTCTGTCTAGCTGAGCAATTAGTCATTAACTTTGTAAATCAGTTACTCTACCATTTCAATTCTACCAAAACAGCCAATGTGAAAGGTCATCTTAGATGGAACATCTCATTTCCTGATATTTCGGGATAAATGGATATTAACTGACTTGATCTTCAATGTACAGGAAGTACACTAGGTTATGGTTGACTAGAAGAAGACAGAGTTAACATTAATAAGTGAGGATAATGTTGGTAGCAATCCTGAGAGATAGGTGCTATTATTATTATCCCCATTTTACAGATGAGGAACCTGAAGTAGGCAGAGGTTAAGTGACTTGCTAGTAAGTGTCCCAGATATGATTTGAATTCAGGTCCTGGTCTTCCTGACTTAGTACTCTATCCACTGAATCAGTTAGCTGTAAGATATTTCTAGAAAAAGTTACACACACACAGTAAGTGAAATCTTTTCACTGGACTTAAGCAGTTATTGTACCATTTGTTTTCCATTTTTAACACATGCTACTTGCATTATAGATTGTCTTTTAGTAAAATGTGCCCTGTCCCTTTGGCTAGTTTGTAGAGTTGATGAGATTAGGGACCACATCTTTGCATCTTAAATATTTCTTTGTTTCACAACACTCTTCACCTCGTATGTAGAACAGTCTGTTAATTTTTATGATTTGATTTTGTTTTCCATGGAGTTCTAAGGAGACTAATTTTTATTTGTGTTTGCCCAAATGAAAGTGATTCTGTGGATTTTTGTTGTGGTGCAATCAGTGCTTTTCCTGTTCAGCTTGTAAGTCAATTAAAAACCAAAAAGGGGGATATTTTCTCATGCTGCACTCAAATGACAGCCAAGAAAATATCACCTTAAAAATAGACACCTAACCCATGTGTAAACTACATATTGTGATTATTGAGATTTACAGTAATAACAACTAAAGATTCTGCTTATTAGAATCAGTTCCCCTGATTGGTTTCTCCTTCTCCTGGACTATTATAAAACTTTATCTATGCTTTATTTACTTTCACCTTCCTCACTGGCTACTTCTTCCTCGTTTAGCCCTCCCTGTTCTAGAACTAGGAACCATAATCAAATCAACTTGTCAATTCAATCATTGTTTCTGGATGAAATTTTTCTTTCCCATTGTAATGCAAACTCCTTGAGGGCAGAAAATGATTTTTGTAAGTCTCTCTCCAGCTTAGCACAGTGCTTGGCTAGCAGGCAGCACAATAAATGCTTCCCTCTGTCCACCCTCCCCACCCCTATGTAACCTCTATAAATTCAAACGGGTAAGGTAGGTATATTAGAAAGCTTTGGGGGCTTGGGAATAGCAAATACTATTTTAGAGACTCAGTGAAAGTTGAGTATTTGTGAGCAGACGGCCACATTTAGTGTTGTAACATTCTTTATGTGAATTGTTTTCAATGTAGATCTCTTCAAATACTTCACAGTTGG
The DNA here is from genome assembly GCF_003287225.1 of Phascolarctos cinereus. NCBI lineage: Eukaryota > Metazoa > Chordata > Mammalia > Diprotodontia > Phascolarctidae > Phascolarctos > Phascolarctos cinereus. The sequence continues at coordinate 96,557,621 of NW_027556098.1, forward strand.
GTAGTCCTGAGCCTGTGAAACGCTGTGGGAAGTCAGCACTCTTCCAACTGGCAGAGGTGAGTTTCCAAATAGCTTTTAATCTGAAAGTTAATGAAAAGTTTAATTATTTAAAAAAAACCAACCCTTCTTAAACATACTCATCAATTCTCAACAGTAGCAATGATAGGCTGTTTTCAGCAATTAGATTATATGTACCCTAGTACACGTAAGTTAAGGGTACACATAAGGAAAAAAATTTCTGGTGGTGAAGTCTGTTAAACATTGGAAGAGGGAGGTTGTACAATCTCTTTCTCAGGAAGTTTTAAAGAATAGGATAGTTTCTCATTTTCTGAACTGGTTTATGCATATCCAGCATGAGGGCAGAGGAATAGGTCATTTGCACAGTTTCTGGTTGTAGTGTTAATACAAAAGCCTAGGTCAGTTCCACTTTTAAAGTGGTTTTTTTTTTTGACATAATGATTTGTCAACATGACATAGGAAATCTTATTTAAACTACTCTCAGACATTACGTACTGAATGCATTAGGAGTGCGGACATATGTCATGCCTTACTGAATAACTTTTGTGGAGGTTGTGGGCCAAAAGGTGTTGTGGCCATAGCGGTGTGGGCTGAGCAGGCGTCACGTTTCTCTTGTTCATGATATGGCTATTCCCCCCACAAGAGTTAACAGTTTTTAAGAGCAACAAATATCAGATATTATCTACTTTTTCATCTTCATTTTATCAATAACAGAGACCTAGAGATACTAAGTGACTTGTCAGTGGTTGCACAGATAATACTTGCAAAGGTGGGATTCAGATCTAGGCTATAGTATTTTTCTGCTACAGGTATTAGAAAGCAGAGTGGAGAGAGTTTGGATTCAAATCAGGAAGACCTGTGTTCTAGTCTATCTTTAGATACTTCCTAGCTGTGTGACCTTGGTTAAGTCACTTAACCTCTGTATGCCTTAATTTCTTCAAATATAAAAATGGGGATAATAATAGCACCTAATTCCTAGGGTTGTCATGAGGATCAGATGAGATAATATTTATAAAGTGTTTAGCACAGTGCCAGGCACATAATTTTCTTGTTTTTCCCAAGAGATTGGATAATTAGCATTCGTGTTTTACACAGGTTATGTTATTTGAACCTCATAACAACCTTCCTCATTTGTCTGAGTAGTTGCTATAATTATCCCCATTTTACAGATGAGGAAGCTAAAGCCAAAAGGTTGACATATACTAAGATTCTTTGATTCCAGGCTGACAGAGAAGAATATTTTCCTTTTTACCAGAATAAGAAGATTATAGGAGAGATGCAAAATAGAAAGTAGGAGGATAGGATTTCGAAAGGAATCTCAGAAATCATCTAGCCCAGTCCCTTCATTTTACAAAGGAAAGAACCAAGGCTTTAAATAACTTTCCTAAGGTTGCTTGGGTAGGGTAGTGAGTCTCAGAGTCAGAATTTGAATCTAGACCAGGGGTAGGGAACCTGTGGCCTCCAGGCCTCAAATGGTTCCTCAGGTCTTTGGGTGTGACCTTTTGACTGAGTCTAAGTTTTATGGAACAAATCCTTTTATTAAGGGAATTTGTTCTGTAAGTTTGGATTCAATCAAAAGGCCACACGTGAGTTCCTAGAGGGCCACATGTGACCTCAAGGCCACAAGTTCCCCACCTCCGACTAGACCTTCCAACTCCAAGTCTAGCCAATCATGCTGCCATATCTCTCTGACACCTCACTTCTGAGCCCCATCTTTATGACTGCTATTGTATAAGTAAAATGACCCTTTGGGAAAGACTGTAGAACTTAGAAGAGAATGTTATTGGCTTCCTTCTCCTCATTGAATACATAGACTGTCATTTGGAATGACTTTCCGGAAAGTGGATTATCATGAATTCACAATTCTTTTCTTTACTCTTAGGCAAGGCAGTTACCATCAATAAACCTCAGTTTTCTCACAAGTTGCACTGCCTACCTCCCAGGATTGTTGTAAGGAAAAAGTAGGAGATATAGATATCATATATATAGTGTGTGTATATACACACATATAGATGACTGTATATGCATATACATACATATATCTACACATACATACACACTTATGTGTGTTATTATTTGTAGAAATAGTACCATTTGCTGTGGCTGAATAACTTTACCACCAAATATAAGGTATCCCCAAAAGTCTTATTGCAGTTTTAAGCTTTAAAAGCATAAAGCTATACTAAGACTTTTGGGACACTGTCTATATGCAGATACATGCTAGATAATATTTAAAGTTAACATTAAATAAATACCAAGTAGCCCCCCCAAAATCCAGAAACTGCATTATCTCAACCATCAGTATCAAATCTTTTTCACAACAAAATGAACCCTGAGTTATATCTTTCAGTGGTGTGATAAAGAGGCTAATTTGCTTTTGTAATGCCTTGTCTTGGAATAGCAACTGGGCAAAAAAGATATTTTTTATGAAATTATAATTCATGCTAAATCAATCAATCATTCTTTATATTTGTAGGGAATGAATCCCAAATATGAAACAGATGCCAAGTCTTAGCAAATTTTTGAATTCTTCTGTCACATTGGGGGAATTCAGTAATTGCAGTTACTGAAACAAATTCATTACAAGTATCTAGGAATAGGGACTAGACATATGACTTCATTGGTATAGGAAACTCCAAGGTGAAGAAACCCCTTTTATTAATGCAACTTATGGTCTTAGTGTATTGCCTAGGGTACTGAGTGCTTATGTGCCCAGGGTCACATAGCCAGTATATGGCATTCAGAAGCAGGACCTTAGACTCAGATCTTTCTGATTTTAAGGCTGTCTCTTTACGTAGTATGCCATGCCACAAGTATATAAGATGCATTTATTCTGAGTCTTTGTGCCCTTTTCATTTGGTTTAAAAATATGCTTATGGAGAAACTAGACATACCCAAAAATAAGGATTTCCCAAGAAATCACTCTTACAATCTTACATAAAGAATGTGTCAAAAGTCTTAGTTTAGTAGAAGTTTAGTCGGTCAGTACACTAGCGCTTATTGTTGTTAAGTAGTTTCAGTCATGTCTGACTCTTCACGACCCCATTTGGGGTTTTCTTGATAAAGGTCATGGGATGGTTTGCCATTTCCTTCTCCAGCTCATTTTACAGATAAGGAAACTGAGGCAAACAGGGTTAAATGATTTGCCCAGGGTCATATAGCTAGTAAATGTCTGAGGCCACAGGAAGATGATTTTTACTGACTTCAGGCCTGAAACTCTATCCACTGTACCACCTAGCTGCCCCAGCATTTCTTAAGCACCTACTGTGTGCCAGGCACTGCGCTAAGTTCCAAAGACACAAAGAAAGGCAAAACAAACAAACAAGGAGCTCCTGCTTTCAGGGAACTCACAGTCTAATGGAGGAGACAACATTCTAACAACCACGTACAAATGATATATACAAGATAAATTATTAAATGTAATCATTTAATTAAATGATTATATTTAATTATTTAATTAAATTATTAAACTGCATGAAAAGTTTTGGGATATCCTGTATAAGTATACCATTGCGACAATGTTATAGTATTTATGGAATATAAGTTTTGGTATACCAAACTGTTAACTAGTATGTTTCATGTTAACTAAAAATATTCACTATTATGTGAGTCATTCTAAATAACCATCAATAGAAAATCCTCAGTGTTCGTTAGCTTAGGGAGTACTTGATCCTTATACTGTTCCCTGTCATAATACAGGACATCGAGGGGCGCCATAGTGCACAGAGCTCTGGGCCTTAAGTCAAGAAGACTGACCTTTTCCTGAGTTCAAATCTGGCCTTAGACACTTATTAGCTGCGTGAACCTGGGTAAATCGCCTACCCCTTTTTGCCTCAGTTTCCTCATCTGTGAATGAGCTGGAGAAGGAAGTGGCAAACCATTCCAGTATCTTTTCCAGGGAAACCCCAAATGGGGTCATGAAGAGATGGACATGACTGAAACAACTGAATGACAACATCACAATACAGAATTAAAACTACATGAGTTTGGAATTTCCTGTTACCGCATATAATTTCTGTTATAGTCGCCACTTTTGTAACTGCATGCATTTGTATGACACATTTTTAATGGGTCATGATAAGCTTTAACATTTTAAGTTTAGCAATGAATAACTTTTTACCTCTAATATGATGTGTAAGATAAAACTATTATGGAATATGCCTATTGGAATTGGAGCAAAAACTATTAAAATTTTCAGTTTTGCTCTCCAAAAAATTTTCATTGACATTTTCTCTAGTATATCTTTCTACATATTGGAGAATGTTAATACCACATTTTATCACCTAGTAAGCTGTAACTTGTGGTAGGAAGTACCTAAGGAAAATTATTACCTGGCCAAAGAGAAGATTCTATTTTGTAGGATAAAACACAACATCCATGACTTAGAATTTAAAGCTCTACAGAATCTGGCTTTCTAGTTTTGTTTCATATTATTTGCCTTTATTCACTCTTCATTCTAGTCAACTGGCCTGCTAGCTGTTCTTCATGTTGAAACCCATCTCCTATTCTGTTCCATTCACAAGTCATTTTCTGTTTGGAACATTCTTCCTTCTCATCTCCACCTGGTAAAATTTCTAACTTCCTTTAACACTTACTACTTGGTAGAGAAAACAGAAGCCTTTATAAAAGATTTCCCTTAGCTATTACCAACCTCTACCTCTTGTAATTGCATTTATTTACTAATACATATATGTTAGCCAACTAGCATTTATTAAACACCAGTTATCTACATGCAGAGGGGACTGTGTTAAGTGCTTCTTGAGAGAAGGGGCCAGTTCATTTTGTCTTTTTATCCCCAAAACTAGCATAGCACTTTGCAGAGAACAGGTGCTTAAGAAATGTTTGTCCAATTTTTTGAATTCAATTGGTGGATGTGTTAAAGGTAGAACTTTTTTTTTTACAAGTGTCTAAGACTGACGCCTTGTAACATAGTTGATGGCACTGAGTTTAGAAATGACAGCACTCTTGAAATTGGTTGGTATGAAAATACTGACAGACAAATACACTGCAAAAATCAACAGACGGTCATTGGCATATCTACTGTGTGAAAAGTACTGTGTTACGTAATGGAAGAGCCAATCCCTGCTTTGAGCTGGTAAGCTAGTTGGGTAGACAAGGTCTAAAGAAGTTAAATAACAATATGTTTCTGTATTTTCATACTTCTGTGGGGAAGAGGAAGGGAGGGCAGAAACATTTATTATGTACCTGCTATGTGCCAGGCACTTTACAGATAATCTCCTTTGATCCTCACAACTCTGGAAGGTAGGTGCTATTATTATCCTCATTTTACAATTGAAGAAACTGAGGCAGACAGAGATCAAATGATCTGTTCAAGGTAACACAGCTAGTAAGTGCCTAAGCCAGGATTTGAACTTGGGAATTCCTGTCTCTAATCCCAGTGCTTTATTCACATAGCTGCCTCAACTGTGGCAATATAATCTTATCACAGTTGTAACTCCTTCCAGTGAATCAGTCAAGTATTTATTAAGCCCCATGGTTGGTGCTGGAAATACAAATGAAATAAATGAAACAATCCCTACCCTGAAGAAACTAGTTTACCAGATAAGGCAGCCAATACATGCCCTCGCCTTCTTTCTGACACTCATCCATGTCCTCCCATAAATACTGCACAAGGGATCCACCTAACATGCTAAGGAATTTCTAGTGTGACATTTTAACATGAGGCAGGTAACTGGTGCAGGATGTGGGTCATCCCTACGTTTAAGTCATGGATGTATCTCTGGTGACATCCTTAATGATAATTTTCCTGCTCATTTCTTCAGTGATAATATTGCAACCTATTCACATTCCATGTGCTTCTCCATTGCTCTTTGACCCTCAACATTATTCCTTTGGAGACCATGGTATTCTGAGAATCAGAGATATATACAGCATTGCCAGAAGAATAGTGATATTTTAAAAAATGGTTCATTATCTCAGGGAGAAACATGGTTCATTAAAAATAAGTGCACAATCTCACAAAGACAATATGCTGGCTCATAGTGAACTCTGCTGGCTATCCTGGCTTATAGAGGGAAGCCTGCTTTCTCTTCATGTTCATTTCCAGTCCCCACAAAGCAACAATATAACAATACCAACAATAGCTAGCATTTATGTTCTGCTTAAAAGTCTTCAGAGTGCTTTACAAATTTTATCTGATTTTCTACTCAAATAATTGCCAGCCTTGAAACACAAGAAGTATCAGGATCAAGACAGTGCGTGATTAATTGCTAAATGAGTGTGATAGACAATGAATTACTAACACCTTAGAAGACAGAGACAACAGGGAGCCTGATAAGGGACTGAACTGGATTACTAACCACAGAAAAGAACAAACTTGAAAGAAATTATTAAAAAAAAATAATTGAAAGAACTTAAGAATAAAAAATGATTCTCCAGATTTGGAGCCTAGGGGATGGGCAGAGATAATGACGGTTCAATGAACAGAAATAGAGAAGTCAGGAAGGGGATTGAGTTTTGGTGGAGGAAGATAGAGTTCCTTTTTAGAAACTTTGAGTTTAAGACGCAAACTCAATATCCAAGTGACACATCAGCTTCAAAGCTAGAGGAAAGTCAGGGCTACCAATGTAGATTTATTAGTCATCATAATTGAAATCATGGTTATAGGTATGCCAGTGGAGAGTTTGTGAGCATTTAGAAAGAGGAATAGAGTTCAGCATGAGCCAGCATGTGTTCATTAAGAACATGACAGAGAGACTAGCTGCATTTCCTTTTTTATGGTCTGTGTTTATTAGACTAAATCAGATGGATGCTGTAGTCATAATAAACTTGGATTCCAGCATAACATCTGAGTAAGTCTCTCACAATGTCCATTTGGGCAAGATGGAGAAAAGTGTATCAGATGATAGTACAGTTAGATTGGTTTGGAACTGAGCAAAAAACTAGACACCCCCCCCCCCGGCAAAGTTCAGTATACATAAAAGAGCCCTAAGTGAATTTGATTATTGAAGATAACTTGGAGAGAGACAGAATGATTGAGTCAGGAAGATCCCAGAGGATGTAGAAAGTACTGAATTGAGAACACCAGTGTAAGTATTGGCTTTGAAAAGAAATATTTCTTCTGGAAAAAAAAAAGGTTAAAAAAATAGGATAGCAGTGCAATAGAATTACCATGTTTAGTGTCTGGTAACTTTTTTATTTATTGTATTTTCACTGGGGTGGGGGAAACTTTCCTCTCAAGTTTAGAGACTAGTTTTTATTGAAAGGAATTAGAGGACAGCTGTGATGTTAAATTCCTCCAGAATAGCTTTTTTTTTTAAAAGGAGATTATTGATCCATTTGGTTTCATGTTAGTCAAGGAGAATGCAAAAGTTATAGTTCATTTAGATAGCTATAATAGGTGAACGGTAAAGATTTCCCGCACCCCCCCCCCCGGCAGTGGCTATTGTTTGTTTTTAGAATCAGGTATTTTAAAAAACAACTTTAGTTTAAAATCATGTAAATAGGTAGGAAAGAAGTAATATATATTAATGACTCTATAAATAAAATGTTATGGAAAACCATGACTCATTTCTGGAATAAATGTGGTTACAATGTAGTCACAGTGCATGAAATATTTAAAAATTTCCTGAATAAATTCTGCTTGACTGATCAATCTAGTCACTTCAGCAAACCTTGCCATTACCAGAATCTCAGTTTATATATTTTTCTTATGTGTATATATATGTATTTTTCATGTTCATTGTCTTAATTGCTCCTTCAGATTATCATTTTGTCAGGTATAGAAGTAATCTGCCTCCCTATCTCCCCAAAGCACCTCTGACACTGTTCTGTTTAGATAATGCATAATACACAACTGTTAGCATATTACAAATATTATTACAAAAATATTAGCGCCACTCCCTCCAACTATGCTTACCTTTGCAACCTGAAGTATCAGCCTCAGAGGCTGCCTTCTCACTACTCCTGTAAGAGTAGCGCTCATGAATCACTGCTTAATGCGCTTCCCATTGATTATGAGCCAGAATTATTTTACAGAAAAAGTACTAAGCAGGTGTAACAAGTACAGTTGTTATAGGCACAATCCTCCCAGACCAGGAGTGTAATCCTTGCACACCAAGGGGATCCATAAGGGATGTGCTGGAGCCAGCATGAACTAGCTTGCAAAAGCTGGAAATTTTCAATGTGGGAATTTGGCAAACACACTACAAACCAGGGCTTGATTTATTGTTTTATTGATTTTCTAGACTTAAGAAAGTGATGAAAAAGTGTCAGTAATGTAGGGATGTCTGTGTATTTTTTCTTTCCCGGAGAGCCAGTTGTTAAACATTTACCAGTACACTGTTGGCATGGATAATAGATCATATGATCAGAGCTAGAAGTAGCCTGGAGTTATCTAGTCTATCTCCCTCATTTTGCAGATGAGGAAACTAACACCCGTAGAGGTTTAGTGACTAGACCAAGGTCCCAAAGGTGGCATGTAAGCTTTCAGACATAGAATTTGAACTCAGGTCTCCTTACTCCTGAGGCAGCATTTTTACCACTTTGTGCCTTTTAGACTAGGTAGGGTTGAGGGGCAGAGGTGGCATTTACTTGAAAATATATCATTGGAGAAGGCAGGTATTATGTAACTTTTCACATAAGTTTTTAAAATCTTTCAAACCCCAGAAATGTTCACTAACCTCATGAAACATTTTAGCTCCTAGGATATCCGACGTTTAACTACATACCATTTCATGAGAATTAACATAATAACCTATTTTAAAATAGGTTATATAAACTCTAGGAAGTGGCATTATGCAAGAAAGATGACAGCCTCCCTCTCCCAAGTCTTATGCAAACACTGTAACTATGTTTTCTTTCTTTAGTTTTAGACTAAAAAGTAGACAACCCAATTATTTAGGCAGCCCAAATGAAGACATCCTTATTCCTTCAGGATTTTACATTTGAAAAAAAAAAAACTAAAAATTATCTTTTATAAAAAAGAAAGATATTGTTATAATCTACATTTTATTGTTTTCAGATGTGATCTTAACGCTGGTATATATTATTATTTTGATTTTATTTAGATGTAAGAGAAATGCACATCATGAAAAATGCTGCTAAGTGTTACCTAGAGGCTAAGCCTGCTCTTTATTTGATCCCTCTTTGAGTAGGAAGACAAACTCCTGAAAAAGACTGTGAACAAGACCTTTGCCTCAAAACCTCTTTGAATAAAGAGGAGGGGAGTTTTCCAAATAAACACCCCTGATTAGCAATCAGTAAGTTATTCTTGTTCACAGACAAAAGCCTCTTAATTGTTTGTTACTAGGTCAAGTTTCTACCCTGCCCTATTTTTAATCCAGCTAGCGTCATTGAAATCTACAATAAAGGACTTTTCAGTCTAGATATTGGAGAATAATTTAGATGGGAGCCAGAAAAAAACAAAACAAAACAGCAAAAGGGACATCAAAGAAAATTAAATGATCAAATGATCGTGCAAAAAACATACTCTCCCAAAATATACTACCAAAAATGCTATACAACACATCTAGTGTAATGGAAACAATACAAACAGAAAAGGGAATGTGGCGGAATGTCTGCAGAAACAGAAGAAATTAAGCAAGAATTAACACTGGTTAACAAAAACAAAGTAAGATATTGAAAAAAAGTTTTGTTTGGTTTTTTAAATCATGGGAAGAACTTTACCTAGAATTTAAAAAGAGGCAAAAAAGTCAAGTCAATATGCATTCATTAAATACTTCCTGTGTGCCAGGCACTATTCTAGTAAGAAGGAAAGCTAAAAGAACAGCCCCTGCCCTCAAGGAATTTATAGTCTAATGGGAAAAAATGTGCACACAACTATGTGCCGGTAAGATATATACAAGTTAAATTGGGAGTGACCTCAGAAGGAAGGCGCTAAGATTAAAGAGGACCAGGAAAGGCTTCTTGTAGAAAATGGGACTTATTTGATGAAAGGCAAGGAAATCAGGAGTCAGAGATGAGGTTTGAGAAAGTTCTAGGGATAGGTAAGAGCCACTGGAAAAAATAAGGAATATTAAGGGGGCCAGTCCAGCGTCACTAGATCTCAGAGTAAGTTGAAAGCTGTAAAGCGTGAGGTGACTGAAAAGGGAGGACGAGTCCAGGTTAACTAAGGGCTTTAAAAAGCTTTTCCTTGTGCTAGGGTGGCGTTGATTTGTCACAGACAGGGTTTCTGGGAGGCCAGACATCTGGCCTTCAAGGGCAGAGACGTGACAAAAGATCCAGGAGGCAGTGATTTTGTTAGATGAGATAAATATTGAGACTATAATAGAAAATTAGAAATAATAAAAAGAGCAGGCAAACAGCAGACTTACTCCAGCAGACAACAGTATTGTAGATAATGATGTCTAACATTTATATAGTGCTTACTATGTACCAGATACTGTTCTAAGCGCTTTACAGTTATTAACTCATTTGATTGGGAGGTGGGTGCTATTGTTATCCCTGTTTTACGATGAAGAAACTGAGGCAAGCAGAAGTTAAGTGACTTGCCTAAGGTCACACAGCTGGCAGACATCTGAGGCTGGATTTGAAATCAGGTCTTCCCTGTTCCTGGCAGCACCCTATCCGCCATACCATTTTGTTACTTTTTGTTGTTGTTCAGTCACATCCAACTCTTTGTGACCCCTTTTGGGGTTTTCTTGGCAGGGATGCTAAAATAGCTTGCCATTTCCTTCTCCAGTTCATTTTTCATCTAAGGTAAACAGGGTTAAATGACTTGCTCAAGGTCACACAGCTAGTGTCTGAGGTCAGATTTGAACTCAGGAAGATATCTTCCTGACTCTAGGCCCTGTACTCTATCCACTGTGCCACCTAGCTGCCCCCTATAAAATATGTAATAGATACTATATATAAAGAACATGCAGTAAAGATTCAGAGAATACATAAATTATCCAAAGAATTGGGGAGGGGTCAAGTAGGTAGCGCAATGGATAGAACACAGGCCCTAAAGTCAGGAGGACCTGAGTTCAAATTTGACCCCAAACACCTAACACTTACTAGCTGTGTGACTCTGGGCATGTCACTTAACCCCAGTTGCCTCACCAAAAAAAAAAATCTTTCCAAAGAATTGGGGAAAATGTAGGCTTATTTGACGGACCTGGTATATGGGTCAGAGTGCGACCATCTCTGATATCCCAGAGAATGGGGGGGGGGAGAATAATCCAATCACAGTATTCCAGGAAATCATTAAAGAAGACTGAATAGGACTAACAAAAATCAGCTATACCATGTAAATAGAAAGAAACCAGAGAAGAATCCAAGAATCTATTCTCATACACATAAGAGTGAAACACCAAAATTATAACAAGGGAAAAATGCTTCAAACTGACACACTTCACTATGTGTGAAATCTTTAATGAAGGAACATTAATCAGGGCCTTGTGGGGTGCTTGGGAAAATTGGAATATTCCACATACAAAATACAAGAGCGTGGACTTTTAACTCAGAGTGACCTACACGGCAGAACTCAGTATCATGTTTCCAGACAGAAGATGGGCAGTTGGGAAGCAGTTCTAGATTTAGAGGCCGAAGGTATCCTAGAGGTCATCTAGTCTAACTCCCTCATTTTGAGGAAATTCCTCATATGTAAAATGAAAAGATTCAAAGAGATGGCCTCCAAGGTCTCTCCAGCACCTATTTCACTATGACACACGGTCAAAAGACCTGTGTGCTTCAGTGAAGTCATCCAAGAATAACCTGGCTTTTCAGGCAAGAAGAAAAATGCTTAAAACAATTCACTGGGCTCTGGACTCAGGAGGACCTGAGTTCAAATTCTGATTCAGGCACTTGACATTTATTAGCTGTATGACCCTGAGCAAGTCACTTAACCCCATTGCCTAGCCAAAAAACCAAACAAAAACAATTCACAGTTCTCACATCAAGATAAACCAGTTGCAAATAATAACGATGATAGCTTACACATGTATGACACATGAAGATTTGCAAAGTGCTTTCTACATATATCTCATTTCATCCACTAAACAGCCCTATATACATTCTGTTATTATCTCCATTTTACAGATAAACTGAGACTGAAAGAGATTTAAGTAACTTGCCCAGAGTCACACAACTAAGTAATTAATTGTCTGAAACAACATCTAAACTTTCCTCTTCTGGACTCCAGGTCCAGTGCTCTGTCGTTTCAGAAGGGTTTTTTCAGAGAAAAGAAAAACAGGAGGGAGGAGGAGGGGCAGTAATGAGGTCCCAAGATGAGGAAGGAAAGTCATGGATATGAGGGCATCTAGTGCAGCTTTCTCATCTTGCAAATAAAGAAATTTAGTCCGAGGTTAAGTGACTTCTCCAAGGTCATGCAAGCAGTAAATGGAGAACTGGAATCTAAATCTAGTCATTTGATTCCCAAACCAGCTCTTTTTGTGAAGGAAGTAAGGTGATCTCAAAGTAAAACTCCTTTCTTTGGTGAAGGAAGAGTCAAAGTTAAAGAAACCTACATAGTTAATAATATATGATAGGAGAAAGTTGTTAAGTGATTTTGTAAATTTGAAATTAAAAAAAAATGTTTCCTTCCAACAAAATGGTTGAAGGAAAAATAAAAGTATGAGAATTAAATTTACTGATTACAAAGCTAAATGCCAATAGACTAAACCCTTCAGTGAAAAATAGAAGGAAAAGAATATTGTATTTGTCCCAGCAATAGAGAGAATAAAGAATTTATTTTTTTTAAATGGGAAGTTATTAGAAGGAACAATCCATGTGTTGAAAACATAAGCTATAAAATAAAAATAGGCTGGGGGAAAATATTTGTAGTAAATATGTAGGATAAGGGCCTGATCCAGAATCTTATATGTATGTACCTATAGGCATATGTACATATATACATATATAAGGTAGCTCGGTGGCACAGTGGTTAGAATGTTAGACCAGGAAGTCAGGAGGACCTGAATTTAAATCTAGCCTTAGACATGTACTAGCTGGGTGACCCTGGGCAAGTCTCTTAACCCTGTTTGCCTCAGTTTTCTCATCTGTAAAAGGAGCTGGAGGAGGAAATGGCAAACAATTCTAGTATCTCTGCTAAGAAAACCCCAAATCGGGTCACAAAGAATCGGACACAACTAATTAACAACCACCACCAAATTTTTTTTAGATTAAAACATATATGTGTGTCTATGCATATGTATAGATATACATGTATATTTGGATGTGTAAGTATACTCGCTAGGGGAGCAATGGCTAAATCAAATAAACAGACAATTTTTGGAGGAAAGGGAAAAAAAGCTACTGAATGATCACATGAAAGGATTCTTAAATTCCCTAATGCGAAGCAAAATAACCTTCAACTACCATTTTATGAACGAAGGAAAGGAGGAATGAATAGAAAAATCATCTATGAAACTTTTACTGTGTGCCAAACTTTGCTAAGTGCTGGTGATACAAATAGGAAAATTAAAACTAAAATATTGAAAAGTAGGAAAAAATGAAGAAATTTAATATCTTTGGGCTTGTATAGAAATAGACACTCTGGTGCCTTATTAGTGAGTCTCTCAACTCGTACAAATATTTTGAGAGCACCTTTGTAATGTACAGGAAGAATAACAAATCTTGTCATACCATTTGATCCAATATCAAGTCTTAATCCAGAAAATATTGTGATAAGTTAAAAAAAAAAGTACTTAATAGGGCCAGGTGGTGAAGTAGATAGAGCTCCAGCCTTGGAGTCAGGAGGACCTGAGTTCAAATCCAGCATCAGACACATGGCACATTATTACTAGCTATGTGACTGTGGGCAAGTCACTTAACCCCGACTGCCTCATCAAAAAGCGGGGGGGGGGGGACGACTTATTTCCACAAAAATGTTAAAAGGCATATGAAAGAATGTATTTCTTTGTAATAGTAAAGAATTAGAAACCACCTGTAAGTCTATCAACTGGAAAATGGATGAGTAAATTATGATGTATTAATCTAACATATTATGGTATTTTAAAAAAAGACAAATATTAATATAAAAGGTATAGAAAATGATGATAATAATAATGGCCAGCATTTGGTTGAGAGAGGTTAAAAGACTTGCCCAGGGCCACCCAGCCAGTAAATGTCTAAGGCAAGAATCAAACTCAGGTCTTCCTGACTCGGTACTCTATCCCCAAGTGTCCTATTTGCCTCACATCTTAATCAAAGTGCTGGAAAACAAAATCAAGAGGAACCAGAATTGTATGCATATTGACTTTTGTTCAGTCATTTCAGTTGTGTTCGACTCTTTGTGACCCCATTTGGGGTTCTCTTGGCAAAGATACTTAGAATGGTTTGCCATTTCCTTCTCTAGCTCACTTTATAGATGAGGAAACTGAGGCAAACAGCAGGGTGAAGTGACTTGCCCAAGGTCACATAACTAGTAAGTGTCTGAGGCCAGATTTTAATTCAGTCTCTCTGATTCCATATCCAGTGCTCTACACAATGCACCACCTACTTACCCATATTGACTGTTACAGTATAAGAAGAAAATAAAGGCACCTGCAGTGAGCTTAGACTAAGACAAGGAGCAGACGCAGACCTTTATTTGTTGTCTTTGAATTTGGCTCTTTTCTATTAAATACTAAAGGACGTATTGTAAGTTTACTCCTTATTTGGCATGTTTATTTGGTTATTTGTCTTGGTTGGTGGTTATTAAAGTTTTAAAAAATTTAATGTTGCTAAAGAAAGAATGGATAGGGGGAACACTCTGTGAGAACAAATCACCCAACACACACTTTGGACACACTGGGCTTGTGTGTTAACGCTAGCTAAATGGGTTTGAATTCTTTGGTGCTGCTTCTATCTAATACATGTGATTAATTATTTTTCCTTATCATCATGCTCAGTATTTTAAAGCTACCCACATAAAAGGAATGAATTGGCCCTCTTAACATTTGTGGAAGGGAACTAAATTTGAAACTGTCTTAAATACTGAGATTAAAGGGCAGTTCAGCACAAGTTTATTATAGTCACCTAAATGAGGTCCAAGTAAACATAAACTGTGAGACTCAGGTGTAGCTGTAATAACGTTTGCCATGGAAATAGGAGCATAAACCATTTGTCATTCGGTACATGAACTCGGGCCCTAAGCACATTCTTTTCCCACACTGATTTCATATTTCATTTGCTGAATCATTTTGGCGGGAATAGCGCCTTATACATGCATATGCATATATATATATATATATATATATATATATATATATATATATCCCGGAATCCATACGCCGACTTTTGTTTTCCCTTTGGAAGAAGGGAGGGGATTTAGATTTCTCCCTTCAGGCCCTTCCAGTTGAACAAAGCCTTTTGAAGCATCCATGTTGTTTCAGTTGGCAGAGGTAAAATTAAAATTCTGGTGATTAATTACCACTGCTGCAGTTGGGAGGAGTAGCTCCATGTGGTGATTGCCAGCCTAAGAGGCAGAGGATAGCACAGTCCTAATTAGCATTGTTGTTTATAGAAGTGTTAAATTAACCCTTTCCTGTCATGAATCCATATCCATATATATATATATATATATATATATATATATATATATATATATATAGGCACTCACTTTCCAAGCAAATTTTCCAGGCCTGTTCTAAAGCAGTTGGCTCATATGATTCCAATGGTAGTGTTAGAATCCCTTTGGTGCAGTTGGAGTACAGACCTGGGAAATAGGTCTGGTGCAGGTCATGCTAATGAATTTGCATGTGGGGCTTTAAAGAGGGTTATTACTCACTTTGATAATAAAACAGTCTGTAATTTATACAAGAATGCGTTGCTTCAAGGCCTAAACTAACAGCCCACTTTCTATCCAAGGTAGTTTGACTGGATTGACGGCATATGTTCATCCATTATTTTGTGCAGTGTCATTTTTATTCACTTGATTTTTATCTGAAGCGGTAACTGTGTGTCTTTCATGTTGTATATGCACTTTCTGTAGTATTCATACTCATTCCCTTGATTCCCATCAAATTATTGGTAATTACATTTTTTTCCCTTAAAAGGGAAACAAACTATTACACTCTAGGGTATGAGGTACTTACTAGTGGAATACATATAGGCAATTTGATGGAGCCAAAAGAATGTATTTAGAGTCACTCTTGATAGCAAGAATGGACTAGTCTCTTAACATCTGTGACCCTTGGTTTCTTCAGTTGAAAAGTGAGACTAGTGGCACCTATAGTATGTGCTTCATAGGGTTGTTTTAAGGATCAAATGAGTTATTACATATAAAGTGCATTGTAAGCTTTAATTAATTCCAGCTAACTAATTAGATAGACAAATATAGATAGAGCATGTATTAAGTGGTAACTATGATGTCACTTGAATTAGAGTTTTTTTTAAACTGTGATTTCGGATATGTGAGGTTTTATCAGAACATTGTTATGAAAGGAGATTTTAGCAATGAAGAAAGATCATTTGCCACTTCTGGGAGAAAAAGTCTCTACTCTGAGGGCTGTTGTGGTAGCTGTCTGTGTATCTGACGTAGCTAATGGGAATATATATATATATATATGTGTGTGTGTGTGGTGTGTGTATGTATGTATGTATGTATGAATGAATGATCTTCCCGGAGCACCTGCAGGATTGAGAACCAGACTCAAGGTTCATTGGATCTACTCACAAAGACTCAATATTTATAAAATGGCAGCATGATGTAGCCAAGAGAACATTGGTTTTGGAGTCACTCTTGATAGTAAGAATGGGCAAATCCCTTACTGTTTCAGAATCTTGGTTTCCCCAGTTGAAAAATGAGATCAATGATGCTTATAGTATGTGCTTCACAGAGTTGTTGTGAGGATCAAACGAGTTGTTGTATGTAAAGTGTAGTGTAAATTTCAAATCATTAAATTATTTCAAACTAACTAATTAAATAGAGAAATATGCAGGTAAGCAGACAGATGGATAGATGTTACTGTTCAGTTATTTCAGTCATATCTGGCTCTTTGTGACCCCGTTTTCTTGGCAGAGATACTGGAGTGTTTTGCCATTTCCTTCTCCAGCTCATTTTACAGATGAGGAACTGAGGCAAACAGGGTTAAGTGACTTGCCTAAGGTCACAGCTAGTGAGTGTTTAAGGCTGGATTTGAACTTAGATCCTCCTTGAGTCTAGGTCCTGTGCTTTATCTACTGCACCACCTAGCTGCCTAGATGGATGGGTAGATAGACAGACAGACAGATAAAGAACATTTATTAAATGCTTAATATGTATGTGCCAGGCACTGTGCTAAGCTCTAAGGATCTATATAAAAGCAAGCAAGACAATCCCTGTCCTCAGGGAGCTCATATTCTATAGTATTAGTAAATTAACAAATAAAAATAATAAAATAAATGATACCGTAAAATTAAAACCTGTATCATTTCTCTAATAACTTTAAACTTTGTAGCAACAACAACAACAAAAATCCTGAAAAACTGGAGAGGTATAGGTAAATGAGTATTTTCCTTGCTTCAAGCTGAAGGTCACAAATTTGGAAGAGAACAGAGGATATGAAAAGGAAGCAGTTGGCTGCATAGATGGTATTAAAGGATTTGGTTTTCTTGGCTGTGGCTTAACCAAATGCCAGAATGATGGACTCTTGGCAGGGGATACAATGCATCTCACAAAACCCAGGAAGAACATCTGATAGGAGACTAGACAAAAAAGGGCTGTAAACTGAAATTTGAGAGGGATGAAGAAGGTCTAGATAGAAGTGTAAAATAAGAATGAAGCATAACCAGTATGCTAAAGGAAAAACCCACAGGATTTAGTATCAGGAATAATACCTGTGACCTCAGATATGTATGAATCAGTGAACAGATTATAGGTAATCAATAAAACCAATTTAAAATCTGAACACAAGACACATACTGTTGTCATCAGTACTTGTACTGAGACTTGGAAAGATGCTGCTAATGACCTTTAATCCCTCAGTAGAATGAATTGTAAAAAGTACTAATTGGGCACTTAGTATGTTCCAAGCACTCTGCTAAGAAACTACAGAAAAAGAGGACAGTCCCAGCTCTCAAGGAACTCATATTCTTCTGACAAGCGGGTTGGGGAACATAGGAAGGATCAGCCCACCAGTGTTAAGAAGGGGAGAGTGAGCCTAAGCATCCTAAAGAAGCAGGAATTTGGTTTCCTTCCAGCTGGGTGGGGATTGAGACATTGGTAAATACATTGGGTAGACTAGTAGGGTCCCTAGTTGGCTAGTCTAGCTGGAGCCATCCAGACATGTCCAGAGATAGACTGTCGCATGACCTAGAGAAGGATGATCCTTTTGGCGCCAGCTCAGATACAGTTAGGACACAGTAACAATACCCAGGGCAGCTGGGTGGTATAGTGGATAGAGCACCAGGTCTGGAGTCAGGAAGACCTGAGTTCAAATGTGACATCAGACACTTACTAGCTGTGTAACCTTGGGCAAGTCTCTTAACCCTGTTTGCCTCAATTTTCTTATCTGTAAAATGAGTTGGAGAAGGAAATAGCAAACCACTCCAGTGTCTTTGCCAAGAAAACCCCAAATGGGGTCACGAGGAATCAGACATGACTGACTAAAAACAAGTGACTAAAACAATGGCCACTAGTAAGCCATTCCTACTCCCTACTCTATTCACCTATATAATGTCAATGACTTACCATACTACTTAGGCTAGGATATACAATGTGCAAGAGAAATACAGGCATACTTTGGAGATAATGCAGGTTCAGTTCCAGACCACTGCAATAAAGTGAATGTGCAATAAAGTGAGTCACACAAATGTTTTGGTTTCCCAGTACATGTAAAAGTTACATTTATTCTGTACTGTAGTCTATTAAATGTGCAATAGCATTAGTCTAAAAATATATACGTACCTTAATTAAAAATACTTTATTGCTAAAAAATGCTAACCATCATTAGAATCTTTAGTGAGTCGTAATCTTTTTGCTGGTGGAAGGTCTTATCTTGATGGCTGCTGGCTGATCAGGGTGGTGGTTACTAAAGGTTAGGATAGCTGTGGGGATTTCTTAAAATAAGACAACAATGAAGTTTGTACTTCAGTTGACATGTCCTTTCACAAAAAATTTCTCTGTAGTATGTGATGCTGTTTGATAGCATTTTACCCACATAGAACTTTCAAAATTGGAGTCAGTCCTTTCAAACCCTACCACTGTTTTATCAGTTAAGTTTATGTAGAATTCTTCAATATTGTTGTGTCTCAGTGGAGAGGGAAGACTGAGGAGAGGGGGAGAGATGAGGCAACAGCTGGTAGGTGGAACATCCAGAACACACACACACTGATTGATTAAATTCACCATCATATATGGGAGTGGTTTATGGTGCCTCAAAACAAATAGAATAGTAACATCAAACATCACTGATCACACATCACCATAACAGATATAATAATGATGAATAAGTTTGCAATATGTTGATTGCCAAAATGTAACACAGAGACATGAAGGGAGTATGTGCTGTTGGAAAAATGGCACCAATAGACTTGCTTAAAGTAGGATTGCTATAAACTTTCAGTTTGTTTAAACACACACACACACACACACACACACACACACACACACACATATGCAGTATCTGCAAGCACAATAAAGTGAAATGAAATGAAATAAAACCAAGTATGCCTGTAGATCTATTATAGGAGTAGGGTGGAATATTCAATCTTACATGGATTTATATCTATCTAGGACTCTATTAACCTGTTAGGGCAGCTTGGTGAAGAGTTTTGGTTAAGGATAACAGGCGAGATGGATAGAGCTGCTGACGATGATATATTATAGACTGCTTGGCGAAATAGAGGATGTGCATGATTCTCTCCTAATCCATAAGACTGACTGGTGGATTGGGGGGCCCAGACTTCAGCTTTCCAAAATTCTGTCGAAAGCATAATTTTGCTAAAACCAGGGCACTTGACAAGTTCTTAATAATTTTATTTTTTAGAAGAGAGAAGGCACCATATGAAAAACTACTACTCTGGATATAAGTCTGGTCACCAAGGGGATGTATTAGGGAATGTGATAGGAAATTACAGTAACTTTAGGATAAAATGGCTGCATGCTCCTGAGGCAGCATTGGGCGTGCTTGGACTTGTAATGTAGACTTTAGGGGAAAAAAGGGATATAAAAAAATTCATAGAAATATAAATATCTCTTGAGCACTTAAAAAAAAGATATGACTTAAGAGGGATTTTAGGCTTTAAAATGTATGATGTTGACTGAAACAATCATAAATAATTTCAGTAAAAAAGAAAAAGGAAGAAATGTATACCAAAAGAGAACCTGGGTTCCAATCCCAACTTTGCCACTTAGTATGTGACCTCGAGTAAGTCACAACCTCTCTAAACCTCAGTTTCCTATTCCAGAAAATGAAGGCATTGGACTCATTAGTTCTGTGTTTAGATCTGGCCCTAAATCTGTAGTCATAGGAATTCACAAATGGTTGTACAATGATACCCAGAGTTTGATTAGTGAATCAATGTCAACTTGCAAAGAATTCTACAAGTTGCATGCCACTGCATTCTGTCTTTGTCCTGTCCCACTCAACGTCAAAAAATAAGTGACTTGGATAAAGACATTCAAATCATGTATATGAAATTTGCAGATGCTACAAAGCTGTTAAAAGAAGATAATTCATTGAAAAATAGAATCAATAAGTATTCACAGCCACCAAATTGATCTCACATTGTGACAGTAAACCAAATAGAATATTGAGGGATAATAAGAATTAATGGAAAGTCCTACATTTAGGTTAGAAAAATCATTTACAATAATTAAGGACAGAAGAGACCAGCCTTAGAAAGTAGTTCATGTGGAAAAGATCTGAGGATTATTATTATTATTAATAGTGTTTATTATAATAAAGATAATACAAGCAATAGTTATTTATAATAATGAACAATTATATAAAACTTTAGGATTTTCAAAGTGCTTTACCAATATTATTT
The DNA here is from genome assembly GCF_003287225.1 of Phascolarctos cinereus. NCBI lineage: Eukaryota > Metazoa > Chordata > Mammalia > Diprotodontia > Phascolarctidae > Phascolarctos > Phascolarctos cinereus. The sequence goes on from NW_027556098.1 coordinate 96,578,495, forward strand.
CATTTTATCCTAAAAACAACTCTTGTATATAAGAGCTAATATTATCCCAGTTTTATAGCAGAGGAAACAGAGACAAACAGAGTAAGTGGCTTGTCTGGGGTCACCCAGCTAATAAGTGTCTGAGGTTGGATATAAACTCAGGCCTTCCTGATTGCACATCCAAAACTTTATCCGCCACACCAACCAGCTGTCTTAATTGACCACAAGGGAGTTTTAATCAACTCAAAAGTATGACCTGGCTATTATAAATGCAAGTGCAGTTGCCAGCGGCCTTAAAAGAAATGTTGTTGTTGTTATTGTTTGTCCTTCGTTCTCAAAGAGGACCAGTGATAACTGGAGGGTGATGTCTTAACTTTCAATAGAAATGTAATATCCAGATGAATGGATATCCAAAGTACTGTGAGCTAATTAAGCTCTGTCTGGATGCTGCCCTTTAAGAGGAGTACTGACAAACTAGAAAACATTCATGAACAGACCATCAGGTGGAGAGGGAGAGGTCTAGAAATCATAGCACAGGAAGAATTGTTGAAAGAACTGGAAATATTTAGCTTGGGGAAAATAAGACTTAAGGACAACATAAGTTTTTTTTTTCAAGTATTTGAAGGTCTATGTGGAAGGAATGTATTATTTCTTGTAGCTCCAGAGAATAGAACCTAAAGACTAATGGCTGAAGGTATATGAGGTAGATTTCAGGTTGATAAAAGAATGCATTTTTTGCCAAATACAGCTGTCCAGCAGTAGACTTTTCATATCAAAGAATATCAAGTTCCCTTTCAAGTAGAACCTTGGAAACTGTCTGGGGTATTGGAGAAAGATATTCCCACAATAGGAGAGACAGTTAGGTCTGACTGATCTCAGAGACTTCTTAAAACTCTTAACATTCTGTGGTTCTTTGGACTTTATTAATAGTGATTTTTTTTTAGTTCTGATTGGTAGTTAATTTTCATTTTCTCCAAATATTTCACTGGATTTTTCAGTTTTGCTTACAGTAGCATCATTTTGTCATTCACTATTAAATGTTATCCAGTGGTGAGAAGCTTTTAAGTGTTTAGAGCCCAAAATGATTATATTAAACCACATCTGGTGTTTTGTCCAATTACCCACACTGGCAACATTATACCGTTTCCCAGAATAAATCCCCAATGTGACTGTCTACATTATTTCACTTTATTCATAGCCTAGGCTACAATTCAGTAGTGATGAAAATAATCATTTTGAATTATTTGAACTGAGTCTGAAGTTTACAAAGTGCTATTGGACTTGCTCAGATGCACCTGAATGGATGCAAGCTGTCATTGCCTTACTGTTAAAATCAACATTTCATAAATACTGCCTCTGCAGTAAAGAGCTTTCTGTACTGTGCATTGAAAGGCTATCTCAGAAATGATAGTTGAAAACCAGAAAGTTTCTTTTAGGTTCTGTGTTTCCAAACCTTTTTGTCAGTATTCTATATACAACATGTCATTTTATGTATATACACACACACTTGTATATGTATGTATATGTTTATACACATAAATATGTGCATATATGTATGTGTTGCATATATATTCCTTTAACCCTGTATACAAAAGTTATACATTGAAGAATTAGAGAGTACAATAAGCGTTTATTAAAAGTAACTGTATACAAGGCACTGTACTTAGTGTTAGGGAATACAAATTTGAAATAAGAAATAGACCTTTGGCTCAAGGAGCTTCCCATCAAATGTGGGGTCAAAGAATGTATGTGAAATAACTATGACATAATGGGTGGTCATTGCGTTGATCAGAGTTCTTAAGTTTTTCAAACTAACCCCTTTATTTTACTGTGATTCTTTTTTTTTCTTTTTTCTTTCTTTTTTTTTTAGCTAGGCAGTGGGGTTAAGTGACTTGCCCAGGTTCACACAGCTAGTAAGTGTCAAGTGTCTGGTCTGAGAAGCCCCTTTATTTTAAAGAGTAGGAAACTAAGACCATGAAAGTTTCAGTGACTTCCTGAAGTTCTCATAGCTATTAAGTAGGTAACAGTTTGACTTCATATCCTCTTATTCCAAATCCATTGCTATTTAAACTATACCACATTGCTGTCTGTTCCCACTGATACCACCCTAGGGAAGCACATTGTTACCACTCATGTGGCTTTTTACAATAGCCTAAGAATAGATCTTGCCTCTGCTTGCCAAATCATGATCCATATCACTTCCAAATTCATCTTCCTTATTCACAGATTTAGTCATGTCATATAATTATTCAGTATCCTTCAATGGTTACTTATTGCTGGCTGAATAAAGTTCAAACTCCTTTCTTTGCTTGTCATTTAAGATTCATAATAATCTGGCACCGTTATCTCTCTGGCCTTAATAACAATAATGGCTAGCAGTTATATAGTACTTTTAGGTTTTGCAAAACACTTTAGGTGTGTTATTTAATTTGATCTTCACAATTGTCTTGAAAAGTAGGTGTTATTATTATCCCCATTTTACAGTTGAAGGAAACCGAGGCAGACAGAGGTTGAATGGTTTGCCAAGGGTCTTAAAGTGTCTGAAGCTGGATTAGAATTCAGGTCTTCCTTATTCCAGGCCCAGCACTCTATCTACTGAGACATTTAATTGCCTTATTGATCTCCCTGCTTCCATCCTTTTCTCAATCTGTCCTCCATAAAGTTTCCAAAATTGGGGAGAGAGAGTAAATAAATGAGATATAAAAAAAACAAAGGAATCAAATTTCAAAAGGAAGAAAAATGGCCAAAATAGCATCCCTAGCATACAATTCTGACCACATAACAAAAACCTTCCTTCAAAACCTTCAGTGGCATTTTATTTTTTCTAGGATAAAATGTAGACCCTTTAGTCTTTAGGCCCTCTAAAATCTAGTGCCTAACTTGCTTTTTTGAGCATGTTTTATACCACCCCACCTTCACACACTACTACATGCTGTGGGACTGTTAGCTGTACTCCAAACTCAGCATGCCATGCCCATTGCTATCTCTATACTTGTTTGTATAGCCTGTCCCATATGCCTGGAATGTATGTTTTTTTAATTCTTGCCTTTTGGAACCCTTTTTTTTTTTTTTCACTTTTTGGTGAGGCACTTGGGATTAAGTGACTTGACCTCCTTAGTGAATCCTGGTTTCCTTTCTACCTATCTGTCTACTTTGCAATTTATTTTGAAACCAGTAGCAGAGACAGTATTAGAACCTAATTTTTCTGTTGCTCCACACTGCCTCCAAGTTTGAGAACAGATTAGAGAGGAAAGAGAAAGGAGACCAGAAAGCCAGTTAAGAAGATATTTTTGTTGTTCAGTCATTTTTCAGTCTTGTCCAACTCTTTGTGACCCCATTTGGGGTTTTCTTGACAAAGACACTGGAATGGTTTGCCATTTCCTTCTCCAGATCATTTTACAGATGAGGAAACTGAGGCAAACATCAAGGTTAAGTGACTTGCCCAGGGTCACACAGCTAGTAGGTATCAGAGGCCAGATTTGAACTTACAAACATGAATCTTCCTAACTCCAGATCTGGCATTCTGTCTACTACACTACCTAGATGCCTAAGAAGTTACTAAAATAATCCACACAAGTAGTGAAAAGGTCCTGAAATGGGTTGTTTTAGAGTGGGAATGGAAGAGAGAACTGATGAGATGGAGTGAAGGCCAGTTACAAAATGGAATTGGGTTGATAGGGCAGTCAAGAGAACCAGTTAGAATCTATCTCATGAACACTCCATGTCTTGCTGCCACAGGTATTCTCCATCTTGATGGTTTTCTGCAAGTTATCCATGGGAAAGTAGATGGTATAAGCTATCTATTGTTTCATAACTACAAGTGGATCAGCAACTTTCAATGGGAAAAGACAGGCCCCCAAACTATTTATCTTCTCCCAACTTGGAAAGTCCCTATTGTTTACTCCAATTAGAAGACAGATTGCTAATTTTATATCCTGGTTAATTGTTTTCCAATAATCAATTGGTTTTATGTTACTGTTTTTAATACATAAAAATATGTCTCATTCTGTATTTGAGGTCTTTGGACTGAGTGAGAAGTCCACTGACCCTTTATTCTATGTGTTTTGCCAATAAATCATATTGCTTGGATTGTTTCCTCAGTTATTATTAATTAACCATCGCAGTTTTGGTGAGCCTGCCAGGGACTAGGGATCCCTGATAAGGGATTAGGCAGAAGGAAGATTCAAAAAATCTTCTTGGTTTTGAGCTTATGTGCCTGGGATGATGGTGGTCCCATCAAAAGTATTAGAGAAGCTGGGAGAAGTGACTTGCCTCAGTTTCCTCATCTTATAGGGAGAAGATAATGAGTTCAGTATTGGACTGTGAATTTGAGATGGCAACAGGATAAGTAGGTGTGGAAATCTCACTTGTAGTTGTAAAGCATGGCTGAAATAATATACTGTGGAATACAGTGAGAAACTGGGGATAGCAATTAGATGTGGGAATCATCTATGTGGAGGTGATAATTAAAAGCATGAAAGCAGATAAATGATAGAAGAGAAAATATAGACAGTTAAAAGGGCCCATGTTTGAAGAAGAAGAGAGAGATGAGGAACTACCAAAAGTAAAAATTGTTAGAGTGCAGACTCTTAGTAATATGCTCTATAAAGATAAAGGAAATTAAGGCTTGGGGATGGGGAGGGGGAAGCCACTGGATCTGACAGTAAGCAGGTCATTTATGATGAAGAGAAAAGTTTCAGGAAGTTGATGAGTTGTGAGTTGACAGTGAGGAAAGAAGCAGTAAATTTAGACTAGTCCATTTAGGAGTTAGTGAAAGAGAGGAGAGATGAGAGCATTAAGAGGAATGGGATAACAGGGTCAAAATACAGCTATTTATTCATGTATTTATATATTTATTTAAATTTGAAGGAGGGGGTGGGTAGGGTAAGGGAGAACTGAGCATAATTTAGACAGGTTGAGAAGCCAATGAAAGATGAGAGAGAGAGAGAAGAGAGAGAGAGAGAGAGAGAGAGAGAGAGAGAGAGAGAGAGAGAGAATGAGAACATGAACATGAGAATGAATGACACAAAGATAATGTGAAACTTAAAATCCTATAGGCATAGGAGAGGCAGGGAGAGATTTAGCCTAATAGCTCATTCCTAATTTGTAGATTGTCCATTTTTTAAAAGTATGTTTTATACATTTTACAAAATCTGAGAGCTTGCCATGAAAGATATTTTCATTCCTATTTTAAATTGATTTACTGACATTTTGTGCCCTCATCATCGTGACCAGCCCGCTTAGTGAGCCCGTCTCCTCTAGGTTGCCACTATACAAACCAGACAATGTCAATGATGCCAAAAGTTCCCGTAGTACAATTTTCCTCTAATTGGTATTTTCAGCTTGATTAGTGAGAATGTATACAAAACAAGTTGCTATCTTTTTTGCTGGAGATAATATCTCTAAGTTGGAGTTCTAAGGTATTTGGGTGCTGGAAAAAAGAATAGAATGTTTGCCCTTAAGTTGCATTCATTTTGTTCCTGGCACCTTTTGAACTACTTTCATCAATAATAATAACTATGGTAATGGCTTTCTTCCTTAAACCCAAAACACTTTGCAGACAATACTCCAGAGATCACAGAGAGATGGTAGATATTATCATTATTTCCACTCTACCAACAGAGAAGCAAAGGAGAGCATGGCAAATGAAATAACTGGTTGAAGCTGGCTGCTAAAACTTATAGGTGCCTAGTACTACCAGGTGTCCGTGGTGAATAATGGCACCCATGAACTATTGTTGATGAAAATCACTAAAATATTTTGGGGAGAAGTAGACTAACTTATCCAATCACGATATTTTTATAAAAGGCTTATTATTATAGCATATAAAATTAATTTTAACAAATAGATAATAAAAATTGTTAGTAATTTTTCCTTTGGTTTTACTTTTTTTTTTTTTAGATGTGCCTAGCATCAGAAGGAGTAAAAGTCGAAGACTCAAAGGTGATGAAAGCAAAAGAATCAGAAAGGGAGAAGCATAGAAGAATCTGAGAAGGGAAAAGTAGAAAGGGAAATAAAAGTGGAGAAATCAGAGGAAGACAAGTTGCAGAAGAAGACAGAATTGGAAAAGCCAGCTGAAGAAATAGTCAAAGACTGCCCAAGTGTCAAAAACTTTGAGGAGATTAAAGTGGACCAAATGAATGAGGGAAAGAAGGAAGATGGTGAAGAGTCAAAAAAGAGGAGTTGAGGGAAGATAAAAAGTGTAGCCACTTTACTGATCCTTCTTCTTCCATAAGTAGTAAACTAATCACAAGTGATGGTCCCAGCAGAAAAGATCCCATATGCCATTCCCATGAAGCTGTGATCATTGAAGACACCTTAGGGTTAAGCAAACCAGAGAAACTAAAAAAGAAAAAGAAGAAGAACAAAATGGACCGACATGGGAATGAAAAGTCCACTCCTAAGAAAACCTGCAAAAAGAGGCAATCCTCAGAGTCTGATATTGAGAGTGTTATATATACTATTGAAGCAGTTGCAAAAGGAGACTGGGGCATCGAGAAACTTGGTGAAACCCCTCGCAAAAAAGTTCGCACATCTTCAGGTGTGAAGGGAACCATTCTGGATACCAAGTCACCAAAGAAAAAAGTGAAGTCAAAAGATAAGAAGATGTCAAAGGAGAAACTGTCAAACACCACCAAAGAGTCCAAACCTCTGGATTTCATTAGTATTACTGCCAACAAAGAGGTTACAGGAGAGGTGCCAGAGTGTGTAAGAGCAGAACCATTGACTCCAACGGAGGAGGTTCTACCACAGAGCTTGCCAGGGCAGGTCAAAACAGAGGAGAGTGACTGTAATAGAAAGATAGAAATCTGTGGCTCAAGGAAATCTGAGAGGTCTTGCAAAGGTGCTCTTTATAAAACTCTGGTGTCAGAGGGCATGCTCACATCCCTGCGAGCTAATGTGGACAGAGGTAGGTTACTACTGCTGTGCTGAAGTGGGGAGTGAAAAAAGATCATCAGAGTCTTTTCTTTAGACCTAATGGAAGAAACAGCAGCCAGTTATCACTTGGCCAGCAGTGGTACGGTTATTTCGATTATACATTTTCCATGATTGGTGTCATTTTCCATTCATTTGCGGGCTGCTGTCAGTTTCCAGAGTACAAATGACCCTAGTAGCTTTAAATTATAACAGACTGGCAACTTAGAAAGATTGAAGCTCAGTTTAGTACTCTTTGGGTACAGTAATTCAATTGAATTCAGGGTTTGGTTTTGTTTTTTCTTTTTTTTTTTTTCAATTCACAAAGCATGTATTAATCACTATATGTTTGGTTTGCTGTAGGTGAAGGAGGAGATAACAGATAAAAAATGACTCCCTCTCTGCCTTCAAGAAGCTTACAAACTAGTGGGAAAAAGAAAGCAGAGAATTAAGATAGATAGTAAATAACTGTAATATGAGGTAGAGCATGATAAAATGAAGGAAAAAGCCAGATAAGTGTTATTTTTTTAAATGAGTAGGAGATAATTAAAACTGATCCACAGAATTTATTGTATTATGCCAGTCTATTTGACAGGATCGTAACCCATAACTGCTAATTCTTTGAGCAAAAATATGTACGTTGGACCATTCTATGGCATAATCAAAGCTACAAGTGAAATAGTACAATAAAAAAAAAACCCGAACATTTTATGTAGAATGAATCTAGATAGTCTATGTAACATTGCATCTTCATTTTTTCATTCAATCAACAAATGTATTAAGCACTTACTATGTGCATTGCACTGTGTTCTATCTTTTATCTTGTATAATGTTGTTCTAATTTCGTTTAACACTTCTGTTTACATAGATAAGAAGGATATATGTCAAAGGCTTGAATGGAAAGAGAAAAACATGACCTCATTAGTATGATGGACTTTGAAACAGGGTGCCAGGGAATAAGTATATAGCCTCCTGGGACTATTATGGAGAATTGTAAAGAGCCAGAAACAGTAGTGCTAAAAGCAAAGTAATTCCCACATGTTTAAAAATCCCGAATAAGAAAAATGTTGCTATTGCTGAAGCTACTCTTGGCATAGTATGATCCCTCCATTCCCTTACCACTCAATATACATAACAAAGAAACTCATAAGATACTACATAAATTTATTACTTATTCCTTTAGTTGTAGAATAGCATGGATCATTTACTAAAGAATCTGAAATGTTTACATCCAGGGTAGTTTACATTAAACTGAAGTAACACATGGATTATTTGTGATGTTGGTACAGTGCTTTTCCACCCCCAGGACAGCAACATGAAACCTATTGTGTTTTGCTTCCCTAGGGAAAAGAAGCTCAGGAAAAGGTAACTCCTCTGATCATGAAGGGTGTTGGCATGAAGAAAACTGGTCATTTACCCAGTGTGGAACAAGTGGGAGTAAGAAGCTAAAAAGACCAAAGCCAAAGGAAGAGTTTGTCCTTGGGTAAGTGTACATGCATATAAAGTCCGTTATACTAGTGCATACCCTATGTACAGTATACTAGAAATTTCGTGATAAACACAATTAACCATACATTCAAAAATACTCTTTTCATATGCCAGTTTTCTAATCCAAATGAAAATTTGTCGGATTTACGTCCACCATCATTGCTGTAGAAACTCACCTAAGTCAAAACCATCAAATCGTTTGCTCAGTGAGTGCAAGCGTGTGGAGCACTTTACCTATTTGGTAGTAGTGCCTAGTACTATTGACCTTTTCCTGTATTTTCTCATATTCTGTCCGACAAAAAAGGTAGCACAAAAGAAGCATCCAGTATTCTCCGTGCCCTCAAAGAGACAGAAGAAAATAGTGGTTCAGCAGGAGATACTCAGTAAATGCTTATTGAGCTGAATTGAATATAAAACAATGAAAGAACAATGTTAAAAAAGGTACCAAAATGTGCTTTATAGAACACAATTGAGGAAGAGACAATGTGAGCCGAAGTTGTTGGTCAGAGTTTCATGGAGAAACTTAGATTTAGAGTTGGGATGAATGTCTGAAGTCATCTAGTCTAATACCCTCATTTTACATTTGAGGGAACTGAGGTCCAAAAAAGTTAAATGACATACCCAAAATCACATAGGTATTAAGCAGCAGAAGGAAGATTTGATCTCAGGTCCTCCAGCTACTAATCCATCACTCTTTCCAATAAGGTAGTGGGTATAACTATCATTTTCTGTGTTGAGAGCTATAATTTCTCTTGGTCAAGGATAGAGGTTCTCCATCAACTCCTCTCTGACTACATTGTGTTTTGGTAATTTAGCTCATCGATTAAACTATTTTTTGCTTGCTTTTTTTTTTTTTGAGAATTCAACACCCAGCTGAGATGATGGTAATCATAATAATAATAGGTATTTATATAGTGTTTTAAAGTTTGCAAAGTATTTTCAATCCATTTTCTCATTTGAGCTTCACAACTCTTCAAGCTTAATCATTGCTTTTTTTTTTTTACAGTTGAGGAAACAGTCTTTGAGAAGTTAAGTGATTTGTAATTAAATCCAGTACAATAGGGGATAGGTACTGAGAAAATCATATGTCTTGTACTTCATTTAAATGTGATATCAGAACATCGTAGGTTTAGAGCTATAAAGGACCTTGGAGATCACCTAATCCAACACTTTTTTCCTCCCACTCCCATAGGTGAGGAAACGGGGACCCAGAAAGGGGTTAAGTAAATTACCCAAAGACACATAGGTAGGAAGTCGCAGGAGGCAGCCTTGAACCCAGGTTCTCTGATTACAAATGTATCTTGGGTAGTCATAATACTAGATATGAGAATCATTACTTTAGGCAGAGGGGGCATAATCTTTATTTTTTTTCATGTTTTATTGGTAATCTTTTTTTAATCCCTGTTATTTTCTACCACTGCCATCATCAGAGCCTTCTCTTCTGACATCCTCAATCAGACAAAACAAATCATCAGCCATGTCTAAAAATGTCTGCCTTATTTCATACCTCCAGGCTACCATATCTTTGCTGAAAGGAGGACTGCTTCACCATTAGTCTTCCAAAATCATGGTGGATCACCACACTGATCAGAGCGCTGCAGTCTGCAATCTTTCAACCACAATGTGTATTTGTACAAAACATTCAGTTATCATTAAATATTTTAAAGAATTAACTCATTTTGGTGGTTGGGGGCTGGACCAGTGTTTCAAGAACAAAAGAACAATAGGCTAGTGTGGCTGACAGAGCTCTGATCAGGAGACATAGATTCTAGTCCTGATTCTGCACATAGAGTCTAGTCTTGGACATAGATTCAAGTCCACTGACTGTATGACCTTGAAGACTTTGTCATCTTTGAAATCAGAGGATAGTTAGTCAACAAGCATTTTTTTAAGTGCTCTGTTTCAGGCCCTGTGCTAAGCACTAGGGATACAAAGCAAGGCAAAAACACGGTAATCCAGTTTCCTCATGCATAAAATGAATAATTTGGACCAGGTTATCTTTTAAATTCACTTGGAGCTTTAAAATTCTAGGCTGCTATGAAATATAGTGGAGGAAAAGAGCCATAGGAATTTAATCTAGTAGATAAATCCATGCCATTCTGCTGTATGAGTAAACAACTAAAGGAAAAAGAAAAAGAAATTAAAATCACTCCTTCATCTGCCTTTATTTTATTTTAAACATCTCTTTGCCGTAAAATGAACAAAGGAACACAATTTGGTTGATCTTTTTGCAGGGTTAAGGGGGAGCTTCCTATTGCAAAATGTGATATGAGATAGTAATATTAAATCAAGGTAAAAATAATTAAGTAATGTTCAAATTATAAGCAGTTCCTAGGGCCATGAGTAGAAATTGAGTTATTAAATTAGCAGTGTCACGCTACTTTGTCCACGGTGGTAAGAAAAGAAATCTGCCTATTCAGTTGTACTGCTGCCAGAAATCCTTAAGGATTTCTCAGGAGTTCAACTGGAAGAGAACAAATTGAATAAAAATGAGGAGCTTTTTTTGTGTGTACCACAAAATGGTAGAATCTTTATCAGTGTGTTTGCTTGCATGCTCATTTTTTGCCGTCACTGCAATGTATTGAGCATATTTAAAAGTAAGCGCACCTTATGTTGATAAAACAACGCGGATGGAAGTGATACATATAGTGTTTTAAAATCTCATAATCTAAGGTTAGACTTAATCACAGAATCTCAGAGACTTTGTACTCCAGGCCGTACCTGAACAAAAATTCCCTCTACAGCATACCTGACCGAGTTATCCTCCCAGCCTTTACCTGAGGACATCCTCTGAGGGAGAATCTATTACCCTTTGTGGCTGTCCGTTCCATGTTTAGGTGGCTAGACTAGTTATTAGGGAGTTTTTCCTTCCATGAAGCCTGAAATTTCCTCTTTGCAGTTTCTACCCAGTGTTACTAGTCCTGCCCTGTGGGACCTAGAATAAGTCTGATCCCACTTCCATATGACAACCTTTCAAATACTTCTCTAGGCTAAACAGTTCAGTCCTTTCAACTGATCCTTTGCAAGAATGTTTCTGAAGCCCTTCACCAAGGCTGTATTTTATCATAAAATGAAAAGGGAAGAAATTATTTTAAATAAGGGCTTCTAGAGGTTCAGATAATTTATATCATTCGTCTTACTCTTTTTTTAATCCAAACTAAGTCTAATTAGATTTACCATCACATTTAAAATAGTACCAGTGACATTTTCACATTACTTCTGACCCAAAGGCATTGTTAAATGTAATGTTACCAGGAAAAGGAAAAAAAAAGGCTGAGTGTTTTGGGTCAATGCTATATGCCTTTTCAGATGTCTACCACTTCTGGATGGTACTCTGTGCCAAAGAAAGACACAAGTAAAGTTTTAGACGCTATTTAGGAACAGATTACCAGAAGAGAGGAGTAGGAATTATGGCTTCCTGCCAGAAAGCTCCATTGTCCTCGTTTAAGGAAACAACAGTGCACAGAGATGCCTTAACTAAGCATTTTTGGGGTACAGAAAAAGATGCATTTTCTCTTAGAAATTTGGCCCAAAAAAGAAATTGGTATGTAGATTATCTCTGTAAGGAACTCATGCCCATGTGTATATTAATGACAAATTCTTTCATCTCCAGATTTAAGTCAAGAATGGGTTTGGTTTTTTTTTTCTTTAAGGTAGATTTTTTTTCTTAATTTTTTTCATTAAGGTAGAATTTGACAGAGTGGATTGTTTGGCACTTCTTGGTTTAGAATTTGTCCACTTTGAATAGTGAGAGATGGTGGTGGATATGTTACAATTCCCTGAGAATTATAGATATGAACATTTTAACCTTTAAGCTCAGGAAATTACTCATCCATATACTTTCTCACCTCAATTCTAGCTTAACAGACTTGTGCAAAGAAAACAGAAGCCCACTGTCCTTCCTCTCTCCCTTACACTTACACACACACACATACACACACACACACACACACACACACACACACACACACACACACACATACACACACCCCTCAGTAAATCTTCCTAATTACATCTCTCTTTTTATGCATTTAACTTCTGAAAACATTTTTAAGCCTTATTACTTGCAGGTTGCTTTTGTCTTAAGAGGTATATCACTCGCATGAAAAGTTGATTTACAATAGGCTTAACATACATTCTTAACTTAGAAAAAAATGTCAGCCACAATATACAATACTTGTTTCCTACAGTACTTCCCTTGAACTTAGTTAATAGTGTCCCACTTCCATTTCTACCCTCTTCCTTTCTCGTTGAACTGTGACTTCTCCTATGGTTCCATTCTTCCAAAATTAAGATCATTTTTAAACTGAAGCAATTTATCATAAGATATTGAAACCAGAAGAGAGCTTAGAGAGATTATCTAACCCATGGATTCTTAACCTCTTTTGTGTGTTATTGATCCCTTTTCATAATATTTATTTAAATGCATAAAAATAAAATACATAGGGTTACAAAAGAAACCAATTATACTGAAATAGAGTTATTAGATTAATTCTTTGCGGTCCTTTCTAGTTTCAGTATCTTATAATAAATTGTTTCACTTATCAAAATAACTTTAAAAACAAGTTCATGCACTCAAGGTTAAAAAACTGCTGATCTAGTACAGTTCCCTCATTCTATAGGTGAGCCAACTGAGGAAAGAGAGAGGGGAAATGAGTTGTCCAAGACCAAGATCATAGGGTCAGTTAGTAACATTTCACTCACCTAAGAGGGGAGCTTCCTCCCAGGTCAGTGGGAGGCTGAGAAGAGAATATTTTAGGTGCGGGGATGTAGTTCTCTCTCCTGGCCTGCCAAACCAGGCTGTAACAAGGCTTCTGGAGTACAGGCTTGAGGATTTCTGACTGGAAGGATTTTCTCCCTAAGCCTGGTCAGTCTCTGATACCTTTGTGATACTCCCACTCCAGGCTCTTTATCCAGGGGTTTCCTGTTATGATTATTTTTCTACTACATGAATTACTGCCAACAGAGTATCAAGTCGATCCTTGACTCAGCAACCTCAACAGATGCTCATATCTTTGCTGTAGCCTTAAATCATGTATGCCCTTTCCTCCCAGTGAGGAAAAATTGCTCTGTTTGCTGTAGAATTTTATTTTCCCTTTATCAGGCAGTTTCATGGGTTGTTGCAACCTCAGAGTATCAGGCATAGTACTTGTCCACTAGTTTCTCTATCTGCCCAGTTGCTTTTGAGTTAAATTTCACCAGATTTAAAGCCAGCAGCAAGCAGTGATATTGTGGGCACAGTAGAATTACCACCAAATATGTCAAAATCAATAACAGTACCTCCCAACCATTGCCTTGCTTGGCATATAATGCTTTTTAAAACAAATTGGCCTTTTGAAAGTCTAGTCCCTTTTTTGGTAGCTCTTGAGGATTTTTTTGTTCTTATTTTCAAAATTATTTTTCCTTTTTTTTCTCCTCACAAAACAAAAGCATTATATTTAAAAGCCTACTGCTGTAAAATTACTTATGTGTATGTAACATACACACACACGCACGCACGCACGCACATACGCCAGTATATAGGAGTCTGGGCATCTAGGTGGCACAGTGGATAGAGTACCAGGCCTAGAGTCAGGAAGACCTGAGTTGAAATGCGGCCTTAGACAGTTACTAGCAATGTGACCTTGGGCAAGTCACTTAACCCTGTTTGCCTCAGTTTCTTCATCTTTAAAATGTGCTGGAGAAGGAAAGGGCAAACCGCTCCAGTATCTTTGCCAAGAATACCCCAAATGGGGTCACAAAGACTTGGACATGACCAAAAAACGACTAAACAACAATGTAAAGACAAGTACATGTGGAGAACATGTCCTTTTGGTGCTGTGGGTCTGCAGAGACAGTATACCCCAGCTTTAATTTTTGAGAATTCCCCTCTGCTAAAGATAAAAAAACATCAAAAATGTATTTTAAAATGAGAATTAAAAACCTCCTTGTGTATTACCGAGTAATTTAGTCAGTTAACAAACATCTGTTAAGCACATATGATGTGCTAGGGCAGGGGTGGGGAACGTGTGGCCTGGAGATCCTCAAGTGCAGCAGCCTTTTTAATCCAAAGTTCAGGGAATAGATCCCCTTAATAAAAGGATTTGTTCTGTAAAACTTGGACTCAGTCAAAAGGCCACACCCAAGGACCCAGAAGGCCACACATGGCCTCAAGGCCGCAGGTTCCCTGTCCCTGGACTAGGGAAACAAAGGAAAACCAAAACCAAGAGCTATGCTTGAGGAGCTCACATCTAACAGGGGAGACAATATGCAAATAACTATGTACAAACAAGCTAGATATATATATATATATGTGGGATAAATTAGAGTTAATCAAGAGAAGGAAGGCAGAGTAATTCAGTAAATGCCTTAGCTTTTTTTTTTTGAATTTTCAGTTCCAAATTCTCTCCCTGCCTGCATTCCCTCCCCTACCTCTTGAGAAGGCAAAAAGTACAGTGATTCCTTAGGTATTTCAAAATAATAGAATGGTATTTTAGACTTTAAAATATTTCAATATGTATCTAAAGTATGTAATATAATCTGTCATGAATATTTCCCCCAAAAGTGTTATTGGTAAAGATCCTGAGCAAAATCTGTTCTCTAGTTTTGTTTTACTTTTTTTTTCTACCTAAAATCCACTGATAATTATTTTTATTCCCAGGGTCACAAAAAGATTCTCTACTTCTTTCAAATGATATGTTTATTAACATATTTTTCCTTTATTTGTTTGAAACCGTGTGCTTCACATGCTGTTTGATTTTTTTTTCTTCCCCTTCCATTAGCTTAGCAAAGCTGGAAGAAGAATTTGAAAAAAAATTCAATAGCCTCCCTCAATACAGTCCTGTCACATTTGACCGGAAAAGTGTATCTGTTCCAAGAAAAAAGAAGAAGACTGGAAATGTTTCATCAGAACAGACTAAAACCAGCAAAGGTTAGATGTGCTATAGTTTTCTGCAGCACTGTCAGACTCTGTAATAAATTGTCTTCTGAAATCCTGCTTCCTTGATTCACATAATGCTGGAGTTAGAAATGAGGCAGGGAAATTGTTCGTATTGTTGATCATTTTCCAAGTTGTTTTCCGTTTTATTCTTTTCTAAAAATTTTTCCCTTATTTCTCTGTTTCTTTCTTTCTTTCTTTCTTTTTTTGCTTTCCAGTCTTTGCTTTCAATCAAAGATGCATTCAAGCCTTTTTTTTTTTAACTTCAGTTTATATAAATTCTCAAGCATCCTGACCCTCAGATTATCCTTACTTTGTAATACTGAGGCTTTCTTGAGTAGGAACCTGCTGCTTGAATAGAACTTTTCTGCTGCATATAAGTCATAGCTATGTGAGTTAACACCTATATAAGACTAACTGAAACTATAAAACAAGAGATTTATTACCCTGGTAATTATGTCTGTCAGATGAATAGAAGCAATCTCATACTGGCAACACTGATCAAGTGAATATTACATTGATGTTCCAAGTATATTGACTCAGCTATTGTATTACCTTTGTAATTTGAGAGAGTCTTTTTTATTTTAACCTTCCCTACTTAAGGAAATAAATTTCTTCCTTATCAGAAAAAGCTAAATTTAAAAATCTGTCAATTTTATGTACAGCAAATCCTAATATTCACTTGTACCAAATTACTTCTGTGTAACAAGATCAGGAATGTATTTTAAGTTATTAAATTATACAACTCAAATGTTAGAGAATAATTTCCTTCCAATAACAATGTGAGGTAGAATGCGTCATATCACCCTCATTTTAATGTAGGTACTGAGGATTAGAGAAATCACATGACTTGTTCATGGAATCATAGCTAGTAAATGTCTGAGCCAGCATTTGAATTCACTTCTTTTCTGCTGAATTATTACTCTTTTTGCTACATCATAGTACACATTGCCAGGCCTGGGCTATGTTAGAACAACAGTGTCTTGCTTTCTGTTAGAAATGTTACATTTAAAACTTGATAAACTCAGATTTTTTTTTCCTTAAGGTGAACTTAATGCAGTGGACTTGCATTGAACTAGCTTGAACTGGAGGGACACTAATCTCTGAAGGTCAAAATACTAGTAAATCAGTAAAACATAGTAAAGCCTAGTACAGCTTCTTTAGTTATTCAACATCTAGCTCTGTATGCTAATGTGTATACCCTTTGTCAGGAAATTAACTGAAAGTCGTTGTTAGAATCATTGCCTGTCTAGAGTACCTCAGTTTAAGCCATAGAAGATCAGTCCTCACTTTTTGCATGATGTCATTTTCATCTTAAATATATTCTTTTCTTTCCTTTTCCTGGAATTTTGCAAACATGTTTTGAAGACTCTGGAGAGACAGGTCATGTTAAGGGTTACGTGGGCACAGTTAAGATATATAGAGAAAAACTAAAGTTTCTTCCCCTAAAGGATAAAACTTATATTTAACCCCCACTTGAGAGACTAGAAAAAAACTTGGGGATAAGAACTGGACTAATGACAGAAAAAGTTCAAATTAAAGTCCAGGTTCAAACTGAAAAAAGAAACAACACCTGGATGGCTTTAAATAACTAGGTTTTCATGATTTTGGATAGGATTGGGGAGTAGGAAGTTAAAATTACTGTTTGAGCAGTGAAAGATAAGAGTTGGTTCAGGTTCCTTGACTGATTAATAAAGATTAATTTTCTGAGTAAAAAACCAAAAGAATTGCTGATGTATACATTTAGTTTGCCTCTATAACATCTGATTTGGGAAAATGAAGCAGAGTTGTAACTAGGTCACCCAAGATGTCTACATTAGGTGTAAAGAGAACCATGTTTAACAGATGGATAGTTATGTATGATAATTGGGTTACCAAGGGACATTGTGCTGCTTCTCCATAAATGTAGAATAGGAGAGTATGGTCCAATTTATGAGGTTTTTTTTTTTTAGCCCCAATTATTTTTAGACTTGGAATTACCAACTTTCACACAAATAAAAAATAGGTTTTAAGTTATTGTTATATAGAATGTATTATCCTCATTTGAGATAGCATTGTACTTTAAAGGTGGTAATGAATGAAATGTGGCATGAGAGGTTTAGGGTCTTTGTTTGGCCAACTGGGAGTTTGGATCTGTTTTCTCATGTCTTCTATAAAATCTTCTTTGGGGGCTTGGTTGTCAGTATTCTACTGTTTTCATATGCCAGCAGAAGTTGTATCATGTTGCCTTTCCTCTTATTAACGGATAATACTTCATAGTACGTATGCTATTATCTTACTCCTCCTTTGCCCTGAAACAATATACTCCCAAACCACAAATCATCAGATTTCTTGTGTATAATATGGAAGTTTAGATTTCTCTAAAATTTTCATAACTGTTTCTCTCCTTGCTATTTACTCTGATTTACTCAGATTGAGGGAAGTGGGATAGTTGTTTTTTTTAAAGCAGGAATTAAATAATATAGGCTGTATTTAGCAAACTAATTATAGAAATATGTATGTGACTGATTATAATTTGATATTAGGATGCCAACATAGCACTAGTATACTAGTCTACACGTTATTAATGGAATTACTGTACCAGCTGCTCCATAATCAGCTGCTCTTTAGTGGGGAGAAAAAATAGAGAGGAATTTTTTTTTCATGGGATCTGAGCCCTTTACTTTTTTGTAAAATAAAATGTTCATAGCATTTTTGTTGTTGTTCAGTTGTTTCAGTCATGTCCAACTCTCCGTGACCCCATTTGGGGTTTTCTTGGTAAAGGTACTAGAGTGGTTTGCCATTTCCTTCTCCAGCTCATTTTACAGATGGGAAACTGAGGTAAACAGGGTTAAGTGACTTGCCCAGGGTCACACAGCTAGTAAATATCAGAGGCCTCATTTGACCTCAGATCTTTCTGATTCCAGGCCTGGTGCTCTATCCACTATGCTACCTAGGACATACTATATATCCTAGCATTCTGTTCATTTGCCCCCTTTGCTCCTGCTTTTATTGTTTTTAATTTAATATTTATTGCATTATAATTATATAGAGGAAGCTATGCCGATATTGTAGGTTATATAGAGTTTTTCAATAAGGATAAGGAATAGGGTCTGTAAAAGGGAGTGCTGCCAAGTGACAAAGCTCCCTCCTCTCCCAGTGCATGTTGGCATCATCTCTGCAGTTTATGGTCTTAGAGCCCTGAAGCAGCAAGCTCTGAGGGCTTGTTACTTGCCTAAGGTCACACAACTGGTATGTATCAGAAACAGAACTTGAACCCCAAGTCATGCTGGTTCTTGGTGTAGCTAATGCTATTTTATAACATGCTGCCTGGAGAAATTATTCTACATTTGTTATTTGAGATCCAAGTATATGGAATTTTTATTGTTAAACCTGCGTATTTACTGCTAGAACCTGCTGCTGAGTGCTCCAGTGATCTCACTGGCATGTAGCACTCCAGGTAATGAATCTCTCCCTCTTATAGATGAGGCAGAATGAACTCTGTCAGAAACCATTCCAGATACTCAGGTTCTTTTAGCAAGTGATTAAAAACCCACAGCATTCTCAGTAAATGTGGCAGTTGAAAGTGGAAGAGATAGACCACTTGAAAGATTATAAGGATGTCCCAGCTCCTTCCCAGACATTATCTCCTCAGAGGTCTCTGCTAACCTCTTTAATGCTTTCTTATGATTAGGCCTGGTGCTCTTGGTCTGAACAAGTGAGTGAAATGGCAAGTGATGCATCTCAGCTGTCAAGTGGGATCTAGGCACAGAAGCAGGAATGAACCATCTCTTTTTTGTCCTCTCTTTTAAAAACTTATAAATTTTTTTAATAAATGCAATGTTTACAATGAAATTTATGATAAAAATTTATTATTTTGTATTATTTTAATATGATAAAAATATAAAAACTTAAAATTTTTTTATTTTTCCAATTTTATGATGGAATTGGAGGAAAAATATAGTTCCAAGTATAGATGAAAAATTTTTCTAACAACTTGCAGCAATTTAACTATTCCATCTATTGCCATATTTAGCATATATTAGACAGTGTGGATCTAGGTCCATCATAGGCAGTTGGTTAGATGTGTGTTGACTTGCTGACTTGACTTGAAGAAACCTATAGCAAATAAATATGCAACACAATCACTTAACCTTATTTCCTCAGTCTTTAAGTTTGTGTTTTCTCCATGTTCTATGTTCATATATTTACCTTTAAAACATGGAGACCTTGGTTTTACTAGAAGCCTCTATTTAATTGTGACTATGAATAATGATGTATTAACTGTTGGCTTTCAAAGGTTCCCTACAAATCATTTAGTAATTGTCATTTAAAGTGGATAGGTCTCCAGTTCTGAGCTGAGAATTTGTTTAAATGAACATTGTAAGTAAGTCTTTTGGTTCTGTTCTCTTCATCTCTGCTTTCTTTTCTCTTCTGCCTCTTCACGTTGTCCCTTTGATCTTAATCCAGCATACCTTTAGGGGTTTTTTTTTTGTTTGTTTTGTTTTTTTCCTCCTCATTCTCTTTCTCTCTCACCATATTAATCCACACCTATACCTTTAATGCTTTATGCTTCAAGACTGAAACTGATTTGAAAAAATCTAGGAGAAAAAAAAGGGAAGAATTGAAAAGTGAAATGAGAGAAATAGAGGTAGTAGGGCTAACAGATTAGGAATTGAGCGTATCATCTCTTTTTTAGAATTATGGTAAATTTAGAACATTCTATACCATAACTCAGGGAAACCTGTTTTTTCTCTATAAGAATTTCTTCTAATGCTTGCAAAACCAACCTGGTTATTAGGCAGTTGTGGCCACCTCTCTTGGCTCATACAACTCATTCTATATATATCCATACATACCCTCTGGGCATACAAATCCACCTTCATATTGTTCCAGTGTTAGAACCAGACTTCTATGATGTGTTAACAATCCCAATCCAGAGTGGAATCCCCTGCAATTCATATGAAAGATATTTTCAGACTCCTTAGGAAGCCAGAGAACTAGCAAGAATGGAACCACCTCCTCATTCTGCCTTAATTGGACTCAGCGAAGTCTCCTCTGTCAGGGGTCTGATACTGGAGCAGCGTATCCACCATTACAGAAGTCAGAAGCAACTGACAATATACCTATCCCAGAGGTATTCATTATTTTACTGGACCCATATCATTATTTCCCTCTGCATCCATCAAAAAAATGGCAGAGTGAGCAAAGAATAAGACCTCTAATCTTTTTGTCACTTAAAATCATAGAATTATAATATTTGTGTTCAGAACCATTCCATCATTACAACTCTGCCTAACATATTTATTTCAAACTAGAGTAACGAAAAAGGAAGGCCCAATTAGTTCACCTACCTAAGGGGCCTTCCAAATCACCATACTATGCTAATTTACCAATATTGTTCCTAATTTTTGCTACAGTGCTCCAAATACCAAACATGTCAATTTTGAACAATTCCTTAAAAAGTTAATGCTTTTGGGGGTAGCTAGGTGGCGCAGTCAGGAGGACCTGAGTTCAAATCCAGCCTCAGACACTTAACACTTAGTAGCTGTGTGACTCTGAGAAAGTCACCTAACCCCAATTGCCTCACCAAAAAAAAAAAATAATAAGTTAATGCTTTTGGAAGACCACTTACATTCATGGCACCACCTTTTTTTTTCCCTTTTAGCTTATGGTATGGCTTTGTTTTTTCCCCCCAGTCTACTGTTCTACAGTGCAGCTACAGCATATAACTACAAAATATTTGTCTGTATTCACCACATTCCCTGGAGAGCCACTTTTTTTTTCCAACTGTTTTTGTAACATCCTCAGGAGAAAGCCTGTGTTTGCTGTAACTTAAATGTGATCCCTGGAGACATTTTACTGCTCTTTAGAGCTACGTGGAAATGTTAATTGACCACTGAGTATTTAAATATATAATCTACAAAGGCAAGAATTTAAGATCAAAAGTTCATATTTAGGAAAGCTTTTTTTTTAAACTGGCATTTATTTTTAAACATCAAATAACAGAAAGCCTGGATTTGGGCATGATAGTTTGCGACGATGTAACATTTTTCAGTTCATAATAACCCACTTATTACCTTGCATCCCCTAAAGATTTGCTCCCTTTCAGTACCAAGAAGCCCACCTGTCGCTTTTTTCTGGCTCCATTAATTCTGCTCTGGCTTCCATTTCCCATCCCTATAGGAATGTGTTTGAGCATCAATTAATGACAGTTGCTAGTGATGCTGGTGTCTTGTGAGGGGAAGATAGGGAAGGAATGATGTTCCTGTATGTAGGGTTTTTTATACCCAAGTCCTAGAAGTCAGTACTGTATCATTAATTGTTGTAAATACTGAAATTTCCTTTCTTGAAAATGCTTTTCTGGGTGCTTCTGAGTAAGGTACATACTTACTTAAGGTACACGTTTACAGTTCCCTATGAAATCTTCATGGGAAAAAGATAATACTAAAAATTGTCCTTCATTGAACATTAGCGTTAACTAAAACATGGCGCTGCTTTCCCAAGGATAATTCAGGGTGAAAATAGGGGAAAAGCGCCTACCTGGAGAGCATAATTCTGTTGCTTTTGACGCCTGCTATTCTTTCCCACATCTTATTAGTGACTCAGAGGGTTTAACACTCATCTGTCCCACAAGAGGGTAACTGCCTCCTGTTGGTGACCATTAAAGTATCAATACCCTGGCTCTTGTTTACTTTTGAGTGAATAACCCTTATAGCCTATAAAATAGATCCTTTCACTATGATATGTCAGAAAAAAAAAAGGAAATAGGTAGAGAAATGTTCATTCTCCTATATTTTTATCTCTTGGAGTAAGTTAGCCAACTAGTTTTTTGTTTGTTTTTTTAACTATCATTCCACTAACTGCCAAGTGTCATCCCTTTTTATTTACTAATGATATCTTTTCCCTAAAAGTGTAGAATATTCATGGAGCATTAGTTTTACCTTAGTTAGAGAAATTATGCTCACTCTATTTTTATGAAGCCATTAACTGCCATACTCCTGGCAGGTATTTTATGACCGTTTCCTTTTAGTAAATAAGGAAGTAGGGATGTTGTGTTTCTCTCTAGCCTTTCCTGCCCTTACCTCATTTACTCCAAATGCATGATGGTTGGAAAGGCAGTTGAAGAGAATACCTGGCATCTTCTTTGATTGCAGAGGACTGAACAGATTCCTTTGCCAAAACTCACAAGTTAGCTCTACAGTAAACATTAAGCACTTTTGGTGCTGAGGGCCAGGGGAAGAGGAATCCAAAGATGAAAAAGACACTGTTTAAACCCTTGAGAAGATTCTAATTTAGTAGGCAATGCTAATAAGAGCTAATATCCATATAGTGCTTATTATGTGCCAGGCACTGTGCTAAGTGCTTTACAATTTTTATCTCATTTGATCTTCACAACAACCCTGGGAGGTAGTGTGGTTGTTGAGTTGTTTCAGTCATGTCTTACTCTCCGTGACCTCATTTGGGGTTTTCTTGTCAAAGATACTGGAGTGTTTTGCCATTTCCTTCTCCAGGTCATTTTATAGATGAGGAAACTAAGACAAACAGGGTTAAGTGATTTGCCCAGGGTCACACAGCTAGTAGAGGTTTCCTGACTGGAGAACCAGAGCTCTGTGCACTGTGACACCACCTAGCTGTCCATGACGTGATTAACCCTATATATGATCTATATAGAATATACAGAGTATGTAGAAGTATATGGTGCATATATATATTAAATAAATATATATATATATATATAAATAAACATACATATACATGCACATATACATACATGTGTGCATATATATGTGTGTATATATACAAACACACACACATACAGGGAGTGAGTCAGTGGTCAAGTATTACAGCAAATATACATGGAATTGTTGAGCCCCAGTTGTTCACTAAGCCTTAGTTTCAAATAGCTAGGATCTAGGACCCTAGTGCCTCTCTCAAATGTCCACTTTGAGTAACAGAGTGAATATTGATGATGGAGTTGAGTACAAAGTAGATTGAAGCAACAGGGCACATGACCATTTCATGATAACAAACTTCTGCTCCTCCGAACCAGGATGATTCCTTGTAAAAACTTGTTTTGTTTGTCTTTTCCCGCATTTCCCCAGTGACTAAGATTTCCCTTCTGTTCTCTTCTAATTAATAGTATAATCCAGGAGGTTGCTAGGTGGTACAATGGATAGAGTGCCAGACCTGTGTAGCTAACAGTGGTGCACAAAAACATAATTATTCATTACTTTCTTTGCCAAGAAAACCCCAAATGGGGTCATGAAGAGTTGGACACACTGAAACAACTGAACAACAAAAATTCACTTCTTGGCTCTGAAGTTGTTCCATTACAGTTTGCATTCAACTGTGTAACTCATTTCAATTTTCAGTGACAGATTTTATTTATTTATTTTTTCTGGGAGGGCTGGGCAGGGATGGAGCAGGTTGAAAATGTAACCACTTAGTGGAGAATAAGTTTATAAAAACCTCTTTCACTTACAAAATCCCAAAGAATGACCTTTTTTCATGTTTAAACTGACAAGATCCACCTTTAGCATTGTCCTTGGGTAAATTGGACTGTTTAGAATTCTCACAGCTTTTCTTAGGTCTTATGCTTTCAACCTTTTCTTCTTCATTATTTGACCTATCATTCCATACATAACATGATTTTTTGTGCCTATTTTTATACACTGCATCTTTATTCTAAAGCGGGTTTTTTTTCCCCTCCATATGTCTCTCTAGATCGGGGGTTCTTAACCTGAGGCCCATGATGTGGGTCCAGGAATAGATTTCATGGGGGGTCATTAATCTTTAGTTTCCTCTGTAATCTTTTGTAGTTTACATCTGGGTACCAATTACAGATGGTTCTCACTTTATGTGAGTGAGACCTCTAAGTAAAGTGATTTTTACGTAATGCAAATTTGCCTTACAGATGTGAGGAAGGGAGGTAGATAGAAGGGGGCATCCAGTGGAGGAAACTGACACGAGGTTTGAGGACATGTGGGGGCTGGGGGCAGAGGGGCAAGAACAGGAAGACGAACATGTTGGCCAGGAACTGACTTAAGAAGACAGATGTGCAGGGAGACAGGGAGGCTGACACGTGGGTGGGTGGGCAGAGCAGGGCAAAGGTCTCTCCACTCTCTCTGTCTCTGGAGGTCTTAAGCCAAGCCTCCAATCTGAAATGGGCAGCAGAGGCCTTTCCACATTGATTCTTTTGATTCACTTGAAAGGTGAAAATTTAGAGGGGGAGCGGGAGTTAGGTTTATTTTTAGTGGTGGTGGTGGTAGAGGCATTGGAGAACCCAACCAAGGGTCCAAATGCATATTGGTTTCAGAGTTCTTTACATGGAGTCAAATTTGCGTAATGCAAATTTACATAAAGTCAAATTTTTGTAATGCAAATTTACATAAAGTGAGAATTGCCCGTAGTGCTGTAAAAGTGGTTATGCATATTTGAACTTTAAACTTTCAGAGGTATAATTATTTAAAATATAGCTGCTATTCCAGCCCAGTAGAGATATGCAGTAAATTCAAATAATGCAACCACTTCACAGGATTCATTATTAACACTAATGGAGACTTTACTGTATTTTATGCAGTTAAAAACATTATACTGAGGAAGAGTACGTAGGTTTCACCAGTTTGCCAAAGGGGATCCCTGACACAGAAAAGGTTAAGGATCCCTGTTCTAAATTGTAATGAATATAGAAGCTATTTTCTTTATTTAAAGGCAGCTGGGTGGCACAGTGGATTGAGCCTTGGGCCTAGAGTCAGGAAGACCAAAATTCAAATCCAGCCTCACTTACTAGCTGTGTGACCTTGGGCAGGTCGCCTTAACTTCTGTGTGCCTCAGTTTCCTCAACTGTAAAATGGGGATCATGATAGCACCTACCTCACTGCATTCTTGAGGATCAAATGAGATAATAGTGATAAAGTGTTTAATATAGTGCCTAACACATAGTAGGCACTTGATGCTTATTCTCTTTCCCTTCTCTGTGAACCATTACTATAGAGTATTTTAAAAATCATTTATATAGTTAAGTAATTAATATCCAAAAGATCTTGAGAGATTTCAAAACTCTTTCTCTTCTTCCTTCTGCCTTCATTGACATGGAATCTGATTTTACATCAGTACCATGTTAAAATGATTGTCAGGCTGATTTCCTATGCTATAAAGTATAAAATCTACTTGAGTAAGTAGTATACTGCACACCTAGTTGATGTGCAGTATATTGATTGAGTCTACAAATACGGCTATAGCATATAGATTTGACATATGTGTTCCTCTTGTACATCTGTCAGACACACTACCTTTTTCCTAGCTCACCTTATTGAAAGTAAGCATGGGCACAGTTTCTAATCTATCAAACCCTAACCAGCCATATCACCACAAATGGAGAAAAATAGTCTGTTTCATGGTAAGTGAGGAATGTCAGCTTCATCTGTAGCATAAAGGCTACCACATAGGATACCTCAAGTGCTCAGTAAGCTATAAAAATGTGAATAATTTTGGTAAGCTAACATTACTTTAGATTTTTTTCTAGTTAATATCTGAAATGCTCAGTTCTCTGCTGTCTGATAAAACAAAGACTCCTTTAACAGATTTTCATGGGAACTTCTTCCCTCTCCTTCCTAGCTTCTCCCCCCCCAAAAAAAAAATAAGGAATAGCCAGGCAAACATTTTGATTTTTCAAAAATCATTCCTTCTTTTCTGTAATAGCCTTCCCTTCCTCCCTGTATAACTTAAAAGGCAAGAAAAGTTGTCAGTTATTATGAGGTCAGTAGATGTCTTGAAAAGATAACTTGCTCTCTGTGAAAAGCCAAAAGTCATCTTAGTATAATTCCTCGGCAGGCCAGGAAAGATTACGCTCACACTGTTCTTTCTTTTGTGATGTTTTATTTGTTCTTATGAGCAGAATCTTTGTTCAGACTACAGGGTAAAGCCCCTGTGTTGCTAACAGCCTTTCTTAAAAGCTATGGGATGTAATTCTACTTCCTACATCCTGTGTGGTTTCTGCTTGGGGAAGCCCAGTCTGTATTAGCCTTAAAGAAAGCCTCTTCCCAATGGGTTCCTAGCAGAAACATTCACCCTTTCCCTGTCCCAAAGAGGGAAAGGTTGGTTATCTGTTCTTCCATTAGAGGATGTCTCAATGGGCCCATTTGGGTGGGGGGGTTGGGGTGATCATTTGAGATCGCAAGATACTTCTCTGTTTTATGAAAGATTGCTCATTAAAAATGTATTTATATTAATATTGTCTGTAGGTTCATTCCAGTCTCAGAAAAAGAACCTATTCCACAAAATTGTCAGCAAATATAAGCACAAAAAGGAGAAGCCTAATGTTCCGGAAAAAGGTACTGGTGAATTCCACCCTCCATTAAGGTTTCTTGGACACCTTCTATCCGAATCCATTCTTCTGTGCAAACAGTCCCTCCCTTTTCCTTCCTTTTTTGCTTTGCTTCATCTTCATCAGCTCCTGGCTCATTCATAGTAAAACTATTCTCCAGGGTCTAAGGGTGACTGGTTAGAAGGGTCTCCTTCCCAAATTCCAGCCACCCAAGACTTGAATCCTACCGTGTCTTTACTTTTTGGGGGGATTGGGGGAGGGAGGTTGGGTGGGGGAAATGGTCTATGGATCCTGAAATCTCTTTTGCGTCTCTCAGGTTTTCACTTCATCTATTATCACGTTGTCATTTTTTTTAAATTAAAAAAGCTTCTCAAGCTTTCATCCATGCCTTTATCATTTCTTTTCCTTGACCTCATTTTTCAACTTTTCACAAGTGATATTCATGTAAAAGTGTCATACAGAGTCCTTGTTGGGGGTACGGGGTGCTCCTCTCTCACCATCCCTATTTTTTACTTCAGTTCTTTACTTTTCTCCATGGTTCGTCATAGATCAAATTTCCCTTTCCAATTCCTCCAAATTTTGTTTAAGTCTCCTAGAATACTGCTATAGACTTAAAGCACTGGCCCCATTTCTATCAGCTTAGTGGGCTCCTGAATTAATTCTTGGCTCATCTTAAGATTAATTTCTCTTTCTGGTTAAATCTTGTTTCTCTTAATAGCAATAATACTAAGTTACTCTTCCATTGTGCTTTACAATATATGTAGTACCTTCCTCATGAAAACCCTGTGAGGAAGGTAGTGAAGTACCTTTATCCTAAATTAAAGATGAAGAAACTGAGGGTCAGAGATGTGATATGATTTGCCCCATTTACATGACTAGCAAAATGGTGGTGGGTGAATCGGTGGGAGGCAACAGGGACTCAAACCCAGGTTTTGGTTTTGTTTTTAACTCTTAAGCCAGTGCTTTCCCCACTGTACTATGCTGCTTCTCTTAGATTCTAAGTTGAGCCTCTCACCTGGCCCATGTGTAGTCCCATATACTGAAAGTTGTACATTGTGTGTCCTCCCTTCTCTTCATGCTTGCTATCTCCCTACACATACTTTTGCCATGATTTATTGTGAACATGCTCAGCTGTGCATTTATTTTACACTTAAGTGACTTAAGGTTCTGTGTTGCTTTACTGTGAATGACCTTGCTGTATGTGTACCTATATATAATTCATGCATGTAGGTATTTGTATATATACACATAGCTAACATTGCTTCATTTTATTTTGTCCACTAATAAGCTGTTTTTTCAAGCAGAAAAATATCTCAGTAGAGGTTGTTTCCTCCAAAGTGATCTTTATGTTTCTTTGACCAAATTGCTAACATGACCTTAACCTAACCACATAGTTTATAATTAAGGAAATTGATTTGGCATTATTCTGAATCCATTTCCAATATTACTTTGTTTTCTTAGTTGGTGAATGGTATTTTGATAATTCAGTCATTGAAGTAAAACTCCTGTTTTATGAGAGTGTTTCTATAGCTGAATTTTTAAAAAAATTATACATACACACTGAGGCTAAAGTTTTACTTTCTCTTTCCCCTTTTTTTCTATTATTTTTAGGAAAGGTCAGTAAATGGTCAAATAAATAACTTAACCTTTGACACCATTCAGCTTACTGAGGTTGAAAAAGGAAGTGCACGTTTCCATATTCTGTATTTCAGTGGATGTAAATAGGGCTATTGATCCATGTTACATGGCCTTGCAGTCAGCTTTAGTCCTGAGTTCATCTTCTAAAACTGGTTTCTGTGTACAATTTTAAAGGAAAAACTAAGCTCCCATGGGAAAGAAGGCTAGTTATAAAGTTTAGTTTAATTATTTTTAACAGGACTGCACTGCAGTAATTTCTGCATTGATGAGAAATGAGATGTTTTCAAAGTTGGAATAGCATAGAGGTGAAAAGTTTATATTTGTGTGTGTGTGTGATTATAAGATATTGACAGTAGTTGTTAAACTTGGAGACTTGGAGTCTTTTCCAAGCCCAACTCCCCATGCTTGTCACTTTCTAGATCATGAAGCGTATACTGTGCTTTAGTGATATAAGGAAATGTAATTAGCAGGTCCATGGACTACATTTTCACTTTTTTTTTTAAGTTAATCACACTATTATATTTGAAAACACTCTAATATCCAAGTCCCAAGCCTCCAAACCAATATAATTTTGTAAGTCTTTTTAAGATGCTTCCTGTAGCTGATACATATAATTTTGTGAACAAAACAGATCTAAAAGGAAACTTGAGTTCATTTAGCCCCCATTCTATAGATGAAGAAACTAAGCCCCAAAGAGTGACTTGCTGGTGTCAGTCTGCTAGTTACTGGTAGAGCCAGAACAAAAATATACCAGACCAGTTCTTTTTCACCGTTTCATGCTGTCTTTTCTCTTTTATTCAACAAGGAAAATAGCAATGTGTAAATTGGTCTAAAATTTATCTCAAAAAGTATTTGTGTTTCAGTTAGCATTAAAAATGTATGCCATTTGTTTTTGTCATGTAGGAAGGAAGGCGCATGTCCATCATGTTGGGTTTTTTTTCTATTATTTTACTGGTAAAATAGCAATCATAATACCAATAGCAATATAAATACCATTTGTGATGATATGTAGAGTTACATATGTAGAAGGAACACTAAACAGAGGGTTAGGAGGCCTGGTTTCTAGACGTTTTCT
This sequence comes from Phascolarctos cinereus, assembly GCF_003287225.1. Taxonomy (NCBI): domain Eukaryota; kingdom Metazoa; phylum Chordata; class Mammalia; order Diprotodontia; family Phascolarctidae; genus Phascolarctos; species Phascolarctos cinereus. Next base: position 96,607,814 of record NW_027556098.1, read on the forward strand.
CTAATGTCATGTGACCTTGAGCAGATGCACCTCCCTTGGCCTCTTTCTTCAGAAAAAGAAGCTGAACTTGGTGCTCCCTCTAATCATTCTAGGCTCTAAAGCTCTATGATTTTGTTATCCCTGTGTCTCTCCTGACTAGGTTAAAAATCCAATAGGTATTCACCAACAAGAGAGAACTTTCTGGTCTTTCTTCTCTACTAGTAGTTATCTTCAGCCCAAAAGAAAATTGATTTTGTGAAAGTCTCAAAATTGGTTAAGTTTCCACGATAAGTTTTAATTTTTACTTATTAATTTGTATAGAACAATGCAAAGAAAAATAAATGGTTTTTATTCATTCCTGATTCAGCCAAAAAAAAAATTACAAACACCTTTAAATGGAACTACAATTTTTCAGACTGCATCCGCCATTAGTTTACTTAAGGGGTTAAGTATACAATTTATGGATTACTTAGGCCCTTTTCTTCTCTCTTTGGTCGTTTTACTGCTTCTTAGAAACTCTCCTGGAGACCTTATTGGAACTTAGAAGGTAAAATTCAAAATCTGTCTCAATACAATTTATTCGTTATCCTTGTGTTAACTGTCTGATAGAAGAAATTTAAAACTGTTGCTTAAAATAATATTGGTTTCACTGAGGCTTTTGGTTATCCATACAAGGACAATATATTACAGTGGAAAGAGTGTTGGATTGGGAGGTCTGGGAGTCTGAGTTTAAATCTCAGCTTTTCCACTAGGACCACTGTGACGTTAGGCAAGTACACTCAGTTTTCTCTTGGTTTCAGTTTCGTTATAGGTAAAGTGAGGAGATTGGTCTAGATGGCCTTTAAAGTCTCTTTTCAGCTCAAAATCTGTGCTTCTATGATGCTGTGATAGTGAATAATAGAAATTTCATTGAGTTTCTTTTAGACCTCTCCTATGCATCATTCAGATTGCTATCGAGTTTTTTCCCCTTCCTCAAAGTAACCTTAACACTTAGTAATACGTTTGAGATTTTAGAAGTTAAGCATAAAGTTTTTAGACATTCCTCTGCCCCTGCCTGTCATGATCTCATAAATCTAAATTAGATTAATTCATTTGCTGAATTTGTATATCTATAAGTAAAATGTCTTAGGACTGGCTTTAAGGAGAAACTTAAAGTAGTAGAAATATGAATTATGAAGAGCCTGCCATTACTACTTTATTTATGTTTTAAGAAGGCTGTTGTGAAGCCAGTGGTTTCTACAATCTCCATTTCTTGAGTTCACCCGTAGTTCATAACTCTTATTTGTTTGATCTGTTTGTTTTTGGCCAGACCATAATTTCCCAGTTCCTATTAAGTAGTCCAAGGGGTTCACACTAAAAATACTTTAATGGAGCATTTAACAGTAAATAATTACAGAATGTTATGAGAAGTATAACAAATTACTCAGGGGGTTCGCAACTATTTTAGTTGTTGAAAGGCGATTGAGGAAAAAAAAATTGTTGGAAACTGCAGGTCTGGAACTCCCTGTGGGGACATTTCCTCTACTGTTTTGCATTATGATTTTAAAGAGATGCCTGGGGCATTGGGAAGTTGTGACCTGCCTAGGGTCAACAAGGCTAAGCTTGTTGGGGAGTCAAGAATTAAACACAGTAGTTCCTGAAACTGGGGCGGGTACACTGCAATGCTGCCCTCCTTGTTTGCTTTAGTTATAATTAAATCTCTTTACAAAAACAAAAAATGAAGCACAGCCTTGTTTGTGGTTGTAGCATCTCAATTTAGCTAATCTTCCCCCCCCCCAGATTCCTTCATTTAATTCAATGAAAATTAAAAAGTGCCAGGGGGTTTCATTTCCACTCCTAAAAAGAATCCTTAGCACCCAGGCCATTGGATTGCTACCCTCTGTTTTGAATGGGCTTGCTGGGTGATTTTTAATGCCTCCCAGGATGAGTTAGATTAGTTTCATTGATTTATTTTTCATGTTTCATCAAATACCTGACTGCTGTTGCAACTCTTATGAGACAAACCTAAGGCAGTAAGATTTCAGATTTGGTCATAATTTCAGCTGTGAGTTTGAATTCCTGGTTGCAATGTGAATTCACAACTCTGGAGAGCTTCAGAGGCTGAGGGAACCCCTCACTTTCCCCTCTGGGGAGCAAAGTTTGGGAAGCAAGATGTTCTCCTTGCTTTGTTTTTAATGTTGATTAAAGGACTAGGTTTTTGTTTTATTTTAGTTTTTATCTCTGCTCTTGAAATACACACATTATAACTCTGGACTCAGTTTATTAAAGCCCAGTATCTCTGGACTTGTCCCTTAGTGTTGGGTAACTTTCTATAATCTCTTAAAGATCAAACGGAAAGCTGAAAGTATGTGGTGGCTAGGTGGTGCAGTGGTTAGAGTACTGAGCCTGGAGCCATCAAGAACTGAGTTCGAATGTGGCCTCAGATACTTACTGCCTGTTTGACACTGCAAAAGTCACTTTATTCTCTATTTGCATTAGTTTCCTGAGCCATAGAAAGAGGATAATAGTAACATCTACCTCCCAGGGTTGCTGTGAGAATCAAATGAGATAATAATTGTAAAGTGTCTGGTACATAAGAACATAGTGGCTGGCATATGGTAAGCACTATGTAGATGTTAGTAATTATTATTTGTAGGCGGGTACCTTATACCCTACTCCTCTCTACCATACATAGAGTCATTTATTTACCTCGAAAAGATAAGAAAAGATCAAGTGTTTTTCTCCCCATCTCTTCTCTGACCAACAATTATAAAATAATGAGTTCTGTTGTTGCATTTCTGTACAACTGTTTTGATAATCTTTGTATTCTGTTTTGAAATGTATTTGCCTCTTTAAACAGCTCTTTATTTTAGGATCCCCACCATTTCCTAGTTGTTTGCCAAGCAAAGTTTGTACTTTCTCCTGTACATCTTGGTTCAGCTCTGCCTATACTTCCTAAAGTATGTGGTATATAAAAACTGAGAAAGAACCTAGGTCTCAATCTTAGCCGTTCCACTTAAGACTTATGTGACCTTGGACAAGTTCCCTCACTTTACTGACCCTCATTTTCCTCATCTATAAAATTAGGTAGCTGATCAACATGAGCTTTAAGGACTCTTCCAGCTCTAAGTCCTAAAATCTTGTAAATGTGCTTTTTTCTGTCACTCTTTGACTTACCTCTTCTTTACTGGATAAGTCCAAACCAAAGACCATTTTTCCGGAGCCTTGGGGTTTAGAGTGAGACTAGGTCAATTGTGAGGTCAGAATTAGAAGTGACAAGGTGCTTATTTTCAATCTACCCTCATTCCATAGTCTCCACTTCAGCCAGGTTAACCTACTCAAGGCTTTAACAAGATCCACCAAAGGTCCTTCAGCCCTTTTATGCAATGGTGTAAAACTTGACTAGAAATGTGTCCCTGTAGGGCCGCATATTGGCCTAAAAAACCCACAGATTATCATTATCTACATCGTATTGCATTTTTATTTGTTTTGTTGAACATTTACCAATAACAATTTAATCTGGTTATTTCTGCCCTGGAGAGTTTTGCACAGCAAGTGGCCTCAGACTTTAAGTTTGACACCTCTGCTTTGTTGTTGTTCAGTCCTTCCAGTTGTGTCTGACTCTTCATAACCCATGTGGGGGGGGGGGTTGGCAGAGATCCTGGAGTGGTTTGCCATTTCCTGCTCTAGCTCGTTTTTACAAATGAGGAAACTGAGGCAAACAGGGTTAAGTGATTTGCTCGGGGTCACACAGCTTCTAAATGTCTGAGGCCAGATTTGAACTCAGAAAGGTGAGTCTTCCTGACTCCAGACCCAGTGCCCTATTCACTGTGCCACCTACCTGCACCCCTGTTGAGTCATGCCCAACTCTTCATGACCCTATTTGAGGTTCTCTTGGCAAAGATATTAGAGTGGTTTGCCATTTCCTTCTCCAGCTCATTTTATAAATGAGGAAACTGAGGGCAAACAGAGTTAACTTGTTCAGGGTCACACAACTACTAAGTGTCTGATATGTAATCTCCCTGATGTTGTTACTTACTCCAACAAAACAAATTCCAGCCCATCCATACGTTCTCATTATTTGTAATTTTTGACCATGTCTAGCCATAAATTTTCAGGAGGGAATCTACCCAATGCACTGGAGGCCTTCCTCTAGATTGTTATTTTGCTTTTGAGTCAGGTTGTCTTTTTAAAACATGTTTTCATAGCTTATGGGACCCTCAATGAGAAAGCTCCCTGCACCAACACAGAATCACATTTGCTCTGCAGCTTTATAGTCTTAGAGAGTTTCCTCATGAACTTAAGAGGTGACTTGCCTAGAGTCATGCAGCCAGTTTGAGTCAGAGTTGGGACTTTAACCCAAGGGCTTTCTGACTTTGAGACTGGCCCTCTATCCATGATGCCATACAGCCTCTTGGATAGCTGCTAGCCTGGAATAAATTAGATTTTATACTAGCCAGAAGCCTCCAGAAGGTTTCCCATGTAGATCATAGTGGCCTCAGACTCAAGGCTTTCTCATCACTCACACCTTATTTCCATTGTCTTAACTACCCTTCTTGTTTCTCCTTTGTCTTTCTTTGATCTCTGGTTCCTTTGTATCCTGTTTCCTAATTGTTTGCCTGGTTCTTGGTCCAATGACACTTTGACTTCATCACCTCTGTTTTCTGAGTTGTGGCTGCCCACTTGGTCTTGTAGCTCAGAGACAGCCTTGATGACTAGCTTCTGGGTATGTGTTGTGTGTACCAGTGGTCGGCGCCTACCTTTCATTCCCAGCCTACCCAGTGTCAGAACACAGCAGAAATAACCATGATGAGCAAGGAAGGGACCAAGGATTTTTTAAGAGCTTACATTGTACTAAGAGCTTTATAAATAATTATCTCATCTAATCCTCATAACAACCTTGTGAGGTAGGTGCTATTACTATCCCTATTTTACAGTTGAGACAGAGAGAATGTGGCTTGCCCAAGGTCACACATCTAGTAAGCATCTGAGGCTCGATTTGAACTCAGGTCTTCCTGACTCTAAGCCCAGCACTCCATCCACTGTACTACCCAGCTGCCCATCAGTTCCAGGTCCACCACCCACTGGTGAAAGAGTTGAAGACCACAGAGCAAACTGGAGGCCTGACTCTTCTCTTCAAACCTGGCCTCTGCCAGAAGTGATCATTCACCTTGGTTTCAGGTTGAGGGACAGTGGTCTCTATGAAAGGGTTGCTATTTTTTTCCATCAACATGTCTTTTTCTAGCACAGCTACCTCTTCTTTTGCTACCTAAGAAATTTTTCCTTTAACTCGGCCTGGAGTTTTGCCACCCACTTCTCTCAGTGAGTCCTAGTGTTCTTCTAGGGTTAGAAAGGATTGAAGCTGCTTCTGAAGACCCTTGAGAATATATTGAAGAACCAATTGCAACACTCTACCCTTCCTCCTCCCCATCCTCTTTTACCCTTAATATCATTAGCAGAGACAATTACTATATAAACTAGGAATTCTGGGGCAAAGGAATGGGTAATGGAGGTTACTTAATGTTTTTGGTAAATACTGGTTAAAGTTTCTTCAGATTTATGTAAAGCCTTGACTTTCTACCATTAGCTTAGTGATTCTTTTTCTTTTGATGTATCCCCATCTAAATTGCCTCCCCCCCCTTTTTTTTAGCAGCTCCTTATCATATTGCTCCTCCTTCCAAATTTTTTTCTCAAGCCTCAAAGTATATAGAGATATTGCTCTAAGATAGCCCAGACATGGAACTGTAAGTTTTATAAGCCCAAATAACTGGCCCACTCAGGAAATAAACATCTCATATTGTTAAGGGAGCTTTGTGTGGCTTGGGCCCAACCCTGTAACTTGAAAGGAATGCTTTCTTCCCCCTTCCAGTTTTTAGTGCCTTGCTTGACAAGAATGTTTCAAAGCATTGCCAAAGAATTTGTTTAGGAGCAGGACTTTTCTGTATTTCCTCATTACTCTACATCTAGGCAAGAGGCCAAGCCTCAAATCATGGAGTGATTTCTGCTGAGCATCTTTTCTGTTGGAGTAAATGCAAATTATTTTAGCTTTCTAAGTCTTTCAGGGTTGAGATGCTGTAACTTTCAGATTAAAGGCCTTGTGAATTCACAATGTTCCCTCTCCCCCCCTCCCCGGGACAGACTTATAAAATAACTCATGGGAGAATTAGAATAAAAAATTGAAAAAGAAGTCTGACCCATGTAAGTGCTTGCATGTGCACATGCACACACATACACACACACACACGAGTTACTTTTACTCTTATCCTGATTTGCTTTTAACTTATTCTGTCTTTTCCTAATTTGTGCTTCTTTTCTTCCACTCTGCCTCTGTATTCCTCCTCTGTCTACCCCTACATATACCTTCCAATAGCACCTTCAGTTATCTTCAGGTTTTATTTCCATGAAATATCAACACACATCTTTTAAAATCATCATTTTAGTTATCTGATCCACCCCCTGCTCTCTCCACAAAGTATTATCTCTGTGCCCAGCATTGAGTTTTTGACAGTGAAAATGAAGTTGTCTTTGGAAAAATTAAGTGATATTGCCCCTATATTAGCCAAAAATATTTTCTAGTTGCTTGTCTTCACTTCATCAGAACTCCCTCCCACCCCCCCAAAAAAAGGTGGGACAGCAAATATTAACTCTAATTAAATGTAAGCCAAATATAAAAGTAATGTATTTTTTTTTAATTTGGGGATAGAGTAAGGGGTCTGGTTTTGTGGTTTAAGTGTTTTAGGAAAGTTTCAGTGTAGAAATCACATACAATTGCAAATCAGGAGCTAGTCTCATATTTTGCCTTCCAAATTAGAGAGAAAGTCCTTGCCCCATGAACCATGATTGTCTTACTATAGCATCATGGATACCCTGTTAAGTGATTCCCTTTTGAGTGAAAATGGAAGTCTGTGAACTCGCTTCTTTTCACATCTTTCCCTAAAATCCCTGTATCTTGCTGGGTTCAGCTGAAAGTGAGAGAGTGTAAGGCCCCTGCACTAGGTTCATGCATGCCTAGCCTTCCTTTCTGAGTAGAAAAATATTAATAAAATAGGAGGGATAATTATAGCTTGAAATTATAAAAACACTTGTCAGTTTGTAAATAGCTTTCTTCACAACAGCCTGACCTGTGTGAGCTTGGCCAAGTCCTTTAACCCCCCCTAGGCCTCAATTTCCTCATCTGAAAAAAGAGGTTGTAATCTCAGACCCTTTCCGGCTCTGTGAACGTATACGAACTTATGCATAGGTTATACAAGTATGGTAAAGTGAATAAGGACAAGAAAGGAAGAGAAACTTGAGGCCTAATTCATCCAGTTTCTTCTAGGTCCATTCTGAGATAATGGAATCATTATGGTAACAACAGACTCCTTTAGTTTAAGGAATACTATCTCAATCTGCATGTACTCAGGTGAAAGAGAGTGAAATTTACCCAATCTGCCATTTCCCACTAACCAAAAAATCCTAATCTTTTTCCAAACAGTGCCCCAAGCTCTCCTTTCCTTTTCTCTACCTGCAGGGGAAAAGTGCATTTGCTGTGTGTAGAGAACACTGACAAATTGCCCCATCCCTGGCCTTTCACCTCTGATGATGCTCTGTAAATTTGTGCATATTAACCTTGTCCAGATAGTCCAGAATATGAATAGGTTTCTGCAGTCTGCTATGTTTGTGCCCCATGTTTTAATTTGCAACTCCTTATCGCTGGCTTATTTCAGCCATACTTTCAGAAGACAAAACCACCACTGAGCCTCCCCGAAAGACTAAAGATGCCCCATCGGTTCCAAACACTCCAGAGCCAACAACAACGCAAGAGCCTTTGGTTGGCAGCCAAAAAAGGAAAGCGAGGAAAACGAAGATCACACATCTTGTCAGGACAGCAGATGGCTGGGTGTCACCAGCAGGAGGTACTTTGGGTAAGGAGAATGAGATTTATAAGCCTAAAGAGGACCGTAGGTAGCCCTTGATCATAGAATGGAAGCCAATAATCGACATCAAAAATCTACCAGGTTTAATAGGGTCCTTGAGGGAGTGACTCGAAGTGAGTTCTGTATTGAGGTTTCAAAAATGAATCTGGGTGGTGTGCTTGGAGGTAGAATATATTCTATATCAAGCCACTTGAAAAGATTATATAAGGCGTCTATAAGTCCAAGAGCAAATTTTGTTCCTATAGAGTTCTTTGGGAACTGATTCTAGTCAGATATCTAAATTTATTTGTCATCTTATGGATTACAAAAACAGCTCTTTCTCAAGAGAAAGTGTCTGGAGTTCTCTGAGAGTTACAGGATGGTTTAGTCCTATAAGCTGTTCCTTTTTCCCACCCAGGGTCCACAAAGCCAAGCTGGCTGATTTAATTTCTTCATACATTAAAATTAAAAAGCACTTGAACATTTGGTTTATGCCATGGCCCACTACTTTACTGCAAGCCAGGTTTTCTAGCCCTCAGACTTTTCAGCTGCTAGAACCAAGCTGGTTCTAGGCATTGCCTTTTCCTTCTTACTATCATCCAAAACCCTGAAGAAGTTCCAACCCATCCCTTATCAGGAATTCTCCAGGTGGGTTGTGGTTTGTCCTTCGTTCTTGAAGAGGACCATGACATCAGGAAGAGGATGACATGACTTGCAATTGAGTTGGATTTGAGTTAGATAGGACTGTGCAAAGTCACCAGCCTCACTTTCTCCTCCAGAGCCATCTGAGTCCAGTGGCAAGATGTAGATTAGGAGGAGTGGAGATGGCTCTGGATGCAGTGGGAGACTTTGGCCTTTTTAAGCTGAGGTCTGAGTGAGGCAACACCAGTTCAGTGAATAGGCCTGTTTAAGAAGTGAGTCAAGGGATGTCCCCTTTAATTTAAAAAGAAAAAATTAAACTCAAAGGGGAAGACCCTCAGGGTTGCTGTCCAAAAGAGAAACAATTACTATTTACATTCACTCGGAGCCAGAAGGACCTTGGGCAGGGACCTATTGTTGTCCAGTCAGTGAGAGCCAGAGTGAATTGGGTTTAAGGTATGGTCCTTAAGAAGCTGACCCAGATGTCCCACATTCTAGACCCTTGGCTATAGCAGTTTCAGAAATGGTAGTGTCTCTGGGATTCGCAACTACCTAACATTAGCCATTGTAACTGTAGTCTTGTGGCTTTTCAGCACCCAACACAATGTCTCAACAGTTTTTCCAGGAGTCAAGACGTTTAAAACATGCTTACTTTGGATAACATTTAAATGCATCACCGTTTGAGTAAAATTAAACATTAAGAAAAGCAAAGAGTTTATTAAATTAGTTTTAGACCAGTGTTATCACTTGAAGGATGGCAAAATGAGGAATTTCAATGACTTTTTCTTATATATTATATATGTATTATGCTGAGTTTTCTTTCATTTAGAACTTTTCACATTGCAGGATAAGGCAGAGATTTACTTTCACTTTTTAAAACTGAAAGTCCTTAGATGATACTTCCATTTTTAATGCAGTAAGGCATCATGGAATTTTTATGTTCTAATACTAGACACTTTAAGGCCATTGCTATTTGCTGCTTTATTTAAAATTGCCTTCAAAACTATGATAAAAATACCTCTTCTACAAAGACAACATGGTAGAATGGAGAAATTATTAATTTTCCAGGAGAGATATTAGAGTTGCATTTCAGCCACATCTTTTTTGTCTTATTTTTATTGATTTTTTGATCTTATACCATGCTTGCTTTCAAATGTGTGTCTCCTACTTTCCCATCAAGTCATCTCTCGTAACAAAATTTTAAAAAGAGACAAAGTAGTTCATGAAACAAACTAGCACATCAACCATGCCTGATAGTGTATACAATAATTCCATTCCCCAAGTCCCCCAACTCTGCAAAGACAAGAAGTAGGTTTATCAACTCTTAATAGGTACTTTGTACCTGATCTCATAGGCACTGCATAACTAGAAGCCCTTTACCTTCACTTGGAAATGATGTCATTAGGCAAAGAAACATCAGATCCTCAAAAATAAGAGAAAGAACACAGGGTATTGGAATGAATAAATACGGTGATCAGTTTAATTAATTAAAAGCAATTCAGGGAAGATACAGTCATTCGTAACCATTGCAGATTTAGCATCCGGATTCCGTCAAAAGTGTTTGTATTCTCTGGGTATCTAAGTGTCCCTCCACAGAAGCTTCCTCAAACTGTATTTTAACTCAGGTTTCTTTTCCTCCTCTAATCCAATCCTGACCCACTCTGTGGCCTTGGATCAATCTCTTAAACTCTTTTCAACTTGGCTTCTGATTAAACTCTTTTCAACTCGGCTTCTGAGAGTAATGCTGCCCATGGGAATAACTGGGCTTAATAAAGGAGCCTTGTTGCTCTGCAAGAAGAGGATCTGTATAAGCTATTATATTCTCAGTATATATCAAGGGGAATTGGGAAGGAATGTTACCTTCTTAAACAGTGAGTGCCCTGGAATCTTCTCTGTCTTTTGTCTACAAGCGGATTGACCTAAATCCTCTTTTGATAAATTTTTCTTTTGTTACAGATGACAAACCCAAGGAACAACTGCAGGGTAGTGTACCTAAAACATCAGCTACAGACACAGATTGCAATGAGGAATGCTCACAAAACATCGAGGCAGAGGAGATTCATAGTATCACATCAGACATGCCAGCTGTGTCTGCGTTCTTCAGCCTGGCTGCCCTAGCTGAGGTAGCAGCAATGGAGAATGTGCACAGGTGAGCCGGGTGGGAAGCCTCCTTCTCATATGCCTGCCCCCTTCTTTGGCAGAATGGATCCAAAGAAGGCAACCTCTAAGTGTAGACTAGTCTTTTTTCACAGCCTAGTAGGTCTACTAGAACTTCGATTTATGCTGTGCTTAGTATATTGTATACCTATACAAGCTAATTAGTTAAATGGAAAACATATAGATGAAGGAATTAGCTAAGCAAATACTCTATTATTAGTACATACATTATTATATTATACTAGATTATATTGTTATATATTAAAGTCACCGTATAATAATGGCAATTATATAATGAATAATGTATAATAGTACAATATAAATTAATATAGAAAATATAATACAGTATCTATAATGTTACATGACATTATATATTAAATATAATAAAATAAATATATAATTAAGGCCTCTGCTGTCTGATGTCCTCAGCATTCAGGACAAACTGAAATTAAAACCATGATAAAGGCTTTCTTTCTATTTTCTCAACTAGTTGTCCATTATATACTGATAATGTATTGTTATGTATTATATTTAATATATAATTATTATATATTGTTATATGTTATAAGATATCAAGTATATTATGTATTATATTCAATATACAATGTTGTATATGTTATATAAGATATATGTGTTTCATGTATATACCTACCTTGTGTAATATTTCTTATATAGCATATATTATAATAACATTTAATATGTTTTGTTATGATTACTTTACATGTTATTGTATTATGATATAGCTATATAATATATAATATTATTATGTGTAATATGTTAGTACTAGTATACTTGCTTGGCTAATGCCCTCTTCTATATGTTTTTCCAGGTTACTAATTAATTAGCTTGCATGTGCATACAATATAATATAATAATAATATTACATAGCATGTATAATATTGTGTTATTATAATATATAGATAAATATACAACATTAGTATATTATTAATAGTGTTACTATTATTTCTTTGTTCTACCAGTGAACCTCACACTGCAAAATAAATTATAAGGAGAGAGTTTTAGTCTGGGAAAAGAGCATTGACTCGAGTCAGGGAACCCATGTTTTATTTCATGTTGTGCCACCAGTTTACCACGTGTAGCAGTTTAATTATTCATCACTTCAGTTTCTTCATCTTTATTCTTGTGAACATCAAATGAAATAAAAGAGTTATTCAGCAACACTCAGCATTTAAAAAGCACCTACTAGAGAGCTTTCTTTTTAAGAAATCCAACAGTGAGTCCTTTTGTAAAGTGAATAGACATTTTTGCTATGTTTTCTAAATTACTTTTTTCTAATTTTTTTCCCTTAAAAGTGAGGTAAGGAGGGACAACTAGCTGTGTGACCCTGGGCAAGTCACGTAACCCTGTTTACCTCAATTTCTTCATCTGTAAAATGAGCTGGAGAAGGAAATGGCAAACCACTCCAGTGTTTTTGCCAAGAAATCCCCAGGTGGCGTCATGAAGAGTTGGACATTTGAAACAACTCAACAACATGTTGTCTCCTCAGATTTTAAATTATCACAATTTTCAGGAAGCCAAATGTCTTATCATTTGCACAAGTGCAGCTATAAGTTCCTTTTAGTAAACAAAGTCTGAGAGACATTTTTTAGCTGTTGTCCAATTGACAATATTTACACTTGTGAAGACACTTTTCTGGGCACTCAGGGATTTGAAAAGAAGTTTTAGAAAATGGACAACTAAAATAAGTCCTGCTTGGATGTATCATTGTGGTATGGAGGTGGAGGGGTCTGATATGCTGAGGTCCCATGAACAGACTGGGTCTGCTTTCTGAGAAACATCCTTGCCTCTTTAAGTATAGAGATGCTCATTGTCAATAGGCTGGATACCTGGTGATAAATTCTTTGGCTATGACAGCCCATTAAAAAAAAAAAAAAGCAAAATAGATCTCATACCTTTTTAGCCCCCTTCAGCTTCTGCAATGAAAGTGACAGAATGCTCCCCCCCACCAATGCCATTAAGGAATCACATAGTTTTTAGACCATCTGTAAACATTAACTTAGTTATCAGTACTCTAAATGTGAGGTACTTATCCATGACCAATTAGTGGATATGCTACTGAAAAACTGAATTACATCCATCTTAAATTCTTACCATAAATGAAAACAGAAGACAGAAGGAAGTCAAAGCTAAATAGAAGGATAGTCCACTGGTTCTTGTTGGAGATGGAGATAAAGGAGTTGGCAGAAATGGTTTTATTGTGTGTCCAAAGACAGCGAGAAATATCATTTCATAGGTGATTTGGTCATTTCACCCTGCAGGATCATGATCAAGATTTGCAAAAAGGCCACCCAGGAAATCATAAGAGCATATATGGCAACATCTGTTCCAGAAAATGAAGAGGTAGAGCAGGTTTACTAAAAGCAATAAGAACATCCAAATTAAATCAGTTTTATAATTTGAAGCTCAATGACTTAAATGCAAAAGTGAGTGTAGGTGAGGATGATGGAAAATGCTGTACAGCAGTAAGAAATAATAATAAAAAAAAACCCCACACATTTAGACTATCCATAAGCCTCACTCTTATGTATCATGAGGGCTGTCTTTAAGAAAAGAATCCAGAGGCACCAGGCATGGTGAATATTGAATAAAAGCACACACAAAAAAGTGAGATTGATTATATTTTGCAGGGGGGAAATGGCTTATTGTTGCTATGGGGATAGTTCATTAATCAATTATTTGTGCACAGACACAAAGATCAAATGAATGCGAAGCTATAAAAAAGAATAAAAGTGGGGAAAAGGGACAATTAAATAAATTATGATCTGACCTATTAAAGCAAGTTAATAATACTGAAAAATGGGAAATAGATGAATGAAAAGATATCAACACTAAATATAGTGTTTACAGGTTTAACCGCTGTAAGTTAGTTACCTTATCAGTAGGCCAAAAGAATTATCTGACTCAGTAAATATTTGCCAAGTGAAGAAGTGTGGCAGCCAAGGGTAACATTAGTTTATAATAAATACTATTTTCTAAAATCATACAGAGACGGATGCTGAATCGGTCAAGCATTTATTGAGAGCCTGCTATGTACAAAGCAGTGTGCTAGCTACTAGGGGTACAGACACAGAACAGAACAGTTCTTGCCCTCATGGAGTTTACACACTGCTGATCAGAAGGGTGCAGAATGTTCATGGATAAGCAAATACAAGACATATACAAAACAAATAAAAAGTGACCCTCAGAGGAGGAAGGCACCAACAAATGAGTTCAAGAAAGATTTGCAAAAAGAAAAGTCCTTGAATAGAGCCTCGAAGGGGACTAAGAATTCTAAGGTATAGAAGTGAGGAGGGAAAGCTTTCTAGCCATAGCAAATGACAGCCTGTGCAAAGACACACAGAGATGGAAGAACAGCAACGAGGCCATTTTGGCTAGAAAACAGAGAATATGAGGGGGAGTAATGTGTAGTCAGCCTGGAAAGTTAGGTCGATGCCAGATTGTGAAAGGCTTTAAATGCCAAACAGAGAATTTGTATTTTATTCTAGCTTATGAGTAGTGGTATCTTATAAAAGAGTAAGCAGCCATGGAGGAAAATTTTTTTTAAAAGTATTTGAAAAGCTCGACTAGGGACCAAACCAACCAATAGGTAAATATTTATTAAGTATCTACTATGTGTGCCAGGCACTGTGCTAAGCTCTGGCATCTAGGCAAAGTCATCCTGGGGCCCTTTAAGGATGAAACAGAAAGGAAGACAACAAGGAAATAAAGAATAGAGAAAATCTATCAAGATTTTTACAGTGAATTCTGTGGTGAACATGAACACTCTACATTTGGGCTCTAATATTATAGTCCCTAACATACTTTAAAAGGAAGTAGAAATGGCACTGAAGAAAATAAAGATGGTAAAAGTCCATCCTTATAATACTGATTTTCTTCCAGTGATATTTTATGGTTGTGAGTCATGGGACAATAATATTGCTGAAGAAGTGAAATTGGGTATCACCTAATGAACAATAGAGAATGTATAGTGAAGGTGTGCAGGGTGCCACACATTATAAACAAGGAGTTATAAAGGAAAAACAGAGTAAAAGATCTATTGAAGAAATATACAAGCCAAAAGGAAGATGGTTGGTAATGTGGCAAGAGCAAAGGAAGGAGAGCCCTTGTGCTGAATTGGTATTCTCATAATGTTGGGAAAACTCAAGGAAGGCTTTCAGCACAATGTGTAATCCCTTTAGGGTGAACATATGGGAGGATGTCAGTGAAAGGATGGGTTTCACTCTACATAACTGAAGGAAATATATGCATCAGTGAAATTACAGATCCACTGGATTATATGAGCACAGGATCTCTGTCTGTAAAGAAGCTTACAATCCAATTGGGAAGGCAAAACATGTACATGTAAAAAAGACAACTGATTATTTGGTGAATGAATGGTAAATAATTATTCATGTTATATATTTATATATAATATATCCATGTTTGTAATTGACTCATAAACAATAACAGAACAAGATTTTTTTTTTTGGTGAGGCAATTGGGTTAAATGACTTGCCCAGAGTCACGCAGCTAGTGAGTGTTATGTGTCTGAGGCCAGATTTGAACCCACCTCCTCCTGATTCCAGGGCCAGCACTCAATCCACTGCACTACCTAGCTGCCCTTCAGACCAAGATTCTTTAAGCCCCTGGTGGAATGAAAATTTTAAAACTCAGTAATACTAGATAGAGTTCAGAAAAAGGTTAGATTTAGGCATGCTAGAGTGGGTATAGGGAAGACTTCAAAAAAAGAAGCAGTACCTTGGATAGAATTTGAAGGACAGTTAGAATTCACACAGAGAAAGGAAAGGGGGGAAAAAAGCATGAGTAAAGGTCTAATTTTTCCTAGATTATGTTACTTAAATTCATCATCAACATCACATGATTTGTGATTTACCTTAGAGACATCAAACTGTGAAATATTTAATCGCATCATGTGTCCCCTTTCTTGAAACAGTTCTGCTGCTATTCCTTGAATTATGGGTTTAATGTTATTTTATGGGATGAGAGTGTGGAATATTACTGACTTAATGAACATTGATTAAGATTCGTTGTGTTCATGATACTAGTAAACAAAGCACTGGTTAATCACTGTGCACAGACAGTTAAGGGGAAAAAAACAAAAACAAAAAAGGCCCCACCCTCATGACACTTAAGATAGATGTATGAATCTAGCATAGGAAAGCAGCTTTACCCATGGGTAGGCTAAATGAGTATGAATTAGTTTGTAAGAAGCCATATAGAACTTGGCTGGCTTTTCCCTTTCGCTTTCTTATCTTTTTCTCTTTCTCCTTTTCTGCTTAACCCTGAATTCAGTGCAGATGAGGCATGTTCATCTTGATTTAGAAACTATCAAGCTTTTCTAACAATGACCTCTTCCACAATTGATCATCTTTTTTCCTTTTCTTTTATTTTTCCTTCATTGTATTCCTCCTCAATGTTTGTTCATGTTGTTTTCCTCATTTCTTCTTTGACATGCCAAGGAGAATGCATTTGTGTAGAGCATTGAATTAGAAATAAGTAAAAGCCATCTTGGTTTTCCTTTCCCATTAAAATTGTGTTTTTTCATAACAGATAGTCGAACAGATGTAGCAGGTTGCACTTAAAACATGCACACTTTATTAAATGGATTAAACCAGAAGTTTGGTTCTTACACATTTTTATAGAGTGTGTGTGTTTAAAATCCATAATTCTTAAATTGGTTCAATGAGCTCCACCAGAGTTCAGGAAACCTAAAACTTTGTCATATATGCCACGTATCCATTTTATCCAGTACACCAAAAGAAACTGGTAAAAACCTAGTAATAAACAAATGTGAATCATTATATGCCTTAGCTGGTTTCATCTTTTGGTTAGCAACTGCGGTCCTTTGGATGAAAATGTGGTGAGTAGGAAAGGTTAAACCAATAAAAACACGAGTACTATTTCACATAACCGGATTCAGATGAGGACTTGGTAGATGTTATTCAGGACAGAGAAGCAGGCACATTCTTTGCTATGTGTGCTTGTTTTAAATATCCAGACAGTCCCAAATTCCATGATTTGTGAATGAAAATCTCAATAGGAATTATTAAGATTTTGATGATTTGTTTCGTCAACTCTTCATTGAAGGAGTTTTCTTTTCCCCTTTTCTTTTAATTATAGAAATGATAAATGGAAAACCAGTTGTACACTGTCAATTTTTCTCTAAATGACTAAAAATTCCAAGAAAGTTTAAACTAGTTTTGACGAGAGCTCTCATAGACCCAGTGAACTGGTTGCTAATTGTGGCCCTAAGAGAATGATTGGTAATGATTGCTCATAATGGAAAAGTGATGTCAATATCCACCACCTTTCCTCCTCTTTCTAGTTTCCATAACCTTTTTTAATAGATTTGAAGAATTTTCTTTGATTTAAGATTTAGAGTAGAAGGACCCTTAGGAATTTTCTGATTCAATTACCTCATTTTACCAATGAGGAAACTGAGGCCCAGAGGATTGAAATCACCTCCCTAAGTTCATACATAGCTGGTAAGCCCCAGAGCTGTGATTCAAACCTAGTTTTTCTGACACTAATCTAAAACTCTTTCCACTTCTGAAAACTGATTATTGCGCAGCAGCTTTTTCTATGTGCTTCTTCTTTGATAGACACTAAGTCAAGACACTACCTTTATGTATAACCTTATACATACACGTTTTGCATCTTTCACAGATACACTCAACTGAGTTGGGGTTGGTATGCACAGCCTAAATTGATACTGAAGATCTTAGAACTCAAAGAATCAGTGTAGTCCAGTATCCAGATCTCCTGACTAGCAGCTGAGAGTCCAAGTCTGGCTCCATTTCCTTTGTCTGATTCTCACTTTAGGTGAGACTTTGAATCTCCTGGTGCCTAAATGTCCCCATCTTTAAAATAAGGAGAATAAGTTGGGGTCAGATTTCCTCTCATAGAGAATCAGGATAAGGACAGATATGGTGAGGAAATAAAGAGTTTTAAAAATCCTTTGAAAGTGAGAGACAATTTAAAATGACAACAGTTTTAACTAAGCAACACATCAAAATAGCAGCATCTGTTCAGCAAAATACTGAAAAGCCTTTGTTATTTGTTCTAGTCTCCAAGAACTGTCCCTGAATCATAGGATCTTGGAGCTGGAAAGGTTCTAAAAGATGATTCATTTCTTCTTTTTTCTTGTTCTCATTTTACAGAAGTCAGCGGGCAGCTCCCCTTGCCCATGATGGACAGCCAAAAGAAATGCCACAGGCTCCTGTACTTATTTCCTGCGCTGACCAGTGAAGCTCCTCTTTATTGTAAAACATTGTGCTTTACCTAATATCCTAGCCTTGTCTTTACCAAGGGAAGCTAGTCAGTCCATAGGATGGAAAATATAGATTGCAAACATGTGATTGGTGCCCTGCACGGCCCAGATTTCACTTGAAGCCAGAAGTTAGCAACTTGGGCCAGGTCGTCCTATTGGAACCCAGAATCTTTGAGGGGGATGTTATTTGTCTGATAATGAACAGAATGAGAATGATCCTGGAGCTTTGCTTTCTATTGAAGGCTTTTAATGGTAAATTGGTGGTTACTTGGAAGTGGCTGCCTTTACTGTAGCTCATCCAGTGTCTCTTTTACCAACCAGAGAGTGTGAAACTAGTTTCGTATAATACCTAGTTATTCTTTAAAAAAAAAAAACAAAAAACAAAAAACAACAACAAAAAAAACAAACTGACGCACTGCACTAGTTATTATTAGATATTCCTAGTCTTTTTTGTACATGAAGATTTAAGTTCTAAGATGGTTTATATAATAGGTTATGCCTACATTTATATTGTAGAATAAATTAAAAAACCTGTTCCAGAGAACCCCAAACAGCATGGGCAGATGTACCATTGTTAGCGGTGTATGCTCAGCCACGTGGTCCATATATTCTGCACTTTTATATTTGCCACCAGAGTGGTAGTTTGCTGGCAAAAAAAAAAAAAGTCTGACTCTATTTATAGGCTGAGTCTTTTCTTAGGCTTGAGTGATAAAGGAGAATTTGCATAGGGTAAGTTGTGGTAAATATTTACGCAGATGGAGGAAAAGTCCTACAGATTACTGATGGTTATCATGCCTTGAGGAGTCTTTTATTTTTTACATAGGGGTCTAAGTGACCAGTGGAACATTGATACAAACAAACAAAATGAAACAAACAAACAAAAAAAAGACAGAAAAATTGTTCTGAAGTGACCTTAGAATTACTTCACTATTCTGAAAACATTGAAGACATTGAATTCATGTGGACTCTGAGACACATACCTTTTATATCTCTCACAGACACACTGGACTGGGTTGCGATTGCTATGCACAGCCTAAATTGGCACTGCAGGTTTTTTTTTAGAGCCATTTAGAGTTTGTGTTGGTTAAGAGGTATGTGAGTAAATGATGATGAGAAGTATGCTTGACCCGAGTGGGGCTATCAAATCTAGATCCACCTGCCAGTTCCCATTTCTTTTTGTGTTTTGTTGCTTTTGAACATTAAACCATAGATAGGCCAATGCCAAGTGGATCAGCTGGCTTAGAACATTCAACATATTGACTTAACCACCTGACTTTCACAGTGACTTGTTTCCTAGCAACAGATGCAAAGTGATAAATCAAAATTAGTCTGAGGCTACAAATTCTACAGGGTATTTGTTCCATAGCACAAAGTATTTCCCTACTCTTGCATCATAGCACAAAAAAAAAAAAAGAAAAATACCAAATTTTAAGTATTGGACTCCAGCAATAATTTTTTTTATTGGTCTTCATACTGGCTGAATTTTGATAGTGTTAGGTCGAGTTTGAAGCTCTTGAATTAGGTCTCTAAAAGATGAGAGTTTACATGGTTTTATCAGGCCTTCTTATTTATACTTGACTGAATTGATAATGGTGATTTTTTTGTAATTGTAATTTGATGTAATAGCCATACAAAAAAAAAGTAACTCTTAATACAGACTAGGTTTAGCTTTTCATGGTTGTAGATATGACTTCAGTTTCGGTGCTGGAAAATATGTACAACATAATATACAGGAATGAAAAAACGGAGGTCTTTTTTTAAAAGCAACTGCTAAAGAGAGCAATGAAGACGAAAGGCATTTGGAATGATGTCCTCAAAAATACATACTCTTTGTGGAGTTGGAGGAAGAAGGAATAGAAAGGTTAATCCAAGGTGAAAGCTTAACCCCAATCAGGTAATACTAAACCTAGTAAAGAGTCCCAACAAATACCTTAGGTTTTTACTATGAACCTGTTTTATTAATGTTTTCTAAATTTTAAAAAGTGAATGTTTGAAAATTGCTGGGTCCCAGTGTGGTGGCTGTTGGAGTTTTTGGACCACTTGCTAGCAGCGATTTAGAAATTAAGATTAGCTAAAAACCCAAAAATCGTATGGTGCGGACCATGCACCTTGACAATGGTACTAACTTGTTATTCTATAGAACACGTTAGAATAGGTCTATTTTTGCCAGAGCCTTCTTCCAATCTTCCTCCAATTACATTTCACTAGTGTTCCTTAAGAGATTGCTGTATATTAATGGGACCTTTTTTTAAAAAAAACAAAACAAAAAACAAAAAGAAACAAAAGGATTACTTTTTTCTATGTGAATTAATATCTTACTTGATCTGCTTTTTCCTAAACCTCAGTGGCTTTTTCCCTTAGGTGGGGCAGGGTGGGTGGGGAGAACTTACTGGATATGACTGTTTTCAGAGACTTAAAAAACCTTTTTTTGTAGAAATGCTTAATTTTTAAGCAGTTAGGCACTGAGAGCAGCAGAAATCCTGCAAAGCTTTATAGTTCTCTAGGCCTTTGCCTTGTTGTTTCTCTGAGTGAAGTCTTGATTTTGATAGCTAGAACTGCTCATGCCCTGAATCTGCTACAGAGGGGTGTTGATATTTTTCAGGTAACACAGTTTGTTAGCACAAATATTTCAGACCAACATTTAATGTTTTCTTTTCTTCCAGTTATTTTAATAGCATTCTTTCCTTTTTTTTTTAAGTCATATTGCTATGGTGTGTACTTTAGTATGCCAGCAAACACTGTCCCACAAGCCTCCTTGAGAAAAAAAATGTTGCACCTTATGTATATCTCAAGCAAACCAAAATATGATGCTCTTCTGCTTTGTTTTTATTCTAAATATGTTGTATCATATCTTTCTGAAACCATTCTGAATTGAGTTGAAATTATCAATATTTATGCATTTAACCTTAATTTCTGGATTCAAACCTGTATATATAAATCTTTTGAAAAAAATTGTCCTAGCCCTTCTCTGTGATGCTGGATATGGGGGATTTCGTCTCAAAGGGAGACATAATACTGTTCCAGTTTTTTTTGGCTTTTATTTATTTAGTTATTCTGGGAATTTCCAATGTAATTTTGAGGTATGTAAAGTGTATTATAGTAGCTGAAGCTACACCTACAAGAAGCTGCGTGAAAAATTACTGTAAGGCATCTTTTAAGTTTTAATTATTTGAGTACTGTATATGAGGTTGAAAAAAAGGAAAAAAATGTTCCATAGAAACATTTTGAGATACAGGTTCCGATCCCCAAATTAGGTTATTTTCCAGATTTGAGACCAAAACTGTTAATTCATTAAAAACCTTCTTAAGGTTAAATCATGCTGTTGTAATCCTGTGACAGTCTTTATTCTTATGAATGTGCTATAACTTCAGAAGTGGAGTGTCTTTATCTAATGAGACTGGATGAGTTTTTCAACTAATGCCATGTTCCAAAGCCACGCTAAAATAATTCGATTAGTTATAAAGTCCCAAATCATCAATTCATAGTTCCAATTTACACTTTGAAAATTGACAAGAAACACCATATTTCTAATGAAAAGAAGTATATGAGCTGATCTGATATCAGGAAACAAACTTTTTTATCACCTCTTTTTTTTCCCCCCTTGTTCAGGAAAATAGTACCTCCTTGAGTAACATAAACTTATTTTTGCACTCTGCAGTCTTTGGCCCACTGTATTGAAATTTTGTACCCATGAAAAATCTCAAAAGAGTTATAAACTGCACCAGAAAAATTGCAAGCAGGAAACTGAATGAAGAATACCATGTTTGTTTACAGGGAAAGGGGTAGAATGGAAGTACATCTGTTAAAAGTTCGGTATTAATGTGAAGCACTTGCTTGCCAATTCAACTACTGTATGCATCTTAAATATGCAGAGTTATGGAATAGGTGGTCTTGAGGCAGGCCTGTATACTATGAAAGAGGACTACCATTTTATTTCGGGCAAGATGAGGGAAAAGATGCGAGGTCCATTTCCCCTCTTGCAAAGAGAAAAGAGGGTTTGTATGACACCAGTGTGGGTTAATATTTGATTGTACTCTATATGGAGTGGTCATTATAAGGCCAATTTTGATAGGCTACCTCTGCTTTAAAGGATAGTTTTATTACTTCCTGTTTGTTTCAGAATCCACACCATCTGATACTTTTTGCCCTCAGTGCCACATTCACACCCTCAGTGTTTAAAATTCCAGTAACCATCTCATACAGAGAGGACAGTGTATTGTTAAAAATGGGCAGTGGTAGCACTGTAGTTATTGCCGTTTCATTTGACCTATGAAGTATTCTTGTTGGCTGCTTGATGGAATCTAAAACTGAGCTCTTAATTTGCTCTGAGAGAGATTGCCTGGCACCCTTTGAAAACTAATGTTTTCTTAAGGGGTTCTTTTTCTCTATATGAACATTCCCAAAGAATCATTGTGTTTATTTGTTTTGGTTTGGGCTTTAGATATTTTTTAATATCCTGAGTTAGACTGACTAACACCGTACTTCATTGAAAAGAAGCAGTTGGTCAGTTCATCTGTTATCAGATGTGTGCAGTAGATTATTGAATGGACTGCTTTGCTTTAGTTTTAAAGTCACTGTTAATGTTGTCACACTGTATATCAAGTCATCATGCTTGCCCTTTGCATGGGAGACGTTATCTTCTACATATTTCAAGATATTTCAGGACAAAGAAGCTGCAAGCGGATGGATGAAATTCAGTTGCAAGAGAGAAGTAATTCTTGTTTTTCTTTTACACCATCCTTTCTGTCATTTCCTCCTACTTTTTCCTTTACAAATCCAAATGAGGATTCCTCTTTTGGCCACTTAGCATTTGGTATTATAGAAACTGTAATGATTTCAGAAAGGTAAATCCTACACTTAAATTTTTTGAATCTTATTTTCCTTTTTTTTTCCTCCAGTCAGTGGTCAGAATTTACTTTAATCCAGATTGGGTTATATAACAGTACTAATGGGCATATGAACGTTGTTAAATTCTTCCAAAGACTTCTTGGTCCAAAGTATGTTACTTGGTACCAAGTACCTAAGTCATCACTTTTTCCCCTTGAAATGCAAATCTTACCTCATAACCTCTAAACTAAATTACTTAAGTCGATGTATTTTATGAAATAACACACTAATCCTACCTTATGGCCCACAGAAGGGTGACAAACTTTTTCCCCTCACTGATGAAGTACTCATGTTAGTTAGTGCTGCACACTGGCTCTGGAAGCTTGCTGAACTGTGGATATAATGGTGTTGACCAGAGAGCTCAAAGAAATTTCACATTTCAGTAGCGTTTAGCAAGTCTCTTACTGTCAGAAATTTAAATGTAGGAAACAGCAACAATAATAACCTGAGATTCTATACACCTGATTCTGAACTTTGATTATAGGTTTAAATCAATTAGACGTCACAAACTAGGCACAGCTTCATCTGACCACCAGGTCTTAAGTCTGTTGACAGTTTCAGCATGACAGAATCGCTCTTTTTTTTTTTTTTTTGCTTTCAGAAATTGGCTTGGTTCTCTTTAGATTGATGTAAACATACCATGTAATAAATGATTTCCATTAATGGTACAACAGAATTATTGCTTTCTTAGATGTGTGTGTAGTAAAAGTCAATATACACATTTATATAATTTTTTCTTCAAAATCTTATACCTAATTTGATATTTCTAAAAGGTGCACATGTCAAGTCATGTGTATAACATGCTAAACTACTTTAACTGTGATCTTGAAACTGAATAAAAATATTTAATAAAAATTTTAAATATTTTAAAGAAAACAATTCAAATAGATTTCTTTATGCTTACATTATCAGCTATAGAGTATTGCTTTGAAAAAAAATGTATCCTTTCAAAATAGGCAAAAAAAACTTAATGAAATAAAATATCCACAGTATGTTTATTTTTAAAAAGTCAAATGGCATTTTCATTGTATAAATACATTCTTTCCCAGCTTTGTTGTTGTATTAATGGTTCTAAACATGTCTCCATCACAAATTTTTAAAAGAAATACCTGTTCTCTGACTTACTGGACAGAGATCAACAGAAGGAGGTTTTATTCCCTGAGAATATTGACTCAGGAGACAGGGGGTCTTGGCTCAAATCCTGCTTCTGACTCCTATTACTTGTATGAGCTTGGGCGAAGAGGTTCAAACTCAAAACCTAGATCCATTTGTGACTCAGGGAATTGGGGAAGATATGATACATTCTTAGCAGAAAATAGGCTGGAATGTGTCATCTTTCTTTGAAATAAGGAATATTATCAACATTAGCAAATAGAATTTTTTAAATGACCATCTAAAGCCCAGATTTGGATCCCACATTCTTGAATGAGATTTCCTTGTTAAAGTTTAGGGACATTTTCTCTTTGGACAGAGCTATGTATAGTTTACCACATCCTACAATCTTCAAGCTTGACATTTCTTCCATGAAGATGCTAATGTTTCTGCATTTTTTACTTCCTAACTGATTCACCTAGAACTTCACCATAGGCTCTTGAATAAACTAGTCCAGTAGGTTTGACATATGAAAAAACAAAGAATGGGTTAAATTCATATCCATTAAGTTCACCTCTCTTATGGATAATGTGGTCAATAAGATTTCTTACTACAATTAGCCAAAGTAATAATATATATCAAGAGGCAGCAGTAGTTTTAAGACTGGGCAAAAGGACTGTACTTATGTAATAGTAGAAGGAGTTCCCTATACTAGTGAAATCACAGCTTTAGATGAAAATTTTTTAAGTGCTAGATATTGGGAATACCAAGACAAACTGTTTCCTCAGCTTACATTCTCCTGGATGATTTTAAGAAAAGTCACATACAAATACTCAGCTAAAAGGAAATGGTACTGATGCCATCATTCCATTTACCAAAAACAATATTTATAGGGAAATGGTTTTTATGTAGCTTATCTTCCTATAATTTGTAAATATGCATCAAATATTTACTGAAAACAAAATTTGGTATCTTCCTCCTTACGCTCTCCAGTGCCCATGTAATTCGCAAATGTAGCAATAATGTTTGAGAGTGCTGGAGTGAAGATCATGAGTATCAGAATGCAAATTTTTGTGTTGTGTTTTCAAATTGACCTTTGTAAATTTCTTTCTTGAGTTACTTTCATTTGCTGATTTCTCTTTCTTTTAATCATTCTATTGCTTTTTCCCCGCTCAGGTATTTTTGCCCAACAATTACAAAGCCTAAAATGTGACTTTTTAGTCTTTAAAAAAATTTTTATTGTGACACCAATAAATCCTTTCCTCCTTCAACCCCAGTTTGCTCTACATTCTCACCATCTTTTTCAGACTCCTGCCATTGCAAAAGTGAAGTACTTTGGTGAAAGTGGGGTATTTAGAATGAGTTCTGGGAAACATTTTCCCTGGCATCAGCAATCTGAAATCTCAGGTCAATAGGCCGAAAATGATCACATAAAATGAAATCCCCTGCAGGGGAAGATAAGATGACTCTTCTGATTTTGTAACTATCCCACTTAGAGATCCTAAGCTCTCTATAATTTTATGAAGGTCAGTCATATTATGGGGGCTTTGGAAAGAGGTTCAGAAGAAGTAACTCTGGGAATGAAAGTTTCTAAGGGATTCCTGGGGGATGGAAAGAGGATAGGGAAGACCTATATTCAAGCAGGGTTTATTTATTTTGAGTAAGTGCTTTGTATTTTCTTTAAAGCTCTACATGGTCACGAAACTGGCTTAGAAATGCCCTTTTTCCTATGAAAAACTATCTGAAACAGTTTGCTTTACACTATGTTTTTGCCCTGATCTTTTCCACCATTTCCATCAAATAGCATGCATGGTACTAGGGGCATCAGAAACAGCCTCAGCCATGTAGAAGTCAACCACCTAAGAAAACACTACACAAACTTCTCTAGACAAAGGAATATGTTCAATGCTCAATAGATTTTTGGGAAGAAGGATTTGAATTCTGTGATTTTATAAGTTTAAGGAATTCCTGGTATGAAAACCCCATCCACACGGAAGAACAATTCATGTAACTTGTAGTTTTGGTTGCCTGGTACACTGAGAAATTAGATAACTGTACATATGTTTCAAGAACATATGGTATCTATTCTAAGGCCCAGCCTCTATCCATTATACCATGCTATCCCATATTTAATGGGTGATCACCATTCCTGGATTGCCACACATTTCAATCACCATAGGATTCACCACTACAAATGCTTCAGAAAAAAAATGACATTTAATTTTTTTTATGTGTACTTGCCTCCTTTTAGGGAATAATATTATACTTCAAATGGATCCTGGGGAAAATACTTAGCAACACTGGAAATTATTTAAAGCTCTGAAGAGGTCTAGAGGTTTGGGGGTGCTGCTGGAGGACCCCCGAGATTGTGACGCCGGGTCCTGCCTGAATGAATTCAACTCAGATCTTCTTCCAGCCAAAGGAAAAGTTTATTAGTGATAAAACACTTAGGCCAGGTGACACCTGTGGAGACCAGTGGGCATGAGAAAAACTCAGCCTTTTGGGCATGAGATTCTCAGCATCTGAATGGGGGCCAGAGTAGATCTTATAAAGTAACTTTCAGTGGCCAGACAAGGGGGCTGGGAAAAGGGTCTAGGTAAGAATTCCAATTGGAAGGTCTGAGAGATTGAATAGACAATGGGAATAGATAATGAAGGGAACTGGAAGGCAGAAGTTTGAAAGGCATCTGCACAAGATCAAAAGGTGGGGCACTAGGGCTTTCAAAGGGAAATAAGGGGAGTCGATAAGGAACCATTTGAGACCAGAGTAAGGCCTTTCTGGGGCCCATAGGCAAAAGGGAGCCAGATTCTTTTAGAGCAAGGGGCAAAGGCATATCTGAATAAGATTAAAAGGTAAGGCTAAGGCTTTCAAAGGGAGATGAGGGGCTGGGGGCTGTAGACAAATGGGAGTCAGATTCCCTTTGGTACAAGGGGCTAAGATCTCAGCTTGGCCCCACACCCCGGGCTCCACTTTTCCCCAGATTGTAGTGTTTTCCCTTTGCTGGATGTTCGGCTATTAATTTTTTCATTTAGAACTAATTTAGTAGAACAATATTTAGCATGCATATGGGACTCAGGAAAAGTGAGATTCCTGTGGACCACCCCAAATCATTCACCTAATGTCAGCTCCCATATTTTGGCCTGTTAAACCAAAATTGCATCATTATAGTAAAATCCCTCTTTAATGAACCATACGTCCAAAGCCTCTTTGTTGTAAAATCTATGACCATCATCTTTCACCTTTAACCAATTTGCTTTTACCTGGATCCAAAAGGTCTTTCTGGGAAGCCCAAAGCTTATTTCCATTAAGTTGCCTTCTACTGTAGCCACCATGTCAGTGTCTTAACAACTCTGTCTGCCTTTTGGTGAATGATGAAAAATAGTTCTGTATTATTTCAGTGTCTCCTGCCTAGAAAATAAGCATTTCATTTTTTCCCAGAGGCACTCATAGTAAACCATAAGAACTCGTAGTGCAGGAAAAGCTATGGCTGCTTTCATCATTCCTCAAATCCCTTTGGTTCATATAAAATTGATCATTTAAACTTTTGCAAAGGCAAAGATTGAAGGCTACATTTCATGCCATGAAGGAATCATAATTCCCTTGGACTTTGGTCTGATTTTACCTGTCTGTTCCTCAATTAGGACTCAGGTGTCTGGTGAGGTGGTTTGATTTGCAGTGTATTAGCTACTGGTATTGAGTTTGGAATGCTGAAATAGAGTAGAGGCTTTCAGCCATAACTTTTGAGTTTCAGACATATTCTAGTGCGGAGATTGTGCCTGACACATAGTAGGTAGGCATTTAATAAATGCTTGTTGACTTGCTCACTTGTTGGATTGGTACTGAAAGTGGGTAGATAATAACAGTACTGCTACCTAAAAATTCTGGCCTTACGGAAATTTTTCTAGCTGGGCTGCCATCTTGTCAAGGTAATCCAATGACCTCCTGAAGAGGTCTAGGACTTTTGGGGTGCTGCTGGAACCCCAAGATCACAGTACCAGGTCCTGCCTGAATAAATTCAACTCAAATCTTCAGCCAGAGGAAAAGTTTTATTAGTGGTAAATCACATAGGCCAGGCATGAGAAAGGCTCAGCCTTTGGGGCTTGAGAGATTCTCAGGCCAGTAACACCCGTGGGGACGATCGGGCATCAGAGGTTCTCAGCCTTGTGGGCCTGAGATTCTCAGCATCTGAATGGGGGGCCAGGGTGGATATTATATACTAAAGTAACTTTGGGTGGCCAGAGAAGGGGGCT
This sequence comes from Phascolarctos cinereus, assembly GCF_003287225.1. NCBI lineage: Eukaryota > Metazoa > Chordata > Mammalia > Diprotodontia > Phascolarctidae > Phascolarctos > Phascolarctos cinereus. The sequence continues at coordinate 96,635,983 of NW_027556098.1, forward strand.
GGGAAAAGGGTCTAGGTAAGAATTCCAATTGGAAGGTCTGAGAGATTGAATAGACAGTGGGAATAACTAATGGAGGGAACAGGAAGGCAGAAGTTTGAAAGGCATCTGCACAAGATCAAAGGGTGGGGCCAGGACTCCCAAAGGGAGATAAGGGGAGTCTATACGGAACCATTTGAGACCAGCGAACCTGCAGCTTTGAGGCCATTCAGTCTGAATGAATGAATTGACTGAATCCATTCAAAGGGCTACACTTGAGGACCTAGAGGGCCACATGTGGCCTGGAGGCTGCAGGTTCCCCACTCCTGTTATAGACTGTGGCCCTATTTTTAGTTTGTACTTTCATTTCTCAAAGTCTTGCATAAAGTTCTTTCGAGCTACTTGAAGACCAAATTCTTATTTTTTTCACTGAGTATAGTTGTGTATTTTTCTGGTAAAGGGCACTACATAAATTCTGGTGAGCTCCAGGAGAATGGAGTGACTGTTCTGGGTAGGGTGAAATATATGCTGTCACATACTCAGTTTGGGTTTTGAGATTGGGCCTATTCCAAGAGCACCACAACTCTAATCCTGCCCATTCATTTCAGGGACTTTGTTGGAATTATTTACCCTTGGGAAGCACCGAAGGATTTATCTACTTTGTTTAAGCTATTTATTCGGTTTGGTATTGTCATGGCCAAATCCCCTGTTCTAGGAGGAAGCAGGTAAAGTCAATTTCTCCTTTTAACTGGAGGAATTCCTATTTTAAGAGCCAAGGTTATTTCCACTTAGTTATGCTAACTGCACTGTAATTTATGTATGAATTCCGAAGGAATTGCTGAAGTTAAAAGAGCTTCATTTGAAGTTCATCAGGAACTTGATCTGTGCCCCCCAAAGACTTAGTCACATCAAAGTTGTATGTTGCCAGGCACCACGGCTTCCATCTTGGTCTCACAGACGTTCAGCTTTTAAAGAATCCTGGCAGACATGCATGCCACAATATTTATTCAGAGCCCACTGTGTGTAAAGAGAAAGCACATAGTCTGGGGGCATTACAAAAGAGGTAAAAGACAGGGCCCCAAGCCTTCAAATGCAAACAGCAAGCCAATTGAAATGGCACCTTAAAATCAGATTGACTGTTCTTCATGGAGATAAAATGGGTGAGTGTTGTTTAAGCATTTCCTATGGGCATTGTCCTGGAAAGAATTTTGCGTGGACTTTTTTTCCCTTGCATAAATTATTTTCTTTTAAAAAAGTATTCCTTTTTTTCATTCCTGGCTACGCTTCCAATATTCCATATGCCTCCTTTTAAAAAACAAATGATTTTCTGCTCTTGGGTATGCACTTTTCACTTCCCTTTCAGAGATGTTTTTTGTGTGACATTCTAGCCTACCGCCACTACCGCCTCTTCCTCTATCAAATATCTATTTTAGAGAGAAATCTGTCCCTCCTTTGGAGTATACTTCACGGAGAAGCATCCATAATTGTAGTGGCAAGATGAACTGAGTCATAAATTAGCTGATGAATAATATTCACTGGGAAACAGAGAGGCCTTGCCTTCATGCAGAGATGCAGTAGAACAGAACATGAGAAAGCATCCTCCACAGTCCTGGGAGTCCTTTCAGGCAGCAAGCACTGAAATCCCCCTTCCAGGATGTTTGCTCCCTTCCCGGCTATGGAATACAGCCAGGAGAGCCTTCTGAGCCTTGGAACATAACTGTGATTTCAAGATTAAACTGCTGTGATGCTTCTTATTCCTTTTTTACTCTAAGCTTTCTTTCAGCTGTCATTTGAATTTTCCCAGGCCTCTCCCACTTCTTTCCTAAATTATTACTATGTGCACAAAGTGCCTAAGTTGATAAATAAACAGTATGGAGTATTTATTTACATAGTGCTTTAGGAAGGAAGAGACAGCTAGCTGATGGCACAGTGGACAGAGAGCACTGGATATGGAGACATTTAAGACACGAGTTCAAATCCAGCCTCAGACGGTTGGTAGCTGTGTGACCCTGGGCAAGTCATTTACTTCTGTCTGCTTCTATTTCTTCATCTGTAAAATGAGGATTAATAGTAGCACATATCTTGCAGGGTTGTTGTCTCGATCAAATGAGATAATATTTGTAAGAGCTCTTTAGCTAAGTGCCTGATAAATAGTAGGCACTATATAAATGCTTATAGGGCAGCTAGGTGGCATTGTAGATAGAGCATTGGGCTTGGAATTAGGAAGATACATCTTCCTGTGTTCAAATCTGTCCTCAGGCACTTACTAGCTCCGTGACCCTGGGTAAGTCACTTGACCCTGTTTGCCTCAGTTTCCTCATTTGTAAAATGAGCTGAAGGAAATGGCAAACCACTCCAGTATCTCTGCCAAGAAAACTCCAAATGAGGTCATGAAGAGTCAGAAATGACTGAGATGTAAAATGCTTATTTGTGTGCCCCTTCCCTACCTTCCAGGATTTTTGTGGGAATAAAATGAGACAATATTTGTGAAGTGCTATATGAATGCTAGCTATTATACTGAAGTAGATCACAGTAGACAACATTGATATAACATTTACTATATACCAGGCACTGCGCTAAGCACTTTGCAATTATGGCCTTTGATCCTCTCAACTACCCTGCAAAGTAGATGGCATAATTATCCCCATTTTACAGATGAGGAAATTGAGGCATATAGATTTTAAGTGAGTTATTCAGGGTCATACAGCTAGTAAGTGTCTGAGGCCAGATTTGAATTCAGGTCTTCCTGGCTCCAGGTCAAGCACTCCATCCACTGTAATACTGAGCTGCCCCTACTATATTCTACTTGAAGGCTCCAAAATGCTTTCCTATACATTATCTCATTGCATCATCCCAGCAACCCTGAAGAGGCAAGTTGCCCTAATACAGGGGCAAGTATTAGGATCACTGTTTAGCTGATGAGGAAACTGAGGCCCAGAGAAGTTAAGTGATTTGTTCAAAGCTACCCAAGTAAGAAAGTCTCCTGACTCCAATTCCAGGGATCTTCCACTACAGAAATTCATATCCCTTCCACTTCCCACCTCTATTTTTATATGGAATAAACCAGCTTTTTATTAACAACATGCTAAGACAATGAGAATCGGGTTGTTGTGGACCACCGAAGGTTCCAGGTCCAGTTATCACAGGCCTTGGTACAGTGAAAAGGTCATTGGCCTTGGAATCAAAGGACTTGAGGTCGAATCATTCTTCAGTCTCATACTACCCATGCAGCAGTGTGCTCCTATATGTCAAACACGGGGCTAGGCACTAAGAAAACAAAATAAATTAATACAAAATCTCACTGAGCTTATATTCCATTGGGAGACACAACATGTATATATATAAGTATCTAGGGAATTTGTTGTTCGTCTCGTTTTGAAGAAGACTAATGCATTACAGGCGATGTCTTGACTCGTATCAGAATTGGATGTAAGTGAGGTAGAGTTGTGCAGAGTCATCAGCCTCAGTTTCCCTGAGTCACTGAAGGCCAGTGGCAGGATAGTAAGGAAATACAAGCTAGTGAGAGAGGAAGGGCACTAGCAGGTGGATAAGGAAAGCCTTCTCGTAGAAGGAGGTGTTTGAGCTGCAACTTGAAGGAAAGAATTCATAAGTCAAAGGGGAGGGGGGCATTTCAGGCATGGACCATGGCCAGTGCAAAGACCTGGAGATGGGACGAGTGTCACATGTGATGAATTATACTAGGCACTTCTCTGCACCTGTTTTTTCATCTGTAAGATGAAGGGCATGGGTTGCATGGCCTCTAACATCCCTTCTAATTATAAATCTATAATTCTATGAAAATGATGCTTTCCTTTTCCATTGGCATATATGCTTCCATAGCACATTTCCCTGAACCCCCTGCTGCAAGATTGTATGCCAAATATTTACATTTATTTTTATGGAATCTATTTTGCTCTTTTGAGAGTGCCCATGTAGATAAACATGATTGAGTTCATAAATCATCCAAGAAGAGGACCACCATTCAACCTCCTTGCTCTTTGTATCCCAGAGTTGGGGCACCCATTTGTCATTTACTTCTGTGTACCTGCCCGTTGTTGTTTTTTGTTTTTTGTTTTTTTCCATGAAAGCTACCTCTTTTCCAAATCACTAAGTGAGCCAAAATTCCACCATCCACAAGGACCCTAGAGAGGGAGAGTTCTTGGGTAAACTGGGTTGGGCCATGCCCTCCTCTAGCCCATGATTAGATGGCCACAGAATATTCTCCTGAGAAGTGTGAGCCAGCTACATTTCATATTATTTCAGGAGGGCCGTCTCCCCCTCACTTACTTGAGGAAATTGCTGGCCCATCCAGAAAAAGAAAGGATGTTTTGAAATGGATAGTGAAAAGCAATTGAAATACATAATTAGTCAAAAAGCATTAGACCAAAGAGTATAGATAGCTTTTCTGAATTTCAGCATAGATCACAGAAACAAGCATCCTCCCTCATTTTGGAATGAGGAATCTTTTTCCCCCTTTGTTGGAAAACTGAGTGGTATTGAAATTTTTGCATTAGAAAAGTATTGAACAGGGCAGCTAGGTGACAGTGGATAGAGCTCTGGCCTTGGAGTCAGGAGGACCTGAGTTCAAATGTGACCTCAGACACTTGACACTTACTAGCTGTGTGACCCTGGGCAAGTCACTTAACCCAGATCGCCTCAACAAAAAGCAAAAAAAAAAAAGAAGTGTTATCATTGCCTGAGATCCTTCACTTGTAGAAGCAGCTTCTTGGAAATTCAGATGATGTTTTAGAAAGCTTGCTCTTCTCTTTCAGGATACCCAGTGACCATTAATAACTGATATAGCTAGAATAAGCGTTTTGAGCTTTTAGGGAAAAGGAAAGAGTCAATTCAATTATTTACAACCTGGACCATCCCCAGCAAATTTCTGCTTCCAAGTTCTTATTGACATCATCACCTCAATTAAATGCTTTGCTGGCGTAAACAGCGTCTTTGTTTAATCTAATTGAGCAAGAGCTGAAAAGGCCTTTTAAATCAGAACAATGATCTATGTGCTCCTGGGTGTATCCGCACAGAGAATCCAATGCTGCCATAGGCTGGCCCTTTACATCAGTCACAGAAGACACAGACGATCCCTAAAGTAGCACAGAGAACAGAGAAGGACCTTAGGGGGACAAGGCAGGACAGGGAAATGAGGCAGTCAAAGCTTTGCAATGTGGTTTAATGTTTCTATTTAAAGCATTATGAATTCCTAGGCTTTTAATTCTATATTAAATGTAAGGCTTGGTCTTTTGGAGTTTTTTTAAATTCTCAAGGGATCAAGTAGATATGGTTTTTGGATCATCCACACCACTGGTCTGCTTCATTATCATGGATAATTGAGAGCTGAATGGACAGTATAAATCCATAATATTGTCATTGCTGCTATGGTTTGACTATTCTAGGGCACTAAATGGTACTCTTGTGTCCTGAGAGACAATGCAACTTCTCAGAGGTGACTAATTTATTCCCAGGGTGGGGTTTTTGTGGAAAATCTGAGTCTTTATGGCAGAATATAAAGAGAAAATCGACTGGCCTATGGTCAGAAGGTAGCCACTACCCTTTGCCCGAAGCTGGTGACAGTGGATCAGATATTATGTTTTCTGTATTCTTCATACAGCCATCTGAGTGGGATTGTGCTTCCTGATGATAGACAGATACTTCCTGACTCATGATAGATATCTTGTGATGCTTGAATGGAACACTTCATGAATTCATCTTGTTTTCATTAATAATATCCAAATGGTCACCACCGTTGTGAGTTCTAATTCTTCATTAGGCTTTATAATTATATGGCATCCCTAGGGCCTACAAAAGTTACAGAAATGGAAGTCTGCCACGGTGTGGAGGTGGTGGAGATGTGGTCAGTATTTCAAAGCAGTTTGGTTGCACTATTAAAACCAATGGTATCTTGACTAGTGAAACTGTGGAGGACCAAATGAGAGGCATTATGAGAGGGAAGAGTGCTAGAAGTAGAGTCGGAAAATATGGATTTGCATCCTGCCTCCATCACTTATTGCCTATGTGACCTTCAGCAAGTTCTGTGGACCTCATTTTGCTAATCTATAAAGTGATGAATTGGGACTAGATGGTTCAAAAGTCCCTTCTGGCTCTAAATCTATAATCCTAACAATCTCTGTTCCTTTGAGTGAGATGGATTACCTGCTGCTACTGGATTTGCCTGTCTTATCATATATTTCCCTAGACAATCAAGACCTAATGGGAAGAATTAGGCATGACACTATCTCCAAGACAGTACACTGGATACATAATGTGGTGACTGAATTTTACTTGCTTTACAGTATTTGGAAATCTTGCAGGTATGTTCACAAAGACTGTCACTGCTAACAGATTAAAATTATTTGAAATTAATTTTTGAAAATAAGGACATTGATAGTCTCAAGTATAAAATGATACCACACCAGAGAAATTACAAAACCTCTTCAGAATTGTTGTTTTCTTTTTTAAAAAGTTTCTATTTTATAAACATACCCAAATGCCAAAAGCTTAGTGGCCCTGAATTACAAATAAGAGAATATGTACCTTAGTTATTGATTAACTAAGAAGATTATGACCTTAGCTCACTCTAAGACCTGAAACTTCAGATGGCAACAGGTCATTCATTTGCATTTTTGTCCAGGAGTTAGTTTTGTTTCTCTGTATTGGCAAGATGGTACCTCTTTGTTTGTGGCTGATTCTATAAGACAAGCACAGAGTAGCAAAGGCCCCAGCCAAAGGACCATATGCCACCCTTAATCTCCTAGTACATCTCACGCTCACACTAAGTGCTTGGCCATATTGCTCAAGGGCAAAGATGATAGAATCCTAGGATCATAGATTTAGAACAGAAGGGTCTTTGGAGGTGTAGTCCAATCCTCTCATTTTATTGATGAGCAAAGTGAGGCCCAAAGAGGTCATGCCCTAAATTATAAAGGTGATAGAGCCTATAGGGGTCAGTCGGTCAGGGAATAAACGTTTATTAACCCCCTACTATGTGCCAGCCACTGTGATAAGCACCAGGGCAAGAAACAATCCCTGATCTCAAGAATTCACAGTCTAATGGGGGGAGACAATATCTACAAACAAGCTATATACAGAAGAAATTAGAGATAATCAACAGATGGAAGGCAGTAGAATTAAGGGGGAAAAGGATTGCTGTAGAAGGTAAAGTTGTGGCTGGGATATGAAAGAAGCCAGGAAGCAGAGAGGGAGAGGGAAAGAATTCCAGATATGGAGGACAGCTAGGGCAAATGAACAGAGTCAAGAGTTTGAATGTGTGGTTTCAAGAACAGCTTAGAAGGTCAGTGTCTCTGGATCACTGTTTGTGGGGGGGGGAAGGGGAGCTTCAAACAGAGGTCTTCTAATGACAAACTAGAACTCTCTTCATTGTATCCACTCTATTCACCAGGAATAATGTAGTGCTAAAACTATTTTTCTTTGCAGTCAGGGAACCTTTCTTGCTACCATGACCATATTTCATCAGTGTCATCACATCAGCATCAAGGGGAACTTGCACCAATCAGTAGGAAGACAAACCAACCATATTTGGCAAGAGAGATTCTATTGAGGGAAAATGTTTGATGTTATTTCATAAAGTCAATTTCTCCCAGTAGCTATCTGCTGCTAAAAGCATAAGGGTGTCTTCAGATGTACTCTGCAGTAAAACACAATTTGCATTTAAATATTTGAGTTAAACATATCTTCTGTTTGTGGAACACTAATACTGTTGACATTGTCCTAGAGCAGTACTCTTTTGGGATTGGAATCTGCCTGCACTATCACTAGTCAACAAACTGTAAGTGGTATTGTATTATAGGAAAATAGAAGCTTTGCTGTTGTTAATTAGGGCTGGATCGTGGTACTCCAATTGATACAGTCAAGGGAAGTAATAACATTAGTGTTATTGATAAAATCACAGGATTCGGGAGTTGGAAGGGACCTCAGCGACCATCTTTAACCTATTCATGAAAGAATCTCCACTTTAATATATTGGACAAGTGGTCAGCTAGTATCTCTGGTTGAAGACTGCCTAGAAGGGAGAATCCATCACCACTCAAGTCAAGTCCTTCCACTTCTGGATAGATCCTATTGTTAGGAAGTTTTTCCTAACTTCAAGTCTTGACGTTCTCCACATCACTCTGGAGGATGCAGCCCAACTACTCAAACTGAATTTTTAAGAGTTCATCAGTGGGAAAGGATGGCCCAGTTAGAGAAGAGTCTAGCTTATATTTCATCCATATCCCATCTACACAGGTCTCAAATTGAGTCGACCTCTGAAAATTTAGACAATTTTCTCCCCTACTGTCTTAAGAGACAAGATAGCTCATCAGTTGCATATTTAGAGTGTAGCTTTTTTAAACAAATGTCTTTCTAGCCACACTATCTCCCTTGCCTCAAAATGCGTCTATATGAATCTCTTGATTTAAACAATGTCTGTTTTTGACCATTTTTCCTTCCTTTTTTTCTGTCATTCAGAGAGGGGTATATCCCTCCTCCTTTCGATAGTAATCCTTCCTTCTGTATTCTTAATTCCCCTGCTACCTCTGAAATCTTGCTCTCTCGCTCTTTCCAGTATCTACAGTCTCTATCCCTCCACCAATTACTTAAACTATAATCATGTGCAAGTCTCTCTTGTATTTGAAAAGATTTTTAAAAGTTCCTATGTCCCTGCTATGCTCTCCAACCACTATATTACTGCTACTTCATTGACTGCCAAATTTCTCATGAATCATTTATACTTGTTTGCCTAAATTTCCTCACTATCCACTCATTCCTTAAATCCTTGATCTGGCCCTTGCCCCTCTCCACTTGACTAAAACTGTACTTGCCAAAGTCATCAGAGACCCAAAGATTTTTTCTAAGTTTTTATTCTCCGTAATCTCTGCTGATCACCCCGTCATAAAAGTTCCTCCCTTATCTTCCCTGACATTGTACTGTCTTACTTTGGTCTCAGTTCCCTGGCTGTACCTTCTCTGACTCCTTCACCAAGACCATATTCTCAAAGTCCAGTGCTTGGCCCACTTCTTTTCTTTCTTTTCACTTCCTTTCATCGACACCTGATCGAGTCTTCATGGCTGTATCTCTCATCTTGAGGCCAATGGTCTCCATACCTACATAACCAACCCTGATCTGCATTTAAACTTTAGTTCTTTATCATTAGCTGTCCAGTAGATATAGCCACCTGAATGTCAATCAAGCAGCCAATCCACAAGCATTTAGCAAGTACCTACTATGTGCCAGGGTATTGAACTTAGCCCTGGGAATGATACAAAGACCAAAAAAAAAGTAGTCCCTTTACCTCAAGCTTACATTCTAATGGGAGAGACAATGGATACATATGAGATATATAGAGATACAAATATACACATACATACACACACACATATATATACATATGCACACACATATGTATGTATGTATCTGTTTAGTCATGTCCAACTCTTTGTGACCCTATTTGGGGTTTTCTTGGCAAAGACACTGGAGTGCTTTGCCATTTCCTTCTCCAGCTCATTTTACAGATGAGAAAACTGAGGCAAAGAGGGTTAAGTGAGCTGCCCAGGGTCACTTAGCCAGTAAGTGTCTGGGGCTAGATTTGAACTCAGGAAGAGGAGTCTTCCTGACTTCAGGCCCAGCACTCTATGCACTGTGCCACCTAGCTGCCCTTGATACATAGAGAAGATATAAGGTAATTTTAGAGATGAAGGTACTAACAACTGGGTGGGACCTGAAAAAAGTGGCATTTGGGGTGAAACTTAAAGAGGTAGCTAAGAGGCACAGTGGGTATTGTTGGACTTAGAGTCAGAAAGACTTGAGTTCAAATCCAGCCTCAGACACTTACTAACTGTGTGACCCTGCTACTTGATCTTTTTCAGTCTCTGTTTTCTCCTCAGTAACATGGGGACAATAATTGCACCTACCTCCCAGGGTTGTTGTGAAGATCAAATGACATTAGATTTGTAAAGTGTTTTGCAAACTTTAAAGACCTATAAAGACCTATAGACTTATAGGTCTATGTATCAAGGGCAGCTAGGTGGTGGGCCTGAAGTCAGGAAGACTCCTCTTCCTGAGTTCAAATCTAGCCCCAGACACTTACTGGCTAAGTGACCCTGGGCAGCTCACTTAACCCTCTTTGCCTCAGTTTCCTCTCTGTAAAATGATCTGGAGAAGGAAATGGCAAAGCACTCCAGTGTCTTTGCCAAGAAAACCCCAAATAGGGTCACTGAAGGAATCCATGGATTCTAAGGAACAGAGGATAGGAGGGAGAACATTCCTGGCATTTCCAAGGCACAGAAACAAGAGGTAGAGTATTTTGAATGAGGAACAAGTAAAGCACTGTGGCTGGACCATAAAGAGTACAGAGGGGAGTCTTGTGTAAGAAAACTGATAAATAAAGAAAGACCAGTTTGGAAAGGGCTTTGAATGCCAAATGGAGACATATTTGATCCAAGAGTTAAAGAGAAGCCAATGGAGTCTATTGAGTAGGGGGTGACACGACCCCAGCTGTGCTTTATCCCTTTAGCAACTGTGTGGATGATAGATTAGAGTGGAGACATAACTTCCAAGTCAGCATGTCTAAAACGAAATGCATCACCTTTAGCTGTGTCAGGACTTCCTGATTTCTTTTTGGAGTATTATTTTTTCCCCACTTCACTAGACTTGGGAGTCAACCTTTTACTTGTCCCTCTCCTCTGTCTCCCCCATCATCCACTTAGTCACAAGCCTTGTTGCTTCTTCTTTCATAGTATCTCATATCTGTCTCTTCCTTTGCACCCCTCCCCCATTGCTCCTACCCTAGTTCAGGTCTTCCTCAGCTTCTACCTGGACTATTACGACCACAGTCTCATAACTAACATCCCTTCCTCTAGTCTTCCATGCTCTAATCTGTCCTATATACAACTACATAACTGATCTTTCCAATATGTGGCTTTGAACAGTCAATCAATCAATAAGCATTAGTAAGCACCTCCCATCACCCCCTACTAACAAATTATCAATGGCTTTTGAGTGCCTACAGAATCAATCCCAAACTTCTTGGAGACTCATCATAATATGATATCCCTCCTTAATATGTCAACATGGAAGATCAGGAACAGATCCAGACTATGTGAATCTGAGGTCAAATCCTGGCCCAATACTTACTTGCTGGGTGATCATGCACAGACTGCTCACCATCTCATTTTAAACTGTAGGGAATAATATTTTTCAATACGGATCTCACAGATGTTGTTTGTAAAGCTTTTTGCATATACCTTAAATGTACTAAGAATACCACTGTCATGCTCTTACCTTCCTGTCAATATTTGTTGGGCATCTGCTGTGTGCAGAATAGTACCCAACCTTATTTTCCCATAGTCTGCCTTACATGACTCCTCCAGTCTTGTCAAAGGATCTGTTCATTGTTATCATACAATCTTCATCATCCAAATTCCTTGAAATTCCTTTCAATTTAACAAATATTTATTAAGTGTCTATTGTGTACCAAGTAGGGCATTGCACTAGCAATAAGAATACAAAGGCAAATACCACATACACTTATACACATGCTTACATTCTACTGGGAGAATACAAAATGTACATGAATGAAAACCAAATAGGGAATAGGGACTGAATCTGAGATTTCATTGGTAAGAGGGAACTCTCAAGTGAAAAAACTCTCTCTACCAATGCATTGGCATCAGTATGGCAACTTCTATTCTTGGAGCAATACCTAAGGCACTGACAGTTTTAGATGACTTGCCCATCTCACAGAGCCATTATGTGCCAGGAGTGGGATTTGAACCCAGGTCTTCATGGCTCCAAAGCTGTCTCTCTGTTCACTACATTATGCTACCTTCCATATGGGAAGATGTAGGGAGTAGTTTCAAGAAGTACCAAGGAAGGCCACAGGTAGGAGGCAGCATCTGAGCTGTGCTTTGAAGAGATTCCTTTAAACCAAGGGAAGGAGCAATAATGTGGTAGAAAAAAGGAGCCATTTTTACAAAGGTAAAGAGGTGGGATGTCATGGAAAGAGAATGGCTAGTAGGCCAGTTTGATTGAAAAGGGGAGTGCATGAAAGGAAATAATATGAACTAAGACCAGAAAGGCAAACAGGATCCAGATTGGAGAAGACTTTCAGATCCAGGCAGAGGGTTTTGTATTTTATCCTAGAAGCAATTGGGAGTCATTAAAAATTTTGGAGTAGTAAGTGATTTGGTCAGATCTATATTTTAGGAATTAGCAATTTGACGGCTGTGTGGAGGATGGATTGGAGTAGGGGGAAGGAAGATCTAGAGGCAGGGAGATGGAATTAAGAGGCTATGGCAGTATGCTAAGCAGGGGTTGATATGAGCTTGAACTGGGGTAGGAGTGGGTTGAGTGAAGAGAACAGATTAGATTTGCGATGTGGAGGGAGGGTCAACACGAGAGCTTCTAAATCTTATTCTTCCTCCAGAGGCCCAACTGAAGCCCTGTGAAATCTCTACCTGCCCAAATCCTTAGTGATCACAAGCTTACTGTCTGCACTATGTAGCTAGAATTCAGGATAGATTGCTTTCTGTTATTCTGTATTTTTTGTCTGTGTCCTGTCTACTCAAGTGGACTGAAAACCCCTTGAGTTTTGATTATCCAAAAACTCAGCACAGCTCCTTAAAAACATTAGGGTTCATAAATTTAGCTGGGTGCCCTGTATACAGTGGGTACTTATAAGTATTTGCTGATAACTCAGTTAAATTCAACAAACTTTTAAAAAGTATCTACTGTGTACAGAGCCATGTATTGGGCATTGGGAGAGACTACAAGTTTAGATGAGACATGGTTCCCTTCATGATAGATTTTACTGTCTGGCAGGATACCTCTTTACATAAACACGAAAATACTAAGTACAGAAATGAGATCTGAGCAAAATATGTGAGGCCCAACAAGTAGAGACCATCACCAACTTCAAAAGAGAAACAAGAAGGTTTCCAGGATGAGTTGAACCTTAAAAGATATACAGGTGAGACTTATAAGTTTCATAAATAAGATCCTGGTCTGATGTGTATTTGAAAATATCCATTTGGCTTGGTGTGTAAGTTCAGAGTTTTAAAAAAGGGAAAAAGAAAGAGCTGTAGAAATTCAATAGGCAGAATGTGAGCGGTAGGTCCAGTGGGGGACACTCGAAGCATAGAGAATAACATAAGTCAAGATATGAAAGCATGGGGTATATGAAGTGGGTTGGGGAGCCTAGGGACTAGACCTGTGATTTCCTTGGTATGGAAAATTCTTGTTGTTTTCAGTCATATCTGACTTTTCATGACCCCATTTGGGGTTTTTCTTGGAGTGTTTTGCCATTTTCTTCTCTAGCACATTTTATAGATGGAGAAACTGAGACAGAGAGGGTTGAGTGACTTGCCTGGGGTCACACAACTAGTAAGTGTCTGAGGCCAGATTTGAACTCATGAAGATGCATCTTCCTGACTCCAGGACTCAGCACTCTATCCACTGCGGACTCTATCCACCGCACCATTTAGATGCCCTACGTGAAGAAATTCCCTTTTCAGAAACAGATCAGCACTTTCTTTGCAATTTATATTCTTAGGCAGGGCGTCTTAACTAAGTTCTCTGAAATTGTTTGGATTTTTGTTTTTAATGTTTTGATAACTATATTTCATTGTAATCGGTTTCCTTTCTAACCTGTGTATTTTATTGTAAGCATTTAAAACCATTATTCTAAGAACAGGTCTATTAGCCTCACCAGACTACCAAAGGGGTCTATGACACAATAAAGGTTAAGAAGCCTTGTCTTATTTGCCTAGAAAGTACTTAGAAGTTAGGTGACTTGCCCAGGGTCACAAAGATAGTATGTAGCAGAGACAGGACCTGAACACAGATCTTTCTAACGCCAAGTCTGGCTCTATCCATTCTTCCACACTGTCTCTCATATGGAGGGAGGGGGAGTAATCCACTTTGGCTGGAACATCAGTCACATAGTAAAGGTGGGTGAGTATATTGGTGGTGACTATCTGACCTTGTAGTCAGAGGCTCTTCTGAATGAAGTGCTACTGTCTTTGCAGAGATCCTTCTTCCAGATGAGTGCCCTAGATGGCAATATCCCATTCCTTGATTAGAGCACCATAATTATGTCCCGGGAATTTGCTTAAAGAGATTAATCATTCTGGCAGACAAATTTAGAACCTGCACTCGCTGTGGGATCTGCTCTTTAGATCCCCTGGGACATCCTGGTTATACTTGATTGTTGGGACATTGCCAGTGTCTTGGGTGTGTCAGCAACTGGTACAAGTCTGCGGGAAAATCAGTTATTCTTCTGCCTTGTCCCCACAGAGCACTGAAGGCTGGCCTCTGGAATTGTACTGAGACTAGTGGGATGTGCCAAGGTGTTCAAAGTATTGGTAGACTTTGGTTACAATAATCCTGCTGCCTTCTTTCTCCTTAAAAAAAAAAAAGATCAATGTAATCCACACCTTTGTCCCTACGGATATGACTATTTTATATACCCTGAGTGGGAGTGCATTGGCCTTACCCTAGAGGAAGCATATAAATGCACATTTAAATTCTGAGTAATCAGTATTAGGCCATGTATCCAAAATCCATAAATTCCTCCCAGACCTATATGAATGCCAGAAGCAAATAAACATACCTGAACAATAAATAGCAAATTCAACAAGACCATTTGTAGTATTGTAAGATTAGTTTGCAATAGAAAAGTCCAATATATAAAAGTCAAAATTACAGACACTAAAGACTCGTTGTAATACCACAAGACTCATTTGTAATAGAAAAACTCTAAGTCTGCACACAGCAAGTAGGAAGGTATATGCATCATCTGGTCAGTCAGTCGGCAAGCCATGTATTAAGCATTTCCTATGGGCCAGGAACTATGTTAAATGCTAGGGATGCAGAGAAAAGCACGAACAGACCCTGCCCTCGAGGAGTGTACATTTTAAGTGAGGAAAAAAATATGTCAATTACTAGGTCAAAACAGGATACGTACCCAGTAAATAAAGGTAGTTCTGAAAGAGGGAGTCATTAGTGATTGGGGGAAAGGCTAAGGCAGACCGAGGGATTTGGGCTGAGCCTTGAAGGAAGCCAAGGAAATTGGTAGCGTTAAAATGAAGAAAGGTTGAATCTGATCTGGCATCCAAACAGGATACGTTTTCTCAGCCGACCTGATTGTGACTGACTCCCTAACAAACTAATAGAGTCTTTAGTGCCATTTTATCTACTGGAAGACAAACACGAGTGTGAAATTTGGTCAATCTGATGACTTCAACCATCTTATAAACCAAACATAGCAATTGTATTGAGTTTGCTTGATGTTTTATTTTTAATTGTTTTCGTTTGTTTGTTTTAAAAGTTTTTATCAAGGAGCTCATCTGGAGAATCCCATAGGATTATTTTATAGGAATGCTCTAGGTTTCCTTGGATTTGGGCTCTACTTACCTTTCTCCCCAAAACTTACCAAAGTGCTCACTGGCATTCCTGACACAACTGTATATGTATGCATGCATGCATGCACGTATGTATGTATGTATGTGTATGTACATATATATATATAATGATTACTAAAGGGCAAAATATTGAATCAGAACAAAAGGGGAGGGGAAGGGCAAAGCATTTTGGTATTGCCTGAAATTGTGTTGATAATAATAACTATAACTTTTATATAGCACTTTAAGATTTGCAAAGCACTCTTATTTGATCCTCACATAGAAGCAATTGTTATCCCCATTTTACAGTTGAAGAAATTGAGGCAAAAGAGGTTAAGTGACTTGGTCAAGGTTGCAGAGCTAATAAGTGTCGGAGGCCACATTTGAACTCAGATCTTCCTGACTTCAGGCCCAGCTCTCTATCCTCTGTACCACACAGAACTGTTTAAAGTTTAGATTGCTGTAGTTGAGGAAAAAGAAGACATGAGCAATACTGATTACCAGGCCAGCTATGAAGCATAGAGAAAATAGCACTGATTCTGGAGTCAAGGGATGTGGGTTCAAATAGTATCTTTGATACCTTTGTGAACTTGGAAAAGTTGCCTAACATCCCTGGGACTCAGTTTACTCAGCTGTAAAATGTAGGACTTAGAACAGATGGCTTCTGAGGTCCCTTTGGGCTTGATTCCTCAGGGCCACCTTCCCAGATGACCACATTTTAAAAATAGCTACTAAACTATGCTTATTGCACTGTCCTTTCAACTGGATGGAATTTGAGGGGCAAAATGCCCTGACCTTCAAAATGACAAAACAATTAATTTCAACATTAAAGCATACTCCTAAATATTCTTTTTGACATTTTCCATTCATAACAACTTAATATAATGAAATGCTTAGCTAAATAGAAAATTCTATTGAGATTTAAGAACATGTTTTTTCCTAGTTTTGAGAAATAAATGTCTAAACCTGTTATCTGTCTCTTAATACAAGACAGACTGAATTGTAGATACAGTTATATGGGTTTTCTATTTTGGGAAATATTTTCACACACTTCAACTCCCAAGCATTTAATGAAGAGTATTAAGTGTGCACATTATAAATTTTTTAAATGACTCATATTGCTATCTTCATATGTATTATTCCCTCCAAAAAACCCCCGCAAAAATCTATTCCTGAAGTTTTGTGTTAAAGGGATCATTGAAGAACTATCTTTTCCAAACTATGAATATTTGATGAAACAAGCGTATTTACTGCTATGCTAGGCTCACATTATTTTTGAAACTCCATGATGTTTTTAAACTGCTTTTCAGAATGTTTGTCCTAATTGTGCTGGATAATGAGAAATCTGCATAAAGTATCCTAAATGGGAAAGGCCGAACCCATCCTCCCAGTTACCTAGCCCTAAAGCCTTTTTATTTGTGTTCAAGTACAATCAAGTCTCATGCCAGTGGTGCAATAGAAAGAGCAGTGAATTTGGAGCCAGATGACCTGGGTTCGAAACCTGCCCTCTGATATTTATTACCTATGTGCCATTGGGCATTACCTAACATCTCCAAGGCTTAGTTTCCTCATCTAAGATAATGGGGTAGACTATATCAACTCTAGAGCACTGGACCTGGAGTGAGGAAAAACTGAGTTCAAATTCTAAATCAGCCTTCCTATCATTGTGTGTGATCTCCTGGGTAAGTCACTCAATCTCTGCCTCAGTTTCCTCATCTGTAAAATGGGATAATAATAACAGCTATCTCTCAGAGTTGTTGTGAGTTTCAAATGACATATTAGTAAAATGCTTAGCACTGCGCCTGGCATGCAGCAGGTGCTTAATAAATTAATCTTTCCTACTCTCTCTCTCCCTCCCATTCTTTCCTTCCTTCCTTCCTTGCGTCTTTCCTTCTCCAGACCTATGGTGCAATCCTATGACCTAGGACAGAAAATCGGTTCTGCCATTCATGGCTTGTATGATCTAGGCAAATAATTTCATATCTCAGAGCCTCAGTTTCCCTATCTGTGAAAAGAGAGGGATGACCTAAATATCCTAGAATGTCCCTTCAATGTCTAAGTATATGACCCTCTGATTCTGTGGTCTGAATATTTGGCTATAATTATGTACAGCCAGAGGACCATAGCAAGGCAGAACACTGTTCCATCACGTCTTTGAAATCAAGAACAATTTCCTCACATTTGCTGATCATGTGGCAAGCCTTACTGATTATTAAGTATCACCAAAGAAACTTTTACTGATCAATTTCACTCTGCAAGCTCCATTTCAGAGTGCTGTGTCACGTAAATAGGTGTTCTGCTTTTCTGTTCCAGTAGGGGTTTTATTTCTTCTTTTGTGATGTCACATGTTACTAACTTGTAGTACGGGTCTCCCTTATTTTTTAGACATGTGTGCTAAGTGAGGTTATTTTCTCATCTGAAAGCATTATATATGTGAGATTCAGAGGCAGCCTGACCCAGCCCGCAGAATGTTGAACCTACCTAATTTGTAATGTGCTTATTGACTTCACTATTGAAACAGTAATAACTCTAGCCACTAGCACATGCACAAAGCTATAAATGTAGTCTTAAAATAAATCTCTCCGAATATAAAGGGGGGAAATTCACTAATTTTCACACATAACTATAATTCAATACATTCTGTTCATAAGATGCTCACAGAAATATATATGTGTGTGTATATGTGTTTGCATATATATATGTAATCAATGTATATGTATGTGTGTACATATATGTATCTGTGCATGTGTATATACATGTACATAATTATACATTTAAGTATATCTCTAGGATATTTTCAAAATGAAAATTGTATTGTTGACAACTTGGGGCATTCAAATACATTTTTGCATAAAATTAACAGATTTTAGATTCATTATAGCACCAAAACCCCTAAGAATATAAGATGAGGGTTGAATATGAAACTTCATTTTCTTGAATTATTCTCAGATCAGCATTATGAATTACACACAAAAAAAGTTAGGAAAGATGAAAATAATAACAATAACAATAACAACAACAACAACAACAACAATAATAATGGCCAGCATTTATATAGTCCTTTAAAGTTTTAAAAGTGCCATACTCAACATTATTTCAATTTATCCTCACAACAACCCTGTGAAGTAGGTATTATTATTATCTCCATTTTACAGATAAGGAAACTGAGGCACAGGAAATTGTCTTTCCTTATAGGTAAGGAAACTGTTAAATGACTTGCTCAGGGTCAACAGAGTAAGTGTCTACAGTCGTATTTGAACTCAGCTCTTCCTAACTCCAAGAGCAACAGTCTATCCACTGTTCCATGTAGATCCTTTATTCATTGAAACTGATTGAAAGACAGTAGCTAGCCAGGGGTGGGGCTGACAGAACACTGGACTTTGGAGTTAAGGAGAGCTGAGTTAAATCTTGCCTCAGACACTTACTAGCTTACTGTGGCCCTGGACAAGTCACTTAACTTATGTTAGCCTCAGTTTCCTCAACTGTAATAAGGAGCTAATGATAGCCTCTATCTCTCAGGGTTGTGAGCTACAAATGAGATATTTCTAAAGCACTTTGCAAACTTCTAAAGCTCTTTGTAAATTTTAGCTATTATTATTGACTAGCATTTATATAGTAATTTAAGGTTTGCAGGGGTTTTTTTACATGTATTATCTCATTTGATCCCTATTTTAGATGAGGAGAATGAGGCCTCCGAAGGTAAAGTGACTCATCCAGGGTCACATAACTAGTAAGTGTCTCAGTCAGAATTTGAATTCAGGTGTTCCCCATCTAAGTCTGATAACATTATCTACTACATCCCCTAGCTACCTGAAGATGCCTCCGAAAGTACATGGGTACATTTTCCTAATTACAATTATTATAATAAATAAACGCCTGGATAATACAACCTGCTATATAATCTGTTAATTCCATGACTTGGACATTGCCTTAGGGACATGAGTTACCAGAAGGCTTGAAGGGACTCTGTTATAGCCTAGTCTCACCTATAATCGTGAATCAGAAACTCGAGCGTATGTGCTAGTTTGGGAAAGCAGTCAAAAAGTAGGTGTCTTAGATGGCATTCTACAAAATAGATAACCTAGCAATATTTATCAATTCAACTTTTAGGTACTTAATGGCATGTGAATCTTAGTTAACACAAAACTCACAAGACTTTCCTGGAAGAGCTTTGCTTTGAGCAGTGCTAAAGGCAGAATGATTGAGTTGTAATTTTATCCACGTTGGTTGGTTTCTTTGTTTTTGTTTTTGTTTGTTTCTTTCTTTCTCTTGTTTTCTCTCTTATGCTTTCCTCCCTCCCGTCTTTCCTCTTTTCCTTCTTTCCTCTATTTATCCCTCCCTCCTTCCTTTACTTCCTCCTTCCCTCCTTTGCTTCCTTCCTTCCTTCCTTCCTTCCTTCCTTCCTTCCTTCCTTCCTTCCTTCTTTTTACAAGTTTTTTTTAGAATCTACTATACACCAAATACTGTGCTAGGTATTCGGGATACAAAGACAAAACATAATATTACTGGCTCTAAAGGAAGTTGCATTCTATTGGAAGAAAACAACATGTACACATTTTAGCAAATACAAAATACACAGTGGTTTCCAGGGGGAGGTATAGTCTAATCTGAAGGGCAGTTTGTTGGCTATAGAAAAAAGGTTTCCGGGGTCCAAAAGGCAAGGAAGAATTGAACAGGTATACCAGCAGTTCAGGGCTGATATGAATAGATATGAGGAAGCAGGGAGTGGTGTTTAGAGAAACCCTGGAGCTTCAGCTCAGGCAGCCTGGTACTTAGAATCACAAGGATTCTGAGAAGAGCCGCAGGACAGTGGATTGTCATGCTTTCCTTAACTATGTGGTGGAAAACAATAATTTGTCTGCCTTAGATTTAACAGTTCTACCAAAGTACTGTGCAGATTCCAATTCAAAACCATTTGGAACAACTTGATCCATAAAATGAGTGAGAACATTTTATGCGATGTCTTTTTCATCCCAGAGGACAGAGCATAACTATTTCGCCACAATACCCTTTCTGTCTGAAGGAGTTTCTAGCATCATTACTCTTGTCCTGAATATTTTATGTAACTCTAGAATTTGCCTTGAATTATATGAGATTAACTAATTATTCCACTGACTTTTTTAGGCCTAATGTTTTCTTCTGAATCACTTTCACTGATTTTAATAGCAAAGCAAAACCTTGATTTAAAAAAAATTTAAATTAAAACACGTGTGCTATATTAAATGTCTCTTAGCAAAAAGACAAGGTAATCTCTGATATTATCTTCTAGATAGAGATATGTCCCTGTAATATGTCTCCTCACAAAATTAAGACTTTTTTCTCATAGTTTTAGTGTTGGTTGTGGGAAGATAGAGCCAAGTTAATCCATCCCCTATCCTACTGTAATAGATAAAAAGAACCTAGACTTTTCTAATAGCACATCTTTAAATCCCTTCATTACTAAGCTAGAAAGAGTGTCAAATCTTTTCTTGCTATATGTGTAATAATGAGCCTAAGCAAAAATTCCTTATCTCTCTGGTTTCTATGCACTAAAGAAGCTTACTCATTCCTTTATCCTTTCCACGTGACTTGGCTCCATGTTCCGTTCCAAGGAAAAAATAATATGCCCCTTCTTATTTGTAAGGCCTATTACTTTCACCTTGTGACTCATATTTGTTATCTCACTTGTCACAGGAACTGGTTCAACAAACACACATATACAGGCATTACTCTCTCCGAAGCATCTCACATATTGGCAGGAATTGAGGGAGCAGATGAAAGCATCATTTAAACCTGGGCACCGAAAGGCCTTTGCATGTAATTTAAGGCGAGCAGCAAGTCCTAGCCACATCAGAGGCACCTGTGTAGTGGTTTTGTAAATAACATTCCATCTCTTTGTAGTTAATGTGCAGGCAGGTTTACTAGTTCCTTGCAGTCATATTCTTATTACAGATTATATCTTGAGAGGATTGTCCCAGAGTCATGCTTACAGGAATGTGCCCAGGGTCTTTGAAAGCTGGGATAACTACTGAGATAGGGCTCTATACAAGCTGCTTGGACTACTTTGACAGCCTAAATAAAACCTTCACCTGGACAAATGATCTGCAGCTTTCGTTCACAGAGTGCTGGCATAGGCAGGGAATTTTTGAGGTCATCTGGCCCAATCCCTTCATTTTGCAGATGAACAAAATAAATTCAAAGGAGTGAAATTACTTGCCCACGGTCATACATCTAGTACAGTTGGAAAAGAAATGTAGGTCACAGGTCTCCTGAGTCTCAATGAATGACTCTCTCTCCTGCAACATAGCTGCTTCTATTTGTATTAGTTCATTATCAGCAAGTGCCATTGAGATGCCCCAGTGAGGGTTGATGTGTCCAGGAATTTTTTTAAAACCCATGATCAAAACAGCTGCAAAAGGGTACTGTGATCCAGATGACATTTTGGAAAGAAAAAAGGCATCTTGATAATACTCCTGGTTATTGGTTGTCGATTAAATTTATAAATATCTGTCCAGCTGAGTTAGATCCAATTAGTGGACCTGTTGTCCTCAATAAATATGCTCAGCTTGTACCAAAGTTTTGGAACAAATATTTGACCCAACAAGACCCCAGAATCTGCCGAAGGCCCACATCGAGTCATACCTAGTAAATTCTGTGATAACTTGGACTCCTTTTTACCAATGGAAAATACAACATACTTCTCCCCTTCCTGTCTGAGCCTCTTAAAAAATGAACTTTTCTGTACCTAATAAACTCCTACCTATCACCTCTGGGATCAAATACAAAATCATCTGTTTGGTGTTTAAAGCCCTTCATAAAACCTCCCTCCTTCCCTCACCTTTCCAGTCTTTATACCTAATACTCTGCCTCTCCCCACCAAAAACCCCAAACCAATCAAAGAACATACTGTTCCAATCAGCAATGCTGGCCTTCTTTCTGTTGCTTGAATGCCCCTACTCCAACTGCTGGCTCTGTGCATCTACCCCCACAATACCCAGAATGTTGTCCTTCCTCATCTCCACCTCTTGACTTCCCTGCCTTCTTCAGGCCTCCCCTGTTATTTCCCATGTATCCTGTATCAAACTCACTTGTTTGTTGTGGTTTGAATGTTATCTCCCTGTTGTCTCCTTGAGAACAGACTGTCCTTTACCTTTCATTGTATCCGCAGAGCTTAGCACAATGCCTGGTACCTAGTAGGTGTTTAATAAATGTTTATTGACCAACTCACTTCCCATGCCCAACGTGCAGTCCTTCTTGTTTTTAGGATTTTGCTCTGATGTGGAATAAAAGGTGGTTTGCTCTCTTCAGAGCTAATGTCGGGGTTAGCCTAGCTCAGAGGTTCTCAAAGTGTCATCTGATGTCTTATGGGAGTCCCTGAGACCCTTTGAGGAGATCATGGGATTAAAAACTATTGATTTTGATAATAATAGTAAGACATTATTTGCCTATTGAAATATACCCCTCTTTTCCAACCACATGCTAAAGCTTAGGTTTTCTTCATATACTTCAACCTAAATGACACAGCACAACAGACTGAATGCAGATGTACATATTAGCATACAGTTACTTTCTATTAGGCTAAAGTCCAGGGGTGGGGACCCTCTAGGTCCTCAAATGTGGCCCTTTGCCTTTTGTTCTGCGAAGTTTGGATGCAAAGGACCCATTTGAGGACCTAGAGGGCCACAGGTGGCCTCAAGGTCGAAGATTCCCCACCCCTGGGCTAGATAGACATTTAAGAGATTTACAAAAATATCTAAAAAACAGTGCCATTTTTCTCACTGAATGTTTCCTTTGTTTTGGAAAACAGTTATTTTCACTAAAATGTCATTTAAATTAACATGTAATGGGATTATTATTGTTATTTTAAATGAATTAACAATTTTTAAAAAATGATAGGGTTTAATTTCTTTTTTTATAGCATTTTTTTAAAAATTTGGTTAGGCAGTGGGGTTAAGTGACTTGCTCAGGGTCACACAGCTATTAAGTGTTATGTGTCTGAGGTTACATTTGAATTCAGGTCCTCCTGAATCTAGGGCCAGTGCTTTATCCACTGTACCACCTAGCTGCCCCTAGGTTTTATTTCTAACATGGTAAATATCAATAGATAGAATCTGCATCAACAAGAGCTCTTTGGGGATCTCAATAATTTTTAAGAGTGTAAAGGGGTCCTGAGACCAGAAACTTTAAGAAGCGCTGAATTAGATTCAAGCTCTAAAAATTCTCTGACCTGAGGGGACACACACACACTATGACTCAATAAACAAATGGCTTGTTTATCTGGTAGCAAACAAAGACTACTTCGGAGGCTCTAAGGAAAGAACCACATGGCTTTTATCCAGATCTGTTTATTATAATGCCTTTATGCTTTCCTTTGCTGAACTTTTCTTGATAGTTGCCGTCAGATCACTGTAGCAGGTAGTCCTGTGCCTTTCTAGAATGAGATGATGAGCTATGTTCTTTTTAACCTTGGAAACTTGGCCTAATGACCTCACATCAGGTCAGTTTTCCCATCTTATTTAGTGGAGGTTGTCCTACAGAGAGACAGAGGGTGGTGTATGGCCAAGAAAACGGAGAGGGTCACTTGGATCGAATGTGTCACTCATGGGAACTAACCAAGTTTGCTCAGAGGCCAGATGGGTTTAAGATTCGCTCCCCCCACCCCAAAAGAGAGCTCAGTCAAAAACAGTATCAGAGAGGAGCACCAATTTCTCAACTACTTTGTAACTAGGCATAACTCCAAGTCATGTGTTCTATAAAATGGAGATAATTACACCTGTTCCCTCCTGATTACATGGAGATATTGTGGGAATTATTTAAATAATGGCTGTCAGAAAATCTGAATTCCTCTGAGGGAAATGCTATATAAATACAACATATGATTATTCAGAATGTCAACCTACCTGTAAATATCAGGACAGATATTCAGATTATGAGATGAGACCCACAAGTCACAATGCCACTCTGGAAATTTCCACAGAGGCCCCATGAGTTCTCCAGAAAATTCAGTTGTGTCCTAACCACAGAAGCAGATTGTTATATAGAAAGAGACTTTACAGAGTCATGTGATTACCTCCCATCATCAAGGTGGGAGGCAGTGTGACATAGCTGCCTTTTCGTCCTTTAAAACAGAGTTCCATAGCAAGTATGTGTGTTTGAGGCAAATTCTGTTTCTGTAATAAATATGGTCTCTCTGAAATGAAATTTTCTTTCACTGCGGAAGCTTCTGTACTTGAGAATCGTAAGACATACCTTTTAATTCTATTTCCATAGCACTTATTAGCAAAGTGACCATTTTGTAAGACATTTAGCCTCTTTCAAACCTCAGTTTCCTCATCTATAAAATGGGAGTTTGCACCACCTACCTCATAAAGTTATTGTAAGGAAAGCACTTTGGGAAATGTTAGAGCACTTTGTAAGTGTGTTGAATTATCATGGTTATTATTATGGTTAAGGCCCCTGGGTGCAGGGTGGAGGGACAGCTAGGTGGCACAGCAGATAAAGTGCCAGGCCTGGAGTCAGGAAGACTCATCTTCCTGAGTTCAAATCTGGCCTCAGACACTTACTAGCTGTGTGATCTTAGGCAAGTCACTAACCCTGTTTGTCTCAGTTTCCTCATCTGTAAAATGAGGGAATGGCTAACTACTCCAGTATCCCTGCCAAGAAAATGAGGTCATAAAGGGTCAGACATGACTGAAAAACAACTGAACTAAAGGACCCCTGGAGAACATCAGTAACTCAGATGGCATGAGAAGGTAGATTTCATTTCAGAGAATTTTTTTCCCCTATCGCTCAACCTAACAACGTTGACATAGACGGGAAGATTCATAGACTAAGAATCTAACCCACAGTAATTATTATTCAACAATATGCAATAGTTTTTTTTGGCAATTAATTATATCTGTACATTAGTAAAATGGCTAAAACTAAGCACTTGTTTCACAATGGTTTAGATCGTATTGTAGGAAGCTGTCAGTTTTCCTTATTCTTGCAAAGAACCATGGGTAAGAATGATATTTTAATCAACTTGGTTTCATGCTCCATCAGTTGCTGGCTGCACTTGTCTATGGCTTTGGCATTTACCTAAGTCCCAAATCTACATTTGGATTTGGAGCTAAAGTTAAAGAGGTCTGATCTATAAAAAGTTGGTGAGCATTGTATTTTCAGTTCTATTCTCAGCTGCGCCATCAGCTAGATGTTAATTCCTGTTCACACCTAGTTTAACAATTCTGCATATGCACAGCCTCCTGCATAAAAGACTTATCAGACAGATGTTGGGTTGAAGAGGAGGCATAAGGATCACTGCATGCCAGAGCTGGAAGGGATTTCAAAAGTTCATCTGGGCAGTGCCCTGTCTCCAGATAGGAGGACACCTAAATCATCCACAGCAATTGTCTGGCATGGTTTTAAAATTTTTCAGGGATGAAAATTCCCTAATTTGCCCTGGCATCTTGTTCTTATATTTGATTATGCTTTGGTTATATGGGTTGCTAGTAAGGTGTCCTGGAAAGAATACTAGATTTGGAGTCAGAGGATCTGAGTTCACACTCCAGCTCTGGCATCTACTTAATCCTGGGGAGTTATTTCATCTCTCTAGAGGTGAATTTCATAATGTGCAAAATGAGGGGTTTGACTTCTAAAGGCCCTTCTAGCTTACAAGCTTTACAGTCACTAAGTAAATCACCTCAGTGGGACAAAAATGAAGCATCAGCGTGGGCTGTGTCTGGAGCAAAATGAAAAATCTGTAATCAAAACTTGTCCAAATAGTTCAAACTAAAGACAATTCCACAGCAGAACAAGCATTTTTTTTTTAAGTGAAAAGGCAAAAATCATGGATCTCACTGATGGACCCTTATGGACTCCCCCATGTTCTCCCCCTTTACAGGAGTACTTAAGCTGATTGGATGGCTTTGAATTGAACATAATATATCCCTATTACAAGACATCAGGGCTTCAGTGTGTTCATCTTCAATTTTCCCCCCTCAGAGTAGGTCTGTAATTAAAGCCATCACACTGAGAGTGACAAGCTGTGTCTCCAGGAGGCCGAAGCATCCAAATGATTCACTGAATTTCTCACTTTTCATCCAGATGTTTTAACCACATGGGGACATATCCCAAATCAGATGATAAAGGCTATTTTTATCATTATAATGGTTCAAGAAAGTAAAACCAAAACGTACCTTCTTATTATCTCATACATTTTTAGAGCAAAAAATTCTAAGCTTTGGCGAGGTTTAAAAATAATCTGTGAATTTTTGGAAAATCTATAGAGTAAACTCTAGGTGAGACAGAAAGGAGTGACCATATTTGTTTAAAATATATAGAAACATGATAAGTAAATCAGGCAAAAAATGAACCGGGCTTTCCTGTTTTCTAATGAAACAATCATATAAAAATCAATTATTCCTTTTTCTCTGAAGTTGTGTCTCTATAATATGCCAGACTATATTACATTGTTTAGGCCCTGCTAGAGTGTGAATCAGAGAGAAGCTGAGCCATAACCCTGGGTTTGTGATTCACTAGCAGCCCAGGAAGGAAGATCTACCTGCCCCCTCCTCTTCCACCAATAAACAAACAAACAAACAAATGAATGAATAAACACACAAACTACTCAATACAAAAGAAACAAACTTTTAAAAACATGCACATGTGTGTATGTATACATATACGTGTATGTATATATATATGTATACATACACACATATAATTTTTATATTATCTTAATTTCCAAATGTATTTTTCCTACTCCTCTCCAAATAGCCATCCCCTTGTAACAAAGAATAAAAAAGAGAAGAGGAAGAAAACCAGTTAGGCAAAATTAACCAAAACTTCAACCAAGTCTGACTGTCTATACTTTGCTCCACACCCATAGACCCAATCTCTGTAAAGAAGATACAGAGGTGCATTTTCTCATCTCTTCTTTGAGGCCAGCTTGCACATAATAATTATACAATAAAAAAATTAGAAATACAGATGTTCATATTCCCTATATTTCTATGTTTATACTTATATTATCCACAGGTAACTCAGTCCCTAAAACTCATAGTTTCAATAATCTGGGTATTCAAAGTGAAAATGGGTTTTGGGACCATGATTACTTGTAAAACATGTGCATGGCAACAGCCACACTTCAAGATTTTGAAAACAAATACAACTTGGGAGTTATTATAAATTATAAATTCTATGAGTGGCAATGTAGCAAAGTCTTGAATTTGCTATGTATATTTATATATGTGTTAGTATGTGTAACATATGAATTATCCCCTTTCTGGGTAGATGTCATAACTATGTTGGACATTTTCCCAGAGCCGATTTGGTAAAGAATACCTGGATTTACTGTAAAATAGTACTTTCAAGCATCACATTCAGTCTGCTGAGGGGAAAGAAACATTATGTAATTCCTGTTACCAAAGTGTGTTAAACTTTAGTCACAGACTGAGGAAAACTGAAGTGGAATTCATCAAAGAAGTTTAGGGGGACACATGGAACACATCTCTCTGGAAGGGGAGTGTCTTTTTTGGTGTATTTATTTAAAAGTGAAATTTCATTGTAAGTGCTAATTGTACAGTGGACTCTCAAAGCCATAGAAAACATGTATGTCCTGTATCTTTACCAAATTTTGAATGAATACACACACACACACACGCACACACGCACACACGCACACACACAACCTCTTTTGCAGCATGGAGAAAGTTATCCCTGCTTGTCTAGCAACACACTTGCCTCCAGTCTGATATTAAATAGAGTCGCTCTAATTTTAAAAAATTCAAAGAATGAGACTTTACTTTGGTCTCTTTAATATAGAGATTATCATTTTAATAGGGAGGTGGCCGGACATCGTGGGCTGCTGAGAGCGGCAGAGTGGATAAAGCACTGGGCTTGGAATCAGGAAGACTCATCATCCTCAGTTCAAATCCAGCCTCAGGCACTTACTAGTTGTGTGACCCTGGGCAAGTCACTTAACTCTGTTTGCCTCAGTTGCCTCATCTGTAAAAATGAGCTGGAGAAGGAAATGGCAAATCACTTCCGTATCTCTGCCAAGAAAACCATAAATGGGATCACAAAGAGTCGGACAATACTGAAGCGACTGAAGAACAACCACAAAGTTGGACATAGTGGAATGATGAGCAGCATGGTAAAGTGAAAAAATTCTCAGTTCAGCCCCTTTACCCCCTGTGTGACCTCAGGCAAAGCACTTTGCATTTTTGAGCCTCAGTTTCCTTATCCATGAAAAGAGAAGGCTGGACTAGACGGCCTTTGATTTTGACTCTAGATCTATGATCCTATCAGGGCCCACTTTGGAGTGAAGAAGACAGAGGCCAGGTTCTGCCTCCAACCCTTATTAGGGTGTGATGGCTGAAAAACCACTTAATCTCTCCATGCCCCCAGGCAACCCTCCAAGAAGGTAAAAAAGATGAGGTGTCATCTAGGGAAGGGAGTTTTCACACCAGGAGTTCCCTACACTGATTCAATCTACCATCCCCAAATCATATGAATTTAAAGCATTGGCCTGACTCCTCAAAGGCCTCTCATCAGAGAAGCAGGCAGAGAAAATGGCCAAGTTTTGTACAAGCTGCCTCTTAGAGTGGCCTAAATAGATGGTTTCACTTTAAAGGGTTGCTTACATTAAGATCTTTAGAACTACAAATATTCCCATGTATATGGACTGGATCCTTCAAACACAGTCAGACGTTGATAATGTATTACAGCATTAGTGCTATTTATAATCAACAGAATTACTAACGCTGTAATCATGTAAGTTTGGGGATTATAATTATGACAGTATAAATAGCAGTCAGAATGTCTTGAAGCATCTTGGTGACGTTGGTGGCAAACATAGCCCTGGAGGTTTTCCAAAGGGGGAGGTCAACCAAGGGGTCCAAATCTGCTCCAGTCTGCTCAAGTGTTTTATAAACCATTTTAAAAATATACACATGTGTGTATGTATACATATATGTGTATGTATATATATATGTATACATACACATATATAATTTTTATATTATCTTAATTTCCAAATGTATCTTTTCCTACTCCTCCTCCAAATAGCCATGCCTCCTGAAGGCATGCCGACTCTTTCTGTGCCTAGCAATTACAGGTCTTTCAGTTATTGTCAAACCTCGTCCACATAGACTAGATCTGTACAACCACCTTTGCTGAGCTCCTTCATGACAGAAAAGCTAAGGAGCTGACCTTGTGCTGGGCCACTTCTTGACTTCTGTAGGTAATTTGCCTTTCTTTGATGAGGCCCCACACTCTGAGTTGCTACCCAGAAGCTGCCTGTATGTACATAGCTCCCTTGTACTGGTCCAAGCAGACTGACTCACATAGATTTCTTATCACTAATGCTCTGTAGAAAATGAAATCCAGAGATTTTATGGTTGATAATTAAGAAGATCAATACCACTAGTGAAATAAAGATTAAGCTGCTTGAGAAATATATGGTTTATCTTGTGGTTGGAGTTATTTCCTTGTGGCTTAATTTGGAAATAGAATGTTTTCTTATTCCTCACTTTTCCCAGCCCTTTTTTAGTAATTTTTTTAGTGACTAACTCACTCTTCACTTTTAACAGCCACAGGGTACATGTATACTTACACCCAGAGGGCTTTACTGCTTGACTATTACCTATATTATATATGTATCATGTATATATAAGTGCATATATACGCATATGTGTGTGTGTGTATAATAGCTTAGGTTTACATATCTATATATTCAGAGAGAGACACATGGACAGACAGAGAGAAAGAGAGACAGACAGACAGAGACAGAGACAGAGATATGAAGAAACAAACAGAACCGGAGAGATGGAGAAAGAGACAGAGAATACACACAAAGGGAGTAAAAAGAAATGGGGCAGAGGAAGGAGAGTAATGGGGCCTAGAGAGAGGGAGGAAGTGGGAGAAGAGGAGAAGCAAGGTGATGGGAGAAGAAAGAAAAGGGTTTGGCGGAGGGAGAAGTACTTTCTAATGGTGCAGTTCCTCTTATATAAGGGTAGCAAAGGGTTGGGATTCCCACCTGTTCCGAAGGTCTGTTTAAATCTTTTGTTTCATCACAGAAGAGACAACTTCTTGATGTCACTGGGATTGAGGAGATAGAGGTTAAGAAATGAAATAAAATCAATCCCTTGACGCTTAAAAGAAAAAGAAGAGGAACTCTCTGCAAGACCCAGCATGATCTTCGCCCCTGAATTCCTCAACAAAACTACGGAACCGCTTTTTTGGTTTTTCAAGGGCAAAGATGATGAACTAACGTGCTGACAAGGGCCAGAAAACTCCCCTTCCAAGTCGGAGCTTCTGTGTTTCTGCGATTAAGACATCAGTAGCTAGCTAGAAAAGCTTACAGTTCCCTTCTAGAGAATGGTAGAACTCAGCCTGCGACTAAGGCCATGCCAGGGCCATGATAAGTATAATAAGGGTTGCACAGAGCATGTGCAGAGATGACCTGCCCACTTCTAGCCAGACCATATGCCTCAATGCTTGTGGGAACTTGGTACTGAGACGTGGGAAGGCTTCCTGCTTCCAGTGATTAAAGGGCTTGGCATTTTGGTATGATACAACAACCTTTAACTGATCCCAAATCTTCCCTCTACCCCTAATAGCAGCTGGGGCAAAAGAGGCTGTCAACTAAAAAAGAAGAGAGAATTTCTGGACCTTCTGGATGGAAAGATCCGTCCTCCAGGCAGCTTCATGTAATTCTGAAACTTCTCATGAGGGAATGGGAAGGTTGGCTCTACTCTTCCTCCCACCCATCCCACTCCAGACACATGTGGTTAGAACAAAGTGACTGAACTGGGTGAATTTTTGCCCCTGGCTGCCTTTTGCTCTTGGCGTATTTTCTTTCCTTAGCAGATGACCAGACATTGAAAGTAATAATAATAACAAAACATTTATGCAGTGCTTTAAGATTTGTAAAGCACTTTACATGTATTATGTCATTGATCCCCACAACAATCCTGTGAGCTGGGTGCCATCATTATCCCTGTTTTACTGGAGATGAGGAAATTAAAAGAATTGGATTGGATCTGTACCAGTATGGAGAGAATCTTGTGAGGCAGAGAGGCCTAGGAGTATTGGATCTATTGGGTGAAACTGAGGGGGTGGTGAAGCCAGGGGAGTTTCTGCATTAAAGAAGGTGACTAGAGGCACCTAAGTGGAGCAGTAAAATAGAGCCCTGGAGTCAGGAGGACCTGAGTTCAAATGTAGCCTCAGACACTTACTAGCTATGTGACCCTGAACAAGTCACTTAACCCCAATTGTCTCCAAGAAAGAAAATAAAGAAGATGACTTTTCTTTTTCACTTATCGGTCAAAAGAAAACAATATTTATGAGGAAAGCACAGGCCCAATATACAATGTGGAATGCCTATTCAGTCAGTCCAAAAATACTTTAGGTTCTGATAAGGTATAAATATCAGCCTTCTGAGTGAGAATATAATAGTAGCTATAAGTTAAATAATTGAATCCTGCTTTTAAGGCTTTCTGTCAATAACACTTATGTTTTATGTATGTCGTTTCTTTTGTATAGGAAATAATACTTGACTTATACTGTATATTGTGCACCTTTTTATCCCCACCCCCCACAAGAGCCAAAACCCAAGTTATAAATAATTTTTTATCATAGCGCTAGAGTAGGGGGTACATAAGAAGTCAGAATGTGAGAAAAAGAAGCCTAGTTCAGCTCCTCTCCTTAAGGAGTGTATGAAGCTCACTTTAACCTAGGCTGAGCTGTGTTTCTTAAAAAAATATATTTAATATAAATGCCATGGAAGGTATCCCTTCAACAGTAATCTGGCCTATAATCAAAGCAGGGAGGTGTAGAGAAAACCATCTGGAGTCAGGAAGATCTGAGTTCAAATCTTGCATCAGACACTAGCTGTGTGACCCCAGGCAAGTCATTTAATTACTGTCTGCCTCAATTTCCTCATCTGTAAGGTGGGAATAATCATAGCACTTACCTCTTGCCTCCTAGGAGTGTTATGAGGATAAATTGAGATAATATTTATAAAGTGCTTTGCAAACCTTAAAGTACTAGATAAAGGCTTATCATTACTATTAAAACAACGATAATCTCACTCTCACCATTAGTGCAAACCTGATAAGAAAACTAAGGCAATCTTTCCACTTGACAACGTAGTAAGTTTCTTAGAAATTGTAAGAAGGAGTAAGTCTGGCATGCCTGTTTTCCTCTGCTGCTTTCTGACATCCGTTATCAATCAGACCAAGCCTGCTAAATGGGTCCTTAAAATGTTAGTACCAGAGAAATGGAGGTTCTCTTCCATGGAAGGACATTCATGCCTGAGAAGCTGCCTTGCCTACTATAGCTTATCTGACAAAATTCGAATGTGTTACCTATGTGGTCATGATGTAAACCTAGCTTTTTAGATTAGTCCAATTAAGTAAGTAGATTATGTTGAACATTGGACTATTTTTAAGAAATTATAATAATTTCCAATTCCCTTAAAATTATCTTTTCTCATGATGTGTATGTGCCCTGGGCCAAGTACACAGGCAATGAATACAGTAAGTTGAAGCCAAGAAATATTTAGGCTCGTCAAATACATAGGGGCAGCTAGATAGAGCATGGCGTGTAGAGTCAGGAAGACCCAAGTTCAAATCTCACCTTAGACATTTATAAGCTGTGTGACCCCAGGCAAGTCACTTAACCCTCTCTCAGATTCCTCATTTGTAAAATGAGCTGGAGAAGGAAATGGCAAACCACTCCACTATCTTTGCCAAGAAAACCCCAAATGGGGTCACAAAGAGTCAGACACACCTGAAATGACTGAGCAACATCAAACACATGGGAAACAGAATTAAACCAAACTGAATTCAATTGACAACTAGATTTAATTGACATCTAAAATGGCAATAAAATTATTTAAATTTCAAATTATTTTAATGAGAGCAGTAGTTCAATATAAATGCCCATTCTTCCTTTAAATCTTTTCCTTCCTATCCTATTCCCTCAACCACAAGTATCACCAACTTTCCTAAAGAATAATACAAAGTTTTTATTGACTGGTAATCAAAATACCATTATTTTAATATGATTGGTCTATATAGATATTTTTTAATGAAAAGGTAAATAAAAATAAGTTAGTTGGAAAAGAGGCATTAGGGTCGGGGCTAGGTGCCATAGTGTTGGAGAGGAAGAAGAATTGTGAGGAAGAGGAAACAGAAAGATAGAAATGGAGAGAAAAGGGAAAGGGAGACAGAGTCAGAGATGAGGGCATGGACAATAATGATAAGCCTTTATCTAGTGCTTTAAGGTTTGCGAAGCACTTTGTAAATATCATCTCACTTTATCCTCACAACACTCCCAGGAGGCAGGAGGTAGGTACTACTATTATTCCCACTTTACAGATGAGGAAACTGAGTCAAATAACAGTTAAATGACTTGCCTGGGGTTACACAGCTAGTGTCTGATGCAAGATTTGAATTCAGATCTTCCTGACTCCAGATCCAGCTCTCTCTTCACCTACTTGCTTTGATTATAGGCCAGATTACTGTTGAAGGGAATACTTTCCACGGCATTTATATTAAATATTTTTTAAAAAACCCAACCTTCTAGAAGGTTGAGAAAAGGCTATTCATTTTGGTAATTAAAGGATCACTGGTAATTTTATTTTTTTTCTGGTGAGGCAATTGGGGTTAAGTGACTTGGCCAGGGTCACACAGCTAGTGAGTATCATGTGTTTGAGGCCACATTTGAACTCAGGTCCATCCTGACTCCAGGGCTGGTGCTCTATCCACTGCACCACCTAGCTGCCATCAGATTGGTGGTAATTTTAGAGGGAGTAGTTTCAGTTGCATGAGGAAGTCAGAAGCCTGGTTGCAGAAGATTTAGAAGAGAATGAGGGAAGAAGAAATAGAAGCACTTAAGTACAGATGGCTTTCTCAATGAGTTTAGGTACAAAGAGGAGGAGAGATGTAGATCAGTAGCCATTGCGGATAGTAGAATCAATGCAGGTTTACTTGTTTCTTTTTTTAAGGATGGGGTGGGATAATAGGTCTGTTTTGTGGGCAAGAAAGAAGGAGTCAATAAATAGAGACTGAAGATTGTGTGTGTGTGTGTGTGTATCAGAGACAGAGAGAGAGAGAAAGAGGGAGAGAGAGAGAGAGAGAGAGAGAGAGAGAGAGAGAGAGAGAGAGAGAGAGAGAGAGAGAGAGAGAGAGAGAGAGAGAGAGAGAGAGAGAGAGAGAGAGAAAGAATGATGAATCATAATGGGACCAATCTGCTAGAGAATATGGGAGGCAGAAGTGGGAAATAAAATATTATGTTGGGAAATTTTTATCCTAGAGTCAACATAGGGCCATCCACTGGAGATTTCTAAATGAGGAAGGGGGCAGGTAACATGATCATAGATATTTGCTATTTTCAGCTTCAATGGACTAACCTAAGATCTCATGACAAATATGTCAGAGCAGTACAAAACAAAGCATTATATTAGGAGTGGGGAAGATTGTAACTTGCAAGGGGAATCAGACTAATGTACTTTCTAAAACACTGTCTCTCAACAAAAGTTCAAAGTCAAGCTTCCACCAAGGTTCTAATTAATACTGTTCTCTAGCTCCAGTAAAAACAAACAAAATTTTTCATTAGGATTATAATTTCTATCAATCAACTTCTATTGACAAATGAATCAATTAACAAGCATCCATTAAGATTTTGTCGTATGCCAGACACTGTGCTAGGAGGTGGAAATATCAGACAAAAATTAAACAGTTCCTACCCTCGAGAAGCTTACTTTCTATAAGAAAACAAAACACTTAAATGGATAAGTAGATACCAAAAAAGTATGTGGACACATATATACTTACACAAATATAGACAAACTAAAGGCAAGGTAATTTTTTAGGGGGAGGTAAGGGGATGAAGGAATGCTTGACATTTAAGCAGTTCCCTCCCCTCAAAACAACAACAAATCAACTTCATTTCTTATGCTAAAAATCGAACACTCTCATTTGTCACACATATGTGCTGGTGCCTGCCATGTATGATTTTATGGCTAAAAACACATTCCCCAGGAAAGTCCTTTCTGCGTGCAGATATCAGTGATGTCTACATTTTTTTGTGTGTGAGTTGTTTTGAAGTAGTTATTATAGTTGGCATTAGCTGGTAACAAGTGAGTGTATGTGAGCGGGGTGGGGGGGGGAGGAAATGAGAACAAACACATTCACGTCATCATATTTATCATTGTCCTTGAAGCAGAGAAAAGATATTACCCAAGATTTCATTTTTCGTGCAGGAGATTGTGGTAGAGGAAGCCAATCTGAGTTCTTGCCTGTATTGGCAGGCCATACATTCTGTCAACTTGAGAGTCGGTTTAGCTTCTGCAGATAACTAGCTTGGCTGCTAGGGCTTGGACAGATGCCTTGAACAAATGCCTATTGGCTTACTCATAATTGCTGCAGCATTAGATTTCTGTGCACTGTGGGTTTCATGTAGTTGTGGGAAAGCAGAGGACGCTATGTATCCCTGGTTTAGTTCTGCTTAGGACAAAGTATACTTTTAGGCCATGGCTGGGATCCTGAAAGAAATGCCTGCATCTGCCCCAGTCCTTGGATGGACGTGGGCCAAGCAGAAACCAGGATTAGTCAAGTAAGCCTTCTACCTCTTCATGGAGTATTGATCTTCCTCCATCACAAACTAGGACAGTATGAGGAAGGAAGCAGTCAGACAAAGAAGGATCATCTGATGTGCAGGTCGTAAAAAGGGAGTAAGTAACATCAGAAGTCATTGCGTTGAGCATCAATAATATCATGGGCAGCCTAGAGCTCACCTTGATACTAAAGAATGCCCTAGGAGAGCATTTGCTTTTACAAGGTTACTCTGGTTAATTGAGGCCTTTTTATGATACTCCATACTATAAAACTGGATATACGGCTGAGATACCCAATTAGGCCCATCCCCAGGTGTGGTAGCACTGGGGTCCTGAAGGGCCTTGCTTCACAAAAGCAGTTTGAGGGTTCCACTTGGAGTCATAGAACCCGAATTCTAGTACCACATCTGTTACTTACCACCTTGGGCAAGTCATTTAACTTCTCTGGTCCTCGGTTTCTTCATTTGTACAATGAAGGAGTTTAACTAGATGACTCTATAGATAGACGAATAGACAGATAAACAGATGATAGAGAGATTGCTAGATAGATGACAGAAAATAGACAGATGGTTGGATAGCTAGATAGACAGATAATAGTTGGATGGATGGATAGGTAGATGGCAGACAGACAGACAGATGGAAGCATAGATAGATGACAGGCAATAGACAGACAGATAGATGGTTGGATAGATAGGTAGACAGACAGACAAACAGACAGATAGATAGATAAATGGATAGATAGATAGATAGATAGATAGATAGATAGATAGATAGATAGATAGATAGATAGACGGACAGACATATAAAGGATTTATTAAAGAACTCATTTTATTTGCCAGGCACTGTGATAAGTGCCAGGGATACAAACAGAAGCAAGCAAGACAGTTCCCTCAAGAAGTTTGCCTTCTAAAGGAGAACTGCAAAGTGAGGGAAGACGTGAGTCATCATATAAGTGAAATAAGTGTGTCCAATTTGTGAGTGTGGTAATGAAAGGAATTAGGTAACAGATTGAGAGAACAGGTCCTTCCTAAAATGGTGGTCCAGGGAAAGAGTCATCAATGAAGACAGGAGGGCCCCAGGATAGAGGATTATCTGGATGTCAATGGCACAGGTGAGGGGCAGAAGGATTCCAGAGAGTGCAGGAGCAGCTATGAGTGACCTTAAGATTTCGCAATGGGTCATTATGCTTATCCCACAGGAGGAATATGCCACCTGCACAGATTTGAAATTTTTGAGAAGGAGGAGGGGGCTATGTTTTCATATGCTCCATTGTATTGGAGCCTGGGGAGAAGAGGTCATAGTTTATTGGCCGGTGCCGTCCCTTTCCTCAGGGTCAGAATCAGAGGATCATAGATTTTGAAATAGAAGAGTCTATTGAGGCCCACCCCTTCCTTTTACAGATGAAGAAAACGAGAGGGAGAGAGGCTTATTATTTTGTCCTTCATTTTTGAAGAGGACCGATAATACAAAGGGGTGATGTCTTGACTTGTGCATGAATTGGATTTAAGTGAGGGAGAGTTGCACAGAGTTGTCAGCCTCACTCTCTCTTCCAGAGTCATCAAAGTCCAATGGCAGAACAAAAGTCAGGGTGACTAGCAATAGCCGGGGATGCAATGGATGACCTTGGCACCTGACCAAGCTCTAAGTGCTCAACGGCGCTTGCTTTTTCATATGCTTGGGGTAGATATCTCTCTAACTCACTGCTGGGTTTGACAGCTATTGGTTACTCTTAACCTGGTTTAGCTCATCTCTGAGGTGGGTTTTACTGCGTCTGGCCACTGCACATCCTACAGCTTCTTGGAGCCACAGGTGAGAGTTGGGTGAAGGTGGATACCAAAGGTGGATGAGCAGCCCTGAAAAGCAAGCCCTCACACCAGAGGTGCTGGTCCTCCCTGAGCACCCTAGGTGGTGCTGTGGATGGAGCTCCAGGCCTGGAGTCAGGAAAACCCATCTTCCTGAGTTCAAATATAGCCTCAGATACTTACTAGCTGTGTGACCCTGGGTGAGTCATTTAACCCTGTTTACCTCAGTTTCCTTATCTGTAAAATGAGCTGGAGAAAGAAATGGCAAACCGCTGCAGTATCTTGACCAAGAAAACTCCAAATTGGGTTATGAAGAATCAGACATGTTTGAACAACAAAACGTCGTAGCCACAGGCTATATTTGAGGGGCTTAGTAGCTTGTTCAAGGTCACACATTTGTTAAGTGTTTGAGGCAAGATTTAAATTCAGATCTTCCTCATTCTAAGCCCACTGTTCTATCCACTGGACCACCTAGGCACCTCCTCATGATTGAATTCCATGGCTTCCACAGGCCAGATCAGGTTGAGTATCTGGCAACGTGGGAAAAGAGCATTTTGTTACTGGAATATTGTTAGCATATGTCTTCATGCCTAATAGAGAAAGAGAGTAGCATAAAACCCGTGAAGGAATTGGAAAGCAAGATAACCCTGGTAGGAAGGGATTTTTTGGTAAGATAGGTAAAACACTTTGCCTTATTCAATGCACTATAAAAATGTCAACCACCACCACCATTGTTATTTTGACTGAAAAATGTAATCTCTCTTTTCTTTATCCTTCTCCTCTTTCTTACACACACAAAATTCATCTTTAATCCAAGAAGCTCCAACACTTTAATTTCAGATCAATCCTTGTAACACCACCGTGATTGTGATTCATGGAAATACAAAGAAGTGATGGCGATGTACCCAGTGAGATTTGTTAGGGAAGGAGCTGGGTTGTGGCCCAGGATGTTTCTCTGTTTACTCTTATGTGTGCCAGATAAACCCTTCTAGTAAAGAGAAAAAAGAAATTTTAAAAACTCAAATTGTCTGGTGGTTTATGTGAATAGTTGTGTGTGTATTGTTTTCTAAATATAGGAAGGAATTCTCATCAAGATTAAAGTATTTTAACCTGTCCATAGTGAAAGTGACCACAGTTTTGGTATCTCTCAGTCACAGACTCAGTGATTGGAGTAAAGTTCATCTATGTATACTGGAATAACTGGTGTTGTCCACTCTTCCAAAATCATCTTTCTTCCCTCATCTATTTCACAGACTCATAGATTTGGAAGCAACCTCAGAGAGCATCTAGCCCAATGCCTAACAGATGCACTGAGTTTCCTCTTATGACATCATTAACAAGTAGTTATTTGGCCTGGCTGAGACCAAAAAAAGCATCTGGGTGTTTTATTTACATGTGCATTTGTGAGCTAGAGAAGCTTCTGGTTGTTTTAACATGGATTTGCATTTGGAATGGAAAGGATTCAGACTCTTCTATCAGAGTATTTGCTGTGTGGCAGGCCACACCCACACTACCATCCGCATTAGCTAAAAAATAGCATGGCTATTTTTGGCCCTTATTTGACTTATTTGACAAACAAAATGAAGTTCTGAATTGTGAGCACTCACGCCACCGAGTTCAGTGAGGTTTCAGAATCAACACTGCAACTACGACCCCATCTCAGTACTTTAAGGAAATGATGCTTTTGAATTAATCAATAAGCATTTATGAAATGCCTCCTCTGTGTCAGGCACTCTGCTGGGCACAGGGGATGCAGAGATGGAAAAGAACGCATTCCTATCTCAAGGAAATTACATTCTACTGGGGAGGGGGGAAACAATATGCACAACATAGCTCTTCTAGCACTGCTACCCAACTTTCA
The DNA here is from genome assembly GCF_003287225.1 of Phascolarctos cinereus. Classification (NCBI taxonomy): domain Eukaryota; kingdom Metazoa; phylum Chordata; class Mammalia; order Diprotodontia; family Phascolarctidae; genus Phascolarctos; species Phascolarctos cinereus. The sequence goes on from NW_027556098.1 coordinate 96,675,607, forward strand.
CTCTCATTGACAGATTGTGTCTCCAGAGGATGCTGGCTACTACTTTCTTCGTGTCTGTTCGGTAGCTCTGAGGAGTCTAGGTTCTCAAGTAAGTGTGGATAGATCTCATCATGTAAAGGTCCTCGTCTGTTAATCTGTTTGGGCATGGAGGGTTGGATTTGTGTGGTGTGGTTCCCCGCCGGTAACAAACACAGGGTAAAGGGCTCCCATGTGTAAGACATACACAGAAAGCAAAGAGTGACTGACTGCATCGTGGCACTGGAGGGCCTTTTCTCTCTCTGTGGAGTCCTCATCAAGTTCCCCTTAAATATGTGGTTCTCTACTGAGCTCTGAGGGTCAGTGCCAGGAGTCAGAGAGCAGATTGTTAAATTTGCAGTGTGAACATTTGCAAATGCTATAAATTGGTAGCTGCTTCCCTGCTGGACTATGAGCCTTAGCACAAACTGCTATATTATGTATAGCCCCGCAGAGGCAGCAATGTGGCACAGTGAATAGAATGCTGGGCCTGGAGTTAGGAATAACTGAGTTCAAATCTGGTCTCAGACACATAGTAGATGCGTGACCCCCGACAAGTGACTTAACTCTGTCTGCCTCAGTTTCCTCAACTGTAAAATGGAGATGATAATAGTAGCACCTGCCTCCATGGGTTGTGAGGATGAAATGAGATATTGATTAGCACAGTACCTGGCACATAGAAGGCACTTAAATCCTTCCTTCATTTTTCCACAGGGCATGACTGATTCTCTTCCTGCGTGTCATCATCTTCTTTCATCCATTAATCAAAACCTTTCACTCTTCCCAAATTGATTAAAGACTTATTGGCCTTGGTTTACACCCCTTGATAGACCGACTGATTCAGTCCAGCCATCTGGAACCTTCCATAGTCACATTAATTTGGATGGGGTTGAAACCTTCACTCTTACGTAATAAGTTTGCACAAAATAGACACAATTTAAATATGAGGAGGCATTAGCAGGTAGAGGTAATCCAGAAAGACATCAGGCTGTATGTAGCACTTGAACGGAAGCTGGAAGGGAGCTGAAAGTTCTTTCAGGCAGAGGTGAGGAGAGAGTGCATTCCAGGCAGGGGGATCCATAGTGCAAAGTTAGTGGGAAGATGGGAGGTCGAGTGTTATGTATGAAGAACAGCATGAAGGCCAGTTTGGCTGGGCTGTAGACTGTGTGGAAAGGGCTCGTGTAAAATAAGATTTGAGAGGTAGATTGGAGCCCCATTGTGAAGAGTTCTAAATGCCAGACAGAGGAGGAATTTGAAATGATTTTGGAGTGACTCCTTGCGGGAAAGATGATGTTTAGGCTCTGTTGAGGCTATACCAAAGAAATCTATCTGTGATATAGTCTCTGCCTCCAGAAAACTTTCATCACTTAGTGGGGTCAAATCATGAGATGCGTTGTAACCATCATTTTAATCCAAGATAGAAAAACACAGCTCTGTACACGGGGTGCTCACCTAGGTATAATTTATGCAAACGTGTCACATGAGATAATGCCCAGTGTGGGAAGTCCTCCACCAACAGAGTTCTCAGGAGTCTACCACTAATAGACAACTCCTAGAGATTTTCCTGGGTTACACAGAGATCAAGTGACTTAATTACTATCAAAGACAAAGTTCTTGACTCTGAACTCAGCCCCCTATCCACTTTACCAAATTGCCTCTCTAGACATAATTTGTTGGTATTAAAATGAAAGATACAACAAGGCCATTTGCCAGACTGCCACATCCCTGCCAGGATTCTCCTTTGTCATGATCTAGGGTATGCCACCATTATTATCAAATCTTTCCAGGAGCTGCTCAGTTCTTCCAGGACTGAAGACAGCCCTGAATTACTCCTAAATGTTGGAAATATGCTGTTTTATACTCAGGAGGGCAAAACACACCATTTTGCACCTTTGCAAATGCACTATTTAGGGAATTAAAATGCCAGTCACCTTTCAATGTACCAATCATGAGAAAGCTAGATAGGGCTATAAATGGGGATTGGCAAACTTCCTTCTACACTCACTGGTTGCACCCATGGGCTTATTCCTAGCTGTTTCTGTCTCTGGGGGAAGCGTCCTACTCTGACCAGACTGTGATATTTCTAATACATGGACGATTTAGACTTGGAATAATTAAAGAACTTCCCTTACGTGTGGAGGAGAAAAACACTGTTTCCAGTGCTAGCAGCAAGTAAGTCCTCTCTCCTTTCTGGTTTCTGTAGTGAATCAAATATGAATTGTATTTTTATTCACATTAGAAAAATTAGGCAAACATGAAGACACTCAAACATCTCCCCCCCCAATCTCCTTATGAAATCACTTTTATATAATTAAGAATTAAGAGAAAATTAGAGGCAGGAACCAACTCCATGAAAGTAGTAAAACAACAGCTCAGAGAAGTGTGAAAAGTTAAACCTGCCTTCTAGTATAAGCTTTTAATTGGGCTTGTCCTGAAAGCTATTGAGAAGCCCACTGGACACTGATAAATGCATATGTCATAAGTACCCTATGAGAAAACTTGAAAAATTAATTAGAAATTATTTGCTTGAGAAATTAATTTGAATTTCTGCTGATAGATGAACTGTGAATTGGTTGAAGTTTCTTGAACAATGCTGACCTTTTCTGAGATGGATACCCTTCATGTGGAATGTATGTAATGAGCCCAGAAGCAACTGGGTATTAATGACTAGGCCTCAGAACTTATGTTCCCCCTCTAATGTCAGATTTCCATATTTCTTCTCTGATTGTCTGCACCCCAAGCTAGTATGCCTTAAAGAAGGCAACAAGGGCTACATCTGAGACCTCTGAAGGAAATGGGGTGTGAAAACTAAAGGTAACTGTGCTAATGTGAATATTCCCAGTGGGCTTTACAAGCTGCATCTGTTTCTGAAAATGAGAACATTTTTAGTGCATTGCTAATCTTTGTGCAGGGAGGGCAAAGGAGATTCCTTTGAATTGGGCCAGTGGATATCATCTTGGTTCCAAGGAAGTTAATGAAGTGACTAATTAAAGGCAGAATATTTCAACATCATCACTGCCCACTGGGGAGTATAACTGTGACATAGTCTCTGCCTAAGGAGCTTACGTCCTAAGAGAAATGTGAACAGATGTCACTTGCCTCTTTTCCCACTTACTTGAGTGACAATATCTTGTACCTCACAGTCAAATCAGAAAATAGAAACACAAAGAACATCCATGCCTCCTTTAATGTATCTGGAAGAAGAAACTTAAATAGTTAAGTCTAGCACGCTTCATGCATCCCTGTTTTCCCAAAGGCTCACCCAAACCAAACCAAAACAAAACCCAACAACCCAACCCTTACAAGAGAAAGGTGCAGAGTTGAAATTGTTCATTTCTCTCATCATCTGATTTTTGTATCAGAAATAGGAAGAGCTAATATCAAACAGAAAATTACAGGCTTGTCTTTACAATACAAAAAAGTCAATAGTGTTATGTCCCAGAAAAGGGATATGTTTATTTGTCCGGATTACTATTATTTTTTACTTGTGAAACTGGTCTCTCCATCTGCAGGCTTCAATTGCCCTGTTGGAGCTAAATGGAAAGGCTCCAAGTATTGAGCCTAAATATCTGCTGTCTGACTGTGGAAATATAAACCTTAATCCTTTTCTCAGAGTCCAACCCTATAATTATAATAAGACGTTTAGCTGCAGGATATGTAACCATGGGTAACTGGAAGTACAAGTCTAATTTATTTTGAATGAAGGAATGAAAACAAACATTCCTTCTAAATAAACACTGTATACTTTCTAGGTGTTATGTTAAGAGAACTCTGTTGTTGTTGTTGTTGTGTATGTGTGTGTGTGTGTGTGTGTGTGTGTGTGTATAAGACTGAGAGACAGAGAGAGAGAGGGAGGGAGGGAGTTGGAGTTTCTGTGTGAGTATATGAGCAGTCTCTCTTCCCAATTAGTGTAATTTCCTTTAAAGTCAATGACCATGCCTGTTATTTTCTTTGTACATCCTCACAGGCAACATGGCTTGGTAGATAGGGAGCAAACATTCAAGCCAAGAAAACCTGGTTTCAAGTGTTTCCTCTGACATACTGGTTATGTGAACATGAGGTAAGTTGTTTAGCCTTTCACTGCCCCAAGCAACTCTATAAAGTCCTAAGTTACAGACAAGCTACTTACCTGCCTCAGGGGAGACAGTTTCCACCCCAGGAGTTCCCTGTCAGAGAAATCACAGGTGTGACCCAAAAGTCAAATAAACAAGAAACAAAAGAACAGAACCACACTCCTCCCAGCACTTCCTTGAGTGCTCTACAAATAGTAAATGCTAAATTGATGTGGTTGATTGCCTTAAAAGAGAAGAAATATTTACAGGAAATATGAGCTTTTCCCTTCTAGTACCTCACTTCAAGCTCTGAATTTATTTCCCTCGATAGCACCATAAACTGAGTCATAGACTCAGATAGTCATGCTATACTGAAATTACAAGGGACCACAGAGGTCATCTAATGATTACCCACCAATCTCTTCAGCAAGTGTTCATTCAGCCTCTCCCTTAAATATCCCTGGGGTTCCATTATGTTCAGTGCTCAGTTGTTCTTCAGTTGTATCTGACTCTTCATGACTCCATTTGGAGTTTTCTTGGCAAAAATACCAGAGTGGTTTGCCATTTCCTTTTTTCAGCTCATATTACAGATGAGGAAACTGAGGCAAGCAGGGTTAAGTGACTTGCCCAGGGTCACAGAGCTAGTAAGTGTCTAAGGCCAGATTTGAACTCAAGAAGATGAGTGTTTTCTGACTCTAGGCCCAGCACTCTATCCACTGTGCCATCTAGAGCTGGTGGTAGAGCATAGCCTTTTACTATTCTCAAGAACAGTCCATTCTGTGTGTCCTGGAGCTCAACAGATTTCTGAGAGTCAATTGTTTAATTTTCAGTGTGAGCATTTATACTTCTGAAGTCAGCAAACACTACAGATCGGGACTTGATTTATTATTTTATTGATTGTCTAGACTTAAGAAAGTGGTGAAGAAAATGTTAATAGTGCTAATTAGACTTAAAGGCTTTTTTTTTTTTGAGAACTGCTTGTTAAACACTTACCAGCACATCCTTGAGTCCATTCCATTTTTACACAACTTTAATTGTAAGACAATTATTTCTTCAGGTTGAGTTGAAATTTACCTTTCTCTACCTTCTACCCTTTGGCCATGGTTCTCCCACCCAGGAATGCACATGAAACTTGTCTAATCCTTCTGTGTGCTAATCCTTTGAATATTTGAAAATAGATATCATGCCCACTTACCACTTCTCCTTCACCCCCAGTTTTTATCATTCCCAAATGTTTGGGATTCAGTTCTGAATGTTAATGAAATGTCAATGTAGAAAATTTAAAAACTCTGAGTAATCCAACGGGGGTTCTCTTCACAATCTTATCTATGGAAAGTATTTCAAGAACTTACATAGGACTTTATATATCTCTTATTGCCTTTTCATGTTGTATTTTGCATTCCAGTTATTTGTACTCATGTCTTACATCCCCTAGACTGTAAGCTCATTGAGGGTAGAGGCCATTGTTTTCTTCTTTTTTATATTCTCCACCTATTCTATCCTAGAACTGGGCATATAGTGGGCACTTTATATATTTTTGTTGAATTGAATTAACTAGACCAGGGGTGGGGAACCTGTGACCTTGAGGCCACATGTGGCCTTCTAGGTCCTTGGATGTGGCCTTTTAACTGAATTCAAGTTTTACAGAACAAATCCTCTTATTAAGGGGATTTGTTCTGTGAAGTTTGGCTTCAGTCAAAGGGCTGAACTTGAGGACCCAGAAGGTCACATGTGCCCTCCAGGCTGCAGGTTCCCCACCCCTGCAATAGACTGACTGTCTAATGGGAGAGCTGGTCTTTGCAAAAAGAGTCCAGTACCATGAGGTACTGACATTTCCCCCAAATACTTGCTGCTTTTCAGTGAATAATCTTGCACCAGCAGTTGACAATGAGAGCTCTAAGAAGGTGTAACATTTATTGTGTTTTTTTAAAAAAACACTAGAGGAATAATGGAAACAGTAAATAACACCATACAGAGAGTCGGGGGTGTTCCTAATGCCTCCAAGGAGTTAACTGGGGGAAACAGAATAGCAAAACATGGGAAAAGTACATAGGAAATGTAGGTAGGTGTACATTTCCCAGCATCCTCAAGTTTCCTCTTCTCTTACCTTTGAAGAAAATTCTGATCTGCTATTCCATAATCCACTTTCCAGGTAAGCAGAAAGATTCCCAAGGCTAGGATGTCTTGTGGGGGTGGGTATTCCACAGGTTCTTGCTGCCTGCTTGCTTTGGCTCTTGCTACTGAGCCTGAGCTGGGAAGTGAAAGAAGGGTTGGGACAGAGCCTCAGAGGAGTAAGACAGACAAAGACAGAGACTCAAAACTGGGTTGGGATCAGGACACCAGAGGGCTGTGAAGGGCCAGTAAGACAGGACCAGGAGCCAGACCCATACCATTGTGAAATCACAGCATCCTATGGAGATCAGGTCAGGAACCTCTTCTCTCTGTACTTTCCAGTTTGCAGATCTGATCTGGATGGATTGCTGCCATATGACAATTTCTCCTATTTTTTCTCCCTACACCCTGGAATGGTGAGGGTGGTTGGGAAGGTCTCTGAGAAAGATGATTGGGTGAAATAATTTCTTCACAGTTTTTCGTTGTGACAATGTCTTTAGCTTGGCAATGAGACAGCTTCTGAAAAGGTTTGCTATGTGACAGCTCTTTCACAGTTATTCATTTTACTGTGTTTTAATAAATCATGTGGCCCTAAACAGTCAATCACCTAAGTCTTCCAAATGAAGTTAGTCTACTGAGAGCAGGAGATTTCCCAATATGTGGTGGGGGCTGAGAGCCAAACCAAGGTTTCCATGTCTTTAATATTTCAGAGTGGTTTTCTATTTCTTTTCCAATAGACATGGTGTCACAAATTTGGAGATGGGGCAGGGGTGAAGAGGCTGGCTTAAGAGTGGAGAATGAGTGTCTTCTAGGGAGCAATTAGGGATACTTCAGTCTTCAGACTGAAGAACTGGAGTCATGAATACCCCCTGATAACACTTAGTGCATGAATTAATCTACAAAAATGAGCCAGAAAAGGCATATAAACAGCATATAACAGCCACTGCAGCACTGGGAACACTGATCAAGTGTGCATCTATCCCAAGCCATCCATCAGGTGTAATAGTGGAAAAGGATAAGGGGAAAATCCATTTCTAGGGGTCCAACAATGACCACAATAGAAACCCTAGGAGAGAAAACTCAGAGTTTGAAGGGAACTTAGAGACAATTGAGACCAACCTCTCATTTTATAGATGGGAAGATTGAGGTACAGAGAAATTGTGACTTGAAAGTGACTTGCCCAGGATAGTACAACTAGAAAGTGTCTGGCAAGATTTGAACCCAAGTTTTCTGTCTCCAACTCCAGTATCTTTTCGACTATATCTGTCATGTGGGAATGTACTTTATGAGCTTGATCATGTGACCATTTAACTCTGTTGTTTACTTCTCTGTTTATTGTTAGCCCATCTAGCTATTGGCTTGTTAATGAAACCCAAGTGTCTCTTTGACTGTAACTTCCAAGCACCTTATTTTATAGATGAAGAAACTAAGGCCCAGAAAGGGTGTGACTTGCTCAAGATCATATATGGGTAAGAAGTAACACAACTAAGACTTGAACCCAAAATCTCTGACTCCAACTCCAGTGCTCTGTGCTCTAGACCAGGCTGTATGTCACATAAATATCTTGATCATGGAACAGCGTGAAAGAGACAGAAAATAAGGCACAGGAATCATAGCTTTTATTTATATGGTGCATGTCACAAAGCAATTTTCTAACAATGATCCTGTGGATAAATATTGTAAGTACTGAAAGTGAGATTCAGATGATTTAAATGACCTGCTTAGACCTGGTCAAACCAGGATTTCAGCCTTTATTTTTTAAATTCTAAATTCACTGTTCTTTCCATTATATCAATAGAATAAATGCCCACCCATGTGGTATGACTTTAAAGATCCCTAAGGGCCCTCTTGTCTCCCAAAATATCTCACCCGTCATCCTGTCAGGGTACCTGAAATCCCGCTAGCAGAGGCCTTCATTTGAATAAAATCACAGTTGCCAGAAGACTCCCAGTAAAAGTGCAAAAAAAGCTTCCCACCAAGATGGTGCTGGGTGGGGAATGTAATCCTGCAAATGTATCAACAAGCATCATTAATACAATTCGATTGAGGCAGCTAGGGTGGCACAGTGGATAGAGTACCGGCCCTGAAGTCAGGAGGACCTGAGCTCAAATCCAGACTCACACCAAACACTTGACACTTACTAGCTGTGTGACCCTGGGCAAGTCACTTAACCCCAATTGCCTCACTAAAAAAAAAAAAAAAGGAAAAAAAATACAATTCAATCAAAAGTTGTTTGTTAGGAAACAGCAATACCCCGAGGGTCTGGGACATAGGATAGATTAAGACTCCATCCTGAAAGAAAAATTTAAGGTATTGAGTGTAGGGCTTTCTGTCCAAAGAGGTCAAATTTAGATAGAGTGAGACAATAGGGCGCTCTGGGAAGCCAAAGACAAACAGGATGGCCCTAGAAATCAGGGTGGGGAAGCAGCTCAAAGAAAGAAAGTAATCTTTTTCAGGAAACATAAAGCAGGCTGCTAGGTGATATAGTGGATAGAGCACTGGCTGGGAGTAAGGAAGATCTGAGTGCAAATCTAGCCTTAGACACTTACTAGTTGTGTGACCCTGGGCAAGTCACTTAACCCCTGTTTGCCTCAGTTTCTCATCTGTAAAATGGGGACACATTGGAGAAGGAAATGGTGATCCATTCCAGTATCTTTGCCAAGAAAATACCATGGGCTTCTCCATGGCGTCCCATAGAGTCAGACATGAGTGAACAGCTAAGGTTCAAGGCCGTACTTTCCCTGCTCCCCAATTTTGTTGAGTTCTAGCCTCGGGCACATAATAAGGGGTAAACCCCTCACATACTCCCTGCCTCTCTTTCTCTAGTCTAGTCTTGTTTTTGCCAGAATGGATGTCCTAGGATGAAAGATGCTATAAAAATACAGGATGTTATTGCTATTGCTACAAGTAATTAACATGAAATAGGATCAGAACACAACAATCCCTTGGAAGCTAATCCTTTTAAGTTAATGGATTTGAAATATTGTAATTCATGAACGAACATTTAAATGGTGTTGCTTGGACAGTTACTGTGTGTTATTTATATTTGTTGAATTTTTTAAACTGCATCCCTCCTTCTCAAAGATGCCTGAGGGCACAAGTACAATGCATTAATGAATTCATTATCATAAATGAATTACTAAGAAGCAGAAGTAATTAACAGCTTAAACTAATATAGTTTTAAAATAGTGGACTTAGTACTATTCTTCTGGGGAACGTTGATTAAAAGAAGAGATAACCATAGCATCTTTTTAAGCTTAAAAGGAATCTTAAGAGTAATTAGAGTCCAGCGGCCTTGACGATCACACAGCCCTGTAAGCAAAAAATAAATTAATAAATAAAATCTCCCACACATGTTTATTTACTTATTTATAAATTATATACATAGACTACTGTTATTATAATTCTGTACATGATAAGACTAACTGTGTGGTCCTGGGTAAATCACTTAACTTCTCATTCTCTGTGACTGAAAATTGCAGAGAAGATACAGATCGACATAAATAGAGTTTCCTCACTTGGAATTTCTCAATACTGATGTAATTCCCAGTTCAGTCTCTATTTTCTATTTTTGAATATCATGTTTTGACCCTTCATGGTACAATAATTTGAGGGCTTGGTTCAAAGTTCAGTTTATTTCAATACTTGATTTTAATTGATATACCTGAAAAAGATTCTTTCCAAAGACATATAGACTTAAATGGAGTCTGCATATACTAAATCATCATTCTCATTTTCCAATTTGATATCCTAATTATGCAAAGGTTTTTGTTAAAATTTGGCTGTAAATTTCCATCTTTCCTGACATCAATCTATTTTTTCTTACACATTAATTGGAAGGTGTTGAATTTTTATATTACTAACAAATGGGTTCAAAATCCACTGAAATTCTTTATTTGGAAGATTTAAAAACAGATTGGAAAATTATATCTATTATTATTATCATCATAATATGGGCAGCTAGGTGGCACAGTGGATAGAATGCTGGGCCTGAAGTTAGGAAGACTCACCTTCCTGAGTTCAAATCCAGCCTCAGACACTCATTGGGGGAGATCCTAGGCAAGTCATTTTATCATGTTTGCCTTAGTTTCTTCATCTGGAAAAGGAAATGGCAAACCACTCCATTATCTTTGCCAAGAAAACCTCAAATAGGGTCACACAGAGTTGGGTATGACTGAACAGCCACTGTTTTATTGAATTACTGAATTACGTCATTATTATTATTATTTCCAAATTTAGTATGCAGATATTATAATCTTTATAATTCACACATTTACATTGCTTTTTGGTGTTTTTTTTAGCAACCCAGAGATGAGAGAACAAGTGTCCAGGAGAAGATGGCCCACTGTAGCTGAGGCCGCAGAGGTTATGAAGGATAAAGATTGGGAAAAAATCATCAGTTTTGCCAATTAAAAGATAACCATAACTTTTAAGAGAACAGTTTCAGTTGAGTGAGGAATAAGATAAAAAGGAGATGTCAAACCTGAGAGACTTGAGTCTGGTGATGCATTCCAGAGAAATGTGGAAGCTTAGGAGAGAGGGATGGATTTAAGGGGAAAGGTGATATAATGAGATCTGCAAGGCAGATCACAATGGAAGGAAGGAAGGAAGGAATGAAATTGCGGGGTAGTGGTGTTACTCTCTGGTCACTACCCTGGAGTTCACAGCCTGTTCTATTGAGCTCCTGCAGTAGCCCAGGGTGACCTGGGGTCACTGTGTGGGATGCTGAGGGATGAGGGTGAGGAATGAAGGGGGATGTACAAGGGAGAGACAAGGAGATATTTTGCCCGCTCAGCTACTGTGGCTAGGCCATGGATGGGTCATTATAGTCCAGGAGACGTGTATGTGGTCTGGGGTGGTGGGAGGAAAGAAAGGGGGAAGTAAGAAAGGAGGTTTGATGCTCAGTACAAGGGAGGTCAGCCGAACGAGGGGTCTAGTGGTAAGCTATAATGAGTAAAGGTGATGATGAGGTTGTGTTAGAGACAAGCCCGTGACTGACTGTTGAAGGGATGAAGCTGACTGAGCCCATATCCTTTGGAGTTAGGTCACAGGGCAGTAGCTCCCACTTTGGAAATCACAGATGTAGTATACTTTCCTGCCTGCGCTAGGATCATATTTAAACGACCTTGGTGCGAAGCAATCTCTATCCTTTTCCTTTAGAGCCCCACAGGAAATTCTGCTATCTTCACTGGGAACCCATTTAATTATTTCAATATTCAATATCTGGCAGAGTAAGTTCCTTGAGGACAGAGACTGTTTCATTTTTGTTTTTGAATTCTCAGCATCTATGATGATGCGTGGCATGTAGTTGGCACTTAATAAAGGCTCATTGAATTGAATATTTAGTAATTCTTGTTCTCAAGAAATATGCCCTTGTGTGTAACTGAAATCCTTTTTGCTAGAATTTAAATTTGTTCCTCTTGTCCTATCTTCCATGTGGATGGAGAACAGCTGGCCAACATTCTCCTTGTGAGACTTCTTCATCTATTTAAAAATAAATCATTAAATCACCCCATCAGCTTTCTCTTTTCCAGGGTGAACAGTTCTTGTTTATTTAATGTTTCAAAAGTCTCATTCTTCAGTGACTGGTTCATCTTTTTGTCTCTCATAAATACTTTCAAAGTTTTCTATGATCCTTTTTACAAGGAGATACAGCATTAATCTGATATGGATGCCACCCCCCCCCAGTTTGGGATACCATGACCCCCTCAATAGTTTATTCCTACTTAAGTGCTTATATATATGTAAAGTGAGTAGGGCTAATCTGAGGAGCCCCCTGATCAATAGGACAAATTCCTCAATGAATTTCAGATTATGTGGCAAGGCCTCAGAAAGCTATCTCTCCCAAAGGTGGACATGTACACTGGACCTTGGCTGAAAAGACATAGAGAACTCCTCTGACTGGGGACTTCCCAGTGGCTGGGGCTTTCTCCAAGAAAATTAGCAAGAGAAGGTGGAAGGGTCAGGGAAATTCTTGTTAAAAGAGCTACCATTCTGTCACGGTCTACAAAAGTAAGCTAATTGTTCTTTTTTTTTTCACTCTCTATCCCTTGGATTGGAATATAGCATAATGGATTTCTATTCTGGGGGGAAGTGAGGGATTTTCTCCAATTTGCAACAGAAGCACATGGTGAACTATTTATACTTGCCTCAGGTGGACCCCAAATTCCTAGCACCCTTTGCTTTCTTATTTTTCTCAGAAGACCTAAGAATTGAAAATTCCTGAAGATGGACTTTCCCTGCCCAAGTAATCAGAGCATTGATAGAATTGTTTCAGATGCTCATGAATGAAGAGTAAAATATAACCCAGGGTACCCAAAGATTCTGAGTTCACAAAGGCAAATTCCAATCCTGGGAACTTTTGCACCTGAAGATCAGTTTCTCCCTTTACCTCAAAGCCCTTACCTGGCTGGAGCTGCTCCAGGAAAATTGTATATACTCATGGCAAAGCTCAGGTCTAGGTTCCTCAAATATGGGTTTAAAGGTCCTCAACTGCCCCACAGACACTCAGTATGCACTGTATGGTGTACGAGGATTTTTATTTCACCCACCTAAGATGTAAAGTACGTGAATAGATGCAGAAAACTTCAAACAGCCTATTTGATGCATGACCACAGAGAGAAGGTTGGTAAAGATAAAATCTGTTCTACTCTCCAGGCTCCAACCTCAAGGCTATCCCTTGTTTTCAGTCTTCTCTTTCCAAGAAGCAAAATACTAAGGAAATCTTGCTTTAAGAAGCAAGTTGAATTCTAGAGCTCTCAAACTTGGAGTTACCCATAAGGCAAATTTCAGAAGTAGTGGTGTTCTGGATTGTTTCATTCTTTGTACTTGTATCCCCAGTACCTAACAGAGCACCTGACACATATTAGGTACTTAATTAATAATTGTGAATTGATTGATAAGGAATTCAAAATCACTTCTCTTCACAACCATTGTCCATGTTCCATCTTCTCAAGCTTAGTGGGCACATGAATGCCTGCCTCTGCCACTGCTCAGTGTGCTGGGCCTGGAACCAGGAAGTTAAAATCCAGCCTCATGCACTTACTAGCTTTGTGACCCTGGGCAAGTCAAATAATTTCTATTTGCCTCAGTTTCCTGAACTGTGAAATGGGCATAATAATAACACCTGCCTTCCAAGGTTGTCATGAGGATCACATGAGATAATATTTATAAAACACTTGGAACAGAGTAGGTAGTATATAGATGTTAACTATTATTGTTATTAATTAGTTGCATTTGTGGGAAGTCAGAATGAAGGTCTGCTTTTCTGTACTCTCCAAGGAAGGACAGAGAGAGTAGAGAAGAAACTAAAGGGCTAGGAGACGAAAAGCTGGACAAGGAGGGGAAAGGGACTTACAATTCATTTTTTTTTTATTTTTATAGACTACAAGAGAAAAGCAGCTCTTTTGCAAAAAAAAAAGTCTACTTCCTTCACTCCATTCTCAACTGTCAAATGCCAATTATCTTGGAGACAACCCCACTCACTTGAAACCCATTAGAGCAGTTCTCTGTGTCCACTCAGCAAAGAGCCAATTCTAGACCATGATCAAATTCCCATTTACTTTCTGTAATCTCATCAAGTTGATTGCAGAACTCATCAAATTGGGGAGGGGCTCCACAATTGTTCCCTTGTGACCTTAGGAGAGTCACTTTGTCTCTGGGGGCTCATTTTCTTCTTCTGCAAAATGATTAGACAGAACAGCATCAAAATCTATAATCCTATGATATTTTCTGTTTTCCAACCCAAGCTTCAGGTCTTTTTAGATAAAAAGATCATGGATTGCATCTCACCCTCTCTGCCACAGGGTCATGAGTTCTGTACTAAGAGCCATGTGAAGATGACTTCCAAATTATCTTCCAACAAAAATCAAGATGCTCACCCCATCACCTACAAAGAAACAGATGTTATGACTTTCAGCCAACCTACTTCCATTTCATCATTCTAACATCAAGGACATCAGGGAAACTGCTGGGTGATAAGAGCTGCTTCTTAATTATTTTCTTTTTCTTAATAATAATAAAAGTTAGTATAGCCAAAATTAACATTGTGCTACCATGTGCCGCACGCTGTGCTAACTGCTTTACAAACAATATCTTATTTGATCCTCACAACAATCTTGGGAGATGGGAAACTGAGGAAGAATGAGGAAAACAGAGGTAGATGGAGGGTAAGTGACTTGCCTAGGGTCACACAGCTAGTGATTGTCCGAGACTAGATTTGAACTCGGGTCTTCCTGACTCCAGGCTGAGTGCTCTATCCACTGCACTGTCTTACCTCTTCCTACTTGCCCTTCAAAAAAAAGCCATGGAACTCTAGAATTTCAGTTCTTGGATTCTAGTCTCCCTCTTTTTACGAAGAACTGGGGTCTAAAGAAACAAATTGACTTGTTAATTAGATTTGGGATCTAAACTCTGGTCTCTTATTTCTTTCTCCTGGGAAAAACAGCATATGCCAGATGTGGAGTCAGAGAATCAGGGCCATTTCAGATCCTCGTGCAAGTCACTTAGCATTGATAGGTCTCAGTTTCCTTATCTGTAAAATATGGGGTTGGTGCATAGAAAGATGATATTTGTAACTCATGAGTCCTTTGTCAGTATTAGAGTAGTTGGAGGGAAAAAGTTTCATGTATGTATGTATATAGATAGGTAGATAGAGGGCACAGGGTGAGTTGAAGATGAAGGGGTGACATCTGGAGAATAAAATTAAGGGGTGAGAGAGGATTATACGGGGAGAAGGAGAAAGGGAGAGGTAGAATGGGGTAAATTATCTCACATAAAACAGACAAGAAAAAGCTTTTACAGTGGAGGGGAAGTGGGGGGAAGGTGAGAGGGAATGAGTGAATCTTATTCTCACAGGATTTGACTTAAGAAGGGCATAACATACACACTCAATTGGGCATGGAAATCTATCTTATCCTACAGGAAAATAGGGGGAGAAGGGGACAAGAGAGCAGGAGGATGACAGAGGGGAGGGCAGATTGGGGAGGGGGTGATCAGAAGCAAACACTTCTAAGGAGGGACAGGGTCAAAAGAGAGAACAGAATAAATGGGGGGCAGGATAGGATTAAGGGAAATATGCTTAGTTTTTCACAACAAAAAAATTTTAAAAATGGGGTTGGAATAGATAACCTCTCAAGTCCCTCCCATCTCTAAGGCTATGATCTTACGATATTTTTTCTATTCAGCTGAGTCACCTAGGCGAAAAGGTCCTGTTTTACTTTTCTGTGGAGTATAGACAACTGGCGATGGCCCCACACCTGGACTTAGTAGGCACTTAATAAAGGAGAGGAATGGAAATGTCTTGATCTATATCTTGCCATTGGACCCCGGTGGCTCTGGAGGAGAAAGTGAGGCTGGTGATTTTGCACAGGTTTCTCACTTAAATCCAATTCCCTTACAAGTCATGGCATCACCTTCCTGATGTCATGGCCCTCTTCAAGAATGAAGGACAAACAACAAGAAAAGTACAAATTTTCAGTCGTGTCTGACTCTTTGTGACCCTGTGGCTACTGGTCTTTGAGATAAAAAACAAACAAACAGGTAAATCATCTTTGTAAAATCTGTATTTACCTAGACAATTCAGTTTTGGGTCTGGATCAGATTTAGGTAGAATATAAGCTATATTAGGTCAGGGAAAGTTCTTTTTTTAAATTTTGATTGGTATTCACAGCAACTTTTATGTTGTAAATGCTTTAATATATGCTTGCTGAATTTTTCTTTAATTGTTAGATATTTAGGGGAAGAGAGTCTGGCATAGGGGATAGAAGGTCAGAAGGAAGGAGGGAGGAAGATGGAGATTAAAATCTTGCCTCTGTCTCATACTAGCTTTCTAACTCTGAACAAGGCACAGAGGGTCACAGGCTATGACTCTCTAAGATCATCTGCATTGAAAGATGGGAATTTGACCCCAGCAGTTCCATGTACGTGATCTCCCAGGACCAGACAATAATAATAATAATAATAATAATAATAATAATAATAATAATAATAATAATAATAATAATAATAAATAGAGACTTTTGATTTTTATTATTTTTCCTCCTGAAGAAAAGAGAACCAAAATATTTTCTGGGTAACTTTTTGCCTAATTTCACAGCTTCGTTTAACTTACATGAACTCCTTTTACTAGATGGGTCTAGATGCAGTTAACTGCAGGTTCTAAGGATGAAAGTCGGGAACTCCCAGATTCTTTATCTTGCTCTTCCTCTGAATCACTGTCACTTTGAGTAAAGTACTTTTCCTCTTTGGTGCAACAGTCTTCTCTCATTGAATATTCAATTCAATTTACTTCCACTTAATAAATATTCAATTCAATTTATTTCCATTTAATAAATCTTTATTAGGAGTCCAAGATGAGCAGTGCCATATGCCAGTCTGTGCGGAAATAAAAGTAAAAGAATGAAAAAAAATTTATAAAGGTTTACTATATGTCAAGTACCGTGCTAAGTATTGTGGATATAAATATAAAAACTAATAGTTCTTGCTCTCATTGAGCTTACATTCTAATGGGGGAGACAACACACAGGACAGTGGTAGAAAGGGAAAGGCACTTTGGTTTGGAAAGTTGTAGGGATGGTGAGTAATGGCATACAGGAGCACGTTGACACATCCCACCCTGGCACGATGGCAGAGTTGATTTGGTGATGGTTCATAGTCCCAAAACTGGAATGGGGTGGTGATGGTGGAGAGATATACTGGGAAAAGGTACACAAAGGTGGCAAGGCTGTTGGTCTGGCTGTGAAGGAGGCAGTGAAGTGGAGCATGGCTAGATTTTTAATGAAATAGTAGTCTAGGAGAGGCAGTCACAAATTAGAAGAGTAGGGGCCCCAGGGCAGAAGTTCTAGAGATGAAAGAGTTGAAAACTCCAGGGTATGGTCTTTGCTGTTAGAAGCAAGAGGATTGGGGAGGTTGTGGAGGAGATGGATGAAGATTACAAAGATGAAAAAATGAGAAATAACACATTTCTGGCCTCAAGAAGGCAGCTAGATGGCACAGTGGATAGAGCGCTAGGCTTAGAGTCAGGAAAACTCATCTTCCTGATTTCAAATCTGGCCTCGGATACTTACTAGCTGTATGACCCTAGCCAAGTCACTTAACCCTGTTTGCTTCAGTTCATGTAAAATGAGCTGGAGAAGAAAATGGCAAACCACTCTAGTATCTTTGCCAAGAAAACCTCAAATGGGGTCGTGAAGATTCAGATACAACTGAACAACAATCACAACAACTGTCCTCAAGAAGACTATAGTTTCATAGAAAGATAAGACACACATAAAACAATAGTTTAAGCCAGTGCCTATTGGGAGTAAGGAGGGATAATGTCTAAAAACTTACAGCAGGATAGAATAGGTGACTTTAGGCTCAAGTAGGCAAGAGGGGAGACCCTAACCCTTCTAACAAAAATAATACTCCCCCAATACAGATTCATTTACACTATTAAGTCCCTCTCTTAAGATGTAACTATCTCTCATAAGAGTTTTGACACAAGACATCCACAAATGGTTCAATCAGATTGTTTTCTTCATGAAACTAGTCTGAGGTTGTAGTGGGCACCCTGTGTATCTGTAGTAGCAGGCTTTGGGAAGCCCAGCATCATAAGGTTCCTGGGAAGCAGAGGGCCAGGAGGTAGGCTAGGGATGCAGAAGAAGGGCGGCTAAAGGGTCAAAGTGACTAATTTCAATTTTGCCCGGCATCTTGGTGGCACGCCCTCCCAAATGCCAATGACAGAGGCACCTCTGATGGGGGATCTCCCACTCCCCTTCAATTTGTAAGCATTTCTACAAGGAAGACCAGGGCTGGAGGGTCCAAAGCCATTAGTCCATTTACAAGTGTTTGTTTTGTGATACGAGGATGTTACAACCTAGATTTCTGGGCTTTGAGACAAACTCCCGTGGCTAACAGCTGCCCTGGGCCGGGGTTACTGTTCCCTCATAAGGAGCTGATTTCATCAAACAGTCTTTTGAAACTGAACTAGCAGGTGGAGGCCACGAAGACGCAGCTCAAGGTCACCCATACAAAAAGACTGGTTAGTTCAATTATATCTCAAATAACAAAGAGCCCAGAGGAGCTCTCTTCAAATACCTGTTATTCACATAGTAGAAAACCTATTTCCTTTAGAAAATCCCTATGCCGGTTAGCGGCAAGGAAATCATCCAAGGAAGTAAGTACTTGGATTATCACTTAACTCACTTCGTGATAAACAGACTGAGAGTTCTCTAGTCAGGTAGCCTAAATCTATAAGTAGATAAACCAAGGAAAGCACACACTTGGATTCCTGGCACTCACAACTCACTGCGTCAATGTTTTAAACCAGGCAAGTGTTCCAGATGCTAACCTCATCTTTCTGCCTCTTGAAAACAGGCGTAGTTGCTATCATGTCTACCTTTTAGCCTGATTTTCTATGGAAACCAGATCACCCTGGTGTGTCTTTCTACCCCCTACTGGAAGGTATCAAATTGAATTGAATAGGAACAAAGACCCGAGGGACACAGACTGTCCCTATAATCACAGCAAAGGGTGAATGTCTGAGGGCGATGCTACTGAGCCGGCTTGGGCTGCGGGAGAGAGTGAACATATTTTAAGAACCAGAAACTAGGACATGATCAATCAGCTTCGCCTTGGAACGCATCCCCTCACCTCTGCCCCTTGGAGCCCCTAATTCCCTTGAAGGCTCAGGTCAACTGCTTTCTCTTTTAGGAGGTTTTTCCTCATGCCCCCAGATGTCATCCATTATTCTCCTCCCCCCCACCCCATCCTCCACTGACACTATTTTGTAATCTGTGTGCATGTTGTCCCCCTTAGATAGAACATAAGCTTCTTGAGGGCAATGGCTATTTTTATTTTTGTCTTTGTCTTCCAGAGGACCTAATATAATGCCTGGCTCATGGTTGGCATTTAATATGCAGTGGTTAGAGCACTGGACTGGAAGTCAGGAAGAAAGACCTGAGTTTAGATCTCACCTTAGACACCCAATTAGTTATGTGAGCATAGGTAAGCCACTTAAGTTCTGTTTGCCTCAGTTTCCTTATCTATAAAATGAGGACCTATAGCATCTATTTTCTAGGGTTGGGAAATATGATCAAATGATATTTGTGAAGCACTTTATAATCCTTAAAAAGCTATATTGCTGCTAGTCATTATTATTAATAAATGCTGGATGAATGGGCAGCTAGGATGGCACAGTGGATAGAGCACTGGCCCTGGAGTTGGGAGGACCTGAGTTCAAATCTGACCTCAGACACATAACACTCATTAACTGTGTGGCCTTAGGCAAGTCACTTAAGCCCAATTGCCTCATCAAAAAGAAAAAAATGCTAATTGAAAAATATTTTTATAAATTCTATGATACCATGAAAACACAAGCTGTTATCAGTAGCACAATTGCTTGGGCTTTCATATTAGCCCAAAGCAATAGCTTTGTACCCCACACTATAGCTATGAGCTATAGTGTATCTAATACAGACTAGTACATTTCTGACTTGGGGAATAGTCTGAGGTTTCTCTGGCCCGTGAGTCTCTTTATTGTATTGGTCTCAACTATTTTGTGACTTCAGTGTCCTAGAACCTCACAGTATCACAGAACCACAGAACTGGCAAGGACTGGAGAGACCATCTCATCCAGACCATATACATATGGTCTATAATCATAGAATCCTTTCTATAACAGGCCTGGAATGTGGTCTTCCAGTGCTTGCTTAAACATCTTCCATGAGAAGAACCCTCCTTCCACCTGAGGCAGCCCATTCTTCTTTTGAACAGCTGTAATGATGAGGAAGTTTTTTCCATTATATTCCCTTATGTTGCCATATCTTCCATCTATCTTTCCTAGTTTTGCTAGTTAGAAGCAGAACAAGTTGAATCTCTCTTTTACAAGACATAGGATAGCCCATCAGATACTTTGAAGCCAGGTTAATTATATCCCTACCTAAATCTTCTCTTCTTTAAATCCTTGCATGGCATGGTCCATAGGCCCCCTTGCCATGGAGGTTGCCTTCCTCAGATGTGCTCCTTCTTGTCATGGTCTTTCCTAAAATTCAGTGCCCAGAACCAAGCACAATACTCCAAATGTAGGCTGACTGTGGGACAGCACAGTCTTATTTCATTCATTACATCTCTTTTAATATAGCTCAAGACTGCATTAGAAGTTTTTGGCTGTCACACTGGAATGTGTGTTATTGATCTTGTTGTCTACTAAACTACTCCCCCCAAGATCTTTTTCATATGAACTATTGTAGCCAAACCTCCCTTTCCTTAAAATAGTGAAATTTGTTTTTTAAGCCCAAGTATAGTATTTCACATTTATTTACATTCAATTTTATCTTATTACATTGGTCCATTGTTCCTGCCCATTAAGATACTTTTAGATTCTGATTCTGTTATTCATTGTGTTGGCTATCCCTTCCAGCTTTAGCTCACATTAACATTTGTTTATTTTTATTATAATTATTACTGTCTTGGCTTATTTGGTTACTGTTAGAATTTCTAGAACTTTTGGCTTAAGGGTGTATGTATTTTGTGCAGTGGATGATTCAATGATTCAATTCAATGATTCAGAGCCCAAAGGTTCAAATAATCAATTTAATAAAATAAATTCAAATACTCCTGTGTAAAATCAGTTCCTAGGTGGCTTAAAGTAATCCAGAGAATAAAAACAGAACAAAATATACTATCAAGTTAAAAACACTCAAATAAGAAGTTCCTTGGGAACCTAGGAGCTGTCCACCTAAGTCCAAAAAAACTGCTTTTATATTCTTCTTGCCCAAAGGATCTATGGCTGAGTCTCAGATCAATCCACCTGGTGGTAAAATTAACCCAAACTGCCCCAGGTCTGGACCACAATTTCCTTGCGTGAAATTGTCATAGGTGGTGTGGTGGGCTAATTCATGCATTCCCAGTTCCACCAGTAACCTGGCTCACCACAATGGGGATAGTGGGGTTGTTTTTGTTTTCAGTTGTGTCCAGCTCTTCATGACTTTTCTTCATGATTTTCTTGGCACAGATACTAGAGTGGTTTACTACTTGTTTCTCCAAACAAATTAAGTGACTTGCCCACGTCACACAACTAAGTTTCTGAGGTCAGATTTGAACCCAGGTTTTCCTGACTCCAGACCCAGTGCTCTATCCACT
This sequence comes from Phascolarctos cinereus, assembly GCF_003287225.1. Classification (NCBI taxonomy): domain Eukaryota; kingdom Metazoa; phylum Chordata; class Mammalia; order Diprotodontia; family Phascolarctidae; genus Phascolarctos; species Phascolarctos cinereus. The sequence goes on from NW_027556098.1 coordinate 96,696,909, forward strand.
TTGCCACCTGCCTACCTTGGATGGTATGGGAGAATATTTGAGATTAGTGCTGCCCCAGAAAAATCTAGGGTGTGTTGCCACCATACAGATGATACAAATAATGCAACAATTTGTGGTTCCTTTAGCTTTTAATACATGGTATGGGACAAAGGAATGCCACTCATAGGACTAGGCATGAAGGAAAGAAAGGGAGAAAAGAAGGACATGGGGGGAAATGGAGACTATAGAAATATAAATAAACAGATGCATGTGTTGGAGAGACTTCAGGCCTAGAAATGGAGGAAAAGTACAGTTTCCACTTCTTGCCCCACAGGAGCCTGGCACAGTTTTCTCAGCACTTAAAGGATGCTTAGTCAATATGTATTGAATTGACCCGAACTCAGTAGTTGGGTATCACCAACAGCCATCTCAGCTTCTGCTAACACCAGTCACTTTTGAAAGCTAATTCCAGCCATATTTGACAGAAGGTGCAGGGAGACTAAAGGCCCCATAAATGTCACAGTAAAACCTGGCTTGAAAAATCTTGCTTGTCAAGTTGTCATGATTTCCTACTTGAGTCTATGTTTCATGATCATAACTTAGAAAGAAGATGACAGCTAGATGGCACAGTGGTTAGAGAATTAGGCCTGAAGTCATGAAGCCCTGAGTTCAAATCTGGCTTCAGATGCTTCTTAGCTGTGTGACCCCGAGAAAATCATTTAACCCCATTTGCCTCAGTTTCCTCATCTATAAAAAGGTGAAAATAATAGCACCTAGATTCCAGGGTTGTTGTGAGGATCAAATGGGATAATAAATTATAAAGCACTTAGCATAGTGCCTAGCACATAGTAAGTCTACATGTTAGTTATTATTGTTGTTATTATTATTATTATGTCAAATTAAAAAGTATCCCTTTGTGGAATCCTCTTCTTCTTCCTCTTCTTGCATCCTAGATGGCTGCCTCATAATAATAGCTAGCATTTATATAGCACTTTGAAATTTGCAAAGCACTTTGTACGTATTATTTCATTTGATCTATATAACAATATTATAATATAGATGCTATTATTATCCTCATTTTGAAGATGAGGAAACTGAGGGAGAGAGAGGTTAAGTGATTTGCCCAGGTTCACACAGCTAGTAAGTGTCTGAAGCAGGATTTGAACTCAGATTTGAACTCATTTCAAAGCAATGATTCTTTCTATTCATTCTGCCACATAAGTACCTCAAACCTGTCATTTTAAAAATATACTTGTAGTCTTAGTTCTGGGGCCCCCACCAATCCTTGGAAATGGCAGCCTCAAACCTTAGTGCTCATAGGATCATAGGGCCAGGGCCAGAAGTGACCTTAGAGCACATCTGGTCCAACCTTCTGATTTTACAAATGGGAAAATTAAGGCATAGGGAGATTAAGTGACTTACCTCAGGTCGTACAGGTAGTAAACATCAGAGGCAGAATTTGAACCCATTTGGGTTTTGCTCCAGATAGTGAGTTGATATCAGAGATGGAATATGGCCTTGGGAAGATGCCTTTCACTGCCTGGTGAAGAGGCTTCATAAACAGAATTTACTTTTGCGGACCCTCTTCTGCTCTAGGAAATGACCTAGCCCTGTCATTTCCTGAACATATTAGTACAAACAGAGAATGTTAGAATTAGAAGAGACTTTAGTCACAGGATCACAATTCTAGCTCAATGCCTCCATTTTGCAGATCAGGAAACTAAGTCTCGGGGAGATAAAGTGACTTGGCATAAAGTTGCATCAGAGGCAGATTGTGAACCCAGGTCCTCTGTCTCTAGGATGAGTACTTTCCCCACCATTCTGCACTGCCTCTTTATTTTATAAGTGAAGAAACTGAGGTCTAGAGAGAAAAAGCAATTTGTTCAGGGTCATATTGCCACTGAGTGACAGTGATGAGAGCAGAACCTAAGTCTCGAGACTCTCAACACAGCATTGTCTCCATTCTACTCTAAGTTTCCCTAAAACCATTTAGGTCCCACTAAGTACCACAGGCCAATATAAATTCTTCTCTCTGTCTGCTCCTCCTTCTTTTCTCTCTCTCCTCTCTGTCTCTCTCTGTCTCTCTCTTTTTTCTGTCTTTGTCTCTTCCCTCCCCTCCCCTTCTCTCCCCTCCCCTCCTCTCTTCTCCTCTCTTCTCTCTCTCTCTCTCTCTCTCTCTCTCTCTCTCTCTCTCTCTCCTCTCTCTCTCTGTCTCTTTCTTTTTTTCTGTCTTTGTCTCTCCCCTCCCCTCCCCTTTTCTCCCCTCCCCTCCTCTCTTCTCCTCTCCTCTCTCTCTCTCTCTCTCTCCTCTCTCTCTCTGTCTCTCTCTCTCTCTCTCTCTCTCTCTCTCTCTCTCTGTCTCTCTCTCTCCCCCCTATCTCTCTCTCTCTCACCTGTCCCCTCTCTGATATCTCCTCTGTCTCATCCTCTTTTTCTCTGATACTTTCAGTCTCTCCTCTCTGTATCTTTCTATGTCTCCATCTTTCTTTGTCTCTGTCTTTCTCTACCTTCTTTCCTTTTTTTAGTGAGTAACATGACTACTGCTAAATGCTTGTACTGGCAGCAGTAAACCAGGACAAGCATTTTTGCTGCTGGAAAACTGTGTCCCAGAAATCACTGTAGTTTGTGTCACTCAAAAGGGAGTTCAAAAGGGACAAAACGTTAACAAAAACACGAAGAACATCAAAAACATCAACAGTTCCCCGCAACAGCCCCCTGGCCTATATATATATAACAGAGCTAACATATAGAATTTCACCTCTGAGAAATTTCCTGAGTTGCCAAAATGGAACTTTAATCTTCACATTTCCTTTTCTGTCTTCTTATGCTAACAACTGATGACCATTCTGGGAACAACTAGCTTTGCTGGAATATCTAGTTGTGAATTATTTTGAGAGAATTTTAATTGTTTAGGCATGTGTGAATAATACATTACCTTACTTTTTCAGGCTTCCTAGGTTCTCCTCTTGCTGTAAACATCTCCTAATCAAAAATAATTGTGAATTTAAACATTGGAGGCCAATTAGAGTGCAATTACAATTTACTGTATGAGTTCACCAGTGTGAGTAACTGCCTGTAGTGGGGATTTACATCTTTAAGGCTGGCAGCCATATTATGCTAGCTAGACTCTGCTTCCTGGGAGCTCAAAGGATAAGTAGACCTGAGTCAGAGATGGGAAGAAAGGACCAGACCTGGGATTTCACTAGTATAGGGGAATCCAGGGAGAAAATTCCTTCATCTAATGCAGGCCAGTACCTTCTCTGTAATTGCTAGTCAGCATTGAGAAATTAATTGATTTGCCTAATATTACACAGCCACTATGAGTCAAAGGTAAGGTTTAAATCCAAATCTTCCTGCCTTTGAGACCAGCTCTTTATTTTGGGGCAGCTAAGTGGTACAGTGGATAACGTGCTGGCCCTGGAGTTAGGAAGACTTGTCTTCCTGAGTTCTAATCTGGCCTCAAACACTTACTTACAAGCTGTGTGACCCTGGGCAAGTCACTTCATCTCAGTTCACCTTGGTTTCCTCATCTGTAAAAGAGCTGGAGAAGGAAATGGGAGACCACTCCAACATCTTTGCTGAGAAAACCCAAAATGGGGTCACAAAGAGTCAGATGCAACTGAATAACAATAACTTTATCTGCTACCTCAGTGGTTACCATTGGGAATTCACAACAATAGTCCAAGGGGTTTGTGCTAAAAAATTTTAAGGGTACTTTAAGCAGTAAATAATCACCCAGTTATGTTCCAAATATATTTTTCCTCTGTGACAATAAATGTGTGCATTTTTGAAGCATTATAGATTTGTATCTGCAGTGATTTGAATTTGGCATGATAGCATACGCCACGATTTTGGTGTTTATACAGCAACGACATCCACCTCTGACCACTTTGACTACGTGCCACAGATTCTTATAGCTTTTCAACCTTTCATCAAATTGTTTCCAAACTGCCACAAAGTTAAACATTTGAGCACAAAATCATTCCCAGTGGGTGGTTTTATGCATGTACATACCCTCGTTCATGCTTGTACACTGCACCAGAGTAGCTCCATCATTCCCCTCTGTTACTCTGTAAAAGGACCTCATCATATGTGCAATCATGTGATTAAGGTGTTAGAAACATTTGTATTTTTGCAGTGCAAATGTCAGGCTGTTTGCAAATCATGATCTCTGGGCATACACATTACAAGCCATCTTGACACCATCAATTACCACACAAACATTCTCTAAAAACTAACTTTATATTATCTCTCATAGCAGTATTAAAGCTGCTTTCCAATTTAAACATATCCTCTGCTTATGTTACTATTTTATGTCAGGTTTTCAAATGAACTGCTTGGCAACCCTGACTCCATAGAGTTTTTATGAGAATGCAGCCAGTGAATCAGTGGTAGAAGAGAAGAAATCCATGTCTCATAAGATTCTTTCTTTACAAAGGTTAGTTTATATGTAAATGTTGTTAAAAAAAAAAGCAAAATATGTTAACTTTATTGTCATTTATAACATTTATAAAATGTTATTTATCATTCAATAAAACGCTTGTTATTGGCCTGTAGAAAAGCAAATATTTTATATAACTCATTTTCATTGATTGGTTAAATGGATAAAAATATAAAATGAGTTTCTATCTTTTGAAAAGAGAGCTTATAAAATTCTCTCACTATTTTCCATTACATATTTGGATGAACCAGCATTTTCATTTTGTTCTCATTTTAAATCACAGTACAGAAATAAACTTGATTCAGAACCAGATTTAAGACTGTGTCTAATGTTAAGTTACACATTACTAATCTTTGTTCAAATAAAAAAAGTCCAACATTGAAACCAAGTTCATATATTACTATTATTTATGTTAAACACTTTCCAAATAGTAACTTTTTTTGATTCAAATGAAATTTATATTCAACAAAATTTTTGAAACAAAGAAATTTAATATTTACAGATGTTTGCAGATAATAATGAACATATGAGGTCTTGCTGAATTGCTTTTTTAAATTCTTACAGAATGTCCCACATAAATATTCTTAATGCCTTTAAAATAGGATTATATAATTTTGTGTTTAGAGCTTCCACAATTATAGGTAGACTAATACTTCATATTTCATGATTATAATTACATAATATATATTTTAATTTAGAGCTTTGGGTAGCAAAAGTTATTATAGTTATTATAGGCACTTAATGAATAAATCTAAAAGAATATTGTGAGTAGTATACTAAATTGTCCTGGGATTCACAACACTACTATTATTATTGAAAGAGGTTAGGGGCAGCTAGGTGGCGCAGTGGTTAGAGCACTGGCTCTGGATTCAGGAGGACCTGAGTTTATCCGGCCGCAGACACATAACACTTACTAGATGTGTGACCCTGGGCAAGTTACTTAACCCCATTGCCTAGCCAAATATAAAAAAAAAAAAAAAGAAAGAGGTTCATGGAACAAAAGATGCTGGGAACCATGGAGAAAAAAACAGGAAAAGCCACTTGGAATTAGCACCATTCTTTTAGAACTGCTGTGAAGAACTCTACCAGTCATGAATATCCCAGGACAAATGGTTGCTAAGTTTTCTGTCTGTAAAGGTAGAACTCAGTGTTGGATGACTTCAAGATATGATAAAACCATTCTAAGAAAAGTGGTGGCAGCGGCCTGGAGTCAGGGACAGAGTTCTGGGCTCACAGATAAGCATTCCTGAATGAAATTCCTGCCTCTAGCCCTTAATAGCTACTGACCCTAGATAAGTCTTTCAAAGTCTATGTGCCTCAGATAACTCCCTTGAACTTATCAACTAACTCCAAGATGGATAGTGATCCTGTAAGGGGAGGAAGCTCTCCATGCTGAAGATATCACATCCTTAAAGAAAAAAATCACATCCTTTAAAAATTTTGGCATAGATGTTTTGAGAAGAGGGAAAGGTCTTTTAAAAATTAATTTGCTTTGCGCTAAATATTACCTAGAGCCTTACTTGGAATTATAGTGTTTACACTAGGATTTACCTAGGACTTACCTATCTATACTGGGATAGCCAGACTACAGAGTGAAGACACCTGGAGAAGTAACTTTCTGAAGGCCACCTCCAGCTTGGCAGCCGTTGGTCTTTCCCATGCCCAGTTAAGGAACAAAGGACTCTGGACCATGAAGGCATATAGCTAGAAGCAAGTACAATGGGCTAGAGTCAGGAGCTTCAGGGTGGAGTCCTGGCTTTGTCACTGCCTTGCTACACGACTTTGGGCAAATGACTTCACCACTCTGGTGAGCGTGAGACAATGCTTTAAGCCTCTGAAAGATCCTGCTTGTCATTTCTCTCACCCAGACAGCAGCCAGGCTGGAATGAAGTAGCCATGCAAGAACAAGGAAAACAAGATAATCTCTTTGGCCCATTAGCACCTTTTGAATACATCCCAGTTCTGTTTCAACAGTCAGTCACCATGAAGTCTGCAAACAAGAACCAGGTCCAGAATGCTTGCATACTCTAAAGCATGGGTCCTTCCATTTTACATCATTATGTCTTTCTGGCATCAGGCTTCCTAGTCTCTTCCACATGGAGATTGCATCATCTGTTTTCATGCTCACCAACCCCCACCCTGACTCTATAAAATGGAAGGGATTGGATGATATAACCTCTAAGGTCTCTTTCAGCTTTAAATTCTATGATTCTTTAATAGGTAAATTCCCTTCAAACTATGAGTCTATGCATTATTGCCAATATTTCAAATTATTTCTGGAACAATGAGACAGATTTATTCTGCAGCTAGGTGATGCAGTGAATAGATTGTTGATCTTGAAGTTAGGAAGACCTGAGTTGAAATCCAGTCTCAGACACTTACTAGCTGTGTGATCCTCAGCAAGTCACTTAACCTCTGTCTGCCTCAGTTTCCTCATCTGTAAAATGGAGATAATAAAAACACCTGTCTCCCAAGGTTATTGAAAAGATCAAATAAAATAATTATTGTATAGTAGTTTTTATAATTGTCAGTATTATAATATTTAATATTGTAAGTATTGTAATTATTACACAGCATAATGCCTGGCACATAGTAAGCTCTATATAAATGGGAGCTATTATTACTTATTTATATTATTTATTAATTACATATTTATTATTATTATTATTTATTACTACTGTGGATCTTGGTGGTGCTTTAAATCCATGAAATAGCTAGGTCTAAAGTATGGCCCTCTCTGCTAGCCCCTAAACCTTCATCCCAATTCTGGTCAGCCCTGTTCCTTCCCAGATTCACAACAGCTGCTATCTCATTCCCCTGTGTATTTCAGAATCTAAATACAGGCTTCACAAAGTCCCCCTACATCCTCTAACTTTTCAAATGGCATTACTACTAATTACTTAGCATTACCAATAAAGCTTGATTTACTGGAAATCTGGTTCTCCCTTGAGAATGTTACATCATTTTCTTGGAAGTCAGTCCTTCTCCTACTCCCCAATTCAGCTGTCCGGGGGGGGACAGAGGCACATGCCCCTTCCTGCTCACTGCTGACTCTTGCCCATCTCTCTTATACCATTCCTAGATGTGCTTCTGTAGTTTATACAACACTCTTGTACCTCCCTTTGCCCATCTCTGTTCCTGTCATTTACCAGCCTCCAAGTTGTTCTACCAACCTTCTCAATGAATTTAGTACCTAAATTAGTTTTTTTCCCTTCAGTCTATTCCTGTCATCATTCTTGGTGACTTCTCTTAACATAGTACAAGCCTCTCTTAACAATCTGACCACAAAATTTCTCAACCTCCTCAACTCTGATGGCATTCCCCACCCCCACTCCATCCTCTTTCAGCTAGGCCCCAGTGTGCTAATACCTTAAGTCTCCTCATCTGTTGGAATTGTACTTACTCCAAGACCTATGCTTTGTTTTGTTTTGATTGTGAACATAATGGTCATCAACAAACGTGAACATTTCAACATAATCTAATAGTGGATAGGGGTAAAAGGTGTTTGGCTAAGAAGGAGTCTCAGTTCCTATGTGTGTTTCTGTACCTCTGCCTCTGTCTCTTTGGCCCCCATTCTAATATGGGTAATGTCACTCTTTCCTAGCCCCTCCCCATAGGGGTCACTTTCCCTCTAGTTGGTGTCCTCGCTCTACCCCTTGGGGGAATTGGATTTTATCAAACTTATTCGGGTAGAGAAAACAAAAGGAAAGTTGTCTGAAGACTCCTGCTCGCTTAACAGACATGCACCTACCAGAAAACTACTGGTTCATTTTTACGTCTGGGATGGTCTGGGTTCACTTGTTCTTCTCTACTTCTGAAGGGGCAATAATAATATGTATCAAAAGAATATCTCTTTTGTTCAGTTCAAACCCCAGCTGTTAGAAAGAGGATTTGTCTCTCCTCTTTGTCCCTGGATGACCATAGCCTCCCTCTGTGGTCTGTATACAAATGTCTCTCCCTTATCCCCCAGGAAGACACGCAGATAGAAAATAAATTATATTTTAGAGGAAATGATTTCTTTTGAGAACACAGGAAAAATACAGAGAATGAACAAACTCTTAAAGAAGTGAAGATCAAAGATAGAGCCTCAGTATAAGAGCCAGAGCTATATAAGGAATGGGGAAGGAGGAGTGGCTGCCATTTTCATCCTCAGTAACAGAGCCAGCTACCACCTTTTCTACATTTCATTTCTTGTTGCAGTAGCGGCAGCAGCAACAGCAGCAGTAACAACAGTACTAGGCAGCTTCTTATTGCTGCCAGTCTCATTCTTTCCTCTTGGAGTAGCTATATGGTATTATTCCCAAGATATTCTGAAAGCCACTAAGAGTGCTTTCACACTTCTCACCTCTTGCAAGACTTCAGTCCTCCCCTCTCCCAAGAGACTATGCTAGGGTCATGTCATTAGTCAGATAGCTTCCAGAGACTCAAGTAGGTACTCACTAAGGAATGTCTCTATGCCAATTAGATATTGATCTTTGATGACCTACTACATTCCTCCCCAGAGCCAGAAATCTTTTAGTTCCTTTAAAAATCATCTATGGTACAACTTGATGTCTGGAATTATCACAGCATCACCAACACTTAGTAAAACAAGGGTGATTAACCCAGAGTCCCAGGTAATCAATTTAGGGTGCCATTTATAGCAAGTATACATCAGTGTATGCAATAGATATAGATGCTTCAGTGACTACAAGTCAAAATCATATGCAGCCATATACTGTATGCCTAGGACACAGCAGTTATATGCATATCCATAGAACAGAGAAAAGCAAAAGTAAAGCAGTAATAGCATCAACAGTCTTTCAAATGTAAAGAATGTATTGAACCACTATCACATATACAAATAAATAATAAAACTAGGCGTAATTATCAAATATGGCTCTAATATTTGCATGATACTAGCACAAATGCAAGCTGACAGGAATAAAGAAATGATAATACAGAAGCATACTCAAGAATTCATTGATTAGCATGTGTATCAATGACTATGTATAATTATAAGCAAGTCACACGTTATTTGGGACAATATTAATATTGTTGACTGAATTCATGTGTAATCACCTCTTCAGTTTCCCTTGTGACAGCATGTTAGTATGAGTACTAGGAAAGTATATCTAGTTCTTACGTGACCTGCTGAGCTAAATCACTATACCACAAGTAATTGATGAAATGGGCTGATTATAGTCTTCATCAAAAACTATAGACCTGCCTTCCCCAAACTTAAATTGTAGAAGGTGAAATCTGGTTAACAGTGTCACTGTGTTCTGTGGGGTGTGTCTGTGCCATAGAAATCTTTAGGGCTGAAGTTCTTGATAGAAAATGTGTTCTCCCTTGGTTCAGCCATCTTTCCCTATTTGAACTATTTGGTGGGCTATAGGACACAGCGTCTTCTTCACTCAAAATGTCTATTTCTGAGCCATTGTCTGGGTCAAAAAGTCTTTGCACAGCTGACAAGTCATGTCTTTTAACTAGAGTTGTCTATCAGTCTACTTTCTCATCAGGGCCTCCAAACACCTCAACTACAGACAATAAAGGGTTGTGGTGAAATATTTTTACAGGACTAAGTCTCTGGGACTATTACATAAATAGACAAGTTGCCTTGTCTCTCCACAGCTAGGAATGGACTAGCTTTCCATCGGTCTGATAATTTGTGTATTTCATAAATAACAATATTTACTAACAAAATTCCATCTCTTTGCTGAAGGTCTTGGCAACAAAATTGGATATTGTGAGAGATGATCTCTCAGAAGTGAAGCCTCCTCAAAGGGTCAATAGTTCTTGTTAATAGTTCTTGTATCGTTGCTGTCAAAACCCTACCCAGCTCAGACCCTGTTTTTAAGCACATAGCAGAAAGAATAGCCCTGAACTGCCTGCTGTTGCAAAACTTCCTGCCTTTTCTTGTCTCTAGGGAAGCTTGTGTAACTGCCTTTGTTCTCTGTCGCTAGGGGAGATTTCCTTGAATAGATTGTACCCCTGAAGCCCAGCCAATGGGATAAGGGGAAGAGGGTTAGGGAGGAGGAGTTTACGTTAGGATATAAATAAGGCTTGCTTTCTGTAACCAATTCATACTCCCCTGGCTGGTGCATTAGTGCCATGAGGGGTGGTACCCTTTCTCAAGAGAAAAATAAACTCCTTTCTGCTTTCAAGGTGTCTAAGTGTTTGTCTTGATTTTGAGTAAATAGTCTCTGTCCCACACAATACTATTTTTTGTTTCTGTTAGCATTCTTCTGAGGGGAAGTTGTAGCTAGGTAGTAAGCTTCTTTTAACTTTTAAAAAATGTTTTTAACATTTTTATTTAAAGTTTTGAGCTCCAAATTCTACCCCTCCTTTCCCTCTCCTTATATGGTTAAGCAATCAGATATAGGTTATACAGGTACAATTATGTAAAACATTTTCCATATTTGTCATTTTGTATAAGAAGACTAGAATAAAAGAAAAAAAAAAGAAAGTGAGAAATAATATGCTGTCATCTGCATTCAGTCAATAGCAGTTCTTTCTCTGGAGACGGATAGTGTGCTTCATCATTAATCCTTTGGTTTTTCTGAAAGCATCCTGTTTTTCATTTCTTATAGCCCAATAATATTCCATTACAATCATATACCACAGCTTGTTCAGCCATTTCCCAATTGATGGGCATTGCTTTGATTTCCAATTCTTAGCCACCACAAAAAGACTTGCTATAAATATTTTTGTATAAACAGGTCCTTTCCCCCCCTTTTTTGGATGTCTTTGCTGTACAGACTTAGCAGTGGGTATTGCTGCATCAACGGGTATGCATGGTTTTATAGCCCTTTGGGCATAGTTCCAAATTGCTCTCCAGAGTGGGTGGATCAGTTCACAACTCCACCAACAATGCATTTCCCACATCCCCTCCAACATCCAACATTTTCCTTTTCTGTCATATTAGCTGCTTTGATAGGTGTGAGGTGATACCTCAGATTAACTTTTCTTTAAGCCAAGACAGTTACTGGGAGAGGGCTATTTTACCAGTCATAGTCTAGCAGCCCTCAGGGGCTCAAGTATGCAGGCATTGAGGAATTCCTGCTTACCCATGGACACTCATCTGTTAAAAGCCTATATAAGGAATTGAACTTCTGTTGTATACTGTTTTTTTTAATTTTAAAATTACACTCTTTGACCACTATCTCTTTTTCTTCTACCCCACTGTTAGAAACCCTTTATTATCTCTTCTTGTTTCAGCTGTACCCTTACAACCACACACAGCAAATGACCTAGCCTCTTTACTTTACTGGGAAGGAGCAAGATGAGGCAGAGGTTAAGTGACTTGTCTAAGGGGCCACAACTAAGGAGAGTCTGAAGCCAAATTTGAACTCAGGTCTTCCTAACTGCAGGTCCAGCACTCTATCCATTGTACCACCTAGCTGCCTTCTTAGTCCGTGAGTTCCTTGACGGTAGGACCGTCTTTTGTTTTCTGCAGTACTTAACACAGTGCCTGGCACACAGTAGGTGCCTGATAAATGTTTATTGCCTGACTCTTCATCAATTCTCACTTCTTTCCTATTACCATTGCCATCATCCTAGTACTGCAGCATCTAATTACCATCTGCCTGGATTATTGAAACACACTCATCTATTTGCTCTTCTCAACCACAGCAGAGGGCTTTGGAACTGCTCTGTTGCCATCTCAGGGGGCTTTGCAGATTTTGTTGTTCTATCTTCACCTTCCCCGGGGGATTTTGATTGAATTTCTTTTGTTTCAAAGTACTCATTCATTGAAATGGATCTTTTCTTTGAGTGCCCATTTGTTCCACTTTCTCCATAAGCCTTTGTCCCTCATAATCACTCTGCTGATTTTTTTCCACTATGATGTCCTTGTGGAAAATGTGCTCCCTGTCAGTCTTGGCCCTTCAGAAGGCCCAGAGCTATTGTTTCAGTCTCTTCACCCTTGCTGCCAGCTCTGTTCTTTCCTGCCTCCAGGGATAGACTCTGTCTCTTTTCCTCAGAGGATGAGAGTGCCCAGATAGGACACACTGCTTCAGGAAGAATCCTAGAGGCTACTAGCATAGGGGCCCGTTCTCCACCTGTCCTGTTGGACTCTACCATCTCTTCCAAATTGTTTTCTTTAGTCCCTAGATTGGCTCAGGATCATGAAAAAGTATTCTTTGGGATGCTGCTGAGAGGGGTGCCCTGAGAAGTTTTTGCACTCAGGTCCCTTCCCCATCCTCATCTCCCTCCTTCTACTTGCTACCTGTTTCCTTTGATGAGGATTCATTTCTTTTGATCAGCTTTGCCTTTCTGTTCTTCCCCCTTCTCTATCTTTTTGTTCCCCAGGTCTCAAAGGAGTCTTCCATAGCCTTCCTTTCCTTTCTTTTCCAGATTCAGGGCTGGTCTGATTTAAGAGTCTCGACTTTTCCTGGATGGGTAATTTGCCATAGGATGCTGTCAGGGAGTGACCTTCAAAAGCCAGGTGCCCCTAATGACAAAGTCACAAGGGGTCAAGGGCTCCCCCAAGTTGGCATGTAGGCTTCTGGAGAGAGGGTGAAGGAGGCTTAAAACAATGGGGACACCTCAGATTCATCAAACCTTCTCTCACTCTGGGAATGGGCAACTCCCTGCAAAACTGAAAATGAGTCAACTCCAAAATCCTAGAGCCTAAAATTGTAGTAGCCATGTAGTAGCCATGTAGCAGCATCTGAAGTCAGGTAGGGTGGGAAGGGGGGACGACTAGAAGTCAGGAGGTAGGTGAGGTGGGGGGAGATAATGAAGGAGGCCTGGAGAGACTGGCTGCTATGTTGTTCAGGTATTTTTTTTTTCTGGAATAATCACCTTGTATCAAGATTTTTCATTTATCTTCTTATCATTGGTGAGTTAGAGAAATGTTAGGGTTGAATGAATACAGCGAGCTAGCCTCAGAAACAGGAAGATTGGGTTTCAGTCCCACTTCTAACACATATTGACTGTGTGACCTCGGGCAAATCACTTGACCTCTCAGCTCTCAATTCTCTAGATAACTCTAAGACTAAAGACTGCAGGGGGTCAGCTAGGTGGAGCAGTGGATAGAGCTCCTGCCTTGGAGTCAGGAGGACCTGAGTTCAAATCCAGATTTAGACACTTGACACTTACTACCTGTGTCACCCTGGGCAAGTCACTTAACTCTGATAGCCTCATCAAACAAACAAACAAAAACCCCAGCAAAACAAAGAAACAAACAAACAAAAAAAACAACTGCAGAAAAGGTGCATACCTACATTGGTAAAAGGAGTTTCTTCACCAGGGAGTTCCCTGTGTCAGTGGAATAATGGCTCCAGTCCCTATTCCTATCCTTATTTGGTACAGCAAGAGGAAGCTATTATACCCTAGGAAGCCACTCATTTGCCATCGATTCTGCAAGACTTCTCAAAGGTTTTCATGCCTCCACTTTTTTTTCATCCAATCTTTCTAGCCTACCTCTGCCAGAAGACTCTTTCTTATGTATAGGTATCATCACGCGCCGCTCCTCCATGCAAAAAAATTACCATTGGTTCCCTATTGAGAACCTAATGAAATTCAAACTTTTTTGCCTGGCATCCAAAGCCCTCCATAATTTAGCACCATCTTTTAAGTCTTATTTCATATTATTTTCCTTGATATACTATGCAATAGTGAAGCTAAACTATCCTCTGCCTTCAAATATACTCAGATATACACTATCCTCCCATTGTTTTATAACTTTGCTTAGATTGTGAACCCCCTCTTCTCCAGCTATTGAATCCTTGCCTATGTTTAAAGCCCAGCTTTAATGACTTTAAGAGAGAAAAATATACCTCAGTTCAGAATTGTGCATTCTCTGCTCCATATGGTGTCCACAAATGACTTGACATTGATTGACTGCTTCATGAAGTTTCTCCCCATCCCCTCAGAATCAGTAATGATCCTCTCTATCCACCATCTCCTCTCTGCCAAACTCATACAGCACTTTTTGGGGAGGTTAGGAAATGTCTGTGGCTAAGCATAGACCCTTTGGACTACATCTGTTCTACGTCCCAGAGCTTCACTGATGGGGAGAGAGTCTTGAACATCTTTTCCTGATGGGCCTTTGCATAAGCACATAGTTTGAGGATATCTGCACATGGTATTTTTGAAAGAGCTGGGAAAGAGACCAGAAAGGAAACATTATGGCCATCATGACCAATTTCTGCTGGGATAATACAGGTGACAGAAGCAACAGGGACAGAAGGGCAGTGAAAAATAGGATTGGGTTGAATCTCTAGGAGACATACTCCTTAGATATACTTTCCAGAAGGCCATGCTGCTGGCTTCAGTGTTGGACAATTTTGGTTCTGAGATTCCCAATGCACTCCAAAATCAGCAAGGTTTCCTTCCATCCCCCATGAATGACTGTGCTAGCTCCCCTCATTGAGTGAAGGAAGACAGAAAGTTTATTTGGTTCAGCTGCCTACAACCTGCCTGTGTCTCTCTCCCATGATGTGAAGAGGCACCCCTTTGTTGATGGAGATAATTCTCCTTGTCATTTCTTTTGCTATGCTATTTAAGTAAATGTCTTTTGCTTTGGGCTAATGGTTCTCTGGTCAAATCTGGCAAAAGGAAAGTTGGTGGGGGCACGTGAGCTGTCACAATTTTGAGGAGATGCTGACTCCAAGTATACAGTGAGCTTGTAGTTTTCAAGGGGACTCATAAGTGAGGTGGGACATTGGTACTACATCTCTCTTCTCTTTATCATGTATTATCATGTTTCACAGGTATCTATGTATCGTATTCCCCTATTAGACTATAAACTTCAAGAAATCAAGAACTGTGTCTTATCTGAACCCTATTTCTTCCTCTATGCCCAGCAACGTGTTCAGTGCTCAGTAGGGACCTAATGAACATTTCTGGAGATGGCTGTTATAATTGAATCGACAGCCTTCCTATCTTTGAAAATCTCAAATAGGCCACGTTGAAAAGTAGCATGGCTTTTATCAATTAACTGTCTCCATAATCAAACAAATTATCCTTTCCCCAAACCTCGCAGAACAGGTGACTATATAAACATCAGAAAGCTTTGTTCTTGACACTGGAGCAAGGTTGGCAGTCCCTTTGACATTATAGATTTCAAATTCCAAAAGTAAAAAAAAGTGCTGTTTTAGAGTGTTTCTTCAGGGCATCACATTATATAATAGAAGACAAATATCATTCTCCAAAAATGCTTAACTCTTACCTCTGACTTTAAAGTGAGAAAACAGATCTCACTCCTGATCCAAGTATTCCTTAATCCAAAAAGCCACTGTAAATGGTTCATGGAAGTGGAATTCATCGGGCCGGTGAGTTGTGTGGTGTATTTGATGAGGGACAGATACTAGAGGTATGATTTTATTAGTATAGAGTGTATAGATAGTATAGATGCCTGTATAAGGAAGCTCCTTCTGCCAAAGCATGTTAGCATCTTCTAGCCACATAGGGTCTTATAGTTGCTTAGAGTACTAAGATGGTAAGCGACCTGCCCAAAGGCCCAGCAGTCAGTATGTGTCAGAGGAAGGACTTGAACCCAGGCCTCCCTGGCTCTGAGGCCAACTCACTATCTACTTCAGCATTTGAATTATATGTAACTTGAAGTTTCTCTCAGATTTTAGTCAAACCTTACAGATATTTATAATAATACAACCAGGTTATGGCACAGTGGATAGTCAGGAAGACTCATCTTCCTATGTTCAAATCTAGCCTCAGACGTTTGCCAGCTGTGTGACCCTGGGTAAGTCACTTAACCCTATTTTCCTCAGTTCTCTCATCTATAAAATGAGCAGCAGGAGGAAATGGCAAACCATTCCAGTGTCTTTGCCAAGAACATCTCTAATAAGGTAACAAAGAGTCAGACACAACTGAACAACCATAACAAATGTGCCAAAAAACTATGGTAATCACTTTATAATTATTATCTCATTTTATCCTCACATCAACCCTAGGAGGTTGGTGCTATTATTATACCCATTTAGAGTTGAGGCACCTGAGGCAAACAGGGTTAAGTGACTTGCTCAGGGTCACACAGCTAGTAAGTTTCAGAGGCTGGATTTGAACTCAGGTCTCCCTGACTCCTGGCCTAGCACTTTATTACCTACCTGCCTGTAAGACAGACAGAAACCAAAAGCAAATGGTCTCTTGCACCCAGAAATGATGCCATCAATAGAAGGTGCAAGAAAAGGTCCAAAGCCATAATTAATGCTACAATATATAATATTATGTATCATACTTACAAAATGTACTCTAATGTAATGAAACTATAATAATAATTGCTAGCATTCATATGGACTTCAAAGTTTGCAAAGTCCTTTAAGTGTATTGTCTCATTTGATTCTCACAACCCTGTGAGATAAATGCTATTATCCTCATTTGGCAACTGGGGAAACAGACCAAGATGGGCTAAGTGACCTACCCAGGGTCTCCAGGATGATGTATGGGCCAGGACACACACTTAGCTCTTTTTGAGTTCATGTCGACTTGGTGGTTCTATCATTTGAAGCCACTTCCCCTTGAAGGAACAGAAGTACAGAGAAGTGCACAAGGTCAATGGACAAGCTTCTAGTTCAATCGGTTTCCTCTAACTCCCTAAATCATTTTGTCTCGTCTTTGATATTGCTTCTCCTTGGCTCCAATTTAAATTCTGCTCTTGAGTCTGCCTTGGGTTTGTCTGTTTTCACCTAGTCTACCCCCTTGATGTTCTGCCTTGTGCCCTTTTCTCTGGTGAAATGTTCCCTCTTTCAGATCATCTGGTCTGTTGACTTGTCACAACTTATTTCTCCAAAATCAGTTCCATTTTGTCCATTATTTCAGATGCTTTATTTGTACAAGTCTTATATAATTACCATAGGAGCCCAAGATCTTATTTTCTTGGCTATCGCTTCTTATCTGGCTCAGCAGATCTACTAGATACCACAGTAATGCCATTTGACATGGAAAATGGAGGTCAGGGCAACAGCAGTGTTTTTGATGAGTCTTTCTGACCTTGGCAAATATTTTGCTGCCCACTTCCATTTGGAAGGTGGTCTGATGCAATGAGCCAATAGAACAATGTATAACTACTATTTATCTTGATAACCATGATACAGAACCAGAAAAAATTTTCATAGGTGGAGGCAATATAAGTGTTGGACCACCAAAAGTCTTGCAAATGCTTGTCATCCTCTTCAGCTGGATATGTGAAAGTCTAATAGAACTTTCTGAAATAGGGGAGAATGGCAGATTAATGGCTAGAGTAAATTAATCACTTCTCTGGGTGTGTAATAGGCTTATGCATTTAGGCAGTGTTTCTTGACGTGGAAGGTGAGGAGCTTTGCTTCCAAGAGTACTATGCTGACCCAATGACAGGTAGAGAAAGTGCCTTGGATTCTGTAACTGGTTTTGGTTGGCTAACCACTTGGTCAGGAGGACACTTTGCAATTGGCCACAGAGACATTCAAAAAGACCTGTCTGTTAGCTTCAGCTACTTCATTTCTTTGCTGTATTTGCTCTTGGGGGATCTGGGTGACTCTTTGGTTCAAAGTATCTTCCAGTGAGAAACCATGCTTGCTTGGCCAAATGGACCCAAGAAACAGAGCTCAGATTTTGGCCTTTCTGTTTTTTATTTTCTGTTCTTGGTGAGAAAATGGAGTCTCTAACGTTGGGAGTTTGGGAAGGTTGAGAAAGCGAGTTAGAGAGATCCAGGAGTCAGAGTCCAGGCTGGTTTTTGCAGTCACTGAAGTACTGATACCCAGAAGAGAAAGGGAAGACCTTTGGGGGTGACTTTCAGGACTCCAGTCCAACAGATCTTGACACAAGGATACATTTGGCAGAGATACCTCTTTTACATATGAACTTGGTGGTACTTATCCTATATGGGAACTGAGATAAGTTATGTTTGTACATTTTTGGGGTGTTAGAACTTTGAAATAAATATCCATTTGTAAAAGCTAATTGATATTGAGCAGTTAAATGGAATTAGGGTGCTAGTCAACTGACCCCTAACAATGGGAGGAACACAGCAAATGAAAACATAAGCTGATGCCAGTAGAGAAAGAGAAACTCCACCAACCCCTTAAGGTACTCTAGAACCCTGAGAGGCAAGTGGCCCTGGGGAGGGAGCCAGGCTACATGCAAATGAACCCCATGACAAACATAGCATCATAAGAAAGTAAGAACTATGTGTATGTGTGTATGTGTATGTGTGTGGTGTATTATGTTATGTGTAATATGCACAAACTAATTATATATATACATGTATATAACTTTGTCTTCTGATTTATCTTTGCATGTCTTAAAATGACTTGTTTTGTTCTATTTCCATAGATGCAAAAAAAAATAATTACCTATAACGATTATCCTGACCCTTGACTTGAACAGTTGTTTAAAATTTATTTATGCAGACAGACTAGAGAGAGACCAGGCAGTGATTTGTTACTTGGGGGAAGGAGAACAAAGGTCACTATCCATTTTTGTTTTTTCCAACCAGCTCAGCCATTGTCATTTGCATAGAATAGAGAAGCATGATCAAAAAGGTTAAAATTAGTTTCATTGTATCACTCAGCTTTTAGTCCTTTTGAGGAAGTAGAACCCTAGGAATACTGGTCTTATCTAGGGTGCATGATAAGAATGGATTTTCTGATCACAAGTGAGATGAGAGTTGAATTGAGGGACTCAGAGGGGTCAGTAGAAGAAAAGTAGTTTAAGGAAGAGTTTCAAGAGTAGACGTAGTCTTAGTTTGGGTATGTGGCATCCACTATAAACAGCCTGAGAAAGGAAGAGTTTTATAGCCATTGAGTAAGAGTGCCCTCCCTGAAAAGGAGATCCACGTACATCACAATGGCAGAGGTGGTTATGGACCCAGAAATTCGCTGGAAGCTAAAGAATAACTGTGACACTCTTTGGGGAACATACAATATACTACATCCATTTTGAGCAGGCTCAGTAGAAAACTGCTTGATGACAGTCCCAGAAAATATCAGGTCTGCAGTGTCAGAAGCATAAGGTACCCCTCTGCATATTACCTACAGATACACACACACACACACACACACACACACACTCTTGACCGATATTCATGCTCATTTTGTCAATTCATGGGAGAGTGAGCTCAAAATTTATGAAGAGATAATATTTTATTACTATGCTATTTCATTAAATGCCTTTGTTTTTAATCAAGTGCCCTCTGACTGACTAATAAAAGTAAATACATTGGCAAAGAGGATTCTGCTCCACAATATACCTAGAACCTGGTTTCAATTTCTGGGGGTTCATGGATGAGTGGTACCCAGGTAGTTTATTTAGCTGCCCTTTTCCTCCCTTCAATTCACCAAATTCTTTTTTTTTAAAGTGATTGGATAGTTAGATTCACTCATAGGCAGAGATTCTTAGTTTTATTCAAATCTCTGTCACTAACTTGCTCTGTTATCTTAGATAAATCATGACATTTTTCTGTGCCTTAGGATCTCCACCTGTTCCATAGTGATAATTAATATTCTCTTTCCTTTACTTTTCCTCTCTTTCCACCTCTTAGGGCGGATGTGGGGGTTAATGAGATTGAGTCTGTAAGTATTTGTGATCCTGAAGGAAGCTGTTCAAACTAAGCGTTATTATTGTCATGAAACTTAAGTTTCCACTTCACCTCTGATAAATCAAAAATGCTATGAATAATAATGATCCCTTGCCCACTTTATCTACTTTCTACCAAAGACCTCAGGATAATATACAAAGGTAAAATTAGCCTATAATATTTTCATTTTATTAATTATTGAATGAAAATATAAAACAGACAAAATAATAAAATTCCCAGAATCTAAAATAAACTACATATTTCAAACTATTGACTACAATAAACTGATACTATTCCTAACTTTTTAAATGTGTATTCACACTTTGGTTATGGTAAAGTAATAATTTAAATAAGGAGTTATAAAATATTAGAGGCAGAAGGAATTTTAGAAAACATCTGGTCCAGTTTTATGCATATGGAAAATGAAGTCCAAGAGGTTAAGTGATATATTTCCTCCAGGTCACTCATGCACTAATTGGTAGATTTGAAACTAGAACCCAGATCTCTTGACTCCTGGTCCAGGACATTTTCAGCTGCACAGCAACTGCTACTAATTTATATCAGATAATATCTAGCATCCAGGGAAATAAAGCCAGTTTATACACAATCTGACCTCAATCTTGCCCATATTCTTTTGAGAGGATGCCTATATTTCAGACAGAGAAATTGAAATGTAGAAAGTTGAAGCAAATTTGCCCAAGGTCATGAGGAAAGAGTCTTGGGCCCTTACAGAAATTACTTTAGAAAAATTGGAGCAGAGCAAGCGCAGGCAAATAAAGAAGCTTCCCAAAACATGAAAGATTGACAAAGACGTCTCAATGTCATCTCCTTTCCATTCCAATCTGGCTCAGATGGGGACAACAGTGTGCCAAGTTAAAGAATATGGATAAATGAGTATTTGACCAATATGATTTTCCTGATCTGGGAGATATAATAATGTTCTGCTATAATTTCTACCAAATTCTGTGTTGTTGGCGATAAAATGAGTAAGTTATACACTTCCTCAAAAAGCATTGTTACATTTATAGCTTTCCAAATATGTCTGGTCAGTGTAATAATGGCAATATTTAAAATATATGGTTAATGAAGGTGTTTAACAGTTGTATTTAATATCCTCTGATAAACCGCCTTGGACTAGAAAACAAGATTCTGAATGAGTGCAGGGTAGAAATGCTACTCATGCCTCATGATTAATATCTAAAGCTGTACAGTGTGTTTCTGTTGCTATCACGGAAAATTACAAATAATAGGGAAAATTGCCAATGAAGTACAGAAGTGGAATCTGACTAGCTGATAATTATATTGAAAATTAAGATTGTAAATAATTGAGTGGTAAAGAATAAAATATCATGGTGGCATTTTAAGAACAAGCCCTCTATCCATGATGAATATTAATAGATATGGTGAGACATATCAGCAAATGCAAGAGCTCCCTGTAACATATACAGATTTAGCATTTACAAATAAATTCAATTCATCTCAACATATAATAAGAGCGAGTACTATGTGCAAAGAAAACACTAGGCTTGGAGCAGCTAGGCAACTAGGTAGCACAGTGGATAAAGCTCTGGCCTTGGAGTAAGGAGGACCTGAGTTCAAATCCAACCTCAGACATTTGACACTTACTAGCTATGTGACTGTAGGCAAGTCATTTAACTCTGATTGCCCACCAAAAAAACAAAAAACAAAACCAAACACTAGGCTGGGCATTGGTTATATAGAGATGGCAATGACAGTCCCTGTCATCAATGAACTTGTAATCTAAATGAGGGCAGTGGGGTTGGCAAGTGTTGAGGAGAATCCAATATGAACACAAATAAGCATAATATAAGGTAGAATGTGATTGGCATAGATGAGACTTGTAGACAAAGAGAAAAAAGACGTTCAAGGAGAAGAAAACATTTTTAGCTGGAGAACCAGAGAAGACTACATTTTTACCACTCTCTCCCTCCTGAAATTACTTTATATTTGCTATTCTGTGAACTAGTTGTATGTCTCTGAGTTGAATGTAAGCTCCTTGAAGGGAGGGCCTATTTCATGTTTGCCTTTGTATTCCAAGGGCCTAAATATAATATCTTGCACCTAGTAGACACTTAATAAATGTTTGTTGAATTAAATTTCATTCAATCAGCAAAGCATTTATTAAGTACCTACCAAGTGCTAATTGTGCATTGTGCTAATTAAGAGAGTCAGACCTGGGATGGGTTTTGGAACAATAACATTTAGCATCACAGCTTTAGAGCTGGAAGGGATTGAAATTAATACTATTTCTCTGGGTGCATAGGATTTTCCTCTTAAATTAAAGGAATAGTTGATTGGTTTTTCCACCCACTTTAATTCCAATATCTGGCAGCAAATGCTTCTCCAAAAGAGTGAGCCTGTGGCAAATCAGTGTCCATGAGAAGAAAGAAAAAGGAGAAAAGAGATTGAACACCCATGTGTAAAACTTTCTTGGGGTGGAGGCAGGTGGAAAGCGGGAGGTAGCAACATCAAAGACAGCTTCCCAGTTTTTCCCTTTTGTACAGAAAGGTCCCACATCTGATTTTTATTAAAAATATTTTAACTACTACATAAACACTGCTCCTCCCCACCTTACTTTTACTCTTGGGTTTAAGGGGCAATGATTGGCGAGAAAGTAAAGGTACGTACTCTTACTTCTAATCTCAAATCTACGTTTTGAGACTTTTGAGCATTATAATAGGTTAAAGGTCAAAGGAGAGAAAAAAGAGGAGATTGTCATACTCAGCCATGGCTAACTTTGACCCTGTTCTCATGGAGCTAGGGGTCCTGGTTCTCATGGCCTTGATTGGACTTTGAGAAATTCTCCCTTGCACAGGTAGTTATGAACTTGTAGCAAGACCTTGGACATACTCTCCCAGCCCACACATGTACCAGCAGGTTGGGTCCCTGGAGTGTGACCGGCTACATTTCTACTCTTCTCCCAAAGTTCTGGGGGCACCTTTAAGAGTTAATATAATTCTTCCAATGCATCTGACTCAACTGGTATGTTCCTTCCAATTCCATCACCAGTGATCAGCATTCTAATATTATTATACCTATTGATATCTCTTTGATATCACTGATATTCAATTAACATCACAGTTTTTGCAAAGGTTTATTTATCAAGAAGATATAGCAAGAAAAGAAGTGGAAACATCCCCTCTCCCCCTGAAGAAAGGTCATATTCTTTCTATCACCTCGACGTGTGGGTAGAATGGGATCAAACTTAGTGGCTACTACAAACATGCCTTCCACCATAAAGTTCACTTCTGGTTATGGTAGAGCTGTTAGACTTGTTTCTCCTCTGCTTGCAGGACTGGGAGTATTGGACTATTGGCTTGATCCGCTGCTGGACTGGGTCACGTCCTCACTTGGGCATGGCTACTGGCAAACTGCTTTCTCTTCTGACTTTTCAGTGCTCCCAAGATTACTCTCTCTCCAGTACTCTTTAACCTGAGAGCAGGGAAGAATAAACACACAGCAAGGCCATTATTCATAGGCTACATGGCAGTCCAGGTGAGGAGGTAACAATTCAAGGCCTCTTTCCCCACTTGGAAACCTGTAGAATTTCTTCTCTCAAGCACCGCCAGGAAAGAGAGTTTCTGTTTCTTCACTAGAGCCTTTTGTATGCATTCTTGTTTAGCGGTAAATCAAATGCTTTTCTTGATCACACAGTAGGTAGGCAGAAAAGTCAAAGTTTGCCTAGGTATGAAAGAAACAGGAGCAGGGCCTTCCACATTTCCAGATATAGGCTCATCAAAATCCCATCATGTCTCTGTAGCAGCCAGCTCCCTCCGAATGCAACGAGGTCTACATCTCCATCGACCAGTGCCCCGTACAGGTTCACACAAAGAACAAAATTTATTCATGACATTTTTTATTTAGCCCTCATCTCTCTTGCCTCAGTCTGCAGACATTAGCACAGGCTACAGGCAGAGTGAATAGAGATAAACACTCAGAGCTTGTTTCTTTAGTACTTCATATGCTGGGGCATCTTCCAACCATGAAGGGAGCCAGCAAACAATTGCCAAGGGGAGGGAAGCTAAGACAGGCCCTAACACAGGACTGTAGAAGTCTCTAATCCAAAATCCTCATTTTGCAGGTGAGGGAGCCGAGTCCCAGGGAGTTTTAGTAATTTACTCAAGGCACATAGGTAGCAAGCGACAGAATTGGCACCTGAACCCGGGTTATAGATCCAAGGCTATTTCCCTCTGCCAAGATGCCTCAAACAGACAGAGATAAAGAGGTAATGTGATGTAGTAAAAATAGAACCTTATTTGAAATCAAAAGATCCAGTTTTTGAGTCCTCACTCTGTTAATTGCCCCTTGTGTGACCTTCATCAAATCACTTTAACCTCTTTGGCCTCAGTTTCCCCATTTGTAAAATGAGAGTGTTGAACTAGGTCAGGAAGACCTGAGATCAAATCCTGTCTCAGGTACTCACTAGCTGTGTGACTCTTGGCAAATCATTTAACCACTTCTTAGCCCCAGCTTCCTCTTCTGTAAAATGGGGTTAATAAAAATCACTTACTTCCCAGGGTTGTTGTGAGGATTAAGGGAGGTGACATACATAAAGAGCTTTGCAAATCTTGAAGTGCTGTATAAATGCTAGCTATGACGTTGATGATGATCTAAAGTCCCTTCTAAATGCTATGATTTTATGATCCTCAGAGGAAAGAATACATTTTAGGCTTGGAGGATGGCCTCTGGTAATTCACTGATGTGGGACAAATTGGGGACCAGCTGGCAGTGCAGTCTGTTTGGAACACAGAGTGCACGAATGCAGAGTGCATATGAAATCGCAGACTAGAAGAGCAGGATGGGAACTCAGAGAACATCGACTCTATCTGGACAGAGTCCTAGAAGTGGAATCAGACACTGTGATCCTGGGCAAGTCACTTAATTTCTGGCTACCTCAGTTTCCTCATCTGTAAAATGCAAATGTCTACCTCCCAGGATTGTTATGAGGATAAAATAGGATAGTTGCAAACCTTGAAGTGTTTATGTAAATGCTGACTATTTCCCCTCTTTAGCATGACTAGGTAGGTGGCACAGTGGATAGCTGGATAGCGTGTTAGTCCTAGAGTCATCTTTGTGAGTTCAAATCTGGCCTCAGACACTTACAAGCTGTGTGACCCTAGGCAAGTCATTTAACTCTGCCTCAGTGTCCTTATCTCTAAAACGAGCTGGAGAAGGAAATGGCAAACCACTCCAGCATCTTTGCCAAGAAAATGACCCAAAATGGGGTCATGAAGTATCAGACACAACTGAAAAATGACTCAAGCATGACTGAGAAGTAGTTATCTAACCTATTCTCAAAAATCTCCAGTGAGAAAGAAATCAACTAACTACTGCTAATTGTTAGAACATTTTTTCTTTTTATTAAGCCCTAAATCTAACTCTGCTGCTTCTCCCCTTTTCTCCTCATTCTTTCCTCTAGGGTCAAGTAGGAAAAAAAAAAGTATAATTCCTCTTCTCCATGAGAGGTCTGAAAATATTTGAAGACAGCTGATAGGGCTTAAGGTTTATTGGAAACAGATTGTAGAGGGCCTTATATGCCTAACTAAGGCATTCTTATTTTCTCCTGCAGGCCATGGGGAGCTGCTGAAGGTCTTTGATTATAGGACATGGACAGACCTGTACTTTATGAACATTATTTTGGCAGCTGTGTGTAGGTTTGGAGATTGGAGAAAGAAAGTTAGGAGTCTTTACAGACTTACAATAGCTTCAATTAGCAGTGATAAGCACCAAAAATAAGCTGGTGTTAATGTGACTAGAGCTGAAAGGTTGTATGTGATAGATATTTTGGAGTAAGAAATCAACAAGACTTGGCAATTAATTGAATATAAGAGATAGGGGAGAGGAAAAAGTCAAAGATTACTCTGACATTTTGAGCTTAGACGTCTGGGCAGATGGTGGTGCCATCAACAGAAAGATGGAAGCTGAGAGGAAGAACACATTTGGAAAGGGAGGGAAGGAGATAGTGAGTTCAGCTGCAGACATATATTTAAGGTGCCAGCAGTATGTAAGGAATGATTTTCAGTTGGTAGTTGGAAATGTGGGACAGAAAGAGTTCTTGCGAGAGACTGGTGTGTACACACACATATATGTACATGTATACATGTTCAATATGTATGTATGTGTATGTATGTATATATGTTTATTGTATATGTAGGGATATGTGTATGTATCTATATATTTATATATCTGTGTATGATCATGTGTATATATCTATACATTTGTATGTACACATATATGTACATCTCATAGAGTTATTGAGGATAAAATATGAAATATATAAAGTTCTTTGCAAACCTTAAAGCTCTATATAAATGTTAGCCATCGTGTGTGCACACACACACATATATGCATGTCTTAAATAGGAACTAGAACTCTGATTTCATTGGTATAGAGAACGCCATTAAGGAAACTCACTCTACCAATGCAGGTTGGCAGCTTCTCTGTAAGTTACAGTCTTCTAAAATTACGTAGAACACTGAGAAATTTTGTGCCTTGCCTACATCATATGGCCAATGTGCCAGAGATGGAGCTTGAACCCAGATCTTCCTGGCTTTGAGGGCCTTGCCAGCAATCTTCAGTTTAGGAGGAGATTAGAAGGTATATACACAGCAGGTAGAGAAAACCAAATGTGTGCATCACCATTTGGCTTTGAGCCAACACCACTTGAAAGTAAGTGATAGTTGTGATGGAATACTGCCGTGCTTTAAGAAATGATGAGCAGGTTGATTTTCAAAAACGTGGGAAGACTTGCGTGAAATAATGAAGAATGAAATGAGCAGAACCAGGAGAACATTGTATACAGTAACAGCAATATTGTTCCAAGAACAACTGTGAATGGCTAAGCTATTCTGAGTGTTATAAATATTCAAATCAACTACAAAAGGATCCATGAAGGAAGATGCGATCCACCTCCAGAGAAAGTATTGATAAAAAGAAGTAGGCATAATATGGTGTGTGTGTATATATGTATATGTATATTATATATATATACACACACATACACACACATATACACATGTACACACACATATACACACATATACACATTTAATATATGTATATATAAATATATGTATGTATATAAATACATATACATTTATATAGAAATAGCTATAAATACCTAAAACTAAATACATATGTATACATACACATGTATACATATATGTGCATACACACACATATACATATATTTGTGTTAAATGGTAGCCTTCCCTAGTGCATGGTGGGGTGGGAGAGAGGGAGGCAGACAATTTGAAACTTAAAATAAAGCAAAAAAAAAATAGATAAAATTTCATTTAGAAAAGAAAGTGATAGAGCAGAATTTCCTAGCCCTTTATCCCCTCATTAAAG
The DNA here is from genome assembly GCF_003287225.1 of Phascolarctos cinereus. Taxonomy (NCBI): domain Eukaryota; kingdom Metazoa; phylum Chordata; class Mammalia; order Diprotodontia; family Phascolarctidae; genus Phascolarctos; species Phascolarctos cinereus. Next base: position 96,724,199 of record NW_027556098.1, read on the forward strand.
TCCCGTATACCAAGCCATGGAGTAAAATCTTTCTAACAGCCACCTTTCTTTGTATTCCTATCAATCAGCATAGTTTCTGTCACATAGTGTGTTTAATAAATGCTTGTTGATTCACTGGCTGCCTAAATGACTATCTTTTTCCCCCTGTTCTTAAAGAAATAGCTACAGTACTAAAGTCAAAGGACCTTGCATTTGGAGTCAGAAGATTTGGGTTCAAACCACGTAATTCATGACCTTGGATAAGTCGTGTACCTCTTTGGGTTTCCTCACCTTTAAAATGGGATAACAATACCTACACTACCTACTTTACAGCGCTGTACTGAGAACCAAATGAGATAATGCCTGTTAAGTGCATTGTAAAATTGTAAAGTGCTATATAAATGTCAGCTGCTATTATCGTTATTATATTAGAGTCATTCTATTAAAAAAACCCACAAAAAAACCTTGCATTTATAGAGGGCTTTTAACTTTTTGAAAGCACAGCTCGCACAAAGAGCTTTCATTTTCTTCCTGGTCATGAAGTTACAGTTTATAGGCCTTTTATTGCTACGATTTTGACATGTTTATATACTGTTTTCGATATAACATTGCATTTGGTGCTCCAGTAATTGCTTGTCTACCTCATTTAACGATAATTCTGAATCTCCTGGTATTGATTATTTAAGAAATTATTAGAAGGGCTTTATTGGTTTAAAAAGTGGGAGGCAGGGAGTAGGTGGGACCCTCTAGCCAAGAGCATACACTTTCGGTTTAATTTTTCCCTTTGCCTGCCTAAAAGTGATCACCAATTTCTGATGTCTCTTAAAGGAAATAAACACGCAATCATCTGATTGTTTTTGAAATGAACGCTGAATTTGGTGTCAGAGGACCTGGATTCGTATTCTGGCTTTCCCCTTTTTTTTTACTTACTACGTGATGTGGGACAAATCACAACCTTTCTGAGTCGTAGATTCTTTATCTGAAAAATGAGAAAATCCACAGGAAGAAAAATGAGGACATTGACAGCCATAGCTAGAAATTCTTACCCTCAAAGCAAGCAGCTCAAAGAGTGCCCTCACTTGATGTTGGGAGAATGGCATGGGGAACAGGACACCACCCTGTAAGGGGACAGAGTCTATGACTACAGTGTGTGGCCACTTCTAGGGTGGCCAATATATCAGGTAAGTGACTTCCCAAGAGTCTCATGATCAATCAGTGACAGATCCCAAATCCAGTGCTCTTCCCAGTACAACAAACTAGATAAAATGGCCTTCCTAGCCCCTTCTTAACACTAAATATATGGATCCTATCAGATTCATTGTGATTTAAGTCTTATTTTATCATGTTATTGACGTGTAGCTTTAAAAATCACCTATCTTGTCAGGTTGTTGGGAAGAAAGTGCTTTGTAAACCTTAAAGCTAAATAAATATGAAACTAATAGCTCATATTTATATAACAATATATCATAACATCTCATGGGCAGTTAGGTGGTGTGGGAGTGCCAGGCCTGGAGCCAAGAAGACTCGATTCCCTGAACTTAAATCTGGCCTTAGACACTTACTAGCTGTGTGACCCTGGGCGAGTCACTTAACCATGTTTGCCTCAGTTTCCTCATCTGCAAAATGAGCTGGAGAAGGAAATGGTAAACCATTCTAGTATCTTTGCCAAGAAAACCCCAAATGGGGCCACAAAGAGTTGGACCCGACTAATCAACAAACAACAGTCATTATTACTATTAATTATAGAATTTGTGCAATAAACTAGTTTGACTAGTTAAAAATTTGGTGTTAAATGCCCCCTATAAGTAAAGCCCCAGACTAGGTGCTGGACCAGATGATCTCTTAGAATTTCTTCTAGCTCTGATATGTGTGGCTCTATCTTTATATCAGCTAACTTTTTTTGTTAGCTATAATCTGGATAGGATTTCTCAAAATGGAATCATATATATTTTCTAAATAATCATAATAAATGCTTACGAAATATTCACAGTACATCAGAGGTTGCATAAATCTGGAGCAAAGATAAATTTTCCATTCTCCCTCTTGTTTGAAAGTATATGTCATTCTATTTTCTGGCATCTTAGCTGGTAAATAGATTTTAGTTCCCATCCCTCACCCCCTCACCCTCCCTCCATCTCTCTCCCCCCCCCCCCCAGTGACCCCTGGTTCATATCCCCTTCACATATACTGGCTGTTACAATGGATAAGTCACTTTATTTCTCAGTGTCCCAGGCCACTTACTAAGACTATAAGGTACAGTCAAGTTGCTGATATGCCCTGGAGGTTCCCCATAATGAGGAGGTTTTGTGCTGGGAGGTCCCCATAGTGATGAAATCAGCAGTGTGAACACGCACACATTTGTATGTGTGTGTGTTGGCATAAATTATAATCAAGACAATAACCATTAATTCAAATTCAAGGTACTATTAAAAAAAGATCTATACATAAAGGATCAACGTAAATTTCTTTAATGCACAGCTAAAAAGCTAAAAAGTTGAGAAAGCCATATATATGTATAAGTCATATATATAGGAGATGTATAATGTATGTATACACATATACATACATACATACATAAGTTTCACACAAATATGCATATCACCTATGTGTTAACAATGCATTTTTACTTTCTGACATTCAACGAAAACCAATCTCACGTCTATCCTTTATAGTTATAAATTTTTTTTTATTACTACCTTGAATTCAAACTAATGATTATAATCTTTTACTTTGTCCTGGCAATGGTGTAATCTGTGTTAAGTGTATTTGGGATGATATTACCCCAAACGAAAATGTCAGCTTTCTTATATATGATGTTCAGCATTTTGCCTCTTCATCTGACATTTGAAATGGTTTTATATATTATCTCAAAGAATACCTTTACATACCCACTGCTCCTCAGTATAAATTTAACATTTCTAATCACCCAATTCAGCTTCCTGAGGTACCTGCTCCCTTCAAGGTTTTTTTTTTCCCTTTACCTTTGCAGAGATATTTTCTGTAATTATTCTTGGCTATATTTAAGCTTCATTCATTCAACTATGGATTTCAGTCAGTGGCATACTGGTGAATGTTTTTTAACAACCAATTCTCTGAAAAAAATAGACACAGGACACACTTTTAAGTTTATTCTGCATTTTATGTAACATTTTCTCCATCACTTTCTTAAGTCTAGCAAATCAACAGCAACAAAATAAATCAACCCCTGATTTGTAGCATTCGCGATTTCCCAGGTGTGAATGCTCACATTGAAAATTTACCATTTGGCTCTAGTGAGCTGCTAAGAGTTGGCACCAGTACACCCCCGATTTGAGGGCATGCTACTGTCAAGGCATTGTGTGAAGCCCTGTGCAGGATTCAAAATCACACAAGACAAGGTCACCACCCTCAAGGAACTTACAATTAAATAGAGACTATCAGATCTGCTAATTGTATACACTAGAAGGCAACACATGATAAATGCTGTACAAGTGAGTGGCACAAAGGAAGCCTTTTAGGGAGGCGGCAGAGAGAGGTACCCCTCCTCGTGGAAGGAAACATCATAGAAGATAAGGTGTTTAAGCTGGGTCTCAGATGAGAAGAAAGATTGTACTAGGTAAACATGAACGCAAAAGAAATTTCAGGTAGAAGAAATGGTACAAACAAAACTATGGAGGTGGCAAGAACAAAAAAAAGTCAAAAGTAAAAACCAATCTGTGTTCTGGGGATAGTGGCTGGGGCAGAGGGATCATGTAAGGGAGCAATGGGAAATAAGATTGCAAAGATTGGACGGGTTGTGGAGGACCTTTGAAGGCCAAAGGTTTAGACTTTACTTTATAGTTATTGTGGGACAATAGAGGTGTTTCAACAGGTTGATTTAACTATATTTTCAAATCCACTTATATTGTCTACCTTATTCTTTACAGGAGGGAAGTTCAAAGATTAAACAAGCCAAGCCTAAAAGAAGCTGGGCAAACAGATCATGACACAGCCAAATTGATCTGTGTGTTGGTTGCTGTGCATCTTCAGAGTCAATATGGCTCACTGAGTGATGGATACAGCTATGGTGACCTGCATTCATCACAAAAACTTGAAGAAATACAATGCGTAGGTGACTTTAGCTGGATAATGGTCAGTGTCATTTTCTTCTGCTTTACTGATGCTCTTTTTGATATCCTTGGATTCTGAATTAATTGCCTTTGCAAGGATGCTTGCTTTTTTGCACATGCTATATCCCTTTAAAGTAAATTTAACTTGATTGAGAATATTATCAGTGTTATCAGTGGGAGTTAACCTATTTACAGAAAATAAAATTAATCCAGGCCTTAAGGATTTGGGGTTTTTTGTTGTTGTTGTTATTTGTCAAATACAGTTAAAATAGGTAAAGGATGCTTACACTCCTAAAAGGAACAGATTTGAAAGTGGTGACTCTCATTCAAGTCACTGATTATGCATCAGAATCTGTAAAAAGCAGATGAGCTTCCAACTTTGTGTTGTATGGAGAGCTGACTGACCTTATGAAAATTTGGAAAGTGGGAAAAATTCATTTCAGTACCTTCAATTTTATTTTTAACACCTTTTTATTTTTATTAATGCCTTCTGTTTTTTAAGCCAGAATTATTTCCTGCTATTTACTCTTCACCCCCTTCCCATATGGAACCTTTCTTTGTAAAAAAAGGAAACCAGTTAAGCAAAACTCATTGACATGAAGACGTTGTCTGACATTGAGTGCAGCATTACATATGTAACTCTCCTCTCTCTGCCTTACTCCCTCCCTAATTTAACACACACACACACACACACACACACACACACACATTCTCTCTCTCTCTCTCTAGATATTCTCCAGTGACAAGGTTGTCCACACCGTTAATTCAGGGGTTCTTAACTTTTTTGTGTCATGGACCCCTTTGGCAATCTGGTGAAGACTATGGACTACTTGTTAAAAGGAGGATTTTAGCTAGAATTTGAAGAAAGCCAGGGAAGCCTGGAGACAGAGAGGAGGAGGAAGAACAATTTGCATGAGGGAAAGCCAGTGGAAATGCATCAAGACCAGAAGAACCCTGAACGTACCTTAGGTAGCAAACATCTGGATTACCTCCCAAACATATCGTATAAAGAAGAATGATGGATGCTTGTTATCAGCATTACCCCAAAGCAGAGAGAGAAGCAGTGGAGGACAAAATTAGTTTAAACAAAGTCTTGCAAGCTATCCAATGTATCAAAGTTATTCTGAGGGCATATTCAAGGATGGAAATGGAAGGAGGACTACAAACAGAAGAAAATGGAACAGATATGGAAAAAAATTAACTGATTTTTTTCATCAAAAATGGCAGGACAACTGTACTGGTCCCCTAAGATCACAGTTCCAGATGTACTTATTGAAGAGGCAGAAATGTCACTGAAGAGAAACAAGACGGGAAAATGGATTGGACCAATTATATATAGAAGAGATCCATGCCTGAGTCAATACAATTGTGATGACATTGAGAGACTAATACACAAGGTATCTGAAGGAGAGGACAATAACAAAGACGTGGAAATAATATCAGGCTTTATTAGTACTTGAAAAGGTGATCTAGAGGACATCAGTAACTGTCAACCTACATGTTTCCTGTTTAGGGATATGCTGGATCCAGCTCTAACTGGCTGACTGTTTAAAGCGTTAATTGTTAAATTTTCAGTGTGAGCATTTACACCTCACAAAAAAAAGTAATTACTACGCATCAAGGCTTGATATGTTGTTTTGTTGATTATCTAAGTCTGATGATAATTTCATTCCCTGAGCCTTCTGCTGAGCTCAAGGAATCTTTATAGAGCAATTCAGGGGTATGCTGGTAAATGTTTAACAACCAGGATCTCCAGGGGAGGAAATTATGCACACACTTTTAAGTTTTATTTATATATTATTAACATGTTTTAAAAGTTTAAACAACCAATAACAACAACAAAAAAACCCCAGAGGCTTATTATTTTATCACTCTCATTTTTACCAGGGTTGCTCTATGGCAACAAGAAATGAAACACCACTGCTTTCAAAGAATTACAAATGAATATCAAAGGGCAATACAGGGGCACATGGTGGATGTGAACAGGCTATGACATATTTGGTAAACAATGAGAAACTCTGAAGAACTGGAATAAAAGATACTATAAACAAATTGTAAAATGGGAAGAAAATATGGGCTGTGTTGCCTAACAAGAAATGATGGCTAGCCAGAGTGATTCACTGATACCCCCAAAATGGCAGGAGAAAGCAAGGGAGACCACCATCTCAATGGGTGAAGGCCCTATATCTTACCCGAGAGGATATGGATAAAGATAGCATGGGATGAATAGGCATGGGTGGGTTGAGATCTGTATTATAGGAGGGAACTCCCAAATTGATGAGATCACATAGATTCATTTGAGGTCTTGAGTATTTCAGGATTAATATTTACCTTACCACTTTTATATTATCCTTCCAACTAGATTTTAACAAGTTCCTTAGAGGTAGGAGGGGGTTGACAATTACTTTTCTCTTTTGTGTCCTGCAACCATACCTTGCACATAGTGGATATGACAGGAAAATAGTTTTTGAATTAAATTTGTGATCACCGCAGACTTAGAACAGAAGTAAAAATAAAGTCAAGTGAATGGGGTTCCATTTTAGTTTTGCCAATGAGCTGGGAACCAGAGGCATCCTTAAAAGAAGAATTTAGTGGGAAGTCCATTCAGTGGGAAGCACATAGGCTTCGAGTAAGACTATATGTTTAAATATGAGATATTGGTAGAGCAATGCTGGGGAAAACATGAGGAAGGCAGGCTTAGGTATGAATACTGGCTTATAGAACTTAGGCCCACAAGCCACATAGTTTGAGAAAATAAAAGCAACTTAGTTGCCAGTCTAGGACAAAAAAATGGAAAATCCAAGCTTTATCTAAGGCAGGGACTTAACTTTTTTGGGTCATAGACCCCTTTGATAGTCTTGGGAAGTCTATGGACCTCTTTCCCAGAATGATGTTTGTTGCCTACATTCATAATTGAAGCAAATGCTAAGTTTCAGTTAGAGGCTAGTGAAAATAAGATGTAAACATTTCCCATCCAAGTTCATTGATCCTCTGAAATCCATCAATGGATTCCAGGGTTAAGAACCCCTAAGAGAAAGAAGAACCTGCTATATCAATGTTTTGTTGAATACTCTTCAAGCAAAATCATCTAGGTTCATGATACAAGGTTGAATTAGGGCTTCCAAGGGTTGATGTCATCAAGATTTCAGCAGGTTAGAATGCAGCTACTATCACAATAATTTAAGAAGGCCTAAGAGAGCTTTTTAGCCTAAGGAAGGCTTTTTCCCCATCTGAAGAAAAGCCATCGCTCATGCTTAGGGGAAGAAGATTACAAGGACTAGTAGAGGTATCTTTTTGTGAAAGAGAATTCACAGTTTAGTAACTTTGGGGGCATAGTTCCAAATCTCTTTCCAGAATGCCTGCATAGATGTACAGTCCCAGCAAAAAGCATTAATGTGTCTGTTTTCCCAAGTCCCCTCTCAATGGAATGTGGTGAAAACCCCTCATAAAATCGAAACTCAAAATACAGACCTTTTGCCCAACTGTGTGAACAAATGGTTGTATCGCGTCTGCAGGGGACCCTGGTTGGGGTGGGAACAGGAATTTTGCAGGGATTTGCAGAATTTGAACATTTCAAGATAACCACATCTGTTTGTTTGTCACTATCTCCGGGAAGATTTACCTTCAAGGCTTGGGGGGTGGGGAGATGAACTGTTGGGGAGGGCCTTATAAAAACTGCTGTATCTACGTTCAGGGCGTCTTGACACTGAGAGGTTTTTCAGTGTGGGTCGCCCCTTCTCGCGAGATGGTAATAAAAATTCCTTTCTGCCTTCTACCTGGAGAAGCCTCTGAATTTATTGGAAATAAGGATAGCTGTCCCACACACCTCCAACATTAGTAATTTTCCTTTTTTGTCAGCCTTGTCAGTCTGATGAGTAGAAGTTCGCAGTTACTTTAATTTTCACTTCTCTCATTATCAGTGCTTTGGAGCATTTTTTTTTTCATATGACTATTGATAGCTTGGATTTCTTTCTTAGTATCTGTCTACTCACATCCTTTTGACCATTTGTAAGTTGGAGAATTACTCTTATTCTTATACATTTCAATTAGTCTCCTATATATCTTGGAAATGAGACCTTTATCAGAGAAACTTGTGTCAGAGATATTTTTCTAGTTTCATGCTGTCCTAATTTTAGCTGCATTGGTTTTATCTGTGCAAAACCTTTTCTAATTTTAAGTAATCAAAATTGTCCATTTTGACATATTTGATCCCATCTATCCCTTATTTGGTCTCAAATTCTTCCCCAGTCATAGGTTTGAAAAGTGACTTCTTTCTTGCTTCTCTAATGTGTTTATGGTGCCACCCTTTATGTCTAAGGTATTCATTTGGAGATTGTGTTAGTATATGGTGTGATGTCACATTGCTTTCTGGTTTTCCCAGCAGTTTTTGTCAAATAGGAAGTAACTGAAGTCTATACATTCGTCAAACACTAGACTACTGTATTCATTTCCTTTAATACATTGTGAACTTAATCTGTGCTAAGCAGACAGTTAGGCAATTCTATTGTAGTACAAGGAATGCTATATCCAGAGTCAGACAACTTGGATTCAAACCCCAGCTTTGCTACTTGCTGTCTGTATTATCTCACACAAATCTCCTACCCCTCTGCTTCTCGTTTTCATCATTTGTTCAAGAAAGTTGAATTCAATGATCTTCAAGACTGTTTTTAGCTCAAAATACTTAGATCAATTTTTAAAAAATTGTCATAAAGAGAATCTTGTGGTGATTATAATAACTTACATTTATATAATGCTTTCTTCACAAAAACCCTGTTAGGTAGTGTGCATGTATGTATTTTTGGTTCTTTGTTCTTATTTTTATTGATATCTTCTATTTTCACATCACCTTGAATTTTTTATTCTTCTCTCTTTCCCTATTCAATGAGCCAACCCTTTGAACAAAGATTAGAAAAGAAAGAGAAAAAAAAGTGGCTCTACACACTAACACATCAACTTTATATCAGACAGGGTACACACTATCCCACACCTATAGTACCCCACCTTTGCAAAGAAGAAAGGGAGGTGAATTTTCCTAACTTTCCACTGGCACCACGCTTGATTATTATCATTATACAGTATTTTTCTTTTTTTTCTTTCCATTGCAACTACTATTTTAAAGATGAGCACCTTGAGTCCCAGAGAAGTAAAGCTACTTTCCTATAAAAGGCAAAGTTATAGTCAGGGAATGAATTAGGTGTCATAGAAAAAAAGCTGTTTTTCACCCTCCCCCATCGTTATTATTGTAGAAGGACTGTAGAAATCTTATAACTTAAGCCATCAAGAAGGGGGAAAAAGATATATTTCTTTAATAGCTGTAAGGCTGGCTTGGTTATAATTAAAGGACACCTGTGAGACAGAGTCCAAATGTCAAGCTGGGTAATGAAATATGGATCTGGGGCTTTTGCAAACCCTGTACATTCTGCTTTCTGTTGTTCGTAATCATACTTTGCTCATACTTATTTAGACCTTTTCATTTGTGAATCACAAGGCATTCATATTAGGGCAATACCCAAGAGAACATGGAATGGAGAGCCTGTTTCATTTGAGGAGAAGACGTGGCCAGCCCCTCCCTTTCTTCAACAAGTCAGCCTGGAGGAGACTCGCATTTTTGAAGCAAGTGAAGTTGAGGGGCTACTGAAGGCAATATGAAACAATAATATCATCTTTTATCTGTTGCTGCCTTGAAGCTAGCTCTAGTGGGCTATACCTGAAAGTGATCCCTCCTCATTGGTGGGGGAGCATTTTCCTTTCCACTCAGGACACATGAACAGTTGTTAATATGAAGGTAGCACTAGCTAGCTCACCCTGCAGAAATGACTAATTTGGTTTAGAAATATTTTCAGTCAGTTCTAATGTAGCCCATGTGTACCCTGAGGATTAGGATCTCAATGAGCACTTGGACCAACAGGTCAGCTCCCCAGCGCAAGGTTAGCTTCTCTCCTGCTCAGGGTTGTAGGAGGTGACCTAAGGGGTTGAGGATGTCTTCCCTTGTGCAATTGCTCATGAGTCTACATCTTGTGTATTCCCCTAATAGCATTCACTCAATTAATATCTCCCCCATTTCATGAATTTATATTGACAAAGGGAGATATACTTCGAATATATTGCAATAATTAATATACAGAAAGGTCCAGAATTGAAAATACACTCTCCTCCACCTCCTGATCCCTGAAGAAAATGTATATTTGATGAAATGTTGGTAGTAACCAGTTCACCCTGACTAAGTTCATGTCTGGGGGTGGCACGGCTGATCGAAGTGTCACACCCTTGCTTATAGTACAGGATGTCTTGGTTGCGCTCAGTCACTTTGCTTGTTGCTAAGCTGGGTTAAGCTCTCCAGGACTGGTTTCTTACCAGGCTCAGCCGCTGAGGCTGCCGGCAGACTCTGCCATGGACTCCAGTGGCTGAACGGTCCTTCCGCTCTTTTAAAGCTCACAAGGTCACGACCTAATCTGTTCTGTTTCTGATACACGCTGATTTAAGATCAGGAAAAAAAAGACACAACAAAGACTAAAGAAACAGTATTACCATGGATTCATGGCTACAAAGAAGCCCAGAGGCTTACGGCATTCCTTTCTCCCCCACTTGAAAGCCACAAGCAAAGAGAGATTTCATCTTTTGTATGCACACTCAGTTCTGTCTCAGTAATCTATTAAAAGGATTTTGACCACCTAGCAGTAAGCCTTGCACAAGCTCTGAATCGGGAATCAGGGCTTCTTGGAGGCATTTGCAGGGAAGCAGGCTTACAAAGCCTCCCCCCAGGTTGGCAGCAGACGGAGCTCCCGGTCTACACGCTCCACGGACTGGGTCCCATCAGCCAGTATCCCCATTACGCTAATCACGATTGATCTTCCTAAAGCCAAGGTGGACAGATGCAGACTTGACAGTGACAAAATCGACCTAGTGGCTTATGTTTAGCTAAGTGAGTGCCATGGTTGTCTTCTCTAGGGTTTTTTATCCCCCATCCCCAAGAAGGCAAGTTCTGCAAGACAGTTTGCCTAGATATAACTGTAGAAATATGAGTTTAATCTTTGGGGCCACAAACTGGCTCAAAAGAGCTGATTGTTAAATTTTCAGTGTGAGCATTTTCACCTCTGAAACCAGCAAACTCACAAAACAGGGTTTGATTGATTGTTTTATTTATTATATATACCTGAGATTGTATATACTGGAGAAAGTGTTTTATATATATAAAGTTATACGGAATAAACTGAAAAGTTACAATGGATATTTCCTTTTCTCAGAGAGCTAATTGTTAAACATTTGCCAGTATATGCCTATTTACAGCCAATCAGAATCATGAACTGTCATACTTAGAAACCTTAGTGAACATATTGCCTAACCTTTTTATTTTTCACATGAAGAAATTCAGGGAAACTTGCTCCCAAGAGTGGAAGAGACTTGAGCATGTCATGTAATTAGTAACTAGCAAAAGCTGAACTCAAAGCATCTGCTTTCCTGAATTGTCCTGCACCATTCTCATTCTTCTATAGCTAGCCTTAGTGAATTGCCATCTTTAAAGAGATCTAGAAAAGTGACACTTACTCATACTATACTTTGGCTACTTAGTTCCATTGATTTAAACACATTCTCAAGGCTATGAACTTAACAGTTCCAGCAGCTCTGAATCATTTCATAATTTTTAGTCCATTGTTGTTGTTCCTTCGTCCTCGAAGAGGACTAATGATATCACAGGGTGATGTCTTGACTTGTGTGTGAATTGGATTGCTCAGAGTTGCACAAAGTCAACAGCCTCACTCTCTCTGCCAGGCAAAGGTCAAGATGACTGGGATGCAGTGGGCCTTTCTAAAATAAGGTGTCAGTTTGTTTGAGACAACGCCACGGGGCGTGAGGAAAAGAGCTCTAGGAATAGCATTGACTGTGGCAAGAATAAAAGGTGGTTAGAATTCAGCCCAGCCAGGAGTCAAACAAAATCTCAGAGCTGGAAGAAACCTCAGGGGCTACCTGAGGCCAACACTTACCAGAATTAGAATCTTCTCTTTTACAAGCCTTTGTCAGGAAGTCAGTCAAGTAGCATTTATTAAGTCCCTCCTATGTGCCAGGCACTGTGCTTAGTGCTGGGGCTACAAAGAAAGGCAAAAGACAGTCCTTGCTCTCAAGGAGCTCACATTGTAATGGGGGAGACAACATGAAACAATTATGCACAAACTATATACAGGAGAAAATGAAAATAATCCACAGAGGGAAGGCACTAGAATTAAGGGGGATTAGGAAACGCTTTTTGCAGAAAGTGGGAATTTAACTGAGACTTGAAGGAAGCCATGAGGTAGAGATAATGAGAAAGAGCATTCTAGCATGGGAGCAAATACCGCAAACCATTCAGAGTCATGAGATGGAGTGTCTGGTATGAGGAATAGCAAGGAGGCCACATATCACAAAGTACATGGGGTATGTAAGATAGAAGAAGCCCTTTGCTTGAATACCTGCACTGAGGATGACCTCACTACCTCCTTAGACATTCAATCCACTTTAGGAGTAGAATTAAGCTTGTTATCATTGTAAGTGAATCCTTTTATCAAGCCAAAATGTTCCTTGTAGCAACTTCTACCCATTCATCCCATTTTTGGCCTGTGGGACCAAGATAATAAGCATTATCTTTCTTCCACAAGAAGACTTATAGATACTATTGAGCCACCCTTAAGTTTTATCATCCCTAGGGTCAACATCCCCACTCCTTCAACCAGTCTTCATATGGCCTTTCCTTGGTTTCCCTCTCCTGGACACATTCTAGCATTTTACTGCCTTTCCTAAAATATAGTACCCAGACCGAAATACAAAAGTCCAGACGTGGTCTCACTAGGGCAGCTGTGAGATAGTCACTTCCCTAGTTCCCATACAGTCCTAGATAGTATTTCTGTTCAAAGGGAGTCACCTTTTTTTGTCTGCTAAACCACACATTTGGCTCATCTTGAGCTTGTAGTCCATCAGCTCCCCAGATCTTTTTTTATTTTTTGCTGTCTAACCACATCTCCCCCATTACATACTTGTGAATTTGAGTTTTTGAACTCGTGTAAGATTCTATGTTTATTCCTATTAAAATTCATCTTATTATAGTCAGCTAACTTTTCTAATATACTGAGATAATTTTCAATCCTGATCCAGTCATCTAATGTTTTAGTTAGCTTTGTGTCTTCTGATACCTTTATCCAAGTCATGATAAAAAATGTCAAATAAAATGGAGCAAGCCCAGATTCCTAGGGCACTCCAATAGAGACCTCCTTTCAATATGACATCAAGCCATTATTGACTACTCTTTGAGTGGGATCATTCCACCTATTTTGCACCGTATTGTCTAATTTTCAACTTCAGTAGGAACTTTGTAAAATACTTTCCTAAAAATCTAAGTAAGAGTCTTGATTCCAAAAGACTGATGAGGAAACATATTTCCCTTCTCTTAATTAAGGTAGTGTACTACAAGAGTGGAATATCACATATATTGTCAGATATGGTTAACATGTTGGTTGGTTTTGCTTAATTTTTGTTTTGTTATAAGAAAGAGTTATTCTGTGGCTAGTGGTATTAGAAAGTAACCATAATGTAAAAAAGCAAAAAGAATTTTAAAAGACATCAAAAAATAAAATCTAGGCATACTGTATTTATAACATTCCTCTCAACTACCAGCCTGGTATTATCTCCAAGAGGACAAAAGTTAGTATGGCATGAGCTGTTCTTGATCAAACCATGCTGAAACCATTATAAAACTATTATGGTTATGGCTTCCTTTTCTATATGTTCACTAACTATCCCTTTAATAATGTGATCTGGAATTATTTTTAGAAATTGAAGTCAAACTCACTGTTCTATAATGTGAAGACTCCTTTTGCTTCCCTTTTTGGCAAATCAGAATATTTGCCCTTCCCTGATCCTAAAATTCTTCTCCTGATCCTGAAATTCTTCTCTTATTCCTTAAGACCTTGCAAAGATCCCTGAAAATGGCTGATCACATTTCACAGTTCTTCCAGTACTTGAAGATATGGTCCATTTGGACCGGCTAATGTGAATTCATGAAGCATGCGTAGGATTTCTGTTATTATGTCCATACTTGAGTTATCAGTTCCCTTTCAACCATTTCCCCCCTATCTTTTCCAACCCCCAAAATTATTTTCATTGGTAGATAAAGCAAAATAAACTAAGAATTGAGAAAATCTTCCTTTTCTTCATCTTTATTGTTATAGATGATAATCTATAGAGAGCAACCCCAACCCTTCCTTTGATTATTTTCTTTCTTATGTATAATAACCCCCCAAACTCATGCTGTTGTCTGTAGTTTTCTTCACCAACTTCAACTCATTCTGTGTCTGAGTACTTCTTACATTACTCTTACCAAGCAACGCCACCTTTTTGCGTTCGTACTCATTATCTTCACTTGTTTCTATCTCTGTCCCCCTTAATCTTAGTGCCTTATTTCTGAAATTCTCTCCAATGTATCCCGTATGTACCTTGTTTGTACATATTTGTTTGTATGATGTCTTCCCTATTAGATTGTGAGCTCCTTGAAGGCAAGAACTGGTTTTGCCTTCCTTGATATCCCTAGGCCTTAGCACAGTGCCTAGCAACTATTAGATTCTGAATAAAATCCAAGTTGATGTGCACGCACATGGATCTCTTTTGACAACTCTCTATTTTCTTCCTTGTTGTAATTGTTTATCTTTATGTCTTCAGAATTTTATTCTTGAATGTCCTACCCTTCTTGAGCTGACTTCTGTGGAATCCTACTGTGTATTGGGCCTCAAGCTTATCTGTATCAGACCCCTCATTGGTGTGCTATGCCTTCATGAAGGGAAGAAGCTGATGAGACCTTGGCAAAGGAAAGACCTTCCTTTTCTGGCTTCTGGATTCCAGTGGCCACTTCTGGTTCCAGGTTCTCTTCAGGGAGAGAAAGATGCCAAGAAGAAGCTAATGTAGAAGAGTCTGTGCCTCAATAATATTCCCCTTCCCCACTTCTCACCTTACCACACTAGAGACATCAAGGCATTTCCCCTTAGGTAAGATAAATCTCTCTCTCTCTCTCTCTCTCTCTCTCTCTCTCTCTCTCTCTCTCTCTCTCTCTCTCTCTCTCCCTTTCTCTCTCTCCCCCCCTTATAGTTATCTTGCTCCTAGTAGGAAAGCTTAACCACTCTGGGTATTTTCTGTCATATTCTAATTTGTATAGCTTATCTGATTTCTATTTGCTATCAAGTTCGGATAAATGGGTCTATTTACTATTCTCTATAAGTGATAGTCTTTGTATAAGTGGCACTTGGTAGGAAAGGAGTTAAGTCTTTGAATATAGCTTGAGCACTTCTTCCTCATTAAGAGACAGTTATCAAGAACACAGCCTGGACCTAAAAATTATTTCCCATAGACTAACAATATTGGAGGTGAGGGCAGATAGACAAAATTTTAGTTTGGTACCCATTCTCTGAGGAGAGCAGAGTAGGACAGCTTCATGGCTCCAATCTCTTGCTCCCTTTTGGCAGGAATCAATGTCTCCTTTGGAAAGGGGTATGTGGAAGACTCTAAAGGTATCTATGTATGTCTCCCTGTGAACTACATCTGGACAAAATCACATGGACACACATAAACTGCTTGGGCAGCACACAACTCACATGCCCTGGGCTACCTATCTAGAAATTTGTATACTCATCCCTGGAAGCATTGTAGACTCTGAAAAGTGGACTTTGGGTGTTATCCTGCCCTGATTCAATTCTTAGATTCACCTTCTTCCCATTTCTAAACCATATTTCTGTGGGATGCACCCTGATTTTTACTTCTATTTTTATGCTGTCTTCCCCCATTAGAATGTAAGCTCCCTGAGGGCTGAAATTGTCTTGCTTGTTTGTATTTGTATCCCCAGCACATCAGCACATCAGCACAGATCCTGGCACATAGTATACACCAGGGATGGGGAAAAGGCTGCACTTAAGGACTTAGAAGGTCACATGGCCTTAAGGCCACAGCTTCCCCACCACTGGGCTATAAACACTTAATAAATGCTCTCTGTCTCTGTTTCTCTGTCCCTCTCTACCTTTCTCTGGCCCTGGCTCTGGCTCTCTGTCTTTCCCCAATCTGCCTTCTCAAAATCTGTGGTGTGTGTCAAACTATGCTCAGCATTCCTCTTCCCTATCACAACGTCTAATATGAATTTGTTACTTTTTCTCCTTCTTCCCCCTCCCAAAGTACCGGTGACTTCCACCCCACAACCACTTCCTCCCTGGTGAGAATTAGTTCCAAAATAAAAGTTTCCCCTCATTGGTTCCTCCATATTTTAAAGACTGAATTTAGCATTAGGACAAGTTAAGAAATTATTATCTGTTCTGCTTTGGGCAGAGAGAGAGAGAGTTCTAGCAGATGTTCAGAAAATTGAAGTCCCCTATCACTGCTATATTATGCCTCTCTGCCAGGGTTGTGTCTCTCTCCCAAATACCCCATCTATTTCCCCTTTTCGTCCAGGTGATCTGTAGTATATGTTTAAAACAGGGGTGGAGAGCCTGAAGCCTCAAGGCCACATGTGGCCCTCTAGGTCCTCAAGTGGAGTCCTTTGACAGAATCCACCGTGAAATTTGGATTCCATCAAAGGCCTGCACTTGAGGACCTAGAAGACCACATGTGGCCTCGAGGCTGCAGATTCACCGTCCCTAACTTAAAATGACCGCACTCCTTCTGCATCTAATGATCAACCTAAATTCTCTCCTCTAAGGGGCAGCTAGGTGGCACAGTGGATAGAGCACCGGCCCTGAAGTGAGGAGGACCTGAGTTCAAAAGTGGCAATACTTCCTAGCTGCATGACTCTGGGCAAGTCCCTTAACCCCAATTGCCTTACTGAAAGAAAACACAAAAAAACCCCTCTCCTCTATGCTTTCCTCTTCTTCCTGGTTCTTGGATTTCTCCCTGTGAGTTTACTGAGTGTATCATCTTGATATACAGTGCTACTCTCCTCCCTCCACCTCATTCCCTTCCCCACTCCTCTTTGCCTATGTTGTTTCTTTTGAATAAGGTAAACCCCTCAAGAACCATATTCCAGTAATAGGTCCTATCCAACTAAATTGAAGTGATCCACATGAGGTCCAATTCGCTTTAGGGTCATTATCTGTCCCTTGCTCATTTGTGTATAGACATCTGAGACCATGAGTTTTATTGCTAGCTCCTTTCTTACATATCATCTCCTATGAATTTAGTCTATAGACTGAATCAGTGAGGGGTCTCAGGTGTTGATATAATACATATGGGTACTTTTTTTTTCCCGTCCCTGAGCAAAGACAGCCGTGTCTCACAAATGCCCTACTTGGCGCAGCATAAAACAAAACCACCCAAAGCGCCCCGAATTTCTCATGCTCAGTTGCAAAGAGAATGCATCTTTGTTTGGCATTCATACAAGGCGTGGTGGTGTGGGGAGGGATGGCTGTCTGAGAGCTCCCAGCAGTGCACCAAATTACATCTTTCCAAAGGTTGAATTGAATTGACTTGAGTGGTACTGAGCCCTTGTGGGAAAAAAACTATACTTTCCCCATGGCACAGGAGGCCCCTGAGGACTGTGCTTTTGTGTGAAGGGGGGTTTGCTTTTGTCGTCTTTTCTTCCCTTCCCTTTGAAGAAGAATGTCCAGTACCTTAATTGCAGGTTCCTTAATAGCATCATAGGAAAACAGTTGCTGATTACCAGCATCTGTACTATCTAGGTCCTTAAAACATCTTTTACACTGGGTTTTTTTTTTTTTGTGTATGTGTGTGTGTGTGTATAAAATTATATATATATGTACATTATATATATATGTATAATATTTTCAGTTTCTCCCTCCTCCATCCTCTCTCCCGCGCCCTATCACACATCACTATACTTAACCTGGACAACATTTATTTTCCATTTGTCCTTTATGTTCCCGTTGTGGGGTTAAATATACCTTAATGGGAAAAACATAGGGGGACTCAGGCTTTTATCTCCTCTCTCATCTTCAATATACTCTGTTCTCTGACATATTCTCCCTCCACTTGCTGACTCTCCTGTCTCACCTCCTACTCACTTCTTAACCCCTTACAATCTGGCTTCTGATGTCTCCACCACTTGACTGAAATTGTTCTCTTCAAGGTTATTAACACTCTCTTAAAGTCCTTGGCTCCTTCTCTGCCCTCATCTTTCCTGATCTCTCTGCAGCTTTTAACACTATAAATTATAATAATAGCTAACATTTATACAGCACTTTTAGGTTTGCAGAATGCTGTACAAATGTTATCTCCATTTATCTTCACAACAAATCTGGGAGGTAGGTGCTGTTATTATCATCCTCATTTTACAGATGAGGAAACTGAGACAAAAATAGATTAAATGACTTGGCCCAGAGTCACACAGGTAGGGAGTGTGTCTGAGGTAGGATATGAACTCTCATCTTTCTAAGTCCAGGGCTGGCACTTTATCCCATTTCTTCTTCTTGGTACTTTCCACTCCTCTGCTTTTATAACCCTCTTCTCTCCTTGTTCTTCTCCTGCCTGTCTGATGACTCTTTTGTTAGTTCACCATTCATGTCCCACTTCCTAATTGGGAGTGTCCTCCAAGGCTCTGTCCTGGACGCTCTTCCTTTTCTTTTTGTAACCATTATCTTAATGATAACATCAGCTCCCACGTGCCCAATTACTGTCCCTTTGTGGTTGACTCTTAAATTTGTATTTCCAGCCCTAATCTCTTGCCTAGTTCTTGCATCCATAGCTACCTGCTGAACATCCCCATCTATATCCCTTGGACATCTTGAAATCAACATGCCTAAAGCAGAATTTATTATCTCTTCTGAAACTTGCTCTTCATCCCTGCCTTTCTGTTTCTGTTCAGGGTACCAACATTCATCTTGTCACACAGATTTGCAACCTCAGAGTAATCCTTAAATGTTTAGTCTCCCTCATATCCAATCAATCAGATTCTATCATCTATCTCTTTCCTCTCAACTCATGTGGCCACCATCCTAATATTAATGGTGAACATTTATATGGTGTTTTAAGATTTGCAAAAAATATATATATTATATATATATATATACATATATTATATACATATATATGTGTGTGCACATGTACTATATATATATATATATATGTGTGTGTGTGTGTTAGGTGCTGCCATTTGCATTTTTAGATGAGAAGACTGAGACAGACAGGTTAAATGACTTGCTAGAGGTCGCATAGCTAACAAGTGTTTGAGGCGGAATTCAATCTTGGGTATTCTTGACCCTAGGTCCAGTGTTCTAACTACTATACTACCTAACTTTCTAGTTTGCTTTCTGGTCACCTCTCACCTAGACTATTACAGTGGCCTTCTGATTGGCATTGCTTTGTTTTTTGTTTAATTGTTTTCAGCTGTGTCCAACTCTTTGTGGCCCCATTTGGAGTTTTCTTGGCAAAGATGCTGGAGTGGTTTGCCATTTCCTTCTCCAGATCATTTTACAGATGAGAAAACTGAAGCAAACAGGGTTAAGTGACTTGCCCAGGGTCACGCAGCTACTAAATGTCTGAGGCCAGATTTGAACTCAGAGAGATGAGTCTTCCTGGCTCCAGGCCCAGCACTCTGTCCATTGCACCGCCTTCCTGTACCATTCCTTTACCCATCTCCATGCAGGGGACCAGATAGTCTTCCTAAAGGATGAGTCGAGAAGCAGCGATGGCACCCTATTTTAGCATGTAAGCCCTCTACAATCTGGCTCCCATCTACTTTTCCAGATTTCTTTCACGTTATCCCACTTCACAATAGTCTGTTCCAGTCATGCCTTTGGCATTCTATCTCCTGCCAATAGGCCTTTGCCCAAGCTCCCTCTTCACCTTGGCCTCTTAGCATCCTCACCTTCTGCAAGGCTTAGCTCAGGAGCTACTTTCTATGGAAAACCTTTGGTGATCCCTCAAATTCTCAGTCATCTCTCCCTCCTCAAATTGTATTGTATTTATTTATCAGTGCAAATATTGCACT
Source organism: Phascolarctos cinereus (assembly GCF_003287225.1). Lineage (NCBI taxonomy): Eukaryota > Metazoa > Chordata > Mammalia > Diprotodontia > Phascolarctidae > Phascolarctos > Phascolarctos cinereus. Next base: position 96,744,209 of record NW_027556098.1, read on the forward strand.
GATAGGGTGAAGGTAGGGTTTGTTTTTCATTTTTGTTACCTCAAACTCTTAGCACCAGGCCTTATTTATGATAGGTTCTTAGCAACTCTTTATTGCTACTTTTCTTTCTTTTTTTCTTCTTCTATCTACAGGATGATATGGAGACGGTATATGCAATAAAAGAGAATGGTACATTATCTGAAAATTAAAGGGGCTATACTTCTTGCTACAGAAAAAAAAAAGACTATGATAGTATCACCATTTCAGTACTTAGCACAGTTCCTACCACATAATAGATAGTAGGCATTTAATAAATGTTTGCTGATTGATTTTGCAGTCATTAGGTCACAAATTTAGAACAGGTCCAGTGGAAAGAGGACTAGACTTTGAATCAGTAGAGACTTCAATTTCAATTTATTTCATCTCTTTTAATGATTGTGTGGCCATGGTGAAATTACTTGACCTCTCTCATTAAGCCTCAGTTTTCTCCTCTGCAAAAATGGGATAATAATTCTTGTATTATTTGCCTCTTCGGGTTGTCATGAGGTTTGCATGGAAAATTTAACTGCTTGAACCTGCTCTTGAGAGAGCCCATTGTTAAATTTTCAACATGAACAATTATGCCTCAGAAATCAGCAAATGCTATGAGGGCTTGACTTATCATTTTGTTAATTTTCTAGGCACAAGAAAGTGATGGAAAAAATATTAATAACATAGATTAAACTTTTAAAAATGTGTTATGGAATAAACCCTTTTCTTCAAGAGAGCTTGTTGTTAACATTTCCTAGCACTCCCAAGCTGAAAGGCTATTTTCTTCAACCTTCTCTTTCTCTAGATGAAAGAACTGAGGTTCGAGGAGGCTGATGTGCCCAGGCTTATTGGACCATAGCTCTAGAGATGGAAGAAACCTCAAAGATCATGCAAGAATAACAATAGGTAACATTTATAGAGAGCTTACTATGTGCCAGGCACTGTGCTACACACTTTACTATTATTACCTAATTTGATTTTCACAACAGTCCTGAGAGATAAATGCTATTTTCATTGCTGAGTTGTTTTCAGTCGTGTCTGACTCTTTATGACCCCATTTGAGCTTTTCTTGGTAAAGACACTGCAGTAGTTTTGCCATTTCCTTTTCCAGCTCATTTATAGATGAGGAAACTGAGGCAAATGGAGTTAAGTGACTTGCCCAGGGTCACACACTCAGTATCTGAGGCTGGATTTGAACTCAGGTCTTTCTGGTTCCAGGCCTGGCATTCTATCCACTTCACCACCTAGCTGCCCCAAGGTATTATTATTAACCTCCTTTTACAGACAAGGGAACTGAGGCAAACAGAGGTTAAGTGAATTTCATAGGGTCATGCAGCTAGTCAGTGCCTGAGGTTGGATTTGAACTCTGAACTTCCAGACTCCAGGCCCAGAGCTCTATCTACTGCATCACTTATTGGCTCCCAACATTTTTGGTTCTTCAAACCCCTTTCACTAAAACGTTATGTGTGAATACCTGGATAATGTAATATACTACTCATAATATTACTTTAGATTTATTCATTAAGTGCTCACAATAACTACAATGACAACTTTCCCCCACAAAGCTCCAAATCTCTGCCAGAAAAACCCTATAATGTTTCAAACATGTACCTGCTTGTTGTCAGGGAGGAAAAATATATTGTAACATAATTGGGCAATTATTTATTGCTTAAAGCACCATTAAAGAATTTTTAGCTCAAATCCCTTAAAGCATCGAGAACAGTACTAAATAGGAATTGCTCATCTAATGTTCTACATCTGATGTTTTACAGATGAAGCAACTAAGGCTGAGAACTTACGTGACTTGCCCAAAGTTACATAGGCACTAAACATCAAAGGTTGGATTTGAATTCAAATCCTCTGACTCCTGCAGCTAGGTGGAGCAATGAAGAGAGTGCCTGGCCTGGAGTCAGGAAGACTCTTCTCCCTGAGTTCAAATCCGGCCTGAGATACTTCTTAGCTGTGTGACCCTGGACAAGTCATTTAATTCTGTTTGCCTCAGTTTCCTTATCTGTAAAATGAGCTGGATAAGGAAATGGCAAACCACTCTAGTATCTGCCAAAAAAAACCCAAACTGGGTCAGGAAGAGTCAGACATGATTCAACAACAACAACTTCACATAGGTGCTTTCCTTCTTGTACCGCATTATATTTTATTTAGATCACAAGCATTTGAACTCAGGTTCTCTGACTCCAAACTTGGCACTCTCTCCACTGGACCATGCTGCCTCTAGTAATAATAATGTTATCTATTACTAAATAACAAAATCAATTCTTGAGTGGCTATAAAGTTCAGACTTTGAGTCAGGAAAGGCCTCAGTTCAAATTTTGACTCTAATTTTACATTTTTGTGTGGCCATGGTCAACTCACTTAACCTCCTTCTTTGAAACCTCAGCTTTCTCCTCTGTAAAATGGGTATAGAAATTCTTGTAACATTTACCTGTTGTTATATGGTTCAAACGAGGCCATTTATGTAAAGCATTTTTCAAAGCATGGCATAAATTTTCTACAAATGTCAGCTATGATTATTCTTTAAAAAGGAAGATTTAAATATAACAGCTGGATGGTACAGTGGAAAGAATGCTGGACATGAAGTCTTGAATTCAAATCTAATTCTGGATACTTGTTAGCTGAGTGACCTCAGGCAAGTCACTTAACCCCTTTCAAGCTTTGGCTTCCTCATCTGTAAAACATGAAGGTAATAATAGCACTTACCTCCCTGGGTTGTTGCCAGGTTCAAACAGGATATTTGGAAAATGCTTTGGAACCCTTAAAGCATTATATAGATGCTAGCTATTATTACGTGTTAATATTTTTATATAATAATAATAATAATAATGATAGTAACCATAAACATCTCATTATTGAGAAGACACCAAAGGTCTGTAACCCGAGCCAGCCCAAGTCGTCCTAGAACTTCTTTTTAATAGAAGTCTCATTACCAGTGGCAGAGTAGCACATTTTGGCCAACAGTGCTGCAATTTCACCCATGAATTCCTTCAAATCTGTCTCTTGAGTGGATGCCAGTGATGTATTTCTTCTACTTTGTCAGTTCAAACTCAAGCCTCACTTATGGCCAAGGGAATAAAGGCTGAGAGATGATGCAAAGGAAAGCAGAATTTTAAAAAAAAGGGGGTGGGGGTGGGAATCTTTACTATCTAAATTTGGGATGAACTCACCAGGTTTTTTGTTTTCTGTTTTTTACATCTGTTAACCTTATTCCTCTGAATTAATCTAGTTTCACGCACAATGCAAAGCCCAGAGAATTCCTCCATTAATCAGTCTTAAAAAAAAAAAGCACTTGAAATTTACAGTCTGTGTGATTTGGGGATGTGAGTATGTTTGTAGTTCATTATGATGACGGTTCTTCTGGGGGTCCGATAGGGGGAAGTCTCTGTCGAAGACTGTTAGTGGCTCGCCCCAAGCTGACAATTATCTGTGAAGTGGAGCTGCTATTCTGGAAGGATGACTGAAGTCGCCTGTTTTTAAGAGGAAGCCTACCAACTCCCTGACATTTTGACCGAAAGCATTGTCTGCTGTATCATTCCATCACTAACACCCCCCACCACCAAAGGCAGGAGAAGAAGCTTCCCTGGGAACCAGACAAGTGAAATACATTTCGTTCAATATTGGACTTGCCCAGACAGCTGAACGGTGATGACAGTACAGCTATGGGAACGGTACAGAGGTCAGCCCCTGCTCAGGCTGGGGAAGTGACATGGGGACGGGAGCGGAGCTGCCTGGATTCACGGCTGTGCGTGACAGCGTGCGGTTGCCACAGAGGCTTAGGAGTCTCGGGGGAGTTTTATTATCCGTGGATTTAGATTCTGACAGGTGCTGCCAATGACTCAGACATTCTATGCTCATTCTTCAATGGGTGAGCGGGCCAGCAGCTGTTAGCTTTCTCCACCCTCCGCAATTGCCGGTGCTCAGGAAACTTAGCAAACGGCAAAAGGAGAGAAGTTGAAATCTTCCTGTTGCTTTCAAACAGCCGTATGGCAAGGTGTGCAGAGCCTGGTGGGGTGGGAGTGTGGGACGAGGTCACAGCAGAAGCTGACAACGTCGGCGCATTTAGGAATGCTAGAGGTCATAGGATCATAGAGCATGAGGGAGAAGGGACTGTAATTGTCATAGAGTCTGATCCCCTCATTCTACAGATGAGAAACTGAGGCTAAGAAAGGTGACTGGCCCAAGGTCACATAGGTAGCAGGGCTGGGGTTTAGGTCTTACAATCCCATATGCAATGGTTTCTCCTCCATTCCCACATAGCAACCTGGGCATAATTTATATCTGGATACTGTGGCAGATTTTGCAATTTCAAGGTGACAGGGAATGCTTTGTTCCATTATGATGCACTTATTGTTTGTTTAAAGATGTGTGTGTGTGTGTGTGTGTGTGTGTGTGTGTGTGTGTGTGTGTGAGCATCACGATGTCAGAAGAATCAAAATTACAAGTAACCCAGAGGGCACTGGGAAGATGCATGGTGGGCGTAAATAGACTGGTGCTTGTCATCACTGATGGCTCATGCGTGAGAAGTGTCATATAAGACATCACCAAGGACATGAATGCTTGGGAAAAGAGGCAGGCTGCTCACTGAACAGTAGAGAGACAGGGTGCTATGGGTGGGGAAAACACAGGACTCAGAGTTAGGAGAGAACTGGGTTCATCCTGTACCTCTAAAACAAAGTAGCTAGGTGACCTTGGGAAAGTCCCCTTACCTCTGTGAGACTCAGTTTCTGTTTTGTTAAATACCTGTTATACCTACCTCATGGGATTATCATGGGGATCAAATGAAATGACTGATGAAGAGTGATTTGTACTTCGACCCATGTATGATTTCAAAGATAAGTCCTACAAGGTTTCCTGACAGGTTAAATAGTTGCCCAAGGTCACACAGCTTGTTAGTGTTCGAGGTGGGATTTTGAAGTCTTCCTGACTCTGAATCTAACACTTTATGCCCATCCATGGGTCAATGATTAAACAAATTGTGTTACGTAAATGGAAAAAAATGAATATGGATAATTCAGAAAACCTTGGAAAGATATATAGGAATCAGTGCAAGGTGAAGCAGCGACCATAAAACAAACAAAAACCACACACACACACACACACACACACACACACAAGCTGATGACAACCATGTAAATGGAGGGGACAACAGCAATAACAAGAAATGAGACTGCAGTATGAGGACTAAGCTTGACCTCAAAGAAGAGATGAGAAATTCACCTCCTTTTCCCCCTTCTTTGCAGGGGTCTATGGGCATGGAACACTGCATATGCTATCAGATTCAGTTGATGTGTGGGTTAGTTTTGCCGAACTATCTATGTTTCCTCTTTCTTTTCTTTTTTCTTTTTTATTCCCTCTTACTTACATGGATAGCACTCTGCATGGGGAGGGAGGAATGATATATTCAAAAATGAAGGTGATTTAAAAAAAAAAGACAAACGAAATTTTAAAAGGGAAGTGTTTTGTAAACCTTAAAGTTACATTGCTATATAAATGACAGTAATGATTGTTATTAGGTGAGAAGAAACAACAGATGGACAGCCAGAGTTCTCCACTGGTTTCCCTGTGATGTTGTAAGGGCTGGAGGAAAGTCTGCAGCTTACAGGGCACAGGCCTTGTCTTCCCACTGCAAATCCTATGATTGATTTATAGAAGGACCTCTCCAGGAATCGGAAAGAATGAAGTGTAGAGAGAATGTTCATACCAATGAGATCACCATTCTAAGTGTCTGAGCTGAAGCTGGCAGATCACTTCCCAAGGATGAGTCATACACAGCGCCCCAAGATAGGAGACAGGTTGGATCCAGTTCTGAGAGCAGAGTTTGCCCTTGACCCCAAGAGTACATCTGTCCATTCAGGTCAACCAATGAGAAGAGAGCTGGATAGGAAAAACCACAGGCTAGTACAGAGCCAGAACCAGAGCAGAAGGTAATGACCTTGAGCTAGAGTTAGCGGGGAAAAGCAAGGCTCAGAAAGGGCTCAAGGAAGGCTGCCCTCAAGCTCCCTACACTCAAGAGCCTGATTCTAATGGACAAGGCCACTTCATCTTTCTGCTTTAAGCCACCTCTAACACTAACAAGCTGTGTGACCTTGAGCAACAGATTAGTAATAAAGACCTATCAGTTGGGTTGAGTGCAAAAAATGGGAGCATTCGTTTTCTTATCCCTAAAGTTGCCCCATTATCCTAACTTTTCCTTTTTTTTTTGTTTTTTGTTTGTTGCCGAGGCAATCGGGGTAAAGTAACTTGCCCAGGGTCACTAGTAAGTGTCAAGTCTATGAGGTTGGATTTGAACTCAGGTCCTCCTCACTCCAAGGTCGAAGCTCTATCCATTATGCCACCTCAATGCCCCCTAACTTTTCTCTTTCTATTCATGGTGTTACCATCCTGAGTCACCCACACTCAAAATATCAGTCACTCTTAGCTGATTTTCATTCCTTTCACACTCTGTGCCCAGTCAATTGTCAAGTTCCATGCATCGTCCTTCCCACTTATCTTCTCCTCTCACATTGCCACCAACCCCACTAGTTGAAGTCCTTATTACATTTCAACTAGATGGTGTTGATGCTTGGCTATCTGGTTCTCCTGACTGTATTTTCTCTTTTCTCCAATCCATTTGTAAAATCCTGTTACAGTAATTAGCTCGTTTTAAGTCTAGGTGCTTATACATCCATGATACTGCTGCCCGAATAACCTTCCTAATGCATGGGTTTGACCACACTAATCTTCCACTGACAAATATTCAGTAGTTTCCCACTGCCCATAGGATAAAATGCAGGCTCTTTAGTGTGACATTCAAAGTCCTCTATGGTCTGCCTCCAGCCTACCTGTCTACCTTATCTCACATTTGAGGCAAAATAAGGATTCTTAGTGTATGGTCCATGGACCCCCGATGATACATAGATTTCAGGAGATCTGTGAACTTGGATGGGAAATAAAATTCATTTTTATTTTTACTAACCTCTAACTAAAAATTAGCATTTCCTTCAATTATTTAAAAACATTTTTTTTCTGAGAAAGGGTCTATAGGCTTCACCAGACTGCCAAAGGGGTCCATCATTCACACACAAACACAGACACAGACACACACACGTGTGTGTGCGTGCGTGCATAAACAGGTGTTCAGGAAAAAAAAAGGTTAAGTACCCCTAGTGTAGTAGAATGAGCACCAAACTTGGATTCAGAAGACTTTGGTTTGACTTATTTAGTCTTTCGGAGGTTAATTTCCTCACGCCTAAAATCAGCAGAATACTGCTCCCTTACCTAGCTCACAGTGTATCCCTGAGGAATACGCTTTGAAAATGCTCTTTTGGCAGCATTTGGCACAGTAAATAGAGTACTGGGCCTGGAGTCAGGAAGCCCTGAATTCAAATCCAGCCTCAGATGCTTACTAGCTGTGTTACCCTGGGCAAGTCACTTAACCTCTATCTGTCTCAGTTTTCTCACCTGTAAAATGAAGAGAATAACAGCATCTACCTCCCAGGATTGTTGTGAGGCTCAGCTGGCTAGTAATTGTAAAACACTTAGCACAGTGCCTAGAATACAGTAAGTGCTATATAAATGTTAGTTATTGTTGTTGTTATTACCAGCCGCGTAACCCTGGGCAAATAATTTAACCTTTTGAGTACTCATCTGTAAAATAGCAAAAAAATAATAATACCTACTTTTCAGGGATGTTACAAGGATAAAATGAGATAATATTTGTAAAGCACTTTGCAAATCTTTTTTTAAAATTTTATTAATTTATTGATTTATCAACAATCACTTCCATATGCTTTTGAGTTGAAAATTTTTCTCCCCCTTCCTCCCCCCCACCCTCCCCAAGACGGTGCACAATCTGATATAGGCTTTACATTTACATACCCATTAAACATATTTTCACATTAGTGAAGTTGTAAGTAAAAATTAAAACCAATAGGAGGAACCATCAGAAAGATGAAACAAAACTCAACTGAAGGTAAAAATAAGTGAGAGCGATTCGACTTCCATAGTTCTTTCTTTGGATGTGGACAGCATTTTCCATCCTGAGGCCTCTGGAGATGTCTTAGATCCTCGTAATGCTGAGAAGGGTTCAGTTTAACAATCTTAGTCATTGCATAACGTGGCTGTTATTCTGTACAAAGTCCTCTTGGTTCTGCTCACTTCACTCAGCATCAGACCGTAAAAGTCTTTCCAGGTTTTTCCTGTTCATCATTTCTTAGAGCACAATAGTATTCCATTACATTCATATACCACAATTTGCTCAGCCATTCCCCAATTGATGGGCATCCTCTCAATTTCCAATTCTTTGCCACCACAAAAAGAGCTGCTATGAATATTTTTGTACATGTGAGTGTTCTTTTCCCATTTGTTTGATCTCTTTGGGATATAGCCCTAGAAGAAGCACTTTGCAAATCTTAAAATGCTATATAAACATCAGCTTTCATTATTACTATAAAGTAATAATATTGATAAAGTAACCACAACAGTAATAATTTATCCTCACAACAGACCTGGGAATTACTGGGTGCTATTATTGTCTCCATTTTACAGATGAAGAGACTGAGGCTGACCAAGGTTAAATGACTTACCTAGGGTCACACAGCTAGTACCTGTCTAAGGTCACTTTTAAACTCAGATCTTCCTGACTCTAGGTCTAGCTCTGTACCCATCTACCTGCTATAAGTATTATGTATGAGATCTTATTATTAAATTTATTATCATCTATAAGCAAAGTAGAATTGTAGTATTGGAAAAGAAATGTGAGATGCACCAATTTAGAGACATCTCCACTCCAAATGTCCATATGGACTATTTGAGCCTGACCTGTGGCAGAACATTCCAAGCTCATACTGGTCTGATTAGCCGCAGCTGGACACACTGTATCGTGACCCCAACGTAGTGATGTCATTTTAGTCCTCTTCAGAATGAAGGATAATAACCAGCTTGATTATGGCTTGCGTTGTGATTATTTATTTGCTTGTTATTTCCCCCGTTAGACTGTAAGCTCTTGAGAGCAGGGACTATCTTGTCTGCCATATAGTAGATATTTATTGATTAATTGATTGATTGAATTGTAGAGCCAAAGGAATTTAGAGGGTTGTATTGAGCGTGGAGTCAGAAAGACTGGAGTTTGAATCTGTGTGACCTTGGGCAAATCAACTAACCCCTCTAGGCTGACTTATCTGTGATATCAGAGGTGGGTTGAGATCAGTGTCAGGGGATTTCACCCTGGTGAGATCATGCCTCCTTTGCATCGGTGCATCTCATTGTCCTTCAGAATAGAAGCTGGTGGCCACAGACAGACAATTGGGCAGAGTGACCTTTCTGCGTGTAGGTTCCTGGTCACCAGATCAGCCACTCTTTGTCTCTGATTTTGTGCACATGGTGTCATACCCCCCATAAACCTCTGCCACGGTAGGTGTTTTGCCTCTCCTGTGGGAGATCCAATTTGGATGCTAAGCTGAATTACCATAATTATCAGAACTATTATTTTTCAGGAATTGACATGGAGATTTTCCTCAGAGAAATTCTTCATAACTTTTTCATTTTTTCTTCCAATTTTTTTTTATATTAAAGATCTTGCTGGGGTGGCTCACATATACATGGCTCTGAAGACCATGTAACATATATTGAATACAGAGGTCCATTCTTACATTTCTGCATTTCCAGGCTTTAACACTTTTCCATTTCAAATCAATTACAGTCTATTCATATCTCCAAAACACATGCTCCCTTTGGTGGTGTCCAGAGTCCTCATGTGCTAAGCAAATTGTTTTCTCCAAAATATTTGCCATAACCAGGCAGTTCAGCATACACTTATTGAGTGCCTATTGAATACAAAACACAGTGCTAGATGCCAGAGGTAGCATATAAATGAATTCAACAAGGTCTCAAGAATATTATAGTAGAGTTGGGTAGATAACAAGAAAGCTAACATTTCAGATGGCATTTTAAGGCTCACAAAATGGTTCCTTCATTCCTCTCCAGGGAATACTCAGAACTACTTCTGCCATGCCCAGCTCTTTACACTCCAGCCCTGAAATTCTCCCACTGGGAGAACCCTCTGCTCCTGTGGCCCTTCCCCCTCTAACTGGATGGCTCTTTTCTGGGAGCCTGCATTCAGGGAGGGCACCCAGGTTCTCCCTGACCTGCCTTCTCCCATTAAAATGTAGGCTCCTTGTGCTTTTTGCTTGTATTTTTATTCCCAGAGCTTAGTAAGGTGCCTGGGCACGTAGTAAGAGAAATGACTAAGTGCTTTAGGTATATTATCTCGTTTGATCCTCACGATGACCCTAGCAGATAAGTCCTATTAGTATACCCATTTTACAGGTGAGGAAACTGAAGATAATCATAATACACAACAACAACAACTTATATTAAGATAGTGTTTTAAAATTTGCCAAGTGCTTTCCTCACAATAATCCTGTGAGGTAGTAGCACAATTGATATTATCCCTATTTTTATTGATGAGGAAACTGAGGCTTAAAGCAATTATGTGGTTTAGGGTCACATAGCTAGTGAATGCATGATAATAATGATAGTTGACATTTATATGGACCTCACTGGATTATAGATTTAGAGCTGGAAGTCCCCTGGTAAGTCATCTGGTCTGACTTCCCTCATTTTATATAGATGAAACTGAATCCCAGAGAGGACAAATGACTTGTGTCAAGTCATAGAGGTAGCAATGGGTGGGATCTATGCTCAGGTCCTTTCACTTAGAGGCAGCTAGGGGGCTCAGTGGTTAGAGTGCTGGGCCTGGAGTTAGGAAGACCTGAGTTCAGATACCTACTAGTTGTGTGACCCTGGACAAGTCACTTAATCTCTATTTGCCTTAATCCACTGGAGAAGGAAATGGCAAACCACTCCAGGGTCTTTGCCAAGGAAATCTCACAGACAGCACTGGTGTGCTATGGTCCATGAGGTCATGGAGAAGTTGGACATGGCCAACAACAAACAACTTTTGAGTCCAAATCTAGGATTCTTCTATTATTGTATGTGTACATGGGTTATTAGGTGGCACAACAGATCTGAGTTCAAATTCTGCCTCAGACACTAGTTATGCGTGCCTGGGCAAATTGCTTGACCTCTCTCAGCCTCAATTTCTTCTTCTCCTTCTCTCTGTCTGTTTTCCCAGCTCTGTCTTTGTCTCTGTCTCTCTCTTATTTTCAATTTTTAAAACTTTTTAAAAATTCTATTTTATTTTATTTTCAGTTCCAGATTTTCTCCCTCCTCCCCCAATTTCTTCATTTCTTAAAAAAAAGAATAAGGGAGTTGGATACTTTTTATGAGAGTCCTTCTAGCTCTAAAATCTATTATCCTTTTAAAAATAATAACAGCATTTATGTAGTCCTTTGAGGTTTTCAAAAACACTTTATAAATATTATCTCATTTGATTCTTACAACAAACTAGGAGATAAGTGCTATTAGTATACACATTTTACAGATGAGGAAACTGAGACCAACAGAGGTCAAGTGACTTGCCCAGGGTCATAGCCTGCTATCATAGTAGTAAAAAGAGGGCTCTGGACCTACTTTTAGTAAGACCTGAGTTCAAATCTAGCCTCAGACACTTCCTAGCTATGTGATCCTGGACAAGCCACTTAACCTCCAGAGGTTGTAGTATCTGAGGCCATATGGGACTCATAGGAAGACCCAGGTCTTTATCAACTGCCTCACCTCACTGCTGATCATCATTATAACATAATATAATATAATTGTCACACTAGCTTCCTAATACTTACTTAACTGATGCAAAGCGAAGGGAGCAGAACCAGAACATTGTACACAGTAGCAGCAATACTGTAAGGAGGATCGATTGTGAAAGGCTTGCCTACTCTAATCAAGACAATGTTCCAAGACAATTCCAAAGGATCCACAATTACAAATGTTATTCATCTACAGAGAGAGAACTGATGAACTCTGAGTGCAAATTGAAGCATACTTTTTCTTAAACTATATTTTTCTTGTTTTTCTGTGTGTGTGTGTTTTATTTTGCAACATGGCTAATATGGAAATATATTTTGCATGATTTTACATGTATAATAGAAATGTTGATTGTGAGGGAGGAGTTGGAGGGAGGGAGAGAATTTGAAATTCAAATTTTAAAAAAATGAATGTTAAAATTTTTTTTACATGTAATTGAGAAATATTTAATGAAATAAATAAAATATATATTTAAAAAATACAACCAATAGCTTCCTAGTCTATAATCTGGGAAGGTAAAGAGATTTTCCCATTCACATTACAGCTAGTAGGTATCAGAGGCAGGATCTGAATCCAGGACATCCTTACTCCAAGCCCAGAATTTGTTCCACTATAGTGTCCTTTGTCACGGTGAGTACGTGGGAGAGGTGGGAAGTGTTCTAGTAGATCTAAAGGGACAAGATCGCCTTTGTCTCAAGGTGTCAGGCCATAAGCACTTACTAAACACCCACTACATTCCAGGCAGCATGCCAGGTGTTGGATCCTGGTCTCAAGAAGCTTACATTCTATATTGGAGATGTGTGTGCATGTAAGTACTTAGAAAGTAGGGTAGATAGGTGGTACAGTGGATAGAATGCCTGGCCTGGCAGTTCTCAGATGAAGACATTAAAGCCATCTATAGTCATATGAAAAAATGCTCTAAATCACTATTGATCAGAGAAATGCAAATCAAAATGACTCTGAGGTACCATATCACGCCTGTCAGATTGGCCAACACGACAAAACAGGAAAATGATAAATGTTGGAGAAGATGTGGGAAAATTGGAACACTAATGCATTGTTGGTGGAGTTGTGAACTGATCCAGCCATTCTGGAAAGCAATTTGGAACTATGCCCAAAGGGCTATAAAATTGTGCATACCCTTTCATCCAGCAATACCACTTCTAGGGCTGTATCCCAAAGAGATCACAAAAAAGAGAAAAGAACCTACATGTACAAAAATATTTATAGCACCTCTTTGTGCGATGACCAAGAATTGGAAATTGAAGGGATACCCATCAATTGAGGAATGGTTGAACAAGTTGTGGTATATGAATGCAATAGAATACTATTGTGCTATAAGAAATGAGGAGCAGGCAGACTTCAGAAAGACCTGGAAAGACTAGTATGGTCTGATGCTGAGTGAAATGAGCACAGCCAGGCGAACATTGTACACAGTAATAGCCAAACTGTGCGATGACTGACTTTGATACTTAGCTCTTCTCAGCAATACAAGGATCTAAGACAACTCCAAAAGACTCATGATGGAAAATGCTATCCACATCCAGAGAGAGAACCATGGAGTGTGAATATAGATGGAAGCATACAATTTGTTCTCCTTTTCCTTTGTTGTTTTGTTTTTTTCTTCTTTCTCGTGGTTCCTCCCATTAGTTCTAATTCTTCTATATATCATAACTAATGTGAAAATGTACTTAATGTGAATGTATAAACAGAGTCTATATCAGATTACACACCATCCTGGGGGGGGGAGGGAGACAGATGGGGAGAAAATTTAAAACTCAAAATCTTATGGAAGTAAATACTGAAAACTAAAAATAAATAAATTATTAAAAAAAAGAAAAGAAAAGAAAAAGAAAACCCCAAATGAGGTCTTGAAGAGTTGGACACGACTCAACAACAACAGCTGTAATGATCCTGGCCAAGTCATTTCACCTTGGTTGGCCTCAGTTTCCTCCTACCTCCTTGGGTGTAGGGAATAGTACCTACTTCCAACAATTGTGGTGAGAATGAGATAATACTTGTATATTGCTTTGTAACTCTTAAAGAGCTCCATAAATGCTAGCTATCATTAATAATAAATTCTGTGTTTCTATGCTTTATCCATATCACTGTCAAGTAGGAAAGGACTAGGAAGATTTGGGGAATGGTTTCATTTTTGAGATGAGGAAACTGAGTCACTGTGAGCTTGCATTTGCCTTTTTAATATGTAAAGAACATTTGTAACCATCCCTTTCTTCGCCTCCCTTCTCGCTGATTCTTGGCTAAGGCATTGTCGTCTTGCTGTCCCTTAAATAGAGATTTCCTCCAAAGCCCTAACTTTGATCTTCTTTTCCATTTAGACTGCATTGGTATCTCACTTACTCCTACAGCTTGCATTATCACTGCAATGTAGCCGCCTCCTGAATCTCTCTATGTAGCTCAATCCCTGCACAACGAACCTGTACTTTCCAGTGCCTGCTCCTCTGGGCATTTCTGTTACATCAAATTCAGCATGTGCAAAATAGGTTTTAACATCTTTATCGTAAAACCTCCCCCCTCACTCCATCTTCCTTATTTTGGTCGATTAAATCAGGAATCCAGGCTTTTAGGCTTTACGACTTATCTTTGAATCATAAAATTTAGAGCTATGAGGGCCTTTAGGAAGGGAGTGCTGGTAAATATTTAACAATCAGCTTTGGGGGTGGGGGGTAGAACAAAGTATTCACATTGCATTTAAGTTTAATCTTTATTATTAACATTTTCTCCATTTCTTTCTTAAGTCTAGACAATGACAAAACAATGAATCATGCCCTGATTTATAGAGTTGGTGAATTTATGAGGTATAAATGCACTACTGATTTAAAAATTGGCTTTTGCCAGCTGCTTCAGGCAGTCTCCAGTGTTCCCCTGGACCTGAGAGAGCATCTGGTGAAGTCCCTTCATGACAGTGGAGCAGGCAAAGCAAGTAACGTGCCCAGAGCTCCCCAGGTAATAAGGCCAGGACCAGGATTGAGGCCCACATCCTCTGGCTTTTAGCACTGCAGCAGGTTGACCTTTTCCTTACCCTCTCCACAGCTTCCTTTATTTTCCCCACTCTCCCAATCAAATCAGTCTGCCAAATCCCATCAAGTCTTTGACCATCATCTCTTTCACACCTATCCCCTTCTCAATCATCCATTTACTTGGCAGCTAGATAGTATAGTAGTAGATGAGATGCTGGGCCTGGAGTCAGAGGTACTTGAATTCAAAACCAGCTTTAGACAATTCCTAGCCTTGTGACCCTGGGCAAGTCACCTGGCTGCCTTAGTTTCCTCAACTGTAAAATGGGGTAAATAACAGCACCTACCTTATAGGGTTATTGTGAGGATCAAATGATCTTTATGATGTGATCTAAAGTCCTTAGCACATGATATAGAAATGTTTCGCATGATTTCACGTGTATAATGGGTATCATATTGCTTGCTTTCTCAATAGGAGGGGGAGGGGCTAGAGGGAGGAAGAAAATTTGGACTCAAAATTAAAGAATATTAAAAAAAAATTTTAAAATAAAATAGCACAGTATCTGACACATAGTAAGAGCTTAATAAATGCTTGTTCCCTTCCTCCTACCCTAGTTTGGGTCCTTCACTTCTCACTAAGATTAGTCAAAAAAGAAAAAGCCTCTTAAATAGTTTCCCTACTTCTAGCTCAAACCTTCCTTTCCATGGGAAAGCTGCTATTCAGCTGCTATTGCCTTCCCTTGCAGATTTTGTTGTTGTTGTTCAGTCATACCTGACTCATTATGACCCCATTTGGGGTGTTCCTGGCAGAGATACTGGAATGGTTTGCCATTTCCTTCTCCAGCTTATTTTGTAGACAAGGAAACTGAGGGACACAGGGCTAAGTGACTTGTCCAAGGTCATACAGCTAGCAAGTATCTGAGACTGGATTTGAATTCAGATCTTCCTGACTCCAGGCCCAGCACTCTATCCATTGTGCCACCTAGCTGCCCTCCCTTGCAGATGACCTTCTATTTATTCTATTTACATGTTTTCTCTCCCATTAGAATGTGAGCTCCTTGAGGGCAGGAGCTGGCTTTTTGCCTTTCTTTGCACCACCAATGCTTAGCACAGAGCTTGGCACATTTGCTATTGTAAGTCCTTATTATTGTTTCTTCATTTTCTGACTGACTGCCAGTCTCTGAGATTTTCTTCTCTAAGAATGGAGATAGAGAAAACTAATTCCATCTACAAGTTTTACACAGTGAAGCTAATGGAAGGTTGGTAATCAGTGTAAACCCAGGGTAAAGTTACTTAGATCATTTGCCTTTGGACCCACCCAATTCTGTGCTCAGTTTTCTTCACCAAATGTGCTCAAGCTTCCTGATCTCTCCCTGAAGTCCAATGCGCACTTGGGAAAAGGCCTAGAGCTCATTTAAATTATCAATAGCAACTAAAGTAATTCAGCAATCAGTTTCAATCAACTTGATGAGATGACCTTGATGAGATGACCTTCCTCAGAAAGGAATACTTCCCATGATGGCAAACATGTACACTAGCCCTGGCGGAAAAACATGTGCCCTATGACCTTGCTGGGATATTCCAGGGAGCTCCTGACCGGTCCCTGGTGACCAGGGCTCGCAACTCAGACAATCGGCTACTGTCCATCAGAAGGGACGTACTCTTGGGGGAATCTCTCCCACTCCCTTAGCCCATTAAAGGGAGGACTAAAGTTTGCAAAGTACCTTTTAAATACCATTTTATTTTATCCTCACAGCAATCCTGAGAGGTAGGAATATTATTTTCTCCATTTTAGAGATGAGGAAACTGATGCAAACAGGGGTTAAGGTGCTTTGCAAACTTTAAAGCACTTCAAGAATGCTAGTTGCTACTGATGATGGTGATGATACCTTTCTTGGAGTTTTACTCTAGGATGGGTCAGAGTCAGTGAGGGAATGACTGTTTTGGGGCCAGGATTGAATGAAGCATCAATCTTCACTCTCTCTTTGGCGACCCTTGGGCCACGGGGCACAGTGAATTCTCCAGGAGGATTTGCATTTTTAAGAAGAAGAAAACCATTTTACTGATAGAAGTTTGGAAGATTGGTTTTTGCCTCTAGTTGTATGACTTCTCTGCTAGGTGACTATAGGTACGTCATTTTATTCCTTTAAATCTCCATCTTCTCATCTGTAAAATACAGATTTGTGATAAATGGACTTGGGGGTCCTTCCCAGCTCTAGGTTCTGGATAGTGAGGACGAAAGAACAGAAATTCAAGGTCTTGGTGGGCAAAGGGAAATTGTAGCGTTGGGAGCCACGTCCTTCATATACCCCATTGGCCAACGTAGGGGCTCTTAACATTTCTGTTTCATGTATTTCTTTAGCAGGCTAATGAAGCCTACAGGGCTCTTCTTGGAATGATGTTTGCGAATGCACATAAAAATTGCATAGTTTTATAAAGAAAACCAATTATATTAAACTTTCTATCTGCTCACAAATCCTAAGCAATTCCCTGTTTTCCATATACGTTAAACCTGGGTGTTTTGTTTTTGGTTAGTCTGTCTTTGATCCCCTTGTTTTCTGCTTCACATTTTGATAAGAACAGTAACTTCTTTTATTGTAACTACTCTTAGTAACTGCAGTGCCTTCGATATGGCAGCCACTGTGTACTTACTAAGGTGGCTGTGGATAGAGCACCAGGCCTGGAGTCCTTCCTCAGTTCAAATCCAGTCCCACACACTTCTTAGATATGTGACCCTGGGCAAGACAAATAACCCTGTGGGCCTTAGTTTCCTCATCTCTCAAATGAGCTGGAGAAGGAAATGGCAAGCCACTCCAATATCTTTGCCAAGAAAACCCCAAAAGGGGTCACAAAGACTTGGACAAGACTGAAAAGGACTGAACAACAACAAAGGATCACTTTATCTTTGCCAATGACTGTTTTCTTAAAGCCGATCTTTCAGGGGAAGAAGTGTTTGCAAGGCCTGTTCTAGAAACGTCACTCCTGAAAAAGGTCACCTTTCAAGGTATGAGGGAGTTGGGAGAATGAAAAGATGTATTCCTTAAAGAGCTCCATTGAGCCTTGCTTACCATACCTGCTATTTGGATGTCTCAGATGTCCCAGGGCCTTGGATCAATTCCCACTATTTTTGGATCCATTATCATCCCCCCAACCCCAAACATGTTTACCTTTGCCCATAAGTAGTTCATGCCTTTCCATATTGAGGAGGAGTGAATGGAGGAGGCAGATAGTGAAGCATGGTGTCCTTGTAGTTATGTCCAGAACAAAGTGTGTATGTCCTTTCGTGTTCTTTAAACCCCAGCACTCACAGGAAGCTCAGTAAGGTTCTTTTTTTTTTTTGGTGGGGGGAGTAGAGTTGTGCTAACTTTGACTGTACCAAGAGCCCAGGCTGGGTCAAAACTGCCTGTCTTTTTCTGTGCCTCGCCTGCTCCAAGCAAATGGGTGCAGCTGCTCAGTACTGGGGAGATGATGGATAAAAGCCAATTTTGTTAGACTCTGGTCATAGGCATTCTGCCAATCAAACTTTCTGACTCAGTATTTCCCCCAAGTGCAGCTGAGGGAAGCCTTGCCCCTTCTAAATACCTCTTATCAACATTCTCACTGCTCCTCTCATTTTTTTCCCCTGACAAATGTGCACAGAGATGTAGAAAACAGGAAAAGAAAAGAAGATAAATATATTCAAAGCTAGCCCTGGCCAACTCAAAAGAGAAACAGAAAGTTCCCTGATCACCTTGTGGTTTGGTGATAGCTGCACTTGGAGAAACCCAATTTGCATTTGATTTTGAAAGTACTTGTAACCAGCCTCTGGTATCACTCCGTCACACACTTTCCCAGGAATGCTTCTGCAGAATCAATATGCTATCTGGAGGGTAGGCAAGCATAAAGGCGGCTGTGCTTAGAACACCAGGAGGTTGCTGGGTGCTCCATCACACCTGGAGAGGCCATAGTGCCTGCGGTTTAAAGAACTCAGATTTGTTCAATTAGCAAATGTTTGTTAAACACTCTGTGCAAAGCACAGCACTCTGCTAGGTGCTTGGGACCCCTGAGATCCTCCAGCAAAGAAACATGCATGAGAATTGTGCCATTTGTGCCAAAATAAGAGCAACGGGAAAAAATTAAGAGCAAGTAGAAGCGATGAAGGATGGTTTGCAAGGCTGGTGTTCTTTTATGTAGAAAGAAGACTTCGTAACCACCCACAAATATAGAGAATTTTATTATGAAGAGGCCAGTGACCTGGGTGGGAACCTAGAGAAAAGGGCTTTGCACCAAAACAAGAGAAATTAAGGCTAGTTCTAATAAAGACTTTCCTCACAGCCACAGCAGTTAAATGTTGATACTATTGAGAACCTCCAGTTCTGGAGACCTCTAAGAATATGACCTTCAATTTTCTTATTTAAGAGGATTGGACTAGAGGACCCCTATGATGCCTCCCAACTCTGAATCTATGGTGCTATGACACTAACAAGCTTCTGCCTATCTTACATGATTTCAGTGCAGCAAATCTTTAATCATCTAGATCGGGGTGGGGAACCTGTAGCCTTGAGGTTACATGTGGCCCCACTAGGTCCTCAAGTGTGGCCCTTTGACAAACCTCTTTGTTCTGCGAAGTTTGGATTCAGCCAAAGGGCTGCGCTTGAGGACCTAGAGGGCCACATGTGGCCTTGAAGCTGCAGGCTCCTCCTTCCCGCCCCCCCCAGCCCCATCTGGACACTTAGAGAATTTGATTTTCTGGTTAATTGAATGTTCTGGATAAATGAGGAAACCCTATACCTTTCCCCTCCGACTGTTTTGCTGGCAAATCTTTCTCAATTAAACAGATCCACTTCTTGGTCTTAGTGAAAACAATATGCTGAAGATAATAAAATCTTCCTTTGATGACTCAGGGATTTTTTTTTTTGAGGAATCAATTGGGGTTGAGTGACTTGCCCAAGGTCACACAGCTAGTAAGTATTAAGTGAGGCTGGATTTGAACTCAGATCCTCCTGACTACAAGGCCAGAGCGCTATTCACTGTACCACCTAGCTGCCCCTTATGACTCAGGGTTTTTCAGTGCTTCAGAATCTTCATTCCACACATAAATTTTCATGGAATGAATGAATGAATGAAAAATCATTTATTGAGAGAGTATTGTGTGCCAAATACCATCCTAAGCAGTGAAGACATGAATACAAAGGAGAGACAGCCCTGTCCTCAAGGAGCCTTCATTCTAATGGGTAATGTAACACATTTAGGAGAGTGGTAGTCAGGGAAGGGAATTTTAATCTGGAGAGTCAGAGGAATGATAATTAATCTTTAGGACAATTGTTTAACTACTATTTTTTCCCCTCAAAAGCAATGACAGTACTAATTTGATGATTGTGCCCACAGCAAGAGAGAGAGGAAGCAAGGCAGATTGAAAAAGTGGCTCAGATGAATAGTGGGATGGGCTGTGAAACATAGCTTGATATGGGGTCAGATAGATAGAATAAACTAAGTGAGCTTACCCTCTCCTATTCCACAGTCCATAAGATAAGAGGTCCCAAAGTTCACTGGGTCACCTGCCCTACTTACTAGGGGTATGATTTCTGAAGTATAGTCTGGAAAAAGGAAAGAAGCAGAGAGATATAGCTGGGCAGATGGCAAGATGGCCAGAATGGAAGGCTGGATGGGATATAAAACACATTGCATATTAGTATAACTATAGATGGTGCAATTCATTGGGCTTAAAGTTGTCTGGATCCCATGATGCACCCTAGCAATTATTTTTGTTAGTAGAACCCTGATATCAGCCAATTTTCAGTCATTTGAGTATTTTTCCAAAAAGCTAAGTGTGTGTGTGTGTGGGGAGAATACCAATTAAATGAGACTCAGAGTGAGGCTCTTGAACTATTCTTTCACATGAGACCATCGGTTCTCCAAAGCCTGTAACTTTGCTCTTTGAAGATTACATTTTGAGAGGCAACCTAGAATACTATGAATGTTGTACCTGGAACAAGGAAGACCTGGGTTCATATCCCATCTCAGACACCCACTAGCTGTGTGACAATGGGTCAATAATGGCCTCTTTGAGTTTCTGCTTTCTTATCTGACAATATGTCAAGAATTTGCCATTTCTCTGTCATGGAAACACTTTCCATCAATGGAGGCCACAAACCAGCTATAACTTGTATCGACCAGACCAAACCAACTAACCTGTGGATGGCCAGAGCTGAACAGAGCAGGCTAGAGACAAGAGAGTAAGGAATCAAATAGAAGTTTAATGGAATTTAATTAATGGCTTGCTAGCAAGGAAGCAGATTAGACACATGTGCTGGGACCCTGCACCTAGTGGGGGGACCTGCTTCAGTGTAGGCAAATCTCAATACTTATCCCAATGGCTACGAACTGAACTATAGCCCCTGACAATGAGGGACTATATGAAGGGGCTCTATAAAACAACAATATGACAGGTTCAATTCAAAGCAGGGCTTCATGACTGGAACTTGCCTGGCCTAGCTCAGAGAACGCCTGGTGCTGATCAAAGCAATACAGCCAGAGGCTGAGGTCATCCAGAGGGTGAGTATAAAGGATTGTTATTATGCCAAGCTCAGGGCATAACATGGCTTGCTGGGCCTTAGCTCTGGAAAACAGGGTGTCTTGACATTTGGTAGTCACATTGTCGAGAATTATCTCAGGCTGAGATTAAAATGACTTGCCTAGGGTCACACAGCTAAGTGTCAGAGGAAGGATTTGAACTTAGGTCTGTGTGACTTTAAGTCCAATACTCTATCATTATACAATGCTACCTATTTTTTATGTGTAGAAAGGGGATACTATTACCTGTACTGACTATCTCAGAGGGCTGTTATAAGACCCATATGAGATAATGTAAAGGATTTTTCCTTGCTACAGAAGTACTTGCTTTACATGGTATTCTGGGCTTGGCTTGATTCAGGCCAGGCCCCACACAGTTTAGGTTCTATATTAGAACAAAAGGAAACACACCCATTCAACAGTTAAAAATTTTACTTAGCCATAGCTGGAAAAGGATATTGAGCAAGGATAGGCCATGAAAACCCCTTGCGTTGATACAGCTAAATGAAGTTCCCATTTAAATTCACCAGCTAAGCTTCTGAGAACCCCTTAAGCTTCTCATAAATGCTCTATACCCAAGTGATGAGGAAGTGACGTCAACAGTCTGAGCCCTTCGTCCCCTGAGCCAACCAAGCTTTGAAGAATGTCATGATACCTTTTAAGGAAAAACTAGCTTAACTTACATAAAGGGAGGGGTTGGGATATTGCCCCTACCACACATATGGGTACTAAGAATAGAAAGACAGTTCAATAGGAAGAAATAGCTACTCAGAATACAACCTCTTCATAATTGCAACTTTCAAATGGAAACTGCTTGAATTCTCAGGCTCCTTTCAGACCATTTTGCAAATGTGCAGACATAGACAGCCTGCCTTCTGTGAATCTGTATGGCTTCAAGACCACCTAGCCCTCTGTGCTGGGAGAAACAGACTGGTCTGGGTTTCCAAAATGTTTTCTAGCCTTGCTATTGTCCAATTGGTATCAGTTGTGTCTGAGTCTTTCTGATCCTATTTGAGGTTTCCTTGGCAAAGTGGTTTGCCATTTCCTTCTTCAGCTCAAAAGAGGAGATTGAGACAAACAGGGTTAAGTGACTTGCCCAGGGTCACACAGCTAGTGAGTGTCTGACGCTGGATTTAAATTCAGGAAGATCAGCCTTCCTGACTCTAGGTCCAGAACACTATCTACCATGCCACCTAGCTGTCCCTTTTCTAGCCTTGACCTAGCTTCATTGTGTCTTTGTGTCTCTAGGGTTGGCAATATAAAATATAAATCATAACTTATCTGACGCATTTCCATCCTCATTCCCATTAAGATATTCATTTTCTTCCCAATTTCATGTGACCTACAAACAATATACACATAACAGTTTACATACTTTTTGTTCAATTTGAAAATAAAAATGACAACATGAAAACTCCTGACTAGCTGACAACCTACCATTAGGGAGATCTGAAATCCCAACTCCTCAGCAGATGAAGACACTTCCTTTCATATCTAAATTCTCAGTTTCACTTTTGCTAAGAGAATAGCCATGAACAGATGTCATTTGCAGACAAGGGCTAGCTCTCAGGCTCTCATAACTCCCCCCTGCCCAGCCAATGTCAAAGAAGGGAAAGAGGAACGTCGATCCACAATAGTGGATGGTGATCCCTAATCCCAACTCCGATAGACACAGTAGCTGCTTCTTGGCCAATAGCCAGATGAACCTCAAAGCAGATGGTCATTGGAGATTCTCTTTCATGTCTCTGCCATGAACCGCTGCTACACAATAGCTTGCGCTCTCACAAAATGAGGCTGTAACCTTACTGTCTGTGCAGCGTCCCAAGCATGTTTTTCCATAAGCTTTTCTCTAAGCCTTTTCTGGTATGATTTCCATAAAGCAGCCAACTGCATTTGTTTTTAATGCCCCAGTATAGATTCATAACATTAATGATTTTATATAACTCTCTTTACAGTAAAAGATCTGGGCAATTCATTCCTGGCCTCTTGAAATTCTACTTCTCTCTGATGTCTAGTGATGACAGGAAATTGCAGGGGAGGGAATCCAAGCTGTTTCAAACATGTACTACATATGTAAAATACTTTGCAAATTTTAAAAATGCTGGTTATTATTATTATTAGACTCCATGGGACACTCAGGAGTCATGTGGCTTTTTGGGTGAATGGTGGTTATGAATGTGATTCTCAAGGCACCTAAAAGACCAGACCATCTCAAGACATCCCTTTCATTTTAGTTGTACCAAATGTATAGAAGATTATATTTTGATTCTTAAAGGATCATAGAGCCATAGATTAGGGCAGCTAGATGGTGAAGGATAGAGTACTGTTTGAAATCAGGAAGACCCATCTTCATGAGTTCAAATCTGTCCTCAGACACTCACTAGTTGTATGACCCTGAGGAAGTCACTTAGCCCTGTTTGCCTCAGTTTCCTCATCTGTAAAGTGAGCTGAAGAAGGAAATGGCAAACTACTCCTGTATCTTTGCCAGGAAAACCCTAAATGGGGTCATGAAGAATCACACACCCCTGAAACAATTGAACACCAGCAAAAGAATCATAGATTTAGAAATGGAAGGGAGCTGAGAGTCTACCTAATTTGTAGATGAGCCCCAGGGAGGTCATCTATGACACCATTTTTGGCAAGGGTAACAGAGTGAAAAATCATAGAGGCCAGAGATGGATTGTCATATGGGAAGAAAAAGTAAATAGCCCAGTGGAGCTAGAGCCTACAAAGAGGAGTACACACAAGAAGTCTGGAAAGAAGAAACTGGAAAAACAAGGGTCTTTCCCCTTATTGAAGAATGGCTAAACAAATTATTGTACATGAATGTAAAGGAATATTATTGTGGCATAAGAAATGATTAAATGGATAGTTTTAGAGGAAACCAGGAAGACCTTTTGGAACTTACAGAGAATAATGTGAGCAGAACTAGGGGAAAAAATTATACAATGATAACATTACAGAGAAAAAAACCTTTGAAATAATTTAGAATTCTGGTCACTGCAATGCCTAAATCTTAAGTCCAGAGTGCTGAAATTGAAACGTAGCCATTTACCTCCTGCCAGAGAGGTGATAAAAGCTTAAAATGCAGAGAAACATATTTTCAGGCAAGGAAAATGTGGGAAATGGTTTTGCTAGTTGATATTAATTAGTTAAATGATCTTGAGGCAATAATCACTAGCAGTTTTTTAAAAATTATATTTTTATTCTTTTTTAATCAGCAAAAATCTGCCTTCTTATTCTCCTACCCCACCACCTAACTTCCAACCTCCAACTGAAAACAAAACCCATCACAAACATGAACTCTCAATCAAAACAAATTTCCACATTGGCCATGTCCAAAAAAATTTGCCTTATTCTTCACTCTGAATCCTTCACCTTTCTATTGGGAGGCAAGTAACATATTTCATTGTTAGTCCTCTGGAATCATGGTTGGTCATTACACTAACAAGAGTTCCTAATTCTTTCTAAGTTGTTTTCCTTTACCATATTGTCACTGTATTAATTTTTCTGCTGGTTCTATTCACTTCACTCTGTATCGGTTCATACAAATCTTTTCAGGTTTCTCTGAAACGATCCCCTTCATCATGTTTTTTTACTGCACAATAGTATTCCATCACATTCATATACTATACCTTGTTCATATATTCCCCAATTTATGGGCCCCCTTCAGATTCTTTGCCACCTCAAAATAAGTTCTAACTACTTTTGTGATTCTTAAGAGTTTATTTTTCTATACCCAACTCTATGTGTGTATGTATATTTATATTCTTATATTTACGTATATTTATATTCTTCCTTCAAGAAGAGAGATTTATCACCTGTTCTTCCCACCCCTTCTCCTTATGTATATAGATGTCTACTTACACACCCAGATTATATGAAATAATCTTCCCCAATATTTCTTTTCCTTTTTCCACCTTTCCCAATGTATTCCTTTTCCCCTCTTTTCATTCTTTTCTGAAGATCATCAAGATATAACAGAACCATTCTCCAGTCTTGTCTAATTAGATTCACTCCATGCCTTCTGATGATGATACGATTCAGAAGGGACATGTATTATCTCCTCGTGTTTGAATGTAATCTGTTCATGCTTGTTTAGCCCTTATCATTGTTCATTCATGTTTACCTTTTTGTGTTTCACTTCACTCCTATTTTCTACACAGTTCTGATCTTTTCACTGGGAATTTTGGGAAGCCCTCTATTTCATTAAAAATCCATTTTTCCTCTATAGTGTTATACTTAGTTTTGTTGGGTGAGTTATTCTTGATTATAAGCTAACATACTTCACCTTCTGGAATATTGTATTCCAAGTTCTCAGCTCATTTATAGAAGTGGCTACTCAATTGTGTGTGATCCTGAAAAAGTTCTCTGGTACTGGAATTCTTACTTCCTGGCTGTTTGCAATACTTTTTTCTTTGACTTGGAGCTCTGGATTTTGGCTATCATGTTCCTAGGAATTTTCATTTTGGGGTTTCTTTCAGAAAGTGACCAGTGGATTCTTTGTAATTCTGCTTTGTCTTCTGATTCTAAAAGATCTGGGCATTTTTCTCCTAAGATTTCATGAAATAGAATTTTTTGGTTCTTTTTTTTTAATTCTTCATTTTTTTCTCCTTTATCTGCTTTCCAGGACAGTTGTTTTTGCTACTTTGGGTTTTTTTTCTATGTTTTTGGGTCTTTGAGTTTTAATATTTCTTACTGTCTCATGGAGTCATTGGCTTCTATCTGGTCCATTCTAATTTTCAGGGAGTTTGTTGCTTGGGTAAGGTTTTATATCTCTTGTTCCAAACAATCAATTCCCTTTTCCTGTTCTTTCTTCTATAGCTTAATTTCTTTCCAATTTTTTTCCCTTAAGCACTGTCATTTCATTTACAAAAACAATTTAAATCTTTTTTTTTAACCCTTGATCTATCTCTTCTAGGAATTCTAATTGAATTTCTGCCCAGGCTGTATTTTTCTATGAGGATTTGTTTGTAATTATTTGGAATCATTCTTTTTTTTTTCTGAATTTATGTCTTGAGCTTCCCTACCACCATAACAGTACTTTGCAGTGGTATGCTCATTCTTTCAGCCTGTTCCCTGACTTTGGACTTGATATTAGAACTAAGTTCTGTTGCACTTCTGGAAGGAAAGTCTGGGCTGATCCTGTTGCTTCTTTCTTGGGTGTATTGAGTGTGAGATGTCCCAGGATCTCAGTGACAACACAGGCTAGGGACCCGCAAGCTTTCAGTGTTCCCAAAGTACTCTGATATATGGCAAAGTCTGATTGTTTTGCCCCCTGGTTTAAGCTCTGCTAGTTCCTGTTATGGGTTTGGGTCTGAGCAATAGTAGACTGCCGCAAGACTCAACCATAGTCAGATAGCTAAAAGGCTCTGTTGGTTCTAGGTGGTGTAGTGGAGAGAGTGTGGAGCCTGGAGTCAGGAAGTCTCATCCCCTGAGTTCAGATCTGGCCTCAGAAACTTGCTAGCTGTGTGATCCTGGGCAAGTCACTTAACTGTTTGCCTCAGTTTCCTCATCTGTAAAATGAGCTGGAGAAGGACAATGGCAAAGCACTCCAGTATCTTTGCCAAGAAAACCACAAATGGGGTCACAGAGAGTTAGACAGGACACAACAACAACAATAACAACAACAACAGAGGAAGCCCTGTTGGTTCAGATTGGCAGAATTGCAGGCTCAAGCTTGGTCTGGGCTTCTTGCCCTGCAGGTTGGAATACAGGCTGGAAATGAGACCTTGTTTTATGCCTGAGGTCTCAGGCCTGCTGCTGCTACTGCTTCTAACTCAATGTTTTTTTGGTCACGTACCCTTTGGCAGTGTAGTAAAACCTGTAAACTTCTTAAAAGAGTAATGTCTTTAAATGTAGAAAATAAATATATGTGATTGCAAAGGAACTAATTATATTGAAATGTAGTTGTAATAATAATTTTTGAAAAATGTTTCACAGACTTCAGTATGTAGGATCATGGGATCAAAGATGTAGAGCTGGAAGGCATGTTGGAGGCTTTCTAAGCCATCCCTTACCCCCCTTTTGTAGATGAGGCATTGTGCCTTAAAGAGATTAAGTGACTTGGCCAAGGTCACTCCAGGATTTGAATAGAGGCCCTATGATTCCAAGGGGAAGTTAGCTGGTGCAGTGGACAGAGTGCCAGACCTGGAGTCAGGAACATGAGTTCAAATCTGACTTCAGGCACTAGCTGTGTGACCCTGGGCAAGTCACTTAACTGTTTGCCTCAGTTTCCTCATCTGTAAAATGAGCTGGAGAAGGACAATGGTAAACTACTCTAGTATCTTTGCCAAGAAAAGCTCAGATGGGGTCACAAAGAGTCAGACATAACTGAAAAATAAATGAACAATAGAGATTCCAAATTCAGCCAGCATGCTTTCTATTGGACCACACTGCCGCCTTGAAAAAGACACAGACCATGTCAATGATTCCCTCAATTCATCGTTTGGTAATCCACCTTCCCTTGGTTTCAACTCTCCAAAGTTCATTACAGGCTGTTCTTTGCATGAAAGACACATGATACACAACGCCCTATCAGCATGGTAGCATGGGACAGTTTGATTTTTGTTGACATAGGTTTCAAGAACCCAGAGTCACCCCCACACAATGATGAGCTATCAGAATCAGACTGAAGTCAATCAGTCGGTTAATAAACATTTATGGCAACCACTATATACCAGGCACTGTGCTAAGCACAAAGAAAAGCAAAAAAAGGTCCCTGATCTCAAAGAGCTCATAGTCTAAGGAGCACACAAAATGTAAACAACTACCTGCAAACAAGCTCCATAGAGAAAAAGCTTGAAATAATCAATAGAGGGGAGTGAGTATACACATAGAAATACAAATGTCTGTACATACATATACATATGTGTATGCATATGTGTGTATATTATATATACGTATGTATTTGTATAAATATACAGGACTATTCTCAGTATTTTTTGCAAAAATCTCAAGTTTATCTTATTGCTTCATCTTTAGGAGACAGTTGTCAAGTTGTAGGAGTTTGAAACAGACTCTAGATTACCAGGATTTTTAGGAGCAATATTTCTCTAGCCTTGGATTGCAGGTGGATATACATTTCTATATATAAACTGAAACTTCCATCAGCTGTGGTAGGCTATCAAAGGAGATATTTGGGGGCAAACCTTCCCTTTCTATTTGCTCAGTACTGTGGAGCTATCTTACACTTTGGGCTTGCACAAGGTTATAAAATGTTTATGTTCTTTTTTTTCTATAGACTTCACTGAAGACAGGTCGACATTTTCTGTTCCTTCCTTCATCGCCTCATTTTTGAACTCAGCACTTCACAATCTGCCTCGAGCAGAAAGACCGAAGATTAAGGGGCACATTTCCTTGACTGTAAAGACTTTTTACGATCACTCACTCCGCAAACCAAAATTAGAAGCATAAGGATGTTATTAGTGTCAGAGATTTAACGACAGTGTGTATGCTAACCCAGCCCTAACTGTGTCTGCGTCCCCGCCTCTGATTCCACAACGTTGGTTGCCCAAAAATTCAAACCAATTCAACAAGTATTACTTACACACACGGCATGGCTCCATGGAATATTGTTAATGACTCTGGATTTGGAGGCAGGAGACATATGGTCAACCCCTAGGTCTATTACAATTTATGTGACCATGGACAAGTCACTTACCTCTCTGGGTCTTAGCTGCCTCATCTAGGAAATGAAAGGATAGAATTTAGTGATGTCTAAGGTCTGTTCCGAGTTGAAACCCTATGATACCGTGATCTTATATTCCTGCCACTTTGTTAGGTGTTAGCCAAATGACTTTTGCTCCCTCCTAGAAAAGAAACTGAGGAAACTTGAGGAATGTTTCTCCACACCTCTAGTTATTAGAGATAAGGAAGTGTTGCTAAGGTAAACAAACAAACAAAAAAAGAATCAAAGCTTCAGTAGGGAAAAAAAAGGATTGAAGTATCAAACTGTCAAAGGGAAAACAACCTTTGTCAGGAGGTGGCATAGTAGAAGAATTTCACAAGAGTAAGAAGGTAAGGGAAAAGACAATTGTAGAATTGGAATGCTAAACAAATCTGCCTGAAGAAATGGGAGTCAAATGATCTGAGAAGCAGCTGCTTGTCCTCCAAGGAATGAAAAAGTAAAACCATAGAAACTATCTAATGAAAGGTCATCTAGTAACAGAGGAAGAGGAGGAAAATGGTCATGATTTATCTCCTGCTTGGGTATATTGAAGCAGCTATTCATTGACTTGATAACAACAATAAAGAGGTGTGTTATCTTCCCAGGGCATGTGTCCAAAGCATAATAGAGGATCTCCCAAAGCTTGTCAAAGCATACAACTATTACACACTTCTTGTGATTCATGTGGGCAGAAACAATACTGCCAGAAGTAACCTAGAAAACATTTCCAAAATTATAAACTCTTAGGCAACAAATTGAAAAACATGGGATCATGTAGTGTTTTCTTCACAGATACCCATTGAAGGTGAAGGATAAAGAAAAAAATTTGATTTGAGAACTGAACTAGCTAAGATGATGGGGTCTGAGATTGGGATTGGCATTTCTGGGCCATGGTTTAAAATGTAGGAATGACAGACTCCCAGCCAGGAATGGAGTGCACCTGACTAGGACTGGTACAAATATATTTGCCCAGTTTCTTGCAAATTTAATCAAGTGGAATTTAAAATGAAAGAGAAAAGAGGGGGAGAAAACTGCCTATTTTATATGGATCAAGCCAGAAACCACCAAAAGTTGCAATAATAAGGTAGATCAGACACACGTAATAATTTCATAAAAGACAAAATCCAAGAATGAGCCATCACAAGAAGCTATGGCCTCAAATGTTTATGTACAGATGTCCAAAGCTTAGGAAACAAAGGAGAAACTAGAGGCTCTACTGCATGGAGACAAACTTGATTGCATAGTTATCACTGAGACTTGATACAATGAAATCAGTGTCTGGAATATGGTTCTGGATATGTTTGCCTTATTTAGGAAAGGAGTAGAGGGGGCAGCTATGTGGCTCAGTAGATAGAGCAACGGCCCTGAAGTCAGGGGGACCTGAGTTCAAATCCAGCCTCAGACCAAACACTTGACACTTAACTAGCTGTGTGACCCTAGGCAAGTCACTTAACCTCAATTGCCTAAAAAGCAAAAAAATAAAGAAATAAAAAAGGAAAGGAGTAGAGTCCGGGGTAGCATCAGACGTGTGCTGGAGTCAGCTCAAACCAGCTCACAAAAGCAGATTGTTAAATTTCAGTGTTAGCATTTATAGCTCAGAAACTGACAAATGCTATAAATCAGGGCTTGATTTATTGCTTTGATTATCCAGACTTAAGAAAGTAATGGAGAAAATGTTAATAATGCAGTTTAAATTTAAAATAATGTCCTACATCCTTTTTTTTTTCTTGGAGGGCTAGTTGTTAACATTTATCAAGACATTCCTAGATAGAATCGTGTATTAATATGTAATATATATATATATAATATATAATTAATATATGTGAAGAAATCAAAGAATCAAAAAGGGAAGCATGATGGAGCACATTTGGGTAAAGCTCAATATATCTGATGAACAGAAGCATTTTGTCTTGCAGAGTATAGTATAAAACATCAGCAGAAAGAAGAAATAGATAAGGAGTTTGGGAAATAGGTCACAAACTTGTCACAAAGGAATGATATAGTAGCTCCCTTTACCAAAAGCACAGGAGGTAATCTGACTTCTTGAAATGCTTTAATAATAAATGACTGTTTTTAGTGGAGGGAAGAGAATCATGGAGGGAGGAGGTAAGGATTAACAGTAGTGTTGCCAAAAAAAAGATCATTATAACATTTTTTTAATGAATAGAAGAGAACAGAAAGAAGTTCAGAAAGGAGCACAGACAAGCAGGGCAGCTTTGAAAGTAATAAGTAAAAGGCATTACATTAAAAAAATGGTAGGAAATGGAGATTCATAGTTTCATATAGAATTATCATTTTGTGTGTTCTGTTGTGCATATGAAAAAGCTATTTTTAAAGATTCGAGAATGGGAGGAAAGTCTATTCTGCATGATCTTGTTAACAGGAAGAAAGTGCTGCTGGGTTTGTAAATGATGGGAACTTTTCGGGGAAGTGACTGCTCCCTCCTTGAGCCTATGATAGAAGAAAGGCCAACCAGAGGCAAATAGCGTGACTTGCAACTTGGATTTTTGGAAACAAGATTTCTAAGTGGTTGGATAAAGTTTAGGTAGGATACCATGGACCAAATACTATAGAGGAAGTCATCCCAGGAGGGACAGCCAATTCTCAAGAATAAAATTCTGGCCTACCAGTCAATAAAAATTTATTAAACTCCTACTATGTGCCAAACCTTTTGCTAAGTGATAGGGATACAAAGAAAGGTAGAAGGCATTGCCTGCTCTCAAGGAACTCACAGTCTAATGGGAGAGATATGCAAATATCACTGTACAAATAAGCATTATACAGGATAAATTGGAAATAGTAAATGGAAGGAATGCAATAGAATTAAGGGGGAGGGCAGGAAAAACTTTATGTTGAGGGCAAGTTTTTAGCTAGGGCTTGAAGGAAGCCAGAGGAACCAGGAGGTGGAGATGAAGAGGGAGAGAGTTCCGAGCATGGGAGAGAGCCAGTGAAAATGCCTGTAACGGGGAGATGAAGTGCCTTATTGAAGGAACTGTAGGGTGGTGAGTGTCATGGGATTGCTGATTATATGAAGGGTGAGGTGTAAGGTGTAAAAAGACCATCAAAGTAGGAAGAGGCAGGTTATGAAGGACTTGGAATGCCAGAGGATTTTATATTTGATTCTGGAGGTGATAAGGAACCATAGAATTTATTGAGTAGGGACGTGACATAGCCAGACCTGCACTTTAGGAACATCATTTTCACAGCTGAGTGGAAGATGAAGTGTAGTGGGGAGATTTGTGGCAGGAAGACTGACCAATAAATAGGCTAAAGCAATAATATAGGCATGAAGTGCTGAGGGACTGCATCATTTGGCAGCAGTGTCAGAGGAAAGAAGGGGACATGTGAGATGCTATGAAGGTAAAATCAACAGGCTTTGGTAGCAGATTGGAGGTAGGGAGGGAAGGAGAGAGAGACAGAGAGACACAGAGAGAGAGAGAGAGAGAGAGTGAAAGAGAGAGATGGAGAGACATAGAGGCACAGAGAGAGAGAGACAGAGGGAGAGACAGAGAAAGACAGAGAAAGATACACACACACGCAGAGAGAGAGAGAGAAGAGAGAGAGAGTAGTTAAGGATGACCCTTAGAATGCTAGCCTGAGCAAGTGGGAGGTTAATAGCATCCTTAATAGTAATAGGAACATTTGAAAGGAGGGTGGGTTGGTGGGGAGAGATAATAGATTAAATTTTGGACTTTTGGTCTCAAAGAGAAACAATTATAAAGAAGAGGAAAAATTGGAGTTATGAAGAAACTGATGATGCACGGATGACTCATCAAACTTAGACCTTAAAAAAAGGATTCCATAGAAGATAGGGTAGGGGAGGGAGGGAAAGTAACAGAAAATGAATACAAGAGCATGGCACTGTAATGTAATAGTAGTGTAATACTGTAATGTAATAGTTAGAGTAAAACTTATAACTAGTTGAGGCTGATGAGGAAAACTGAGGATAACCCCCTAAAATTTTAAGCCTAATTGGAGAAAAAAAGAGGATCAAACAGATATTAGAGAACTTCTCATGGTGCCTGAGCCAATGATAATTGACAACTGAGAAGACAAAGATACTTAATTCTTTACTTATTTTTCTCTGTCAAGGAGATTGACTATGGAGAAAAAGGGACTGAACATAAATGATTAACAGAGTTGATGCCCAAAATAAATAAGGAGATAATAAAAGAGTGTGTAATTGTCCTTTATATATTCAAGTCCAGGGACTACATCCTTAAATACTGAAAGAAATTGTGGCTGGCAACTATTGGGTCATGGTCACTGAAATCTGAAGGAACATAAAAATGGAAGAGACATACCACAGGACTGGAGAAGAGCAAACGTTCCCCCCTAAAAAGGGGAAAAGAATAGAGTCTAAAGGCCAGTAAGCTTGACTTGGATTCCTGGCAATATTCTATGTTGTGTCATTAAAATGATGGTTAATGAACCAACTAGAAAAAGAAGCATGGACTACAAAGAATCAGCATGATTTCATCAAGAACAGATAGCGTCAGACTAACCTTATTTCTTTTCTGGCAGGATTACTAAATTTATAAATCAAGGAAGTGTTGTAGATATAGCTTACCTAGGATTTCTTGAAGCATTTAATAAAATATCACGTGCTTTTCTTGTAGAAGTGATGGACAGATATGAGCTATATGAGAGCCCAATTTGATGGATATAAAACTGTTGAATGGCCAGATTCAGAGTGATTTTTAATGGTTTGATGTCAAGTTGGCAGGAAGACTCTAGTGCAATGTGCCAAGACTTTGTGTTTGGCCCTGTGCTGTTTAACAGTTTATCTTCTTGGATAAAAGATAAAGGTATAGATGGCATGCTTGTAAAATTTGTAAATGAGACAGTTCTGGGATGGGTAGCTAATATACTAGATGACAGATGAAGATCTTAATAGGCTAGAACAGTCAAACTTATAGAAATAGGGTCTACTAAATTATACATAAGGATCCCTGCAAGTCTTATATTGACTTAAAAAAACACATAATAACATTATCTATGTTTTATATTTTTTAAATTTTGCTTTTAATACATTTACATTTTCATATGATTTATTATGTGCAGTTACATTTTAAGACAGTTCCTGGGATTACAAGGGAGTGTTGTGGGCTGTATGGTGCTCTGTGGGCTGTGTGTTTGACACTTCTGGTTAAAGCATTAGATGGAATCTAATAAGATGAAACTCAATAGGAATAAGTGCAAGGCCTTAGATTAGGGTTCAAAAAGTTAACTTCATAAGCACCAGATGGGGGAAGCATGGATAAGCAGCAGTTCGTCTGATGGAGATATGTAGGCATCAGTGCGTTGAAAGCTCTATACAAGTCAGCAGTGTGATGCAGCAGCCAAAAGAGATAAAGTAATCTTGGCCTGCATTGAAAGAGTTAGTATCTTCCCTTATAGAAAGAGAAGAGGGATTTTCATTTTTCTGTTTGTATCCTTGGTGCCTAGTACAGTGCTAGCCACTTGGCAGGTGCTTAATAAGTGCTTGATGGATTTGATTGATAGCTTCAATGAATAAAGACTTCATCATCTCTCTTTACTCTGTCACAGTTAGATCATGTTAGAATTTAACCAAAAATTTGAATTTTGAATTTAGAAATAGCACTCACACACAGCAGAACACAGGAGAATTCTATATGAAATGATAAATCTCCTTTTCCCACTACTTTTTTAAAAAACATATAATTTCTACATCTTGCTTTCAAAACTGTTCTGCTTGTTTATTCTCCCTTCTGACCTTCTTTTTGTTTTCTATTGATTTTTTAAAAATGTAGTAATAGCTCTCTCTCTCTCTCTCTTTCTCTCTCTCTGAATCACTATTGCTTACTCCTTTCTCCATACCCACTAAAAACCTAAGAAAAAGAAAGGGGGAGGGAGGGAGGAAGGAAAAGAAAAGAGAGAGGGAAAGAAAGAAAGAAAAAAGAAGGAAGGAAAATGAAAGAGAAGGAGAAAGAAAGAGAAGAAGGAAGAAAGACAGAAGGAAAGAAAAAGGAAGGAAGGAAGGAAGGAAGGATGGAAGGAAGGAAAGAGGAAGGATGAAGGAAGGGAGACAGATAAAGAAAGAAAGAGAGAAAGAGAGAAAGAGAGAAAGAGAGAAAGAAAGAAAGAAAGAAAGAGAAGAAAGAAAGAAAAAAGAAAGAAAGAAAGAAAGAAAGAAAGAAAGAAAGAAAGAAAGAAAGAAAGAAAGAAAGAAGGAAGGAAAGAAGGAAGGAAGGAAGGAAGGAAAGAAAGAAAGGCTTCTAACAAATAGTCATAGCCAAGCAAAACAAATCCACATAGTACACGGTGGCTATGTCTAAGAATGTATGTCTTTTCCAGTACCTTGGATCCATCACTTCTGTCAGGAGGCAAATAACATGCTTCATCATGGGTCCTCTGGGAATGTGGTTGCTGATTTCATTGATCAGAGTTCTGAAGTCCTCCTAAATTGTTTTTCTTTACAGTGTTGCTGTCCTTGTATAAATTGTTCTCCTGGTTCTACTGACTTCATTTTGCTTTAGTTCAGACTATACAGGGTTCTCTGAAATGGTCTCTCTGAACGTTAATAAACATGCAATAACATTCAATTGCATTCATGGACCACAATTAATCAAGCCATTCTTCTATTGTCTAAGAAGCAATATATATCAATTAGATAGCTTTTCCCCCATTTAATCTCTCCCTTTCAAATAAAGAAGAAAGATTAAATGTTATATCACCCTCACTTTTTTGGGGGGAGGGGCAATTGGGGTTAAGTGACTTGCCCAGGGTCACACAGCTAGTAAGTGTCAAGTGTTTGGTCTGAGGCCACATTTGAACTCAGGTCCTCCTGACTCCAGGGCTGGTGCTCTATCCACTGCATCACCTAGTTGCCCCTATCACCCTCACTTTTAATCTACCTCTTCTCCATTTGTTTCTCTATTGAGTTTGATAAATCTCTATGTCAAACATCAAACTCTGTGATCCATTTCAGATAAAACTGAAGATTATCTGATAACCACTCCTCCCAACCCCTCCTGTGCCTAAGCACAGAAGATACTCTTCTTACACTCCCACTTTTGAAAAATATCAAGTTCTACCTCTTTCCTCCTTTCTACCCTAATGTATTTCTTTTCTTGCCCCTCTTTGAACCCTCAGAACACAGCCAACCCACCCCCAGGACTTCTGATTTCTTATTTAACTCCATCAATATGTTTTCAGAACAGAAATGTTCTGAAAGGACAATTGTTTCTTCTCACCTCACAAGAACATTTAGAAATCATACAACTGCTTCTGTTAAAATAAATTTACCATGTTTTAATGGAATCATGTTCATATTTCAAAGTCCTTACTCAACTCTAGTCTTTTACTCAGAAATGATGAAAACCATCTATTCCATTAAAATTCATTTTTTGCCATGTAGAGTGGTACTCAACTTTGCAACCCAAATTTTCTCTCATTTTTAGTAGAAGCTGCTAGATCTTATGTAATCCTAATTAAGCTTTCTTGGTACTTGAATTGCTTATTTCTAGATATTTGCAGGATCTTTTTCTTTGAAATAAGAATTCTGAATTTTGGCTATGACATTCCTGGAACTTTTCCTTTAGGGATTACTTTTAAGAGGTGATCAATAGATCCTTTCTATCATTACTTTACTCTCTAGAGGGATAGCCAGGTGGCACAGTGGATACAGCACTGGCCCTGAAGTCAGGAAGACCTGAGTTCAAATCCAGCCTCAAACCAAACACTTGACACTTACTAGCTAGGTGACCCTGGGCAAGTCACTTAACCCCAACTACCTCATAAAAAAAAATATTATCAGTACTTTACTCTCTGGTTCTAACAGATTTGAGAAAATTTTCATTTGATGTTTTGAAATTTAGTGTCCAAGCTTTTTCTAGACCAGAGTCTGTTTTTTTAAATCAGACATATTTGAGTTTTGAGTCTCTTACTTTGATGAGGTTTGCCACTTTCTCTTCTGAGATATTTATTTTCCTTCCACTTCTTTCTTCAAGAGCTTTTATTTATTTATTTTTGCTTTGTTTTAAGTTTTGCTTCATTTTTTGTAGGTATTCTTATAGTTCTCTTGAAAAATCAATTTTGTTTTCCTTTGAGTCTCTCCTTTCAGGTGTTATGAGTTTACTAGGCATTTGTTTGGGGACTCTCTAAAGCTTCAATAATATTGATAGCAGTTAGTATTTTCTTTAATTTGCTTAGCTCTCCAGCTTTGGTTCTTAAAAAATTGGGTCAATCATATGAAAGCCAAGTTCCACCAGCTGTTGCACTTTGGATGTCTGCCTTGCTTGATCTTCCGGGCTCCTGCATTCACCTCCAACTACAGAGGGTAGACCCCTCTGTATTTTTGAGGTTCATAGCACTGAATTTTTAAAATACTTTCTGGCATCTCAACATAGGAGCATTAGGGACCTCAGAGCTTTGAGTCTAGGGTGTCATGGTCTTAATGCTGCCCCATTACACTTGTCAATGTCCCTTGCTGGTACCACCCTTATGTTTCCCAAGATCTCTACTTTCTGATCACTTTCGTGCTTTCTCAGGGGATCCCAGTGGTCTTACTGGATACAGAATGTTGAAGGCTACAAGTGCATCTGACCAACTATGGCAGGTAGAGTCAGGAGACTATCCTGGGCCACTGCTGACTTTGTTCATGGTTCTCCTTCCTATTGATGTTGGGCTTCTGGGTCATCTCCCATGCAGTTCTGTGGCAGAATAAAGTTATCCCTTCCACATTGCAAAACTACAGTTATCCCTTCCACACTGCAACTTTCCCATTGCAGTTTTGATATATCACAGATTGGCATAGGAAAATAAATGAGAATTTCTTGGGAGTTTTGTGGAAGTTGCATTTGACACTTGAAGGCCAGTAAATAACACAGAAAAAAAACCCCTCAGAAATGCATTAAAATATATATAATATTATATAATATCAACATATTTTATCTTTTAATACCATAATAATTTAGACTTATGGGCCTAAAAATTTTACATGGATTTTCCAGATAGCAGGGGGAACTGCTTATAATCTAACATGGGACCCAACATTCAAACAAATATATACAAAGCAAGCTACATACAGGACAAATGGCAAATTAAGGGAGAGAAGGCACTGGAATTAAGAGGAGTTGGGGAAAGTTTTCTGTAGAAGGTGAGATTTTAGTTGGAACTTAAAAGAAGCCATGGAGGTCAGTAGTCAGAGTAGAGGGAGAATATTCCAAGGATGGGAGACAGACTGAGAAAATGCACAGAGCTGAGAGTATCTTGTTTGTGGAAACAGCCAGGAGGCCAGAGTCACTAAATGCAAGAGTACATTTTAGAGAATCAGGTGTTAAAAGACTAGACAGGTAGGAGGAGAATAAGTTATGAAGGGCTTTGAATTTTATAGGGAGCCACTGAAATTTATTGAGTGATGACATGAGCAGACCTGCATCTTAGGAAAATCATTTTGGTGACTGAATGGAGGCTGGATTAGAGTCGGGAAAGACTTGAGGCAGGCAGATCCATCATCAGGCTATTGCAATAATCACAATGTGAGGTGATGAGCACCTGCACTAGAGTGGTGGCAGTGTCAGAGGAAAGAAGGCCTATTTGAGAGATGTTGTGAAGGTGATATCAATGGGCCTTGACAGTAGCTTAGATATGGGGGATGACTCCTAGTCTGCCAGCCTGAGGTATTGGGAGGATGGTGTTGCCCTCTATAGTAGTAGCAAAGGGGTGAGAGATGAGGGGTGGGGGGAAAGGGTTAAGAAGGAAAGATAATGAGTTTTGTTTTGGACATATTGAACTTAAGATAATTACTGAACATCCAGTTAGGGATGTCTTTTTTTTAAATTTTTTGGTGTGAGGTAATTAGGGTGAAGTGACTTGCCCTGAGTCACACAGCTAGTAAGTGTTATGTGTCTGAGGTCAGATTTGAATTCAGGTCCTTCTGACTTCAAGGCCGGTGATCTATCCACCTACCTGCCCCTAGAGATGTATTAAAGGTAGTTGGAGATGTGAGATTGGAGGTCAGCAAAAAGGTTGGGGCAAGATAGGTAGATCTGGGAATCATCAGCATACAGATAGTAATTAAATCCATAGGAGCTGATGAGATCACCAAGTGAAGTAGTCTAGAGGGAGAAAGAGAAGTGAGCCCAGGATAGAGCCTTGAGGAACACTTAGACTCTATCCCTTTAGGGACAGTCACAGGTATGATCTGGAGGAGGATCCAGCAAAGGAGAGAGAGAAGAAGTAGTCAAGGAGGTAGGAAGAAAACTTGGAGAGTTTGGTGTCCCGAAAACCTAGTGAGTATCAAGGAAAAGAGAGTGATGAAGGTCAAGGAGAATGAGGATTGAGAAAAACCTTTGGATTTGGAAACTAAGAGGTTATTAGTAACTTTGGACAGAGCAGTTTCAGTGGAATGATGAAATTGGAAGCCAGTTGTAAAGGGTTCAGAGTGAAAGGAGTGAAAGTGGAGGCCTACCGTACAGGGTCATTTGAGGAGTTGAGCTACAAAGAACAGAGGGGAGAGAAAAACATCTCAGATAAAGATTTACCAAGATTTCCTAGGATGAGGAACAAACCAGAGAAATTTTGTGAAAGACTGAAGCTAGATATTGACTCTCTTGAGGTTTCCTTGGTTGAGAGATTTTGTGAATGAGCTGTCCATAATTCCTCTCCTGAAGGGTTCTGTTGCTTGGGGACTTGGAACCAATTGGCAACCCGATACATTTATGAGAAATGCGTCCCTCAGAAGTGTTGCAGAGAATAGGAATGAGACCAACCATCACAAATACACTCCTTTGAATCAATAAAGGGAGATGCTGGGTCTGGAGTCATGAAAACTCATCTTTGTGAGTTCAAATCTGACCTCAAGCTGTGTGACACTGGGCTGTTTGCCTCAGTTTTCTTATCTGTAAAATGAGCTGGAGAAGGAAATGGCAAACCACTCCAGTGCCTTTGCCAAGAAAACCCCAGGTGGGGTCAAGAAGAATTGTACACAACTGAAAAATGACTTGAAAAAATGGGAAAAAGCACAATCTTGAAATGTGTTCTTCCTTCTTCACTAAACAATCACAATGCTTCCACGTTGCATGGTAATGACTCATTCCACCATAACTTTGATTGTTCAGTAGATGATCATGGATTTAAAGCTGAAAAGAATCTGTAGAGATTGTCTCATCTCTTCATTTGAAAGATGAGGTAACTGAGGTGCATAGCAGTTAAGCAATGAGAACTCAAGTCTTTATGTTGTTTTAAAGTTAGCAAAATATTTTAAACCTAATTTAGTCCTTACAACAACCCTGTGAGGTAGGTGCCATTGAAGAGATGAGGAAATTGAGGCTGAGAGAGAGATTAAATGACATGCCAGGGCCTCAGAGTATCTGAGGTAGGATTTGAACTCAGGTCTTACTGAATAAAGGCATGCTGTCCAGCACACCACCAAGCTATCTGATGATTCGTCCAAAGACACACAACTGGAGGTTGAAGAATTTGGATCTGAACTGAGGTCCTCTGACTCCAGTCCCAGCACCCCTTCCATTTCATAATGCTGTCTTAGGGATAATTCAATGCTCCAGTGAACTGAGTTAGCTTTAATGTGCAACTTTATTCACAAAGCAAGAATTAATTTATTCTGTAAATTAATTATGGAAAGTTGTCTAATGGAAGAGCACACTTTTCAGCAAGTTAATAATATGTTTGCTGCGTTACATAACATTCCTTTGGAAAGTCATCTATCACCTCTATGCCTCACTTCTTCCATTTTTTTAACTAGGGAAATTATACTTTATTACAGGAACGAGAAATAAAAATAATGCAAAACACTAAACAATTATTAAGTTCAAAAATCCAACAGAAAATGTAAATGTTTGTTTTAATTTTTTCCCCTCTTATTTAGCACCAAAAGCCCCAAAAGCTGCATCCTTAATGGTATTATCTCTATTTTACAAAAGTGGTAGCAGTCTTCAAAAGGTTAAATGATT
This sequence comes from Phascolarctos cinereus, assembly GCF_003287225.1. Lineage (NCBI taxonomy): Eukaryota > Metazoa > Chordata > Mammalia > Diprotodontia > Phascolarctidae > Phascolarctos > Phascolarctos cinereus. The sequence continues at coordinate 96,785,047 of NW_027556098.1, forward strand.
TGCTTGAGGTTGAAAAATATAAGTAAAAGATCTGAGACTAGAACCCAGGTGTCCTCATTCCCAGCCCAGTGCTTTTTTCATCACAGTCAATTTCAGAGAAATGTTTTCTCATCAACAAATTGCCAAGGCCTTATAAGCATGATACATGAAAATTAGGGCAAATGCTTCTATATTTATCCAGAAAGCTGCTCATAATGATGGGGTGCTTCCCACTTTCAGGTGAAAGTTATGATACCTCCTCTGATTCAATCCTTTATCCCATTGTTTATTTCCTCCTCTTTGATCCAATTCAGTTCCGTTCAATTCAATGAGCATTTAAGTATAAGTATCTCCTGCATACCAAACAATGCAGTCCCTGATCTAAAAAAGAGTTTGCATTCTATTAGGGAGAAGTCATGTGTCCACAGGTAAACAAATACAAAATACACACTTAATGCAAAGTAATTTTGGAGAGGAAGCACTAACTTGGGGAATCAGGAAAACTGTCTTGTAGAAGGTGGCACTAGAGTTGTGCCTTGAACAGAGCTAGGCCACTGTTGACTGGTGAAAACCAGTCTGACTGGTACAACCCCAGCACCCCAGGAGGCATGTCTTATGCCAAGGCGAATAATGCCAGAGACTGGGCATTAACTCTTCCTCCACCACTACCAGAGGTGTGCTAGAGACAGCTTAAATTGGGTCTCAAGAGCCAATTTTTAAATATTCAAGGTGAGCATTTACACCTTGGAAATCAGCAAGACAAATTAGGGCTTAATTTATTGGTTGTTGATTGTCTAGATTTAAGAAAGAGATATTAATGAATGCAGATTAAATTTAAAACATGCTATTGAAATTTTAATTTTGGAAAGCTGGTTGTTAAATGTTTACCAGCACCCCCATACCCCCAAGACTCTTGCTGAATTGGTATAATCAGGGTTGTTTCCTATGTTCATGGTCCTTGTTCCTCACTCTTTATTAAGCAATTTAGCGAATACTCTAACTTTACTGGTCCTATAGATATCAGGGCAGTCTCCCATTTATATCATACTGGCTCTTTGACTATAACTCTATGCAAGTTTGAGCCCTCAGGGCTTCTGGGCCTTTGACCAGAGCATAAGGTACCACTCTCACTCACCCACCAGGTGCTGCCCACTGTGGGCATGGAGGCTGAACAAAGAGATTGTCCCACTTAGTAGCTCTCCCCTGGAGTAGTAAAGAAGTTTGTTAAAGCTTTGTTCTCCATGAACTCCCATGCATCACAGGCACCTTAGAGGTGGAGATGAGGAGAGAAAGCATTTCAGGCATGTGCAAAGTCATAGAGGTGGGAGATAGAGAATCACGTACCAGTAACTTCAAGGAGGTTGATATGGCTGGAGCATAGAGTGGGTAAAGGAGAGTAATGAGTAATCATATTGAAAAGACAGATTGGAGCCAGATTGTGAAGAGCTTTCAACGTCACCCATCAATAGGCAAAATTTTCATTAAAATGATTATAATATTCTGTATTTATAATGTTGTTGTTGAGTCTGACTCCATGCCCCATTTGAGGTTTTCGTGGCAAAGATACTGAAGCAGTTGGCCATTTCCTTCTCCAGCTACTTTTACAGATGAAGAAACTGAGGCAAACAGATAAGTGACTTGCCCAGGGTCACACAGCTTATCAGTATCTGAGGCCAGATTTGAAATCAGGGAGATGAATCTTGCTGCCTTCAGCCCGGTATTCTGTGCACTATATTGCCACTTAGCTGCCCCTATATTTACATAGCAATATAAATCTATATAAATCTAGAAGTCTTATCTATAGTTTTTAAACGAGGAATCTGAAGTGCCTACTTCTATAGGAAAATTTCTAATGTTTCTCATAGTATTAGATTAATTTTAATTTTCCTTATTGTTTTAAAAATAATACCCTTTAGCATTTAAATTATGTTTTACATACATTATTGTACTTGATCCTCATAATTAGTGGAATATAAATTCCTTAAAGGTATTTGCATCCCTAGCACAATATCTGACACATAGAGAAAGGAAATGGACCTATGGTTGCATCATCATATGGAGTTTCAGAATGACAAAATTCCTTCTATCGATGTAGGTCAGAAGGGAAAATGAGCAAAATCACAAAGAGAAAGCAAATTATAATGAGGAAATATAATATGAAGGAAAATGAAGCAATAATGTTTGATGAGAGATGGAATCTTGGCCCTACCCCCCACTCCCCAATGAACAACAACAAGAAACCTCAGTATGGCTCAGAAGAGGAATAAAATTCAAAAAGGATTTTTGTAATTGTAATTGTAGCTTAGAGATTCACTTGGAGCAGTGACAGGTTAAGCATCTTCCCAAAAGTCATGCCTGTGTCAAGAAGCAGGATTGGAATCCAGGCCAGCTGCCTATCCATCATGCTGTGCTACATCTCTGACACATAGTAAGTGCTTAATGTTTGTTGAATAATGGAACTATATTCAGAGGTGCAATTAACATTCATCATATGTTGTTCATTTGTTTTGGTCATGTCTGACTCTTCATGACCTCGTTTAGGGTTTTCTTGACAAAGATACTGGAGTGGTTTGCCATTTCCTTTTCTAGCTCATTTTACGGATGAGGAAACTGAGGCAAATAGGGTTAAGTGACTTGCCCAGAGTCACACAGCTACTATGTCTGAGGCCGGGTTTGAACTCAGGTATTCCTGACTCCAGGCCCTACACTCTATCTACTGTGCCACCTAGATGCCCTTTGCTTATTTCTGGGTTATTGTCAGTACCTTCTATAATGAGGCCGAGATCATGGGATGAATTTGCATTGATCTTTTTCTTTTTTAAACCAGATTTGTGATTTCGTTGGAGAACTCCCAGTGAAGAAACTCCTGCTAAGTGCATACATGTACTTGCTTTGCAACTTAAAGTCATTATTATTTTGGTGTTTGTCCATCGTTCTCAAAGAGGACCGATAATGTCAGTAGGGTGATGTCTTGACTTGCAAGTGAGTTGGATTTAAGTGAGGCAGAGCTGTGCAAAGTCATCGGCCTTACTCTCTTCTTCAAGGTCATCTGAGTCCAGTGGCAAGATATAGATCAAGATGACTGGAGATGACCAGAGTGGCTGGGGCAAAGGGAAGTTGGGTGACTGGTCCAGGGTCTCACAGCCAATATGCATCAGGTAGGACTTGATCCCAGGTGTTTCTGTGTCCAAGGGTGGCTCTCTATTCACTAGGCCATTTTTGCCACTGTTAACCTCACTATATCCCATAATCACAAACTAGACCTCTGGTCCCAACCAACTGTCTCCTATATGCATAAGCCTGGTACCAGAAGGGTCTCACATTGGGGGATCAACATATGCAAAGGACACGTCTCCCTAAAAGTGGGTCAATAAGTTCGTCTTAATTCGTGACTCAAAATTATAATTTTCATTCCTTAATATCGAGTAATTATTCTGTTGTTGAAATTGTTGAACTTAACCATTATGTATCTCAGAGTTTGAAGGTCAGATTATTGGTTCCTAATAGTGAGATGTGGATGCTTTTAATAATTGCTTTTTTGGGTCTGTATTAAGATGGTCTGGATGGTTCTGTTGCATCATTTCCCACATTATGGCATTCAGGGTTTTTTTTTTTGTTTTGTTTTTGTCATTCTCCTCTGGGAGACTGTAATGACCTCATTAGCCTTTCCATTTTGTTAAATGAAGAAGCCCCAGGGAAGCTCAAAATCCCCAATCACCTCTGTCAAAATAAGAAAAGCCATCCAGGAGTCTGAATATCAACTAGCTGCTAATTACCCAGAGTCTTCTCTCCTCTTCTCTTTCCTCCTTACCCAAAACATGAATCAGCAGGTCCAGTCTCCTCACTCCCTTCCCCTAAATGCCCTCTTCCACTCAACTCAAGACTCTAGGCAAAACCAGAAGAATCCACCAGTTTGGATGCCCTGTTCCATCGGGGGCCCCAGCAAGATGCGCCCAATTCCACTATGGCCGAGTGGAGCGTGCCCAATGCCACCGGAGGCTGTAGTGAACCTGGCCTACTTCCACCATGCTCCCTGATTATCCTTTTTCATGGTAAGTATGTCTCCTCAATAAATTGAGCTTGCTATACTGTCCTGAGGGCCCTTTGCTTCCTGAAACTGGACTGTTGGTCTTACAAACCTTCCTAAACAGATATCGAGACAGAAACTCAGTTAAATTAACTCTATATATCCAGTCCTTGATGTCAGTCACTTTTGTATATTATAGAATTCATTATTTTTTTTAACACTATTGATTTTCAGATTTGGGTTTTTTCTTTGTTTTGTTTTGATTTTTGCTAAATTTTCCTCTCTTCAGTATTTTTATGTTTTCCAAATCTACTGGTCTCTCACTTATTTAGAAAGTCTCCATCAGTGATTCAATTTTTCCTGTTCTTCTAATTGTGGTTTTTAATTCTGCATTGAGTGCACTATTTTTTACTCTGAGAGCTCTAATTTCTGACCTAAATTCATTCCTCATTTCTTCTTTTTTGAATTTTATTCCTCTTTTGAGCCATACTGAGGTTTTTGTTGCTGTTCATTGGGGAGTGGGGGGTAGGGTCAAGATTCCATCTCGCATCAAGCATTGTTGCTTCATTTTCCTTCATATTTTATGCTTTCTCTTTGTGATTTTGCTCATTTTCTCTTCTGAGTTTTAAGAGCCTCTTATAGCTTTTTCTTCTAGGCATTGTTTTAGCTCACTCTCTCCCTGACTCCTCCCTCTTAACTGGACTCATAGATCACTCAAGACTGGGGTTGCCTCAGCCTTTTTTCTTTGGGTGATATGGGGTCCTCAGTCTGAATCACTTCTCGGAATAAATCCTCAGGGTTTGGGGCTGAACCCAGGTTTGTTTACAATCCCCTTTCCCTCTGGTTTACACAAGTCACCAGGCAAACCATTTGCAGCTGTCTAAATTCTTCCCCCTGCTCTAATTTCCTTCAGCTGGGGAGAGCTTACTTCTGCTACTTCTTGGGGAGGGGGGTTGGGATGCACTGGTGGTAAACATTTAACAACAGGCTCTCCAAAAATGTTCTCATGATATACTTTTAAGTTTAATTTGCATTACTTAGTTTTTTCTCCATCACTTTCCATCTATACAATCGATAAAACAATATATCAAACCCTGATTTGCAGCATTTGCCTATTTCTGAGACTTAAATGCTGACACTGAAAATTTAACAATAGGCTCTAGTCTTGTGAGTTGGCCTCCAGCACACTAGCCTGGAGAGAGTTTTCCAGCAAAGTCACTTAGTTAAATTAGTCACTTTTTTAGTTACTTAAAAAGTCATTTAACCCCAGGGTTCCCTACCCTAGTGCCAGGCCCCCACTATTTTGTCGTTCAGTTGTGTCTGACTGTATGACCCCATTTGGGGTTCTCTTGGCGAATGTACTGGAATGGTTTACTCTTTCCTTATCCAGCTTATTTTACAGATGAGGCAAAGAGGGTTAAGTGACTTGCCCAGGGTCACACAGTTAGACTGGCTTTGAACTCAGGCATTCCTGACTGCAGGCTTAGTACTTTAGTACTCAGTACTCAGTGCCACCAAGTTGCCCCTAATATTGTGCAAAGTAACAGCAATATTGTAAGGACGATCAGCTGTGAAAGACTTAGCCACTCTGATAAAGACAATGATCCAAGTCACTTCCAAAGGAACCCATGATGAAAAAATGATATCCACCTCTAGAGAGAGAACTGATGAACTTTGAGTGTGGATTGAAACATGCTTTTAAAACATTCTTTCTTTTTCTTTGCAATGTGGCTAATGTGGAAATGTGTTTTGCATGACTTCACATGTATAATTGATATCACAGTGCTTGCTTGTAAAGCGGTAGGAGAGGAGCTGGAGAGTGAGAATTTGGAATTCAAAATATTAAAAAAATGAATGTTAAAAACTTTTAAAAATGCAATTGGGAAATATTTAATGAAATAAATAAAAATTATTTTAAAATATTTAAAAAGAAAAAAAGAAATAGAGCTCAACACTACACCATACCCAAGTCTTCTTCTTGGAGCCTCAGAGACCCAAACTGTAGAAATCAACCCTGTAGCATCAATGCTGGTAGCTCTCTGAACTGCCGATGCTGGCCCAGAGATCAGAAGAGCAGAGGCAGTGGGATAGGACACTGGAACAGGTCACTGTGGGAGTGTGGAGGGTCTGTGAGCACTCTACTGAACTAGAGGGAAAGAGCTCAGCATCTCGCTGGGACGAGTTCTCTCCTCAAAATGTCAAGGGAGAACAGGCCTTAGCTGAAGAACTGTGAATTGCCCAGTGTAGGAGGAGAAGGCTGAAACACTTAGCAGGAGACCACAATGAGAGAGGAGGGAGTCAGAAGTGAGTAATAGGGGAAAGTTAGGGAGGGAAAATATTGAAATTACCAAAGATCTCAGGAAGAAGAAAACTCAAGGACCTTGAACATAAACAGATAAATCAACAGGGAAAACATTAACAGCAGAAAGAAATATGGCCTCTAGGGGGCAGCTAGGGGGTCTAGTGGATAGAGCACCAGTCCTGGAGTCAAGAGGACCTGAGTTCAAATGTGGTCTCAGATACATAACACTCACTAGCTGTGTGACTCTGGGCAAGGCACTTAACCCCAATTGCCTTACAAAAAAAAAAAAGAAAGAAAGAAAAAGAAAAAGGAAAAAAAAAAGAAGCAGAAAAGAAATATGGTCTCTAGATCCACTAAATAAGTTCAAGCATTTACAAATAAATACATACACACACAAAACCAAAGGAAAATGATTCAACTTTTGATGAGAAATAAGACCCTATGAAATTAACAGGGAATGTAGAACCACAACATGCTATTCATGAGTGGTTTAAAAGAGAAATGAGAATTACAAGAACAGAATTTATGGCCTGCACACCAAAAATAATTGGCAAACTTCCAGTGCCAAGATAGCAGAGTGAGAAAGGAACTCTCTGAAGCCCTTCCAAATTCCCCTCCAAACAACTACAAAACTGCCTCAGAATTGATCTAAGAACAGGGAAACAGCTGAAGAGCCCAGCAGGAAAAGTCTGTCTTATTAGGGTGGGAGGGGAGCAAGGTCTAGGAGCAGCAGCAGCAGCAGCAGCAGCAGCAGCAGCAGCAGCAGCAGCCAGCCTCACAGCAGGGGGCTGCAGCAAGCCTCAAAGCCTGGGGCAATCCACCAGAGAGGCCTCCAGTAAACCGGCAGCCCCCAGGCAAGTGAGCAGTCTGTGCCTCACAGGAAGGCTCTAATCCAGGGACCACACCTCCAGCACAAGCCACCTGGGAGGTCTTGGCCCCATGGCTGACCAGTGATAAAGCTTTCCCCTGGAGCTGGCCAACAGCAATACCCTGGCCCTGGGGTGGGACAGAGAGACCCTGTTTCCCTAGCAACCCAGCAGCAGAGTCCCGTGGCTGGGGCAGATCCCTCCTCCAGGGCCAGCCACCAGAAAGACTCTGTTACCATAGCAACCCAGCAGCTAAACCCCACACCCTGGCAGAGGACCAGAAGGAGGCCCCACCCCCCAGTACAAGCCAGAAAGGAAGGCTATCCTACAAATAAAGCAAGCAGCTAAGCCCTGAGGCTTAGTGAAAGTCAGCAGTAAGAACCAGAGCCTCCAGTACAAAAAAGTTTGGGACAGTGCAAGACCAGGGCCCAATTCTCACATAAAAACACCAAATCACAAAAGAAAAAAAAAAAGACAAAAAAATTAGCAAAAAGATCTTGACTGCAGAAAGTTACTATGGTGATAGGAAGGATCAAATCATAAACTTAGAGGAGGACAATAGTGTCAAAATGGCTACATGTAAAGCCTCAAAGAAAAATGCAATTTGGTCTCAGGCACCCAAAAAATTCCTGGAAGAGCTTAAAAACAATTTTTAAAAGCAAATTTAAAAAGTAGAAGAAAAATAAATTAAAGTAATGCAAGAGAATCATGACAAAAGAGTCAATAGCATACAAAAATTTACCAAGGAAAATAACTCCTTAAAAATAGCATTGGCCAAATGGAAAAGGAAGTACAAAAGCTCATTGAAGAAAATAATTCTTTAAAAATTAGAATTGAACAAGTGGAAACTAATATTTTATGAGATATCAAGATATGATAAAATAAAATTAAAAAAGAAAAAAATAGAAGAAAATGTGAAATTTCTCATGGGAAAAACAACTGACCTAGAGAAATAGATTCAGGAGAGATAATATAAGAATGATTGGATTACCTGAAAGCCGTGATTAAAAAAAAAAAAGTTTGGACAATATCTTTCAAGAAATTATCAAAGAAAACACTCCCGATCATTTAGAACCAGAGGACAAAAAGGAAATTTAAAGAATCCACCAATCATCACCTGAAAGAAATCCCAAAATGAAAACTCCCAGGAACATCATAGCCAAATTCCAGAGCTCACAGATCAATGAGACATATTGCAGGCATCCAAAAAGAAACAATTTAAATATCATGGAGTTATAGTCAGAATTACACAGGATTTGGCAGCTTCCACATTAGAGAAACAGAAGCCTTAGAATATGATATACCAAGAGGCAAAGGAGTTAGGATTACAACCAAGAATCACTTACCCAGCAAAACTGAATATAATCTTTCAGGGGAAAAATATGGGCATTCAATGAAATAGAGAATTTTCAATCATTCCTGATAAAAAGACCAGAGCTGAGTAAAAAATTTGATCTCTAAATACAAGACTAAAGGGAAACATAAGGTAAAGAAACAAGAAAGAGAAAACATAAGAAATTCAATAAGATTAAACTTTATATTTCTATATGGCAAGATAATATTTGTAACTTCTAACAACTTTATTACCATAACAGCAATTAGAAGGAGTACATGTAGAAAGAGGATGTGATGTAAGGTGACATTGATGAAATGATACCCCCCCCATAAAAGACTAAAGAAATAAAGGGGTGAGAAAAAAATTGCACTGGAAGCAGGATGAGGGAGACTGAATGGGGTAAGCTATTACTCATAAAAGAGTCATGAAAGAACTATTATAATGGAGGGGAAGATGTGAGGGAAGATGTGTGAGCAAAGCTCAAACTTTTATCAAAATTGACTTAAAAAGGAAATAACATATACACTCAGTTGGATATAGAAATCTATCTTAACCTACAAGGAAGTAAAAAGGGATGGAGATAATAGAAGGGGGGACTGACAAAAGGGAGGGTATATTGGGGAAAGTGGTGATCAGAAGTAAAATACTTGTGAGGAGGAAAATGGTGGGGAGTAAAAGAGCGAGGGCTATAAAAAGGTGAAAAATAGCACAGAGGGAAATGCACAGTTAATTATCATAACTATAAATGTGAATGGGATGAACTCACCTGTAAAACAGGATAGCAGAATGTATTCAAAACCAGAATACTACAATACTTGTTTACAAGAAACACATTTGAAGAACAGAGAACAGGGTAAAGGTAAGAAGCTAGAGCAGAATCTATCATGCTTCAGCTGAAGCAAAGAAAGCAGGGGTAGCAATCATGATCTCAGACAAAGCAAAAGCAAAAATAGATCTAATTAAAAGAGATAAAGAAGAAAAATATATCTTGCTGAAAGGTATTATAGACAATGAAGTCATATCAATACTAAACATACATGCGCCAGATGGTATAGCATCCAAATTTTTGAAGGAGAAGTTGAATGAGTTACAGGAGGAAATAGATTATAAAACTATACTAGTGAGGGATCTCAATTTTCCCCTCTCAGAACTAGATAAATCTAACAAAAAAAATGAACAAGAAAGAAGTTAAGGAGTTAAATAAAATTCTGGAAAAGTTAGATATGATAGATCTCTGGAGAAAGTTGAATGGGAATAGAAAGGAATATGCCTTTTTCTCAGCAGTACTTGGCACCTACACAAAAGTTGACCACATATTAGGACTTAAAAACCTCACAACCAAATACAGAAAAGCAGAAATAGTAAATGCATGCTTTTCAGATCATAATGCAATAAAAATTACATTCAATAATAGACAATGGATTTCATTAAAGAAAATGACAACAATGAGACAACATAGCAAAATTTATGGGATGCAATGAAAGCGGTACTTAGGAGAAAAATTATATCTCCAATTGCTTACATCAATAAAAGAGAAAAGGCAGACTGATATGTACTAAAAACAAAAACAAAACAAAAAACTCAAAAAAGAAGAATTTAAAAATCCCCAATTAAACCTCAAATTGGAAATCCTGAAAATCAAAAAAGAGATTAATAAAATTGAAAGTGAGAAAACCATTACACTAATAAATAAAACTAGAATCTGGTTTTATGGAGGGAAAATAAAATAGATAAACCATTTGGTCAATTTGATTTAAAAAAGGAAAGAAGAAAACCAAATTATTAGTATCAAAAAAGAAAGGAGTGAATTCACTACCAATAAAGAGGAAAGTAAGACAATTGTTAGGAACTATTTTATCTAATTATGTGCCAATAAATTTGACAATCTAAATGAAATGGATGAATATCTGCAAAAAAAATTACCCAGATTAACAGAAGAAAAAATAAATTATTTAAATAATCCAGTCTTGGAAAAACAAATTGAACAAGGCATCAATGAACATCCTAAGAAAAAATCTCCAGGACCAGATGGATTCACAAGTGAATTCTAACAAACATTTACAGAACAATTAATCCCAATACTTTATAAACTATTTGGAAAAAATAGATAAATAAAGAGTCCTACCAAATTCCTTTATGACACAAATGTGGTGCTGATATCCAAACCAGGAAGAGCCAAAACAGAGAAAGAAAATTATATACCAATTTCCTTAATGAATACTGATGCAAAAATTTTAAATAAAATGCTAGCTGAGAGATTATAGCAATATGTCACAGGAGTCACACTATGAGGAGGTGGGATTTATACCAGGAATTCAGGGCTGGTTCAATATTAGGAAAACTATCTGCAAAATTGACCATGTCAGTAACAAAACCAACAGAAATCACATGATTATCTCAATAGATGTTGAAAATGCCTTTGACAAAATATAGCACCCATTCCTATTAAAAATACTAGACAGCATAGGAATAAATGGAGCTTACCTTAAAATGTTATGTAATATATATCTAAAACCATCAGCAAGCATTATCCATAATGGAGATATGCTAGCAGCCTTCCCAATACAATCAGAGGTGAAGCAAGGATTCCCATTATCACCTCTATTATTTAATATTACACTAGAAATTTTAGCTATAGCAGTAAGAGAAGAAAAAGAAATTTAAAAATTAGAATAGGTAAACCATCTCTCTTTGCAAATGATATAATGTCATTCTTAGAGAATCAACTAAAAAACTACTTGAAATTATTAACAACTTTATCAAAGTTGTAGGATTCAAAATAAACCCACATAAATCATTAGCATTTCTATATATTACCAACAGAGTCCATCAGCAAGAGATAGAAAGAGAAATTCCATTTAAAATAACTATAGACACTATAAAATACTTGGGAATCTACCTCCTAAGACAAACCCAGGAACTATATGAACACAGCTGTAAAACACTTTTCACACAAATAAAGTGAGGTCTAAACAATTGGAAAAATATTAATTACTCATGGGTAAGCCAAGCCAATATTATAAAAATGACAATTCTACCTAAATTAATCTACTTATGCAGTGCCATACCAATCAAACTATTAAAAATTATTTTATAGAACTAGAAAAAAATAACAAAATTCATCTTGAAGAACAAAAAGTCAAAGATATCAAGATAATCAATGAAAAAAAAATGCAAAAGAAGATTGTCTAGCCATACCAGATCTCAAACTGTATTATAAAATGGTAATTATCAAAACAATCTGGTACTCACTGAGAAATAAAGTGGAAAACTGGAAAATAGTATAGCAGAAACTATATACAGACCAACATCTCACATCATATACCTAGTAAAGGTCAAAATGAATACATAATTTACACACAAAGGGTGATACCATAAGCAAATTAAGAGAGCATGGAATAGTTTATCTGTCAGATTTATGGATAAGGGAAGAATTTAGGACCAAAGAACATACAGAGAGCACTACAAAATGCAAAATAGATCATTTAGATTATATACAACTAAAAAGTTTTTGCACAAACAAAACCAATACAACCAAAATTATAAGAAAATCAGAAAACTAGGGGAAAATTTTTGTAAAAAGAATCTCTGATAAAGGCCTCCTTTCTCAAATATATAGAGAAATGAGTCAAATTTATAAAAATACAAGTTATTCCCCAATTGATAAATGGTCCAAGGATATGAACAGGCAGTTTTCAAATAAAGAAATCAAAGCTATTTATAGTCATATGAAAAAACGCTCTAAATCACTATTGATCAAAGAAATGTAAATTAAAATAACTCTGAGGTACCACTTCACACCTATCACAGCAGCTAATGTGACAAAAAAGAAAAATGTTGAATGTTGGAGGTGATGTGGGAAAACTGGAACACTAATGCACTGTTGGTGGAGTTGTGAACTGATCCAACTATTCTGGAGAGCAGTTTGGAACTATGTCCAAAGAGCTATAAAACTGTGTACATGCCCTTTGATCCAACAATACCACTACTAGGTCTATATCCCAAAGACATCCAAAAAAAGGGGAAAGGACATATTTGTGCAAAAATACTTATAGCAGCTCTTTTTGTGGTGGCTAAGAATTGGAAATCAAAGGGATGCCCATCGATTGGGTAATGGCTAAACAGACTGTGGTATGTGATTATAATGGAATATTATTGTGCTATAAGAAATGACAAACAGCATAGTTTTGAAAAACCTGGAAAAACTTACATGAACTGATGCATAGTGAAGTGAACAGAACTAGGAGAACATTGTACACAGTAACAGCAATACTGTTTGATGAAGAATTGTGAATGACTTAGCTATTCTCAATAATACGGTGATCCAAGACAATCCCAAAGGACTAATGATGGACCATACTATCTGCCTCCAGAGAAAGAACTGATATTGATTGAATACAGACTAAAGCATGTTATTTTTCACTTTCTTTCTTTCATTTTTTTATTTCATTCAAGTCTTCTTATACAAAATGACTAATATGGAAATATTTTATATCATTGCACATGTATAACCTATATCTAGTAGCTTACTGTCTCAGGGAGGGGTAAGAGGAGGAAGGGAGAGAGGGATAGAATTTGGAACTCAAAACTTTAAATGAAAATGTTAAAAAAAAATAATGGGCAAAATGGAAAAACTGGAATCTGCAATGGCAAGTCTCACCAAAGAAACTAAAAAGATTGAAAATGCCAATATACCGAAGTGAAGAACAATCTAGAAGAAGAGAGGTAAAAAAAAAAGAAGATTTTAAAAAACACAAGATGTGTAGGGACAATTTAAAGAGCATAGGTCTCTTACAGGAACACTACAGGACAAAAACCCAACACTAATGCAGGAAATAATTCAAGGGAACTGCCTAGATCTTCTGAACCCAGAAAATGAAAAACCAATTGAAAGAATCCATGGATCACCTACAGAAAAAAAATAAATAAATAAAAAACAAGGATGCAGAGTCTAAGACATCTGGTGGTTAAATTTAATAATTCATTTAGAAACAATAAGTTTTGCATGCAGTCAGAAGAAAGATCTTTAAATACAAAGGAAAAGAAATTTGAATAACACAAAACTATATGCACTCACCAGGAGAGAAAGGAGTAATGTGTTCCAAAGATCAATGGAACTCAGGAAGTAACCCAGGGTAGCCTACCTTGCAAATCTGAGCTTAATTATAAACGAAAAAAGATGGACATTAAATAATAGAGGATTTGAAATATTCTTAGAAAGAAAGCCATACCTGAAGAGATTATTTGCTTCTTGAATACCCCAGACAACAGAAATACAGGAAGGGTGAACAAATCAGCAGTTTAGGACAGCAACAAAATAATGACGGCAGAGAGAGTGAGAGACGTCTTTCAAAATACAATTGTCCCTTCCATATGGAGATTTTGCCCATTGCGTTTTCAATATATCTTGGGTCAGCATAAGAAATTATATGGGAGTTTTGGGGGAGTTGGACAGGAGACACAGATGACACAGAAAAAGTTTAGAAACTCAGAAATGCATAAAATATATGTATAGTATTGTAAAATACCCACATATTTTATTTTTTAACACTATAATAATTTAGACTTCTTCTCTGGCACAAAGGGAAGGCCAAAAAATTTTATGAGGATCTTCCAGATCGAGATAAGTGCCATGCCCCTAACCCCGAGAGATAATTGTACACACAAGGAGACACGAGTAAAGAAAGCAACCAGGTGAATGAAAATAACGATGAAGAGGTGGGCCTGGGGCATTATGGCCAGAACCTGGCAATACCCTGCCTACAGGTGAATCAGCGTTTTTTGTTTGTTTGTGTATGGGTGTGTGTGTGTGTGTGTGTGTGTGTGTGTGTGTACCTTACAAAATGGGAAGTTGAATGAAAGAAGGTGGAGGGAAGGAAAGGGGTAATGGAGGGTAAGTGATGTGTAGGGGTCAAAGCGAGGCATAGCAGTGAGAGGAAGGTGACCCCTGTGGTTTCAGTAAGAGAAGGGGCCTGTGAGAGTGAGTGAGGAGGAAAGGGGGAAGGATTGAAAAAGGGGTGGAGGATAAGAGGAAGATCTTGTTTTCATTCTGGAAGGCGGTTCTATTGATCAATACTGTAGGCAACCAGCTTCCAACTTAATCATTGCTTGTTGAATGATTTATTATCTAGGACTAGCATTGCCCACCTATGGACCTCTTCCTATTGTCATTTTTTAAGGTTTTCCCTGGCCTTACTAACATTGTGGCCCCAAAAGAGTTATAATTTGCTGCCAAATCTTGTAATGATACTCCCTTGACCGTTTCCCGACTTGTTGAATGATTTATTATCTAGGACTAGCATTGCCCACCTATGGACCTCTTCCTATTGTCATTTTTTAAGGTTTTCCCTGGCCTTACTAACATTGTGGCCCCAAAAGAGTTATAATTTGCTGCCAAATCTTGTAATGATACTCCCTTGACCGTTTCCCGACTCTACAACCCACTCAATATTGTGATTGTAGCAGATGGCCATAAGAGCACAGCACTGGATGAAGGGCAAATCACTGAACTTTTCTAAGCATCAGTTTCCTTATTTGCAAAATGGGAGAAATAATAGTCGCACTTCATTGGATAACTGTGAGGATCAAGTGTAGTCATCAAGCTCAGCCCCCTCATTTTTCAGATGGAGAAACTGAGGTCCATTGAGATCAAAAGACTTGCCCACTGTCCCAACGGTAGTTAGAAGGGTCAGAGCTAGGGACTGATACCACATCCTATGACCTCAAGTCTAGTCCACTGAAACCCAGTGCTTTCCAGTCAATAAACGTTTGCTGAATTCAATTGAATCGGGGATGATGAGGGTCACTGCTCACGGATGGATCCTCACTATGCCATCAGTCAATCTGGGCAGACCTGGAAAGGTTTTTTAATTGGATGTTATCTTGCCCTTTAGCTCTGTGGTCAAACAGGGCAAATTCTAGCATCCATTTTCAGCGATCTAAATAGATTACAGGCAGCAGCTGGTGATTAAAGACTGCACTAAAAGACTGCACAATTCATAGTTATCCCTCCTTCCCACTGCTTATATCTTTGTTTCCTGATTTAATGAGTCTGTTATAGTACTTTCTATTCCACAAATGCAAAACCTCTGCTGAGAGCTTCCATCAGAGGACTTCTACAAATCTTAGTTTATAATGCATACTTCATTCCCAAGCCATCACTGCAGTAAACAACTCAGGGGTGAGGCTTCCTCGTGCACAGAGGAAGGAGGGCAGAGGAGAATGCCAGCACGCGAAATTAGCAAGGTCAGTGGTGTCATTCCCAAGACACGAAGAACAGTGGCATTTAACTGTGGGAAGGAAGAAAATGGAGTAAAAGTTCAGGAACTACAGGAGAAAACTGCTTTTATTTCTCTTTCTAAAACATAGCATTTGTAATTAATAAATAACCCACCAGATATAATTATAGACTGTCTAAAGTCTTCAAACACTTGATCTCAATATTCTACTTCTAATGCTTTCCTTATAAGTTACACTAATTGATTTCAATTCCTGTGCATGTTTTAATGATTTTCTTCTTGGGCAAAAAATAGAACTCAGGGATTTCAGGGCCATATGATCATAGTTTTAGATCTGGAAGGGACCTTAAGTGATTTAGTCCAACTCCTTCTTTTTACCAATTAGTAACTGAGGCCCAGAGAGGTGGAATAATTTGTCCAGGGTTACCTAGGTAGCAAGTAACAGAGCTAGGATTAGAATTCCGGTTCTTAAATTTTAAATGCAGGTCACTTTCCATTGTACCATTCTGTCCCTTGAAGGAAGTATGATGTGATCGATAAAGAATCAGCCCTGGAGTCAGAAAGCCCACAGGTCTTTCTCAGTAAAGGAATATTTATAAAATATTTTTCAATATAGGAATAATTTTCCTCAAGAGGAAAAGTCACAGATATTGCAATCTCTCAATAAATGGAGCTACCATACTGGAATATGTGAACAGGTCCAGACCCCCCCCCCAAAAAAAAAAAAACAGTATTAAAGCATAATTTGTGCTTTCACCATTCTTGAGTCAAAAGAAACTAGGAAGTGCAATCAGAAAACCTGCCAAGACCCTCCAATTGTCAAATAGGAGGCAGGAGCTATGTACTTCTTTGACTTTTGAATATGCCATTACAAAACTTTGAGGATCGAGGAAAACAAGATAAAAAAGTGAGGAGGCTGGGGGTGGGAGGTATTCTCCCTCTTCCTTCTTAGCAATATTCTAAAAATGCACCCAAAAGGAAGAAAAGCCTTCTGCCCACACTGGCTATGGAATGAGCTATCTGTTCCCTGGAGGTCTACTCTGCCATGTGGTTGGGCAGAATGCATAATTTGAGTAGACAACAGAGGCATAAGAATTTGGAGTTCTAGCCTTAGAAAACTGAGTAACTATTCTTCACAAGCTTCTCTTCAGTGAGCCTTGGGTCATATTCCTTCTGGTTCTCATGCATTTATATTTTAAGACAATTGATCCCTAAAGATGGAAATTTAAGAACTCTGGTAGCTTAGTGAGGAAGATATTTATGACCAAAGGGACTTCCCAACACAGGTTAGGGAGTACTCCTAAGACCAGCCCTTGCTCCATGGTCCTCTTCTCATTTCCCTCTTCAGGGAACCTGCAGCCTTAAGGCCTCATGTGGCCCTCTAGGTCCTCAATTAGTTTGGATTCAGTCAAAGGGCCGTACTTGAGGACCTAGAGGGCCACATGCAGCCTCAAAAATTAATAAATATTTAACTATCTGTCCCTGCTTTCCAGCTATGCTACTACAATTCATATCAGAAGCTCACCGATGACATGAAGGACCCAGCTACACTTTGCAGGTATTTCTCACTTTTCTAGCTCATTGCCCCCACCCAGATAATCTGGGAATATCATTCATCCTACCAAGGATATCATCACCATGTATATCCTCCTCATGTATATCCTTTGCACATATTAAGTGCTTAATAGTGGCAGCTAGGTGAGGTAGTGGATAGAGCACCAGCCCTGGAGTCAGGAGGACCTGAGTTCAAATCCAGCCTCAGACACTTGACACTTACTAGCTGTGTGACCCTGGGCAAGTCACTTAACCCCAAAACCCTAGCCCCAAAAAACCCTTAAGTGCTTAATACATACTTTTTAGTCACTTAATTTGTTGTTGTGCAGTTGGATTAGTTATGTCTGACTCTGTGACCCCATTTGGCAAAGATACTGGAGTGGTTTGCCATTTCCTTCTCCAGTTCATTTTATAGATGAGGAAACTGAGGCTAATAGGGGTGACTTGCCCACGTTTACACAGCTAGTAATTGTCTGAGACCAGATTTGAAACCAGGAAGATGAATCTTCCTGACTTCAGTCCTGGCACTCTATCCACTGTGCCACCTAGCTATCAATTAATTAATTAATTCACCCATTTAAGTGATAAATAGGTGTATTTATAGACCAATGAAAACAAAGAGAGTTCTAATTAGGGATAATCAGAAATAATGATATTTACCTATAGACACTCCTCTCCTGGACGCCTCAGTCATGCATAGTCATTGCCCTCAGTGGGATTCTTAATGGGAGTCCCCTCTAAAGTAGCTACTCAGTATGTTTCTTCTCCTAAGATGCATATATATATAGCATCTCTCATCGATCTGCCTGCATTTCCTTTCTGTTCCCAGCAAACGGCACTTTTCTTTCATGTGCTCCAAAAGGAAGAGTGTTTCAGAGCTCCTGTTTCAGCAGATTGCATTACAACTCCAGCTCCGGGCCCATTCCACAGTACCTCCTTCAGTGTCTTCCCTCTGACCTCTGGCCTCACTCCAGGAATCTTTCGCGACTCAGGAACACACTTTACTCCTCAGCCGTCTCATCAAGCCTTTGCCACTGATACCAAGTTGTGTCAAAGTCAAATTAATTTGTAGCCTGGTGTAGAATGTTAGCTTAGCAGGAGAATGTAAGTTCTTTTCTTACATGGGGTTAGTCTCTGTGTCCCTAGCACCTAGCACAATACCTTGTACACAATAGGTATTTAATGCACGATTGCTGAGTTGAATTAAATATATTGAGTTCCTTTCCCCTCTAGGATGGCCTTCCTTACCAACATTCCTCCCCCGACTCCCTGGGTATTATCTTTCCCAAGTTAGCAATTCCCAGAAGTCCAAATGCTTGGTACATCCCCATTTCCCACCCCCCTCTCCTACTGCCCCCTCTAGCTTTTATTAAGTGCTTACTATGTGCCAGGCACTGTGCTAAGCACTGGGGTTGCAGTTAATAAAAAAAATAGTCTCTGCCCTAAAGGAGCTTATAATCTGATGGGGGGGGGGACAACACACAAAAGGAGGCAAGAAAGAGGGGGGTGATCCAAGGGGGCACCTGGCAGGGGGGGCATCTTGTTCTACGGAGTTGAACCAGGCACAGCAGCAGATGCAAAGGGCAGCAATCTCAGAGCCCAGTTTCTGCCCTCCCTAAGGGAAGGCATTGTAAAGAGTTTGTTGCACCTCTTCCAGCCCTCCAATCAGAGGGGAGAGGAGGCTGAGAGGTGGTGTCAATCAAGGCTTAAGTTAGCAGCGGGGGTGATGACATTAGAAGTGATGAACAGTACCAGATCTGGAATCAAAAGGACCTGAGTTCAAATCTGGGTTCAGATACTCACTAGCTGTGTGACTCTGGGCAAGTCACTTAATCCCAGTTGCCTCACCTTAAAAAAAAAAAAGTGATGAACATTTCCTGGAAGTGGCATCTTGTTCCATGGAGATGATGCCAGGCAGAGCAGCAGATAAAAGCAAAGTATCAACCACTAAGCTTGAGATGTGCTTGGAAGAGAATATTATGCAGCTTCTATTATCCTTCCCAGACCTTTACTCCAGAGACCATCACTTCTGGGTACTAATCTAGATCCCAGAAATCTAAGGGAACCAAAAATCCTCTCTATGTACAAGAAACTCTATTGGCTGTAGAAGACAAACAATTCCTTAGATAGAGATGAAAAGCATTTATTAAGGGCTCAGCCTATGCCAGCCACTGTACAAGAGTTGGAGATGTAAAAACAAGACAACAAGACAGGCCTGCTCCTGAGGATTCACATACTAACAGGAGAAGATAAAGCAAAAATGCAAGCTGGAAAGGGGGCAGAGGAGGATACCCCCGGAGTCAGGCAGCCATAGTGGAGTAGAACAGGCTGGAGGGGGAGCCAAGCGGATGGTGACAGCCATCTTATGATATGGGTGTCCCAGTTAGGCAGTCAGCAGATACTGAGGCGGCCAGGATAGAACAATGCCTACCATATGGTGGGAGCTTAATAAATACTTCTTGGCTGACTGAGGAGCTACTTGCTTTATGTTCTAAACTTACCCTAGTTTATGAACATTCCCCCCTATACTTCTAGAGTCTCCTCTTTTAATTATGCAATTACATTTATCAGGTTTCTAACATAAGATAGGTGATGCAGTGGTTAGAGTGCTGGGCCTAGATTCATGATATACCTGAGTTCAAATCCTACCTCACATACTTACTAGCTGTGTGATGCTGAGCAAGTCACTTAACCTCTATTTGTAAAGTGCTTAGCATAGTGTCCAGTACATAGGTACTCAGTAGCACAGGTACTCAATAAATGCTTCTTTTCTTCCTTCTCTCCTTTTTCCTTTCTTCTTTCTTCCTTTCCTCTCTTCTTTCCCTCCTTCCCTCCTCCTTTCATTCCATCTTTCCTTCCTTTCTTCCTTCTTCCTTCCCTCCTCCCTTCCTTTCATCCTTCCTTCCTTCCTTCCTTCCTTCCTTCCTTCCTTCCTTCCTTCCTTCCTTCCTTCCTTCCTTCCTTCCTTCCTTCAGCAATGTAGAGGATGAAGCCTATATGAAGACTAGTATAGTATCAAGTTTGACATAAGTCTTGAACCTGAAAAAGGGGTGAAGCTATAAACGAAAAGAGGATGGCAGAATGGGAAGAGTCAATAATGTATGGACCTTATCTCTATTTTCCATGAAGTTAAAAATTTATACATAAAATAGGGAGATAATCTTTTCCCCTGACCCTATTAGCATACAGAAAAGAGAGATACAACCTTGTGAGAATACATAGGACATGCATACCTAGTTGAGTTTCAGCTGAACTGTAGCTTTTGATGTAGTGGATTGATTTCAAGATAGATCTCAAGTTCAATTTGTGGGTCAGTCTGCTATCAAGTCAAATCAGCAAAGGAAAGGGGAGAATCAGTTGTCTTCTGACCACTTCTGGGAGATGGTAGGCTCATTGTGCTGCCCTAAAGAATGGGAGAGGAATCATAGAAAAGTTTCTCTCTCCAAGTTGCATAACTATCCTCACTCTTACATACAATAAAATGTGTAATGAACAATGAACAATGAAGTGGGTTGAGGATAGTGAAGGGACTTAACAGCAAGTCATGAAAAACAGTTAAAAGAAATCAGCTCGTTTAGACTAGGGAAGACTTGGTGATTGGAGGATATTATTATTATTATTATTATTATTTTCTCTGTCTTTTTTAGTATCTTAAAACAATTATTATTTATTTATTCTGACATTCTTTTCTTTGTACATTTTGAGTTCCAAATTCTCTCTTTCTCTCCCACCCCTCCACCACCCACTGAGAAGACAAGCAAAATTATGCATGTAAAATCATGCAACACATATTTCCATATCAGCCATATCACAAAAAAAGCAAGAAAAATAAAGAAAGTGATAAAATTATACTTCAGTTTGCACTCAGACTCCACTGATTCTCTGTCTGGAGGTGGAGCACATCTTTTCATCATGACTTCTTTGGAATTGTCTTGGATCATTTTATTGACCAGAGAACCAAGTCTTTCACAGTTGATTATCTTTACAACATTGCTGTTACTGTGCACAGTGGCTTCCTGGTTCTGCACGCTTCACTCTGCATCAGTTCATTTAGGTGCTGCCATGTTGTTTTTTTTCCCTGAAACTACCCCCCTCATTTCTTATAGCACAGTAGCACTCCATCACAATCATATTTCACTCGTTCAGCCATTTCCCAACTTATGGGCATCCCCTCAATTTCCAATTCTTAGTCACTACAAAAAGAGCTCCTATAAATATTTTGTGTGTGTGTGTGTGTGTGTGTGTGTGTGTGTATATATATATATGTATATATATATATATATACATATATATATGTATATATATATATATACATATATATATATATATTATATCCTTATCCTTTTTATTTTATCTCTTTGGGGTACATATCTATGATGGTATTGCTAGATCAAATATGTAGTTTTATAGCTCTTTGGACATAGTTCCAAATTGTTCTGCAGAGTGATTGGACCAGTTCACAACTCCACCAAAAGTTTATTAGTCTACCTATTTTCTCTTAATGCTTTCCAGCATTTGTCATGTCTGGTGGGTGTGAGGTGGTGCCTGAGAGTTGTTTAAATTTACATTTCTCTAAACAATAATGATTTAGAGAATTTTTCATTTGACTATAGATAGATTTTATTTCTCCTTCTGAAAACTGCTTTTTCATATCTTTTGGCTGTTTATCAATTGAGACTGGCTCTTATTTTTATAAATTTGACTCATTACTTGTGTATTTGGGAAATGATGCCTTTATCAAAGAAATTTGTCTCAATTTTTTAATATTACTTCATTGTCTGTAGAGCAATATATAGCAAAATATCTTTGCTTATCTCTTTTGATTAGATCTATTTTTGCTTTTACTTTGTCTGAAATCAAGATTGCTATCCCTACCTTTTTTACTTCAGCTGAAGCATAACAGATTCTGCTCCATTCCCTTCCTTTTTAACTTCGTGTGTGTGTCTTTCTGTTTTAAGTATGTCTCTTGTAAATAGCATATTGTTGGATTCTGATTTTTAATCCATTCTGCTATCTAGTTCTGTTTTATGGGTGAGTTTATCCCATTCACATTCACAGTTCTGATTATTAACTTAGTATTTCCCTCTAGTTAATTTTTTTTCTGTTTATCCTTCTCTCTCTTTTTTATGCCGTCCCTCCTCAGAAGTCTGTTTTGCTTCTGTTCATTGCCTTCTTTAATTTTCCCTCTTTTTTACTATCCCTCCCTCCATATCTCTTATCCCCTTCCCCTCCTATTTGCCTATGGGGTAAGATAAATTTCTAGACCCAACTGAATGTATATCTGTATTCTTCCCTCTTTGAACTAATCCTGATGAGAGTGAGGTTCTAGCATTGCTTTCACCACCACCTCATTTCTCTCCCTACTATAAAAGTTTTCCCTGTATGTCTTTTACTTGAGAAAATTTCCCCCATTCTACTTCTCCCTTCACCCTTCTCCCCATGCATCGCTCTTTCTCACCCCTTCATTTTTTTTGAGATCCTCTCAACACAATCAACTCACACCCATGTCCTCTGTCTATATAGATTCCTTCTAACTGCCCTACTAGTGATAAAGTTAAGAGTACATTATAATCTTCCCATATAGGAATATAAATAATTTAACTTTATTGAGACCATTATTAATATTCTTTAATGTTTGCCTTTTTATGCTTCTCTTTAGTCTTATGTTTGAATGTCAAATTTTTTATTCAGCTTTGGTCTTTTCATTAGGAATGCTTGAAAGTCCTCTATTTCATTGAATATCAATTTTTCTGTCTGAGGGATTATTCTCAGTTTTGCTGGGTCACTTATTCTTGGTTGGAATTCCAGCTCCTTTGCCTTACAGAATATCATATTCCAAGCATTCTACTCCTTTAATGTGGAAGCCACTAAATCTTGTGTGGTCCTAACTGTGGCTCCATGATATTTGAATTGTTTCTTTCTGGCTACTTGAAGTATTTTCTCTTTGACTTAGGAGCTCTGCAATTTGGCTATGATATTTTTGGGAGTTTTCATCTTTTAGGAGATAATAGTGGATTATTTTAATTTAAATCTCTGGATCTAAGATATTGGGGCAATTTTCCTTTATAATTTCTTGAAATATGTTGCGTAGGCTCTTTTTCTTTGATCATGGCTTTCAGGTAGTCCAATAATTCTTGAACTATCTCTCCTCAATTTATTTTCCAGGTCAGTTTTTTTTTTTTGGGGGGGGTGAGATTTTTTCTTCTTCTTTTTTTTTTTATCCTTTTGACTTTTTTTTTGATGGTTCATGGAGTCATCACCTTCACTTGCCCAATTCTATTTTTTATGGAATTATTGTCTTCAGTGAGCTTTTTGTACCTCTTTTTCCATTTGGCCTTCTGCTTTTTAAGGAGTCATTTTCTTCAGTGAATTGTGCCTCTTTTATCAAGCTATTAGTTCTCTTTTCATAATTTTCTTTCATCATTCTCATTTCTTTCCCCAATTTTTCCTCTACCACTCTTATCTCTGTCTTCAACTCTTCCAGGAATTCTTGTTAAGCTTAGGTCCAATTAGCATTTTTCCTTGAGGTTTTCACATTATTTTCTTCTTTTGAGTTTATGTCTTGGTCTTTCCTGCCACCATAGTAGTTTTTTATGGTCAAGTTCTTTCTTTTTTGTTTGCTCATTTTTTTTCCAGCCTCCTTCTTAACTTTGAATGTTATGTTGAAGTTGAGCTCTGCTCACCTGGAGGTGGGGAGGCACTGTTCCCAAGCTTCATCTTTTGTGTGCTGCTGTTTTCAGAGCTAGTTCTAGGGAATCTGCTAGTTTTCAGTGCTTCCAAGGTGGTGCGATCTAAGGAGAGGTATGATCACTGCTCCCCTGGTCTGCACTCTGGTCTGTACACTGCTGTCCTGCAGCCACAAGTATTAGTGCTCCTCTTGGCCCTGCAACTGTGACCAGGTTCTCTGCTCTCATACAGCCACTATTGCTACTGCTTCTCTACACTCTGGAACTGTGACCCTGAATTGCATATGGGCAATAGAGTTCCAGTCACTGTCACCACCTGCACCCAATGCAGAGCCACAGAGCCCCCTGTAATCTGTTTCTGACCAGTCATCTGCCCTCCTTACCACCTCTGGGCTGAGAGCTCCTGAAGCTGCTGCTGCTGCCACCACCTCCCTGGCCCACAGCTAGTGCTGCTACAATGCTCTGGGCTAAATCCCACCCTGGTGTCACAGACCTTTCCTACTGACCTCCTAAATTGTCTAAACTGGAAAAATGTCTTCCTCTGACTTTTTTTTTGGCTCTGCTGCTCCAAAATTGATTTAAGAAATTATTTTAAAGTTGTTTGGAGGGTAGTATTGGGAGAGTTCAACTGGTTGCTGCCTCTAATCAGCCATCTATTATTTTTAAATATTTTTTTAAATTGGCATTTAGAAGTATTGAATATTCCCTGTGACTTTAAAGGAGAGAGCTAGTGTAAGGGACCCAGACACACCCTCTCTTCTTCCTGAGTGCCCTTTAAATTGCTATGCAGAAAATTGTGGGCAGAGACCTAGTATCTACCCATTATCAATACATCTGAACCAACAAATCATCTCTGCCCACAAATACAATATTTACCCACATTACTTATTTGGTACTAGGACCCACCCAACATAGGCTCGCCCCACTCTAATCCTCTGTGTCCCATACACAGGGGTTCATTGGAGGGCAGGATGTCACAAAGGGCACAAAGCCCATATCGGTCCCTTTCAATCTCATCACAGTTCCACTGCAAAGACACTGACTCCTGCAATCGAATTCTGGAAACCACATTGTCCAACTCTGGTCCTCACAGAGTCACCTTTCAGGCCCACTCTTCATGCTTTCTGCCAACACTTAGGATTGCTCCCTGGCTCCTCTCCTGCCGGAAGCCGTTCCCAGTTCCTCTAGCTGCTATTGCCTTCTCTTATCAGACTCCTTCCTTCTCCTCTGTACAGAACTTGTATGTACCTAGTTAGACACACGTTTTCTCCCCTGTAAGAATGTGAGTTCCTTGAGGTTAGGGACCACACTTGTATCTTTCTTTCATATTTCCAGCATTTACACTTTGCTGTTGCTGTTTAGTTGTTTTTGAGTCATGTCCAGCTCTTCGTGACTCCATTTGGGGTTTTCTTGGTGAAGATGCTGGAGTGGTTTGCCGTTTCCTTCTCCAGTTCATTTTACAGATGAGGGTACTGAGGCAAACGGGGTTAAGTGACTCGTCTAGAGTCATACAGCTACTGTCTGAGGTCAGATTTGAACTCAGGAAATTGAGTCTTCCTGACTTCAGGCCTGATACTCTCTCTACACTGTGCCACCTAGCTGCCCTGCCTTCAGTACAGTAAGTGCTTAATAAATGCTTGTTGATTAACTGGATGGCTAACCAAAACTACACAAGGGAGCAACTCAACATCTTACTCCACCACTGGAGATAAACAGTGGTCAGAACGATGTACTGGTTGCATCATTTTTGTGGGGGGAGACAGATGAAATGAATCACATATTGGCAGCTACAGAATCTTTTCATGCAATTGCTGACAGCTTTAACATAACTACAGCCAATAGGTGGAAGTCACAGTGATAGACTTCTGCTCAATAAGAGAACTGCATAACAATCAAAAATAATAGTATGGACTACCTTGAGAGTGCAGATTGTTACATTTTGGGTTTTGTTTTGTTTTGTTCTGTTTTTTTGTAACCTCAGAGCATAACGCAGAGCCTGACATATAGTTGATGCTTACTAAATATTTGTTGATTGGCTGACTAATTGATCATGAGGCAGCCTAGTCATAATTAGGGTAGATCAACGGGGACTTTGCCTCAGGGTGCTGAAATTTAGATGCTGCTGAGAGACTTACAGTCCTTCTGCAATGGAAAAACAACTAAGATTGGCATCCAGCTACTAAGAGTATTAATTAAAATAGGAAGCTATCATGTTAGGCTTTTCCCTGCTACTTCGTGGTCCTCTTTCTAACTGAATTTGTTTTCAAAAGTCTATTTATTTAAAGCATTTGGGGGCATTCACCCTGGACATTTCTTCTATCTTTTGTATCAGACACAAAAATCACTAGGTATAGCCCAGTGATGCTGTGAGTTTCCTATCCTCAGTAGCATTCAAAGAGAGACTGGATGGTAATTTTTTTCAGGCTGCTATAGGGAGGGGGGAACGGGGCATCAGGTATTTGGGTCAGATTAGACAATCTCTGCATTCCTTCTCAAGTCTGAAGTTCTATGATTCAAAATACATTGCCTTTGACATGGTGTTCTCTTGGTATATGGACTACAGTTATCTCTTCCACGTAGTGGGAGTTTAGGGGTGTGGTACCCCTGGAATCTAGAAAAGCCATATAAGATTTTTTGGCCCTCCCTTCATACCAGAGAAGAGATCTGAATTACTATGGTATTAAAAGATAAAGTGTTGATATTATACAATGCTATCCAGATATTTTATGCATTTCTGAGTTTCTAAACTTTTTCTGTGTTGTCTGTTGGTCTTCGAATATTGTCTATGGCTTCTGCCAAACTCCCCCCAAATTCCCATTTAATTTCTTATGCTGACCTGCAATATATTGAAACTGCGATGGGGCAAGTTGTGAAGTGGAAGGGATAACGGTATCTGTGTTTGATCTATGGAAGAGCATTCAGAGCTCCTACCTGGTTTAATCAGCCACAGTCAGACACACTACACATTGACCCCAACATTGTGATGTCATCTTGGTCCTCTTTAATTACAAAGGATAACAATGAGTTCTCTTGGTCAAGTACCTATAACGATTTTCTATTGCCTCTCAAATCAATTCTAAACTTCCTGACCTAATTTTTAGGGCCTCAATGGCGCAATGGAAAGTGTGCTGGATCTGGAGTTAGGAAGACCTAATTTCAATTCCAGCTTCAGACACGTCCTAGCTGTGTGACCTTGGGCAAGTCATTTAACCTCTGACCCCCTCAGTTTCCTCACCTGTAAAATGAAATTAAAAATAGAACCTACCTACCTCCCAGGTATCGAATGAGACAATATTATTAAGATAAAATATTAATTAATATTTTTAGGACAAAATCAGATAATATTTGTAAAGTGCTTTGTAAAATCTTAAAGTACTACATAAATACAATTATCATTATGATTATCATTCCTTAATGGGACCCATCCTTGTCCATTCAACCTTATTATTATTATTCTTATTAAGCCATTTGGCTTTTTTTCCCTTTCTCTAGAATTGTTCCTCTGCCTATCAAAACCTTACGTTTCAAAGCCCAGTTTGACTTCTATCTCCTTTATAAAAAAAAAAATTAGACAGCTCTAACCCTTGTTTATGCCCCATGACTTCCTGTACTGTGATTATAACTCCCATGTATCTAATCCTTTAAGGTCCAGAGATCATAAATCTAGGATCAGAAAGGAACCTCAGAGACCATCTAGTCCAATACTCTCATTTACAGATGGTGAAATTGAGTCCCATTGGGGTCAAGGGACTTGATCAAAATCATACAGATAGTAAACATGAAAGGCGAGATTTGAATCCAGGTCCACTGACTCCAGAGTCAGAAAAGCTTTCTTCTGTCTCACTGAAAGCAAGCTTTCACCAGGGTAAGTTATCGTCCCAAGATGCCATTTGGTTTCCATTTCCTATAGCATTTGAAGTCCTTTGGATACATCATCATGCAAAGATGTAAGATGAACTAAGAAGTTTGGGGAAGTCAGTTCTGTGTCTAAAGATAAAGGCCCAGGTCTCAAAGGGCAGCATTGGGTTGGGACCTAGGAGACCTGGATTCTGGTCCCAGGTGTCTTTGAGACATCATTTTGCCTCTCAAGGTCACATTTTCTCCTCTCTAAAAATGAAGAAGTTGGGCTGTGTGATCTCCAAGGTCCTTCTCAGCCATAAAATTCTACTTTTCTCTTCATGGCTTGACCATAAACCACATTACTACTGAGTGGCCCTGGAAACCCACAAGAGCAGTAGCTGGCAAATTATGCCAGGTTACTTCTGGAGCCCAGAATCACAAATTTGATTTCTGAAGCAAATGCTCATGGCTCATTGCTTTCCTATTATTCTAGTTTATTCAAAACTTACCCTGGTACTTATCTGTTTGGCTGCATATGGAAGAAAACAGCAACTTTTTCGATAAATAACGAAGGTGAGCAAGGCAGGCAAGCAAATGACTTCATTTCTAGGAGGGTGGTGATATTCCAACCCTATCCCAATGAGAAAGACAGTCCCTAAGTGAAGCCCTTTGGTACAAGTACCCTACTTGCTGACTCCTATGACATAACCCTATAATCCCACTGGTAGCTGTAATCATTTTGCAAATTCTAAGGTATGCAATAAAACAGGTACATTTCAGGCATTGTTCTCATTGGCTCCATTTCATGAGAACCTGCCTCTGGCACCGAAGATGTCATGCCAAAGCTCTCATTTGTCCCACTGATGTCATTGCTGGTGTCACCATGATGAGGTGTGAGTTCCTCATCCCAGCAACACCTCATTGGCTGGTTCAGAGCCAAATCACATTCCTGAGCTACTTCTGGACTTGGTTTTCATTTATTATTTCAACACATATTTATGGAGTGGCTACTTAGCACAATGCTAAGCTATGGGGGGCAAAAAGGTGAAAGTTTTTAAAAAGGAATGGGGAAACACAGGAATCATTTAGTCAACAAGCATTTATTAATAGCTTTTCTATATTCTGGGTACTGTGCTAAGTGCTAGAGATACAA